>NC_084949.1:3611279-4345251 GCF_949316205.1 Platichthys flesus
TTGCAAAAGACAAATAATATCGATATCTGTGTTCCTCTTGTGTCATCTGTTTTTCAAACCGTCTATTGTGACTCCTTCAAATGGAATTACTGAGGAAAACACTAAAGGACAGCAGAGTGAATATGATGGAACAATCTACGCCTAAAATAAATGAACAATTGTAAATGTGCTGATTCTCTTGCATTCAAGCCTGCAATACACAGAGTGAGATGCTGTGTATTCAAAAAATGACACTATTCTAATTCAAGCGAGGTAGAGGCAGCCAGAGGCAGTAAACAGACAACATAATGTATGCAAGGAGACGCTGCTTCCCCACGTTTCAACATTTGTTATTATGCTAAATGAGTCACTTTAAAATGCTTTGTGAAACAATAAGCAATGTTCCAAATGCAACTGAGTCATTTGCCTCTAGGTGGACGATTTGCTGCTGCTGCTCGAGAGAGAGCGATCCAACTGCGACCACAAGGAGTCCTCGTTACTTCAGAAAACGCCCCATGCTCGAACTTGGCTGCTCACAAATAGGCCCAGTGAGAGGAGCATGACTCAGACGGACATCTGGAGGATTATTTCTTGTTGGACAGGGCTCTGAGATGATTGGCTGTGCATTGCAGTGACGGCAGAGGAGTGAACAAGCTGCATGAACTTGCAGTTTGTGTCTGCATGTCAATATCTGACAAAGATAATCTGCACAACTTAGGCCCCTGTTGAAGGATTTAACAGTGATGCTTCAAGGATAAGGCTCTTCCTTAGACTTCTGATAAAGACACAGAACTGCCATCTTAAATATCCACAATCCATTGTGAACAAATCACGTGATGTATCAGCAATGCAGAATATATAGACTACATATCAAAGTAGATATTCGTTAAAAAACTAGTGCAGAAAATAAAAAACACAATAGCTGGTATTCCATATTAGGAATACCATTCAGGTAAATAACCGTCATAGATACTCAATATTAGAGGTGTCTCCGTCAAGTGATATGTTGCAATAGGAAGTGTTAGTGATGTTTTGTTGATTGAGCACACATCAAATACATTTTCAATGGATGTGTGTTATGCATGTTATCCATTTATCAAAAATATCGCAGCAGCAAAAACACCTTTAAGACTGCGTGTGTATATTTATATTTATAAGCATGAACACTCTTCACATGTATTTGTCTGCGCGACGCCATGAGGCAGCATGTGATAGCAATCAGCTGTGCAGCGGAGCTCCGCTCTTATTCCCCCGGGGATACAAGGAAACAAACAACTGGCAGGAAGTACACTCTGGCTTAGTAAACAACACACATGTGGTAACATGCAGAGAGACGCACACATACACATTAGACTCCCCAGGCAGAGCAGCCAGTTGATCGGTGAACAGCGCCATATGTTAATGGTTTCTCCTCAATACCATTACGCAAATGAGAGCTGCAGGGAAACTGCTGCCTTGATCATGGCGCTAAGGGATGACTCTTGTGAGCATTGTCAGCGTTCTCCGAGGACCCGCTCCCTTTGAAAGTGGATGAAATTTGACGTATTCCATTTCTCGCGACTCTGTGTGGTCGACGTAGCGGCCGTTCTGTCAGTGTCTGCTCACCTGATGAACCACCAGCCCTCAAGGTTCTTTTGGATGACCTCCACGGTGACCCCCTTCTCAAAGCTGACTTCATCCTTCCCTTGACTGGTGTATGGCTGGATCGTCACATATTTCTCTTCTGGAAGAGAAAAAGTGGCAAAGTGAGTGAAATGTTGTCATCAGACTATCTCGCATAGTTCAGTTGAATCAGGACATAGTTTACACTCTCCAAAAAAGCCTTAGGAAAAGAAAAATGGTCAGTGTGACCTACTTAGAAGAATCGTTCAATACCAACACAGACATAACCCTCTCCCCTGGACATTGACCATCATGTGAAGCAGCTCCCTCTACTGGCTGAACTTAACCCTATTAATGTGTCCTCATTCAATCTTTTGGGCTCTGAGCCAGTGATAATAATAATCATAAAAATAACATTATTTATAGAGCCCAGTTCACACAGCAAGTGCAACTCAAAGCTCTTCACATAAATAACACATACACAGTGTTTTCATGTCCCTCCGGAGGGAGATTCCTCAACTAGCTGCAAGCCAACATCAGGGCCTCCCTTGAGGAGATAGATTTTTGGACCAGGCTCCGCTCAACCCTGTCAGATCCCTATCTGACCGCCACTCCTCTCTCACGCTCCGCTGGGCTTCCAAGACCCTGACGGGGAGGAAATCCTACAATGGGTTTAGTGGGGAGCAAGGGAAGTTTCGGGATTTACAGACACCAATGCAGAAGAAGGGAGCAGCGAGGGAGACGAAGCAGCCCAAACCAGGCTGACTTTGAGTCAAGAGAATGTGACCTCAGATTGTTGAGGGGAGAGAGCTCGTTAGAGCAAAATTTGACGGGCATCGAAGATATCTCAGAGGTATGGATGCGTGTTTTCTGAAGGAGGGTTTGTCCAGCCGTGGGGGATTCCAGTTCCTCTGCTGCCGATCCTTTCAGAGCAGCTGAGGTCAATAATGTGGAGAGGAGTGGAATGTCTGGCCTTAAACCTGGACTTGCTAAGCATGTTGTGTGTGTGTGTTTGTGTGTGTGTATGTGTATGTGTTTGTAGAGGCTGGAGTGAGGACTTGCAGATGGACAAGGAATAACAAATGGGATGGCTTACAGAGGAATCTGTGTGCGATTGTTGCATCTAATTCCCAGAGGAGCGGTGTAAAAAATGAAAGATGAAATAAATCATATTTATTAACCACATCTGTGTGTGTGTGTGTGTGTGTGTGTCTCTTTCATGGGCTGTACACATGCCTCAGTGTGCATTTCTGAATGTGTGTGTGTGTTTGATTGTGTGTGTGTTGGCTCCGGTGTCACACTGCAGGGACCGAGCAGTGAGTTGAGCGGGCGGTCAGCGGGATACTATAAATCAGATCAGGGACCTGCTGAAAACGGCCACACTCTGACTGCTGTAAGCAGGGCGGAGGGGGGACGGCTCAGGGCGTGAGACTCCTCCCTTGCCGAGAACAAAGTGAGGTCACTTCCCCGTCAGTAGCCTATCTGCACCCTGAGAGAGGTCGAGACATCCTGACCTGGCTCAGTCATTTAATTTAAATTGAGTTCCAAATGTGCCCTCATTTTATTGTTAAGATCTCAGGAGCAAGTCCTCATCTTCTCTATCAAGCAAGGAATAATCAGGCAAAGAAATCTCTGTGAGCAAACAGGCCGCAGATTATACCACTGCTTTCTTACATTAGCAAATTACATTCTCAGAGAACATAAATCTTACGTGAATGGTCTTTGTGCTTGTCCTTTGCCAGTGCTACTAAATCAAGCTTTATCCCAAGTGTCTGTGCAGAGCTGTAAAACCTCACTCACCCACTTCTTATCACCAGCTCAGCGACGCACTATCAGACAGGGACAGTGGCGCCTCCATTCACAAAGATAGGGATTTGATGGAAGGAACATGGAAAGACTGAAATTTGATGTTGCTCAAATTCTAGCTGTGAATAATTCTTCTTGTTTTAACAGTGATACAAATTTAAGGATAACTTCATAACCCGTTTTCTACACACTGCACAGGGTGCTTTCCCTTTCTGGCACAGTAGCCACAAAGTAACTCCACACAAACCATACCTGCACTTACTGGTGCACATCTGTTCCAGGTGTGACTGAAGCAAAGTGGAAACATGTCGACAGACAGTGATGCAGTCACAAAGCAAAGAGAGAATAATATTTCGAAAAATCTGCAGAAACTGAGATTGACATGACTCCAGGCAGCAGCAGCCGCAGTTTCACGCTGAGACTATTTTCAACGGTGGAAAAAAGAAAAGGTACTGGTCCAGGAGCTGGTAGCCCTTGCTGTTGAACGATCTGACAACATGGCGAATGTGAAACAAATCAAGGTATCAGTCAGCCATCATTCAGCGACTCGCGAAACCCCTCCTCCACCCCATTCTCCTTCTGGCTTGAAGGATATTCCGATCGTTGATGTCGGGATCATCGTGGATCACGGATCGAGGACTATCGCGGCACCCGATCATTATGGCAGTTGATCGCAGACAAAAAAATCCACAAAACTGCCTGACAATATACTATTACTCGTGGCATTCATTGCACTTCTGTCCATCCTGGAAGAAGGATCCCTCGCATGCGTCTCTTCCTGAGGTGTCTACATTTTTCCCTGTCAAGTTTTTTTTTGTAGATTTTCCTTACCCTTGTGAGGGTTGAGGGCAGAGGATGTCATAAACACGACAATCTTTCTTTTTCAAGGCTCGAATGTGTTTTTTTTTAAAGCAGCAGGGGTCTAGGTTGTTTTCACATGAGTGTCATTTCCGTCCTGTACAGTACGTTAGTCACTGCAGGCTCTCCAAAGTGGAAACACGTACCACTAGACCCGAGCTTGCTCTGTTCCATCTCCTCTGATGGCCTACTGCCCGGTGGTGCGGGTCAAAGGGAGAAGTGGGTAACACAAGCCCGTTCAGCCAGGTTATATTATGATAATAACTATGAGGCACTTGATTGGAGCCATGACTAATACTGGAACCAGACAGGTGCCTCACTGATGGTCTTATAACGTCTGGAAAAGGACGCACCGACTCTAGAGAGGTCACTGTCTTTTTAGACTGAGACTCATGTCTCTCTTTCAGCCTTAGAGCAACAGTGACTCAACAAAATCAAGTAATCTGCCAAATGTAAAAATTCAAAATGCATTTCCGTGTTTGTGCTTTTTTGGTAAGAATCAAGCAAATGTAAAAGTCATTAACAGCATTTCAAACCCAGAGGGAGGCTTCATCTAAGAAGCAAAACAAGAGCCAGTTATGTTTGTGGGGCTCAGCGGTCGTCGAGGTTGTTGCATTCGTGCTTCGGGGCCTGAAAATCCTTAATTATCCAGATCTGTTTAATACACTCCAGTTATTTTATTGCTCCGTGTGAGCTGAAGAGTGTTCAAGTTTGATTGAGTGCGATTGGAGATTTTACTGTCGGAGCTGACTCATGGCCACCCAATAAGCTGCTCCCGGTAGACAGCCGGGGCCAGTTGTTGTTGGCTGACGAGCGAGGGTGTAAATGAGGTTGTTTACCTTATGGCCACAGAATATGTGAAGAACAGCAGAGAGAGGCCACAGAATAAGGCTCTGCAGAGGTACCATATACATGTTTTCACTGTATGAGGATGAGTGACTTTTAGACATGTTTTAGTTATTGTCTCTTTTATTGTCTAACCCTAACCCTTCCTCAAGAGCAATTGTTATTCACATTTCATCCCATAGTATACAATTTTACAAAATCACCTCCAGTCAAAGGTTTTGTTTTAGATTTGTGTGACCTGCTGCATATTGGTCTTATGATAACCTACAATAACCAGCAGATTTTTAACTTATCCTTTGTATAAATTCTTAAGGAAAATCTAAGAATGTGCTGTATCTTATGTATATGTATTTTTTTTAATATATATATATAGATATATTAGTGCTTTGATTCTGTGGGATCGTTTCCTATTGTTTGATTTTAATGTTTTCATCATTAACTTGTAAACCACGTTGTAACTGTGTTTTGAATGGTATTAAATAAATAAATTAAATATATTATTATTATATACATAACAACGCTTATCTGCAGTCTCTACAATATGTGTTTTTCACAATGTGGAGGGAAAATGACTCAGCTTTCCTTATGGCTACCTGGGTGGCTGTGATGTACAATGCTGTGAAAATGTATTTTCCCCCTTCCTGGTTTCTTATGCTTTTACATATTTGTAACACTTAAATGTTTCAGATTCCGAGGAAATATAAAACATTTTTAAATAATGATTTCATTTATTAGGGGAAAAATCTATCCAAACCTACCTGGCCCTATGTGAAAAAGTTATTGCCCCCTTGATAAATCATGAATGAATAGTGATTTACAAAAAAAAAATTGAAAGCTGAATTCAATTTCACTACCCACACCCAGGCCTGATTACTGCCAGACCTGTTGAATAAAGAAATCACCTAAATAGAACCTGTGTGACAAAGTGAAGTAGGCTAAAAGATCTTTAAAAGCAACACATCATGTCGCGATCTAAAGAAATCCAAAAACAGATGAGACACAAAGTAATTGACATGTATCAGTCTGGAAAGGGTTACAAAGCCATTTCTAAGGCTTTGGGACTTCAGTGAACCACGATGAGAGCCATTATCCACAAAAGGAGAAGACTTGGAGCAGTGGTGAACCTTCCCAGGAGTGGCCGGCCTACCAGAATTACTCCAAGAGCGCATCGACGACTCATCCAGGAGGTCATAAAAGACCCGAGAACAACAGCTAAGGAACTGCAGGCCTCACTTGCCTCAGTTACAGTCAGTGTTCATGATTCAACAATAAGAAAGACACTTGGCAAAAATGGCATCCATGAGAGAGTTCAACAGCCAAAGCCACTGCTGACCAACAAAGCATTAAATAACAACAACATCATAACAACAGTCAAACATGGTGGTGATAGTGTGATGTTCTTTGCAGCTTCAGGACCTGGACGACTTGACATAATTGATTGAACCATGAATTCTGTTCTCTACCAGAAAATCCTGGAGGACAATGTCCGGCCATCAGTTTGTGACCTCAAGCTCAAGCGCACTTGGGTTATGCAGTAGGACAATGATCTGAAACACACCAGCATGTCCACCTCTGAATGGCAAAAAATAAAATTTAGGTTTTAGACATGCTGTAGCATGTCCTTAAACAAGCCGTTTATACTACAAAACCAGCCAAGGGTGACACAACCAGTTTTTTTTTCATAAAGGACCAGGTAGGTTTGGATAGCTTTTTTCCCTTAATAAGTGAAATCAAGATTTAAAAACTGCATTTTGTATTAACTTGGGATATCTTTGTCTAATATTAAAACTTGTTTGATGATCTGAAGTGTGACAAATATGCCAAAAAATAAAACATCTGGAAGGGGGCAAATACTTTTTCACAGCACTGTATATACGGAGCTCTATTTCAGTGCTGGTGCAGAGTGCAGAGGTTTCAAAGGTGAAGTTTGGTTGTTTCCTTGAACACAACAGTTTGGTATTTGTGTTACTTGCTATTAGCTCCACAGGAAAGAGAGGTGTGGAACTCTTTAAACTTGTCTAACATCATAAAACCCTTTTTTAAATTTTGTATATATTTCCTCGGTTGTGTGCTCAAATGTGATTATGCAAAATTTCTTGAAGCCCTTTCCTGTAGTCTGGTGGCTCATTCACAGCCATCTGAGGGAGGTGTGTATCTCTTCTATCCACAGTCTCTAGTAGCAGTGATGTTGTGCACAGTCAAGCCACAGTTACACACTTCAGATCTGCTGCTTAAATCTTCTGCAGCTGGCATCAGACTGTTGCGGAAACCTTTGTGCTCATCATGCGCACATCAAACATGTGGATTTGATGAATTATGCTGGTGTTTCAAACTGTTGGATCCTTAAAACACAGAAAACAGTTCACACATTCTCTCGCCTTCTCTCTTCCCACAGGAATGTCCTATCTGAAACACCAGGTTACCAGATCCTCTAATGAGTCTGGCAACACTAAAACCTGTTTAACCCCTTGTGGACGAATGTCGCGAAATTGCCTCAAAGCCCATTCCGGTATTAATGCCGTCGAGGTGACGATTGTGCCTGATGGTTCAAACACTACACATACACTCCTGATCAAAATCTTAAGACCAGTTAAAAAATTGCATGAATTTGCATTTTGCACTGTTGGATCTTAGGAAGGTTCTAAGTAGAGCTTCAAAATGCAAAAAGAAGAAATGGCAACAAGAGACCAAAAGATGTGAGCAGGCAATTTATTGAAAACAACAATTTAACTCAAAAAGGCTGTTCATCAGCTGATCAAAAGTTTAAGAACACAGCCTTTAAAAGCCAAAATCTGTGCAAAAATTTGGATTCCATGTCATTTCCTGTCAAGTAATCACACTGTGAAGATCTCTTGATGGCAAAGGCAAAAAAGCTCACCGTCTTTGAACGTGGTAGGATTGTTGAACTGCATAAACAAGGCCTCTCACAACGTGCCATTGCTGCTGAGGTTGGACGCATTAAGACAGTCATTTTACATTTCTTAAAAGATCCTCAGGGTTATGGAACAAAAAAATCAAGTGGTAGACCCAAAAAAATCTCCCCGGCGCTCAGCCAGAGGATCCGAATGGCTGTCCATCAAGACACGGGACGATCCTCGTCCCGAATTAAGGCCATTACTGGTGCTGACTACAGCCCAATAACCATCAGACGGCATCTGCGAAGGAAAGACTTCAAAAACAAGAAACGTCTTCAAAGCCCACGTCTCCTTCAACGCCACAAAATTGCCCGTTTAGACTTTGCAAGGGAGCACCAAACATGGGACATTCAAAGGAGGAAGAAAGTTTTATTCTCCAACAAGAAAAAATGTAACCTTGATGGTCCTGATGGCTTCCAACGTTACTGGCATGACAAGGAGATGCCACCTGAGATGTTTTCTACGCGGCACAGTGGAGGGGGCGCCATCATGATCTGGGGTGATTTTTCCTTCAATGGAACAATGGAGCTCCAGGTTGTGCAGGGGCATCAAACAGCAGCTGGCTATGTGGAGATTTTGCAGCGGGCATCCCTCATGACTGAGGGCCCTCGTCTGTGTGGTAACGACTGGGTTTTTCAGCAGGACAACGCTCCAATTCACAATGCCCGTCTGACCAAGACTTTTTTCCAGGAGAATAACATCAGTCTTTTGGACCATCCTGCATGTTCCCCTGATCTTAATCCAATTGAGAACATTTGGGGATGGATGGCAAGGGAAGTTTACAAAAATGGACTTCAGTTCCAGACAGTGGATGCCCTTCGTGAAGCCATCTTCACCACTTGGCACAACATTCGCACTAGCCTTTTGGAAACACTTGCATCAAGCATGCCAAAACGAATTTTTGAAGTGATCAACAATAATGGTGGAGCTACTCATTACTGAGTCAGTTTTTGACACTTTAATTTCTGTTTTAGGAGGTTTTTGTGTTTTTTTGAGCTGTGGTCAGCTGATGACCAAGGAAGGTATTGGAAGCACTCTGCCGCCATCTAGTGGTCGGAGTGGAAAATACACACTAGCACCTAGGGACTGTGCAGCAAAGTTATTTTGAGGTATTAAGCTGTATTTGAAATACTGATATGATGGAACAGCAATGATTGTACAGAAACATATGTTGTTATTCAATTTCAAGCAAAAGCAGAATCAATCTACATACCAGAGACTGCAAAATTTGTTAAATTAAGGTTATGCCCCATTATGCCTAATGTCGCTAATTTGCATCATACCTTAAATTTATATCTGCTGTGTATGTTATATTGAGATAAACAATTTCCAATTAATTTAGCATCTGTATGACAGCCCAAAACACAAATGATAATTTTTTTATATAATTGGAAATTAATTCAGGCATTAAGGGGTTAATTAGATAACAGAAAGAGTTGTTATTTTAAAGGTCCTAATGTCTTTATGCCTTTTCACTATTCAATCGTCAGAAATATGCTACACATATAGAGTACATGATGAACGTAAGATCCTCAGCACATCAAGAGAGAAATCAGATGTGAATTCAAGGCAAATCATCTGCGCCTTTCAGTGTATTTGAGCTGCTGTATTCATATTTGAAAGCCTGTTGGTCCACAGGTATCTTATGAGGAATCCCCACTGCAGGGTTTTCAAACTCTCAGTGCATCATGACCGGATGAATACTGCTTCTAACAGGGAGTAAAAGTAGTAAATGCCATCGTTGTCATGACCTCTGTCACGGCCACTTCTTATAAATTCTTTCTGATCAGGGCATTGACGGCCAAATAAATATCAAAGTTCACTTGGACCAACCCCAACACACCGGGCAGGCTTCATGAAAATAGAACAAATGGAATCATTCATCTGGGTTATGTGTACATTTACCCCAAACGTGTATTGTGTGTACGTGTGTGTGTGTGTGCCCACAGTCGCTATGTTCACCTCTGCTCTGCTGACGGTTGACTATACCCCCGAGGGTCCAGCGGCGGTCCAGCCTCTTCAGATGCGCCTTTCGTCTCTTAGTAACTGATGAGGATGAGGAGCAAATAAACAGAGAAACAATGGAAAAAAAGGGTTAGGGTTATTGTGAGAAGCAGATTTAGAAATGTGAGCAAAAGCAATTAGCAAAGAAAAAGGTTTCTTCAGGACAATGCCAGTACATCATGTTGTGCTTCAACAATGTAAGACTTTGTAAGTCCATATAACCAGTAAGTTGGTTATATTCTGCAGTTTAATTTAAGCCACATTTTTATTCTTCTTGAACTGTGTGGACTCAAGGGCAATAATACAAATGACATGTGAAGGATTCAATTTGAGCTTTATTCATATTTATTCAGTATAGATTGGTTTAACCACCATGTGTTATACATCATTAGCATTAGCATGGTGATTTGATTTATACTTTTTTTAACATTTGACCAGACTAAGCATAATGTACATTGATCTGCTACAGCTAAAAAGGTTAATCTGCAAATAACCTGCAATGAATCCCATCTTTGTGTATATTATGTGTAGTTATGATAATGGCAGAGAGACGTCAAGTCAGATACCCCCCCCCCACACACACACACACACACAAACACACTCAACCCACCTCACACACCTCACACCACCAGACACACTCATCCCACCTCACAGACTGAACCCCACCTGACACACCCAAACCCCCCCCCTCACACACTGAACCCCGCCTCACAGACTGAACCCCACCTGACACACTGAACCCACCTCACACACTGAACCTCACACACTGAGCCCACTTCACACACTGTAACCCACCTTAATGTGGAACAAAAACCACAGCTGCCATCAGCTGACAGTGGTCATAAATAACCTTTTCCATATATCTCTCTGCAAACATATCACCACAACCAGCAGCCAGATATCTTGCTCCAGTGTTGGGTTTCACTCTGTCAAGAAGCTAAGTAGACAGCTACAACAATACTTTCATAAACAAAGAGCTTTCTTTGGGGCAAAGAATTCCCATTATATGAGGGATGAGTTTCATCGTGTGCTGTCCAACCACAGACCTCAGCTAAATCAAAGGATTTCACATCACTAAAACTATTATTCATGTATTATTTAGACTATTAAATGGGATAAAAAGCCTTTCACAAACACACATCCACACTGATGGCACAAAAATCAGTTGTAATTTGGGATGAGGGATTAGCTGCGGTTTCTTGACTCCATAACCAGAATCCATAAATGAGGAATCAATTATATTTCTGACTGTAAATGAGGAATTCATTTTAAGCATCTTTCTTCTTCTTGCATTTTTCTTTTTAGTGAAACACTTTTTTTACATTTTTAGGAGACATGCTGTATACATGAAGTCTGTTATTGTCATTATATAACATTTGATATATATAATTCAATTAAATGAAAACATAATTACATGTCAATTAAATGTCAGAGTAATCTGCAAATGTAATAGGAATAATTCTGATTGATCAGCTCATTTCCATTTGTTTTGTGTCTAGCGACATAAGGAAGAAGGTTGGATGACAATGATTTGAATTATAGCATAAATAAAACATAATGTTAATTTATGTTAGTTGATGATAACTGGCAGGAGCTGACATGGCTATGAGGTCAGATCATATTTACATCAACTGTTATTTGATGCATACAGTATGTTAGTGGGGGTCTGTAGCTCTTCTGTGCTGAGCTCTCCACCTCTTTCATTACGTATTAGATCAAACTTGTATAATTAAGTAGCTGTCATAACATGATGAGTCATTTTCCCATCTTAGTGCATTCTCCGAGTCCACATGAAGAGAAAACACATTAATGAGGGGAAGAAGGGATAGGAACAATACTTCTATTTCATCTTCCACTGTGGTAATTCAATTCCTTCTGTGTCACTCAGTCTCTCCATCTCATATCCTCTCTTAACCCCGATCTCTCCATCTTTCCCTCTGCTCGACATGCGCCCTCTCCGTTTGTGCGGTTCTGCTTCTTGTCATTTCCTCTTCCCTTTGATTCCCTTTAGATTCCCCTCTGCTTTCCATCCGTGCCACTGAGCACCACCCTGCTCCCGTTGACCTCCTAATTGAAATATCAGCTAAGGGAAGGCACACAGGGAAATGTTATTTCGAGGTAATTTCAACAGAGCCGGGCATCGCCTGTCGTTTCCTCTCCAGCTAGCTGAGCTGACAGTGGAATCAGGTTGCAGACCACACAGAGATAATGAGATGTAAGAGATGACAGGAAGCGAGATGGGGGAGATCAGAAATGAGAAGTGACGATGTATGCAAACACAGAGACACCAGGCCTAATGGGAAACTGGGGGCCACTATAGACGATCGGGGAAGTGTGTGTACGTGGATGCATGTGTGTACTTGTACTTGGCTGAGAGCTCAATCACGTCCTGCATGAATTCACTTGAGTGCATTGGTTAACACTCGGTGAATATAGTGAGAAAACCAAATATAATTAGAGTGTGCCTTTGAAAACAGCTGCCAGATCCAGGATTAAGGGATAATTCTGGTTTGATACAATTTTGTTTAGATAGTTGAGTTTAACCCTTGACTGCTTGCTTCTTGTCCCATTAGACATCTTTATTAATGTTAATGTTGTGTTGCCAGTGATCAACAGAGTTCTCCACTGATTTAGCATTGCACTCTGGTAACATTGTCGGACTCACAATGATCAGAGGAAAAATCACATTAGCATCGATACATCGTCTTCATTGTTCCTCGTGGTCTCTGTCGTCAATGTTATCCACAATTACCCACAAAACTTCCAAGGAGTTTCAGGTGTGTTATGCTCGTAGCGGTGAACGTTTCCTTCAGCTGCTAGACTGACAGCTCAAGGTCTGTTTAGCTTTCAAACCTCACACCCACAAACTTTAGTCTGACTCAAGTGACTCACTTGTGTAAAATCCCTTTGTGAGTTCCCCTTTAAGGCCATCTACATGGAACATGTCATAAATAAACAGAATGGACATGTGGCAGCCAGTCATAGACCATCTGACTTCTAATAATAAGATAAAAGACTTCTAATAATAAGATGAAAGCTCTCTCTCTCTCTCTCTCTCTCTCTCTCTCTCTCTCTCTCTCTCTCTCTCTCTCTCTCTCTCTCTCTCTCTCTCTCTCTCTCTCTCACAGACACACACACCCACAAACACACACACAAACAAACAAACACATTGACGGACTGGCCAATGTACTGCTTGAGCTGTGTGCATCTATGTCTATATCATGCATCTTTGAGGGACATATCATGCTCAGCAGGCCAATACACCTGTGATCTAGAGCGTATGAGAGAGTGCAACGTGCATGTTCACAGGACTTTCAAATCAATTAACCCCTTTTTCCCACACCTTCATGATTAAACCTAATTCTGTGGTTACATAGACAGTTAAATTAATGTCCTTCTCAGGCTACATGGAAAGTGATTCCAGTCTGAAGTGCCAATATCGACATGTGTTTTTTATGGGCAGTATCAATGAGCTCCTGCTGCTCTGAGAAGTAAGGAATAGGGTCTGACACCGTTGTTACTTTAAATCATCATGTGGCTGCACTTACACATTCGATCACACTCACACAGGAAAGGACACATGAGACAGCAGGGTTGCCTATTTCAATCCCTGGGTTAATAATGAAACTGAGGGTGTGTGTATATGATATATATCTCAGAGTAACTTATATCGAACCGATATACAAAAATACAAATCTTTTAAGCGGAACAGAATTTTGCTCATTTCTTATGAAAGATGTATCTGTTATGAACACTGCCAACACCTATTACGTGTGTGAACGTGAGAGTGAAATAACTTCTTTTTTTTTAAATGAATGAGAGCAGCAAATGTGTGACAACTGTGTTGAAGATGTCATCATTCCTGCACAGTGTCAATCAATCAATCAATCAATCAATCAATCATATTTTATTTGTATAGCCCATATTAACAATCACAATTCGTCTCATAGGGCTTTAACATGGTGTGACATCCTCTGTCCTTAACCCTCAGCAAGAGTAAGGAAAAACTAGTAAAAACCCTTTTAACAGGGTAAAAATACGTAGAAACCTCAGAGAGAGACACATGTGAGGGATCCCTCTCCCAGGACGGAGAGAAGGGCAATAGATGTCAAGTGTAGGAAAACATCATTAGGTTAAAGTTTTTAGCAGCATTGATAAGGGTAAACATTTTGAAGGATAACTTCAATACTATATGTCAAGCACTACTGCTGCAATCATAGTCTAAGGTCAGCAATCAGCAAGATCATGATCCGCCATCCAGATCGGATGCCACTATAGTCCACAGAACGTGCACAGTTCAATGATGACTGCTGACAAGCACATCTTAATGAGACGGAACATATTTCTTTGATAATCCAATGGCACCTACACAGCATAACAAACAATCCTTGTTGGGCAGGTATCTTTTAAGCATATCTTCACGTAGCTTTATTAGATCAATGATATGGTCTGAAGGCAGAATAGGGCTAATGACAAAGTGATGAAATGCTCCACTCGGGCAGTCAGACTAAACATTAGGGAGGAAAGAGTCACAACAAAATGAGGATGCTGCAAGAGTTGCTGACTCCCTGGGGAGTTGTAAATTATTTTCTGTGGTTCCAAAATATTGCAAATCCTTTGGCTGAGGTCTGGTACCGTTTCACTATGGGGTTGCGAGGGCTCTTCAAGGCTCCTTATATGTGACTGGAAGTGTGTTTGTGAGTGTATGGGCAAGTAACTCAAATAAGCAGTCAGTCAAACATGTCTTTGTATGTTTTATGAATCTGTGTGTGTGAGTGTGTGAGAAATTGTGAGAGTGTGTGTGTGTATGTGTGTGTGGTTGTTTGTGTGTGTTTGTGTGTGTGTGTGTGTGTGTGTGTGTGTGTGTATGTGTGTGTGTGTGTGTGTGTGTGTGTGTGTGTGTGTGTGTGTGTGTGTGTGTGTGTGTGTGTGTGTGTGTGTGTGTGTGTGTGTGTCTGCGCTAACCTTCTCCAGTCCTGGAAGTTCCAAGATCCAAATCGTCTCTGGTTCCATTCTGGGAGTCCAAGTATGTAGCCGGCACCCAGCCCTGCTCCTCTACTGTGCTTACAAACCACCATCCTGGAGAGAGAAAAGATTGGTGAGTAAAAGGCAGAGAGATGATCACATCAGCATAGCTAACAACCATTAAGGCCTGTGGGATGGCAGCAAGCATTATTCCGATATGGTGATTTACACCAATCAATGGAAATTACATATCACATATGTCAGCGGGCGCAATGGACCATGATGGTTAATGAGCATGATAGTCCATATAGTCTTTGTATAACCCAATAAGCCTAACATGTACGGCATGTCCGTATCAGAGTTACAGAGAGATGTGAGACACCTGGAAGTTTCACCTACTTGGAAAGTTCTCAGCATTACTTTATCAGACTGAGAGAAACTGGAGAACAAAGTGTGGCAACTTTAAGCAAAACAAAGATCACCGGAAGTGTAAAAAGCACTTTGGATCTGTGCAGGGGAACATTTCAATAAATTACCTTTCACGACTTCCTATTTTTTAATTCCTTCTTCTGCCAGTGACAAAATGCAGTGCTGCTGTTATCACCAAGCTTAGTGGCTCCCACTTGTGAAAATCAACATTATGCAGTATAACAACGCACAGACATCCAAGCAGCATTGTGAAGCTGTACTTATGAACAACAGTGTTTTGATTAAAAGGCTAACATCGTAGTAGTATTAATAACGTAATCTATCAAAGATTTAAAATCTGATGTTGGCGTCTTTACAAAATTCCATGGCAATTCAATCAAGAGTTGTGGAAACATTTCACTTAAACCAAACAAAAAGGCAAAACGTGGAAGATGTGGTATCACAAAACTGAATTAATGAATTACGATGCACTGTCTGGGAACTGGGAGCATCTGTAGAGAAGTTTGTATAGTCTATTTCATATGCAAACATTTCACAGAATATGTTATACATATAAGATGGCGTGGTAGGGCCACTTAAAGGCAAAAAAAAATATTTGGAAAATAAAGTCATAATATTACGAAAAAAATTGTGATTTTATGATATATAACATTTATCTCAAATCCCCAGCCACTTATTTTCCCTTTGGAATGTCCCGTATACTAAATAACTTGACCTGTTGTTGCTAAATGGTTTTATAAGCCATTCAAAACCAAAAGTTCCCACATCATGGTGGTGCTA
The DNA here is from genome assembly GCF_949316205.1 of Platichthys flesus. Classification (NCBI taxonomy): domain Eukaryota; kingdom Metazoa; phylum Chordata; class Actinopteri; order Pleuronectiformes; family Pleuronectidae; genus Platichthys; species Platichthys flesus. The sequence continues at coordinate 3,627,464 of NC_084949.1, forward strand.
GACGAAAAGCTGGGAGATAATCAAGTCGCCTCACCATGCTGACTTGCTGTCATTAGAGATTCTCAAGGAATAATGTCCTGGGGCGCTTTGTAAAACAGTCGAGAACTCCTCGGAAACTTGCTGGATGGTCCACATTTTCCTAGAATACCTTTGGTTTCTTGCCTCCAGGTTTGAATAATCATGTTTCTTTAGGGAGTCTCGTGGAAGCAAAAGGCTTTTCCACTCAGGGCTGAATCATAAATCAACACTACACTGCTGCATTAAATTTGAAATCATTTCACAGTAACCTTTTACCCCGACCAAAGTGGTAGTAGAAATCATGCTCTGACTGACGACTGAACATGAGAAGTCTGTAATCACTCTTCTGTTATGTATTTACTAGGGGGACTTTTAAGATGATAAAAACAAATGTATATACCTCGATAGCATTTTGAAACCTTGTGTCATTCTCCAGCTCAATTGAAACAAATTCTTATTCCTGTCGACTTTGTAGCAATCCTATCATAACTAAAAAACTGACACTTGTCTTAAAATGGGGAGATGTGGCTTAATTAGTGTTGCAGCATCTGGCTACAAAACAATGAACAACTCTGTCTGTCTGTCTCTTTCTCTCTCTCTCTCTCCACACACACACACACACACACACGCACACACACACACACACACACACACACACACACACACACACACACACACACACACACACACACACACACACACACACACACACACACACACACACACACACACACACACACTGTTCATAGATGGTACAAGCTGGCATATTCACAGTATAAGTCAGCAGCGAATAGTAGTTGCTCTAAGCTTATGTTTGACCACCATCCCTTGGATTGAAATTGCACCCTGCTGTCTCAAGTGTCCTTTCCTGTGTAACTGTGATTGAACGTGTGAGTGTCATTATAGAGACAGTATAAAAAAGATGATTACTTCTCTTTTTCTTACTTCGAATGAGTCTAACAATTAGGTCATAATTGCAGCAGTGTGTTTACAGGCTCATGGCTCAGCCCTCTTATGTGGTTGGAGAAGCCAGGAGGAATCAACCCATCACACCCTTTTTTACTAGTAGGCAATACTATGAATCACATGAACACATACTATGAACGAGGTGGAAAATATATGCCTGTAGCACGGAGTTGTATCAAAGGGAAAGAAACAGTCATGGTAGCAGGGAGAAGCTGTGTTCCACAGGCACAGTATGAACACGACTAAACATGACTGGGAACATGCATTCTTTTCAGATGACTGCAAAGCCCTGTTACAATGTAATACTCATAGCTGTGTGGGTAATCAATTAAATAATGTAATGCTTCCCCTATACTTAATGACTAAGTATTGTATAATCGATCATCAAAACTACTGTTTTATTTTATTTTTTATCAGCAATTCAAAAATGAAATAAACTCCTCCTACTTATTTAAGCTAACATAGGCCAATGGCACCTGGACTGAGACAGCTTGTGAGTCAGTTAACACACAAGTCCTACTGAAACCCTGTCTCGCCTTTATTTCCTCACAGTGGGTCATGTCTCACCGCCAACACAGGAATTAATGCAACCTGAGGGTCTACACTCACACCTGGCGTTATGCACAGTAGCTGCAGTGTAGCCCGTCCAGCCTGAAGTTCATCCCGGTGACACTACCTTGGATTCTCTGTCCTCGCCTGCTGACTGCTCCTTGACTCCTGCAGAGAGGTTCCACTTCAGTCTAGCTTCAGACAAGGTCAGCTTAGTCAGATTTAAAGTAGACTACTGCTTGGCAGCAACGAATGTTTCATATCGAAATGCATCTGACAGCCCTACAGTTATGCTAATCAAATCTTAAACCATAGCTCCTGGTTGTTGTTTTTTTTTTTACGTGAACTGTAGTGGCCTCTCAAGAGTCAGATTCCTCTTGGAGTGGCGATTTAGGGTTTTCATTCCCGAAGGTTTTAATATATTTTCGCCTTTGCTGGAATATAAAAAGTCCTCCAAGCAGTAAGAATAGCTCGGCCCGTATGAAACACATTAGGGCTTTCGTAGCCTGATTCATTGCAACTACTCAAAAAGCTAAAGAAGAATTGGAGCCACCTGCACAGAGGAGAGGACGATTACTTCAGAGACAAATGTAGGAGCTATTCCTCTATAGTCCACTTTGCACATGATGGAACAACTGAATAATAACTCTTCTGTGCTGATAGAGGACTAAGGGGACTGTTCACTATTAACAGTAATTAATACAAACTGCTGCATTTATCATGTTAACTTCTGTAGCTAAAGCTGATGGGAACTGTGTTTGCTTTGACAGAGTATATAGTAGGATTCTAACCACAATGCTAATATAGCAAATCTAAAATTGGATGATAAGAACATTAACCAAAGAGCCCAGGACAAAATGATGAGTGTACCTGGGCAACTACATTTTTCGAAGAATATAAATGTGGTGGAAGCTAAATTGTGTGATAATTTGGAGACAGGCATGACCATACACCACCATGCAAAAGGAATAATGTGATGTCACGGGTGTGTGCGGGTTTATATCACAGCAGTTATTCATTAACTGGCTGAGCTTCAGAACTGTCCACAATGAAGACAGAAAGTTTGATTAATGCAAGAATGATGAGTCCAATTGATTGCATGGTTGTACAAAAGTAGTAACAATGGTTTTCCTTCTTAAGTTTCAATAAATACCTACTGCAGAACTCTCTGTAGCTGTCTTACTGACTACTACATATATGTTTCTGTCATTTCCTCACATGCACACTGAATCAAAAGATTAAAAAGACAAGAAACAGCTCTAGTAGTGTCTCTGTCGCAATTTACACACATCAAGCTGCAGACAGCATGTGCACATATGGTAGAGCACAGCAAAGTTTTAACGGGACCTGGTTCCCCTATAAATCTATCTGGAAAAAATGGGCACGGTAAAAGCTGATAAAAGAGGACCCTCTCACGGAGTGTACAACAGACTGGACACAAGGCGTGAGGAAAACACACTGCAGATAGAATGACAAATGCCACTGTAATAGTCAGCTGGCAGTGTGGTAGATCTGGGCCCTGAGAGAAGTGAGCTGATCATATTGTGTGAGGAGCCTGTAGAAAGATTACAGTTGTGACAGAAAATCCAAAGTGTAGGCGGAGATCTGGATCAAAGATGCAGCCAGATGGAGAAAAACTACTCAGACTGGTGGGCTTGACAGGACGAATGTGCTCACAAATGTTGCTTCATTTGTCTCTCTCCCTTGTTCAGTGGCCAACTAGTCATGAAATGCCATATGAACTCATGGTCCCCAGAGGATGATTCCAAATATTTTTGTTGACAATGGGACTTGGAGCAAAGATTAGACCAAACTCTCAGTTTGTGTACAATAACTATCAAAGTCCAACAAATGCATTGTCATGGTATCCATGATGCATAAATGCTTACCACAGGACAGATCAAGGCCATTTTGTAAACTGTGAGTTTTTTCCTTTTCACCTGCGATTAACTGCCACTTTGCACACTGTTGATCAGTTGATTGAAGGTTAAATTTACAGTCTCCTTTTGGCAAGTCAAATATTGTGCACAAACTACAATGTGTATGTAAGTCTAAAAGATAAAGAAATGTTCGAATGCTACTCTCTCGATTTCCAGCACATGGAGGAAAAATGAAAGTGTTATGGCAATCTTGCCTCCCGTGGAGATCTTTGTGCTTCAAATAAAACCAGAGCGCTCCCTGGAAGGGGTTGAAGCTGCGATCAAAGACAATCTTACATAAAGACCATTCGTGTTTTCTCTGAAACATGACAAATAAGTGCACGCGTTTGAGTATATGGCCTGGCATGGAAAAACAAGAGTCACACTGGCCAAAGCCTGTTTTTGGGGTGGGTGTTTTTGGCAGCAGTGAAAACGAACAGCCACCGGACAGAGCAAATAAGAGGTAATGCAATGCATACTGTAAAGCCATCTGTACACACAGCAGAAGCTGTTAAAGCTGTTGTTTTAACAGGTTGAAATCATCACACCGGAGGCTGATCCCCCCCTCCCTGGGTGTGTGTGTGCAAGTATGTGTGTGTTTGAGTGAGTCACACGAATCAGAGAAAGCAATCCCAGAGCTGTGTGAGTCCTCTAAGCTTCGGCTGCAGCAACAATGCATTGTGTTGCTCACAGGTTGGTTCACGAGAGCTCATTTCCTCTCAGACGTCATGGTCATTTATGCGCAGGTACTTGGTGAAGGGGACCCACACCTTCTTTACCTAAGTCTAACAATAAAATAGAACAGGTCTAACACTGGTGTTTGTGTCTAAATTGATTTACACACGCTTGCTAGTTTGTCTGACATAACATACCCAAATATTCTGGATGATTTTATGAGGCGACGTGTAACTAATGACTAATATTCAGAAAGGTTATGCAGCAACACCTGCTGTCTCCCACATTTATGACACACACAGCACAAAATATGAATATGTAAGCCAGTGGAAGGGCTGTAATTGTTTTTTCATACAGCCTTGAGTTCTAATTGGACTTTCTAGCTACACCATTTCTTAGCTGGCAATAATTGGCTGCTTTTCCTACAGAGGGAAATTGAAGGTCACAGTGAACACAGTGGTACACCAACTGGACAGGGAAAAATAATCACTGACCGTCATAGACCTGGGCCTCATTTGAGAGGTTCAGACGGATGGGAGATATATGAAGGTCTTTTTTTAATCCAAAAAGGAAGGGTGATAAAACACAAGAGAGAGAGAGAGAGAGAGAGAGAGATAACAGAGTGAGAATAAGAGAGATTAAAAGAATTGTGTGGAGAAAGAGAGAAGATAAAGGGGGAGTGCCAGCAGATGTTTGGCCAGAGCTTCAAAGCCATATATTCCATGCTAATTTCCTGCCCAGCAACAACGCTGCACTTTTTCACTTTCTCATTTTGGGATGTTCAGAGCAGCTTTCTCAATGATGTCGATTAGAAACACCACATTCGTAGGGGGCCCACAAGGTGACACTCAGTCTTGTCTCCTCCTCTAAGCCCCTAATTAGAAACATATTCCATGGAGTGCAGCCAGTGCTGGAATGCAGTGCTGCTTTTCAGGGCAATAGATTGAATTGGCTGCTTATCTTACTGCAGAGTATAAGCGGGTGGTGGGGGGAGTCATAGAATGTGCTTAAAATAGCAGCACAACAATTGATGCAGCCTAAAACACGCAGTGAAATTAGTCACTCTGTTATCTTAAACATGGACTGCACCCGTTTCATTATTGATATTAAAACAAAACAATGCTTTTCCTACTTTGAGTTTCATCATCTAAAATTATTATTTTGATCCATTTGGTGGACACTGTTAACATGACGAGAAGAAAACATGGAGTAGTTACCTCTTCTGTATTTGAAGTGGGAATTACTGTTTGTGACCACTTTTCAAATGAATTCTGGATGACTGTGGTCACTGCAAGAAGACAAAAGGGACATTTCCAAAGTGACGTGGGCTAGGGCTGCTCGATTATGGAAAAAATCATAATCACGATTATTTTGGACAATATCAAAATCACGATTATTTAAACAATTATTAATATGTGCCTTTATTCTGAAGTCTATGCTTTATTTTTTTAATCACTTCCGGTTCCGGTAAACGCCGAGGACGGCTGCGAGTCTTATTCCTCCGTGAAACTTGGAATACCAGTTCCCGGTCATTCAAACCCTTAATGATGGCAACCCTAACAATCTCTGACCGGATGACCGGCGCGGAGAAATGCGGGTCCGGCCTGACCGGTCTGAACAGGCAGGCGGGAGCTGCTTCTGTCCTCCCTGCTTTTCCACTCGCGCTGTTTTTTTCTGTGCCTCCTTCACTTAACTGCTGCTTCAGAGTGAGAGCCAGTCAGCTGGGTTGCTGAATGCTTTGGGGGAAGAATTGCGCATGCGCGTTTCTTTCGAAAAAAATGCCAAATAATCGTTTCAACTCAATTATAGTAGTTTGGAGATCGTTTGACCCCATAATCATAATCACAATTAAATTTCGATTAATCAAGCAGCCCTAACGTGGGCTTATGTACGTTACATCCTACTTCATCCGAGGTGAGAAACCTGGTCCATGTGATATATGCGTTTCATCAAATTAAAGATGGACGACACATCTCATAATGTCATTTGGAGACTGGAGTCTGTACATTAGTGTTGGCAAAGTGGAGCCTTGGTATCTAGGTGCCATTCAAACATCTACCTGTCCAATTGTGAATCAGTCTCTCCTCACTCACATAAACATACAATACCTCAAGGCGCATAAAGCATTCACTTGGCATTTACTTTTGTTGGTCCATGTCACATTGAACAACATGGAGGGGGAAGGGTTTATGAACTATTCTGCAGCCAGCCACCATGACTGGTTTGAAAAATCGTCAACTTTTTCTCTCGTGAAAACTTGCGGCTATCGGAAGTCATTATAAATAACTAATGTTTGCTTGACACAGCCTCTGTTCACCGTGAAGAAAACTACAAACCTTTTACAATGAACAATAAAGGTGTGTGTGTTTTATATTTAAAGACTGTTTTTCAGGGTAGAGTATCACTTTCAGAAACCTCAAAGCTGGTCTAAAAGTTAGAAATTGGGTATATGAGGAGGTACCCAACACGTTTCATTCTGTTTCTTCCTAGAAAGTCAGAGCCATTTTCAAGGTCCAGGTCTTTATTGACACTGTAAGATGAAGGCATAACCAAGTTTGAAGCTCATGTTACCTGGTTGAAGATTTCATAAAAAGCAGGGGTCTTGTAACTGAGCCAGACTTGTTTCAAGCTTAAAGGGGCAGCTGGTGCTGGGGTATTCAATAACCAGTGTTGACTAAACACCACACTCTGTGGGATCAGGCTAAACCTCTGCATTGATCCTCCATATGTATCTTCATCTGGCACACACATCCTTCTGTCATCTTTAAATGAGCATGACGAAAGAATTAACACAGACTTTTGAGAAATGCCGAAAATCCAACAGCCTGTCAGATTCTCTGGCAGTACCTATTTGCATGTTTTTGCTATGCTTATTCAAACATGCTGTTTTCAGCCTGAGCCTGTGTAAGTGGCTCTATGGTCAGTTTAAAGTACAGTCTCCGCTGAGCCTCCATTGACCCGTGATCGTCTGAGCTCAAGTCTAAGAATGAAGGGGCTGAAGCTGCTGGGCACGTTTTTACTGCCTCAGGGAGTAGCCTGCTCACTAGGGCTGTCACGATACCAAAAATTCAGTAGTCGGTGCCAATACCGGTAAAATAACACGAGTCTCTATGCCAACTTCGATGCCACGGTAAAAAAAAAGGATTTTCTAAGATTCCATGTACTTGAACTTGAAACATGAACTTCTTTATTAAAATATTTGAAAAATAGCATAATGTCAAAAGACATACAAAACATGTGCAATAGAGCATCGCACAACATAATAAAGTGTAATCAATGGTCATAATGCAACAACTAGTGTCCCCAAACACACTCCAGACTTCCAGGCATCATTTCAAAAGGTACTGTGCAAAAACAACAACAGTGCAAAACAAAACAGTGGATATAACAGTGCAGCCATTCAGCTAACAAGATGAACATGAGTTTTGGCAAAAATGTAGAATTTTTCAGAGCATTTCACACCTTTTCTTGGCTAAATCAAGGTTTTTACTGAGGAAAATGAACATGTCAACATGGTCTTGGGTAAGTCAGGAATGTCTTGGACTGACAATGATTCCTGAGACACTTAAGACCCTTTCGGAAGCACAGCTTGAAGCTGCAATGCAGAGATACCTCCTTGCAAATTCTGCATTTTGAGGTATACTTTTTTATTGTGCCTCCATTCATTATCCACCAGATAAGGGGATCTTCGTCTGCGCTCAGTTCTGGCATTTTGCTATATACCAGGAAATAACCATTTAACTTCTCTTGTGTGGATAGCCCTGCTTGAGATGACATGTCATCATCACTGCCCTTCTTCTCTCCTTGAATGGCTGAAAGCAGATGCTTCAAATCAGTCATTGACTTTTTAGATGGCCTGCTTTGGCTCGAGGCCATGGGGGTTTCAGAATGTACCAGCTCCATCATCGGCCTTCCCCACTTGCTCCAGGAAACTTTGCTTCACGTCATCCTCCGGAGCAACAAAACTGGAATTAAATCTTGGATCTAGGTAGGTGGCAGTGTTTAGCAGAAGCTGCACCTCCCTATTCTCTTATAATTCTATTCTATATAAAGTTATACTATACTAAACTATTGTTTATTGCCTTTATGAAATTATAGAACGACAATAAAGAAAACTGTTGACATTTTATTGCTATTTGTACCTGTTACAACAAAGAAAAACACCAAACGCTTATGAAGAGGAGAAGAAAATACACAGGCAAGTGTTGGCCTACTTTGAAATAAATTAAGCACAGAACTCTGTAGGGCTATTTGATAAAAACATATAGCTGCAGCCAAATAGCTTAAAAAAATATATATTTTAGTTGGCGAAATGTGAAAACATAAAGCGAGAGCAGGTCAGACTGGAGGCGGACACAGAAACTGAAGCTCGGTACAAACCAACTGCAGCTTCTGCTCTGATCAAGAAGCTGCGGCGCTGATCTCTGAGCAGCTGAGACCAGATAAACTCTGTGTTTTCACTGATTCCACTGATAAGAAGCAGTCAGTCAGTCACTGAGAGGCTGCTTCATGTGAACGAGTTCAGATCTCACTGTGTCTCTCTGAGCGGGTGAGCGGGGGCGGGGGGCGGAGCCCCGGCACCGGTGCGCTCCTGTAACTTCATGACGGACTGATACGATGATGTTTTAAAACAAAAGGAACGAACGCGTCTCGGCCCAAAGCAGTTCCAGAAGAGGCGCAGTACCAATGCTAACAGCTGGCATCGGAGCTCACAGTGCTTACGTTGCTTCAAAAAATGGGCCTTGTCTGTGTTTTGTTATTTTAGCATCGAAAGGTATCGGTTCTCGTGACATCCTTACCTCTAACATGGCTAGGCTAGGGTGTTGTGAGAATGATAGTGGGCCATCTCCTGACTCAAGACGTACCACACTGATGGATGCTGCCTGTCTGTTTTATAGCTAGGACACAAAACTAATGCTTGCCTCCAGCATCCCATGTGAACCCTGACCAAAACAGCCTTCTGTTTTGAATAACCTCCTTTAAGCTAGCCCTCAGTACGCCTTAATTAAAGACATGGACTGCACTTAAGGTGGAGGGTATGTCAAGCTGCCTTCTCATGCAACAGCTTTTCAAGATCCCTCCACACAAGCCTGGTAAAAAGTGCCCCATTGTTTCACTTGATCATTTGTCCCTTGACATTCCACTCTGTAATTTTAAATATGAATTAATTCCACAGCCGATAAGGATACGCTGAAATATTTAACTCTATGATAGTGCCATAAAACAATGATTTGCTATTCATCTGCTTCACACTACATAATGGATATATTTACTGGATCTTTGCTGTATTCTCAATGGAGCTATCAATGTAATGTAAGGATTAGTTCATTATTGCTCAGTGTTAGTTTGTTGTATTTTATATTATTGTTGATATCAAAAATGACAACACATCTTAAAGAGCTGATCTCTTTGCAATTAAGTATCACAAAGGTCTTGAGATTAGACCGACCAAAAATTAAGTCAATCTGATAAACTCTCTAGGAGTTGGTTCCAGTATGACCCCGCCTCAGCAACACTGAGCCCAATCAAGTCTGCGAGTTTTTGAGCATTCTGAGGGCCTTCAAACATTTACTGCAACAGAATTACAATTCCTTCAAAAACAATAGGTCTCGGCTCATAGTAACAATCTTCACTAAAACAATTCGGATCATCAGTGCTCAGGCCCTTACAAATGATTATATCCAAGGCAGTTAGAATGAACTCCTGTTTGTAATCCAGACATCTGGGTTTGCTTGTGACCTACAGTTTCTAACCGGGTGGAGCCAAAAGGGCAGGCCGTCCAATATCAGTAAATACCAGTCATTGCCAGAATGCAGATGTATTTCTTGACATTTTCAACCTTCTGTAACACTCAACAGCAGTAATTATTTCATAGCCTTAAGGCAAGGCTTACTCTAATCTAAGTAGAGCTCGAAGTATAAATGACCTAATGCAATACAAAGTTTTGATACCAACTGAAAGTAGTGAACACAGGGAATCGTCTTGAGTCAGACCAGGCACAGAACTGAGAACACACCTTTGGGAGGGTGTTACGGGTTTCTGCCTCTCCATCACCTGGGAAGTGAAAGATGTGTTGGGAACATTCTGCCAAAACTCCTGGCTTTGATTCTCTCAGCAGCATTATACTTGCTGACTGGCAATGGCAAAAGTAACAATTTTTTTTTTTTTAATCCACAAAAACAACAGTTATTTTATTTTATTTTCCAAAATAGAGGATTAATATTATCTGGCAACACAGCTGGAGGTCACGCACCATGCGAGGTGTATAGTCAAGTCCAGAGAGGGGAAAGGAAATCTGTCTAATCTGTTTAAAACAACTGTGATGAAATGCCCCTGAAACTTGGCAACAAGGAGGAACAGGATATTTGGGCAAATTATTTTTTCTGCTGGCGTTGTGGCTTGGGCGGCACACTAACCCAAAGGATCCTGTTTGCATTTTAGTATCAAAGTCCTCCTGGCAGATCCATTAATCTCGGGCTCTCTGCTGATGAAACAAGGGAAAAAAGGTCCCCCCCCACACACTATATATTCCCCCTCCGTCACTCTGGCAGATGGGTGGAAGGCTAGTTGCTTAAATTAGCAAATCCTTCTCTAGCATAACAAGACAGTACACATTTGAAGTAAGACACTGCGGTTTCAAAGTCAGGGTCACAAACCCCTCGACCACCAACACATCCCAAATCTGTACAGTTTTCGTCACTTTAAAACACATGTACATCTATTACTACCCATATGCACAAGTAAAGCCTGAAGGCCAAACAAGACTGAAAATCTGACCAGCACAACCCAAAAGGAGGAATGATGGAAACAATGTTTACTGCTCATTTATCCTAATGAAACCAGTTCATCAGAGCAGCAAAGAGAGAAAAGATATTGAGGCTTGTCTATTGAAAAAGATGAACTAACTTCAATCAATCTTTATACAACTATAAACTCCATAGATCTGAGCAGTAACTGTGAAAAGTGGGTTGTGAATGCGGGATTGTTGGTTTTGGATAGTTACAATGGTTGGCAAATGCAAACCTGTTCCATGTCCAACATCAGAAAAATATGATGCTGGGGTTTCAGACACCATTTGATCATTACAAAAAAGTACTGTTTGATTGTATTTTGATGTTTTCTTGTTCTGCATTCTGCATCGGTTGACCACGTGAGAGAATCAAGACTTATTCAAGAAAATTTGAAGAAATTCATCAAATTTTCCACAAAAGTATTTCCTACCACATCTATCTCACTCTTCTTGTACATCTGCATTGTTCCATGTGCCTAGTTTGGCACAGGTCTGTATCTTTTTAACCTTTGAACATTGACCTTTCTTCTCAGTCTCTTTCACATCACTTCCTTCCTATCTGACACTCTGTGTAATTTAACTTATCTGGTCACATATGCAGACCTTTTTCTCCAGCTGGGACACTCCTCTCTCTAGATGCTCAATGTTTCCCATTTTGGAAGAGGAAGCAGGGAGAGACAACCAGCACAATGGCCCAGAAGAGGCCTCTATGCTCGTTTGTCCCCCCCACCCCCTCACCCTCTTGGTTCTTCATAAATCTCACTTCACTAAATAGCGACTGCTAAATTATGAGATGCACCAACAACAGACAGACGCTCCATCCCCCACGCAGATTATGATTGTGAAAGTGTGGGGTGTGATTTAAACTGTTTTCTGGATGACAATGGACCTTGTTGACATGGTTCAGTTAAACAGCTGGGTCTAGACTTGCAAGGGCAACAACTTCTCACATAGACAGAAGAACATCTGATTCCACTCAAGTTTAGCCTGCAGACACTCAAAATCGATTTGAAATAATGTGTGTTGGAATGATTAAAAGCCAATTAGTTCACACGATACCATATATCCTCAATGAGTGAAGGAAAAAATAAATCAGCAACTGAAAAAAGAGCAGGTAGAATATGGTTTGCATCATTTTCTGGAAATGATGAAAGATATCCTAGTATTCCACTGACACTTACTGACTGGGATGTTGAAGAAAATAAGCTCCAATTAACAGTCAGACTGTCAGTGTCTTTGAATTGAAAACATCAAAGAAAATAAGCACACTCTGACCAGAGAAGCCTTGAAAGAGGGAAGGGGGTATTGGGATATTATATAAGCTCTCAGATGTGTTTGTCTTGGCTGAGCCCCTGGCTGATGTCATCATCACCATCCTCATCATCAACAGCATTATGGCTGTTGCTCCAATTCTTTAGCCAGTAATTGCCAACAGCACGTATATCCATTAGTTCCTCCAAAATAAGACATTATTGCTGTATCAGTCAGTGTTGGATGATCAGAATGCTGCTGGTAAGCACATGCTGTCGAGGCCAAATATAGAGAAAAGGGATCACCAAGAAGATAACTGTGTAACCAAGGCACACCGAATATTCATTAAGCTAAGCAGTTAAAGATACATGATGGAACTTATTTCCCCACTTGACATTTGACAAATCCTACCAAACAAAGCTGAGAGGGAGACCGGAAAGCAACAGATCAGCAAATCTCAAGAAGACATTGAGTTTTGTTCGAGTACAAGTTTGACTGAAGGCCACATCACAAAAGAAAATAATTTCCTATGCAACTGCTTTGTGCTGTCAAAACTTAATTTACCACTTATCTCTTTTATGTTGACAGCAGACAAATTGGAAAGGCACCAAATGCTATGTGAGTCACACAGGAAAATGACATGCTGCCGGTTCTATGCTAAAACTGGCTCATTACAGCACATAATCGCTCAATATTGGGCAACCCGAGATAACTCAAAGGAAATGGATTTGCATTTGTAATCAGTGAACAGATAAGAGCGGGGGAGAATGACAGGGACACAGCAGGTTTGTGTCAGGCTTACTGCTGAATTATCTTGAGAAGAACAAGTCGCTGTGTGCAAGTCGCCGCTTTCGTGGAAAATGAGATCCAGCTCTGGATTGCTAAACATATTTTCCAGAGTTGCATATACAAGGTGAAAAGTGAGGTGCTGCATCCATTGACGATGTAAGTGTTCAGCTGATCTGCAATATTATAAGAGAATTTCACTGGACAGATAACACTTAATGCTGACTAGGTTTAACTTTACACCTACCCGATAAAACATCTTAGATCTCACTTTTAAAACACTGAAAAACACACAACCCCCCCCCACACACACACACACACACACACACCCACACACACACACACACACACACACACACACACACTGACAGCCACGGAGCACCTCCAGGTGGTGCCAACCGGCTAGGAGATGGTCAGATTAGGAGAAGAAGGGAAAGACGAAGGGAGACCAGAGGAGTGGGAGGGAGGCTGGAGTGGGGGACCCGTATAGACAAAGGGGATTAGAAAGAGAGAGTAAAATCATAAGCCGGGAGACAGAAAGGTTCTGACTGAGCATGAAACTCTGTGTAAGTGTGGGGTTTGTTTGTGCTTCTAATGTATACTCAGAGAGCGGCAGATACAAACAGGAAGAAACAAATGAATAAACTACAAGCAGTTCCAACCATGTGTATAGGAGTCACATGTTTTGTTACATTTCAACACAACACACAGTGTGTTAATAGTGAGGCTCTATCACGGATCTTAGTGTGAATCAGGCTAACAGAAGTCAACACACATGTTCGTATCACATGAACAAAAAATAATCAACTCACCACTTTCGCTCTTCTCAATCACGTCCACCGTCTCACCGGCCTTGAGGCTGATCTCCGAGTTCTCCTGCCTCTCGTAATTGGCCACGGCCACGTACTGCTCCAGGACCATAGGCTCCGAGCTGTCAATCCCTGAGGGGAAGAAACAGGCTGTCAGCCACCTGCCCGCCGTGGCACCCCTTGAACGCCCACCGCAACCAACTACACTGCTGCTGTTGCCGCTGTGCACCCGGTACGCCGCCATCAGCCAATCCCCTCTCCCCCCCACTGTTGTTCCCCCTTGACCAATCAGAACTTGAGCTCACGACTTGGCTGCATCGTCCCAAATGTCTGGCCATATAGCTGAGTCGACCTCTGGCCCACAGCGAAGGACTGAGGAGCATTGGAAGGAATCAAAACAAAAGGAGGGACCACGTAGAATTGGTTTGCAGGGGCAGCATCTTGCACCTAAACCGGATCCATGACCTGATCCAAACTTAAGATCCAAAGGAAAAGACGGAGAGGGAAAAACAAAAAAGGAGAAAAATACAAGAGCTGCTAACGACTGGACGGGAAAATGAGTGGAAGAATGGTGAAGTTCCCCTGTGGAAAATCAACAGTGCGGTTGAGTGGAAAGGCCTCCCCTCCACTGCCGCTGGGAGCCAGTCGTTGGACAGGGATACAGGAGGGGGGGTGAACACACCAATCATGGTAGTCGGGACTGCTGGCCTTAAATAGAAACATATGAGTGGACTAGAGAGAAAGAGAGAGAGAGAGAGAGAGAGAGAGAGAGAGGGAGAGGAACAGTGAAGGAGGTTGGGTCCATGTTTATGTGAAACAAAAGAAGAACGCATTTTAGCTGGGGTTAGGCCACTCTGTTTTTTTTTCTCTCTCTCTCTCTCTCTCTCTCTCTCTCTCTCTTTTTCTCTCTCTCTCTCTCTCTCTCTCAACATTTTCGATGCCAGCAGTGATTTCACCCTCTGACTTCACGCGGTTAACATCTGATCTGAGTTGCAGGCAGCACTTTTTTGTTTGGCCACTCTGGAATTCACGCCAGATTCAGAGGGACATTACAGCGGATTGTTCTTCACACCCATAATATAGTGTTCTGTTGTTCAAGTATCTCAGTGTGTCTGTGTCAACGATGTGAGCAAAACAGAATCAGAACAAATGAATGGATGATGTGTGGAATTTTTTTCAAAAGTAATGAAACATACTAATCTAATTTGAATATCGGTCCAATTTGTTTCAAAGGCTCCACAATTGCTTATATAGAGTAGCCCAGAAGCTGTAAATACAATTTTTAAGAAATACTTGGGAAATACTATTGAGGTGACATTGAGGTTATTAGGGTTGGAACTGTGATGTCTAAGTGCAAGGCGGATTTTTTATTCTTGACACTCTGTCTACCCTGCTTCCACATCCTGCCTTCTCATCAGTCCCTCAGTATGTAAACCGGATAATGTTGTGAGCTGACGAAAAGCTTGCATTCTTTTTGTCTGTGTGTCAGTGAAGAGTGTGTTCACACATCCATCCTCAAACTTTAACTCTGGCCGCACTGCCCCTAAAAACTGACAGCAAACACAGGGTTGACCTAAAGCATATCATTCTCTGGGAGGTTGGAAGCTGAATCTTTGATCTTTACTAACCCACACTGCAATATGCAGTTACCAAACTCGAAAACAGCTAATGTCCATGCCAACCTCACACCAACTGCATGAAATAAGAACAAGCCCAACAAACTGTCTCTTTATGGCAACAACTTGAACATGTACAAAATACAAATAAAGGAGGTCCATACACACAAACTCTGCCAAACTACAATGGCTGAGAATCAAAGTAAGCATCACACCTTGTCAGCTAATCTCTCTGCTTTTGAGATAGTGAATTCTATGCAGTCAGCCACTTTGTCATTTTGTTAACGGGACTAAACCTTGAAGATGAAATGTACAGTGACAGTTAATCTTTGCATATCTAGGTCTTTGAGATATAAGAGAACCAATTAACAGCATGATTAAGTCTATTTCTATCCAACTGACAGAGAGTTGCTCTCCTGAGGCTCAAATAACAATAAGAAGTAGGCTAAAGCATTTGTGCAGCCCCATTTAGGCATCTTTGCATGTTGTCACTCAAACACGCAGGCTATAGACACCAGGGAACTAACCTTACCTCCCCCACTGGGCGAGGCTGGGTATTGAACTCTGTCTTTCTTTAGCTTTCTCCCAGGAGGAAAAAATAAAGAAAGGGAACACACTGTTTTGCTGAGAATGTCAGCATCCTGCATGCATGGAGCCATCAGAGTCAGCCAAATGTAATAAAGCAGAACAGATCCAGCTATTTAAAAGCTGCGAGCATTTGTAATGGCAGCCACGCCTGGAGAAAATCACAAATGCCCAAAACCTGCTACATGCCCTTTGTGGTCCAATACTTATATGACATATATGACAGTTTTTTTTTTTGTCAAAATCATGCAATTTTTTTCCACCCATACACTTTAGTGAGGATTGTCTTTGTTGTTCCTAACACAGTGAAAGCTCGCTCTAATGGAAGGAAACCACATATCTGTGTCTTTCCCCAGCAATGCCTCCATTACAGCTAAATGTCTCAAAGAACATTTGCTAAATACACACCAGATGGGCAAATCTGTGATTGTACCGTGTCAAAGTTGTTTTTATATTTTCAGGAAATTAATGTTCTTTGCTAGGATGTTTATTTGCAAAAGAGACAATTTCAAATCAAGCCCCATCTCAACTCATCATTGCGACATACACACGCCCATAGTTGAATTAGGTTCACATATGGTGATTAAAAACAGTGTTACTGACAATTCTTAAGGACCAGACTTGACTGCCCATTTCAGTCTAAGGCGCTTCGCCACATGTACACCAAGAGTCCACGCTCTGGCTTTCTGGCACTGAGTGCCAAGCAGGTCTGCAGAGAGAGATGGATAGAGAGACTGCGGAGAAAGAGAGGCTGAACTGCAGCAGATGGGTGGAAAGAGAGAGTGATGACAGCGCATGCAAAGCAGATGTAGAGGGAAAGCTGAAGTGTGAAAAGAAATAGATCGGGGGGAAAAAAAACTAAAGGGATGCAGCTGGTGCGTTGCCCTCAGAGGGGGCACAGTAGTGCATGCATTTTTCGACATGTTGACATAGACACACAAGGCTACCTGAGGCCTCTTTCCTCGGGCTGTCTGTAAAGCCGTACATCCATACTGCAGAAGAAGAGAAGCAGAGAGAGAGATTATTCACTTTGAGAGCATGCAGAAGCAAAAGTATGGTAGAGCACACCTGTAGCATTGGGTCCAACCACAAATTGAGCAACTAACTTTTGCCATTTGTTGCCACAGTGCACCTGAACTTTCACATGTATTCTGTTCTGCTACGACCCGCCCCTACTCTGCTCCTGAATGGCTCTGACACAGATACTATACTTCACAGAACGCTGAGAAGAAGAATATGAGATATGTGTGAAACCACAGCCTGCACTATTCTTCAAGTGACATCACAGCCTTAAAACATAGAAAGTGAGGAGAATATTGACTGTTCTTTCATCACACCTTTCCCAGACCAGTCGCACTGACAGAGGGAATCAAGGGTTGGAAGACGTCATCAAATCCTTTACTGAAGTAAAAGTAAATCACACAGCAAACTAAATATACTGCTGCATGGGACTGCATGATACATCTATAAAGTGCATATGTATAAACAGCAAAATGTAGTTAGACCATGACGTTATCAGATTTGATGGATTAGATTTGAATGTTTATAGAAATAAAATCATGTGGGAAGTTTGAAGTGGGAAAAATCACCGTTGGGTGGAGCCTGTTTACAACTTACAGACATCTGTAATGTGACTGTTTTCAGTAAGACTTGAGGAGTCAAGTAAGTAAATGGAAGTAAACAAAGAAAAAGTGTCTTGAAACTGTCCTTAAGTACAGTACGGTACAGTAAATCAGAAGCCTCATCTTTCTGAGGATGCGGTCTACCCACCCATGTGAGGAGGTCTTCATGACTTTCCATGATTGCCGTCACCAGCTCACCTCGCCCTTATTGCTGTTGCCCAGCAACAGTGCTAAAGTTGGTTAGGTTGAGAAAGTTATAATGCCCCTTGTTTTTGGACCGTTAGCTGTTCGGTTGAGTTGAGGCTTGATGCTTTAGCATTGCCATCTCATCACAAAATGGTTCTTCAATGAATGAATCCTTGGAAAAGGCTAGTGCAGGAAGGGTCCGCCCATTGGGGCATACATTTCTGGAAGATGACAGGACGCATTTATTAGCTCAATTGGAAGGAGCCTTCAAAAAAATGGGACAGTCTAGTCACACTGCTGTGACTCAATTGGTCTTAAGATAAAGCCTCAGTCTAAAGGATGAAGCCCTAGTAAATAATCTGCCTTTTGCAAAAATGGCTTGTCCAATGTCCATGGCTCAGATATGATAAAACAACCAAAAAAAGATCATGTTTAAAAAGTATTATACAGGTACCAAAAGACATGGTTGATATGATCCAGTGTGTAAGATTTGGGAATAAGGGATCTATTGACTTATTGATTAATAGAAAATAATCCTAGTTATTATTTCACGAGTGTGTCTCATCTAAATTATACAATTTGTTGTTTTACTTACCCTAGAATGGGCCTCTATAATGAAATTCTTTATATTTACATCGGGGGGGTTCTCCATGGAGACCGCCATGTTTCTTGAAGTAAACTGGACAAACTAAACGTGTATGAAAACTGAAGGTTACCACAGGTTCTCTTTCATGTTTGGATGGGGAGGGTGAAGTGAGGGGTATTCAGCTGCAACATGACACTTCACCACTTTATGTCACTAAACTCTACACACTTCAACTTTAAGTATATGCTGGTTCAAAAGAAATTCAAACACCGCACTCGAACCAATGTAAATTATCTCTGCAGTCCTGGAAGAATACACATGTCATGGCCTGTGTTTCCTCCACACTGAAGGGAATTCAGTGCATCTGCTGACAAGAAACGTACAAACGTCTTGGTGCTTGACATAACAAACATCTCTTCCATTTGTAATATCTGTCTGAAACCTCAGGCCTCAGGCTGCAACCTCAGGCTGCAAAACACTTGCCTCCCATGCTTCCTTTTCCACCATAGCTTCATCATTCGCTCCATTTCTTCCATCTCTATATCTCCACCTCCTGGAATGTCTGAGATGGCCGTCAGCCACTTCTAAAAAAATACCTTTCTGCCCACCCCCCATCTTAAAAATAACACAAAACTCTCAGACCCCAACCAGGAAATTAAGCTCCATGCATCAGAGAGGACAGTGCCAGGGGTGCAGGATACAAACTGAGAGGCTGCCTTGATGTGTTTCAAGGAAGCCATAATTTGAAGCTTCATAACAAACTAACATTTTAGTCTCCGGCTGTAATCTTTTCCCTTAATGGTGAACCAGAAGTAGTTCAGCAGCACTGCCCAAGAAACAGGCTAAAACAATATTGAGAAGCTGGAACCAGGTCCTGGGCAGGGCCAGCTGCTGAGAACAAGCAGGAAGGCCTTCTGTAACACAATTAAAGAAAAAAAGAAACATTGTGCAAAACACACTTTACAAGCCACGTCCATCAACGTGTGTGCTTGTATTTGGGCTTTAAATAATCATATTTTGCTTCTATTCTGCGTAGATAACTTAGATCTAATAGTAATGTCTTTTTTTTTTTATTTAATTCAGCATCAACTTTGGTTCACGTAGAAATTTGTGAAAATCTCTCAGCCCAGTAAAATAATTGGACATTGGTACAAATGGGTAATTTTTGCTTCTCCTTTTTAAAAATAGGTTTCAAATAGAGTGCTCCAAGGACAAGGAGGCAATACATGTTATTGCTTGAACATTTATTACTGGTGATGACAGTTGTAGCAAAAATAAATTATTCTATGGCTGTCCCATAATTATCCTTAAATTAATGTAACTGTATATATAAAGAACTGAAGTATAAAGACATAAATGGTAATGGTGAATATTTTCGGGGGTTTGAACTACAAGTTTTGTTTACACTTGAATTAAGGGTTTAACATCCAAATTGAAAGGCAACCAAACAAATTACCAGTCATCAATGAAGAGCGCTGTTTCCTAGAAAGTGGACTTTCGTCTTACTTCTGAAGGGACCAGCTTTTTATGCTTATGGCGGCCTTCTGTACTGGATCTGGGTGAGTGCTGCGCCTGCTGAGAAGCCAACAGCTCCTTGCCGTTGACTCATGTGAAATAATAAAAGCCAAATCCCCTCTAAATATCCTTCAGAGCCTCAGGAGATTTGCTGGATTGATGTTGCCCCCAGAGGGAGAGTCATGGGCTGGTCCCAGGTCAACCAGGTGGTTCAAACCCCGCTAACTAACGCCCTATACCTTGATTATTACCCGCCCGCCCGTCTGCTCTCAGTGTAGCACTCAACATCTGATTGATATTACCTCTCCTCTCTACTCTGGGTCCCCTCTGCAAAACCAACCACCTCCCTTCACACAAACAGGCTCATTGTGATGCTTAATTCCTTTCAGGTTTGGGTGATGATGCCACAAAACAGTAGAAACAGCAGTGCTTTTTCCCGCTGTCCCTTCTGCTGCTGTGGATAATCTTCCAGGAATTCTGACCCCAAATGTCTACATTACCCTGCAATTAAAGGCCTATAGGGAGGGTGAAAAATGGCATCTGCAAAGCCCTGCTTTCTAGGTTTGGATTGGAGGGGCTTATTAGCCATCCATCTTGTTTTTCTATCGACATAGACTGGGTTTTGAAAGGAAATTTCCTGTTGCTAGCACCAGCGCACCCCTCCGACCCCACCCCTTCATCAACAAGCTAAGTCCTGTAGCCGGCGGACCACTGGAGTGGAGGACAAAGTATCTGTGCAGCGTAATTTAAAGTAAATATGTGGGATTAAAAAAAATGATGTTTTAAACATGAACCAGGACCGAATCTCCACAAGGTTTTGTTTGTTTGTTTGAAGTAACAAGTCAAATTCTAACATACAAAAAAAGAACAGCTATAAAAAAAGTAAGCTGCCTCAAATATTTGGTGACTGTTAAATTAAAACAGCCGGCCAGCTCAACTTAAACTGTCACATGAGCTTGAAGACATATTGAAATCACTGATTGTTGTCAGGACAATCAAGGATGGAGCAGAAAATCTGAGCCACTCCTAGTACACCATGGCTCGGGAATGCAGGCCAGTTGATCATAACATTAATTAATGAAAAGGAACTAGCTTCGAAGTCCTTGTTGTGTCTCTCATACCAGGCTGCATTTAATCGTCAGCTTTTTCTGTGTGAATGTTGCATGGGTGGAAATTAGTGGAGCAAAAAGGAGGAAGCTTGCAGACGTCTTCAAACGGTTCGTCAGACATCACTACTGATCTGGCTCAGCTAGACACGCATGCCAGAGCCATTAACATATTCCTTATCATGTTTACTGGGTGCACTGATTTATCCTACCATGATTTCATTTCAAAGTGCACTACCAAACTGGATCCAGTTTATAGTCAGTGACAGATCTGTCATTATTAAGTCAAGCCATCAGTGATTTCAGTTAAAATTAAGGTTTTTCTTCTTTTCTTTTTTTTATCTCCTCATTTAAATGCAGAGTCCAGCTGATGATCGAGGGGAGCATTAAGTGAGAAACTCTGGACATCTGGAATAAAAATCAATAAACAGAAATCCACTGAGACAAGATAAAAAACGGAGGTGCAGATAAGCCGGGGCAATCACAACAGATTAACTGAGGTGCACATTCTCTATTGAAGGTGTAGTGTAGGTCCTATTAGACAAATTATGATTTGTGAATATGGGCTATACAAATAAAATATGATAGATTGATTGATATGGCAACAACCATAAGAAAGAAATTATATTATCATTGTATCTTATATTGGTAACAGCGAAAAACCCGCATTTGATACAGATACAAAGGAGCGAGCACTTACAGAATGAGTTGAGAGTGATCACGTGTTGGTTTGTGCACTGACAACAGTCTCTCACCTTGGTATATTTTTTTTTATTTTTACCTTGTCAAATGATAACAATCAATTTCCGCTGTGTATGTGCTCACCCTTGCACCATTGGCTACCCTGAAACCACAAAGCTCCCGCCCATATAACAAGTCACAGTTTTACTTCCAGACCATATCAGATTTGGTCTCTGTACGCTAATACACCTCATTAAAAGACTATTCACAAACAGCTGGTTGCTTAGATGCAAAACAAAATATGAAAAAGAGACACTCAGTGAGCAAACCTCCACCAAGTCCAAACAGGTGGAGTCAAATGGGACCAGCAGTGCTTCCTTAAGGTTAGAGATAAAAAGGTTTGAAATTTCTAAAGTTACTGCTCCACAAGCGTGGGGCTCAAAAACTCCAGTGTAGATTAAATTAAAACCTAATTATGTTAGTTTACATTTAGCATACAGGAGTTTCTCTGCCTCCAGATCCTCTGACAAGCTTTGCCTGGTTGTCCCCTGGTCAAGGCTGAGAGGTAAAAGTATTTGTTTTAGTTCCCCAGAAGCTTTGGAAAAGTAAATTATTTACAACTGTTCTCCTTCTGTACAGGTAAACTGAAGAGCGACTTAATTTCTCAGACTTTTGGTGTTCTTAAGTTGTTTTTATCTTACCTTTTACCTTTTTTATTCCCATTCTATTTCATTTTGTGCACTTTATTGTACAGAATTGGTCAGCTCAAAATGTTTAAGGTTTCATTTGGTGAAGAATCCTTAAGTGATACAAAGCATCAAAATTATGTACTTTACTTTCAAATATTTAACATAATACTCACCTGTATTTAAAACGAAGCAGGCAGCATTAGAAACACAATTAGATGATAAACATTCCTCTATCATAAAAAAAGCCAGACAGAACCTGCAGCCTCATAATGACTGTCAGTGCAGACCCTTCCAACAGCGAGCTAAAGCTGCTGCCACCACACTCACAGTCAAGAGTTTCAATGATAAACCCTTGTCACCTGACACCAAGACAAATGCGTCCGATAACAAATTACAGCTAACCAGTATTGATCCGACACTTGTGAAAAAGAACAGCGGCTGAGGTTGACACCAACACTGACAATGTCAAACCACATGCTGGAGCTGACTAGTATTGAAACAGTGTTTGGCAAAAGAGGAGGAGCTACAAAACAAAATTTATCTCTGACTGTGTCACAAACGTTTTGCGGTGACAAACGATGTGGTGTGGAATGGGCCAGGTAGTAACAAGTAATGGATCCTCTGTGATGACGTGACACAACACTAACAGCCATTAGCACTGACCTACAGTTCCCAGTCCCAGCCACGGGAGAAACACGGTATTCGTGCTCCTCTTCAAGAGGGGATCAAACCACACACCTCTGTGATTTCACCGCCACCTCTGGGTCGTCCACACTCTCCCTTTCTTTAAAGCAAAACTCAGAGACACAGCACCACCACCACCAGGGAATAACCTTTACTGCTCACACTCATATTACGGTTGCTACATCCATTTAGTTTGAACACAGCATTTTTTAACTAAAACGATCAATGTACACATGAATGTTTTGGCTCTGTATCAGCCTCAATCCCCATCCATACTAACACACCTAAAAAAACATTAACAATGTATGTTGCGTTTACACTGCTAGCTGGTCGTTTTCTTCCCGATAGGGGTCATGTGATAGGCGCCTGATGAATCAGCATGATGAAAAGACCCAATCAGCAATGGTTGTGAATGTCTACGTCATTGTTTCATACATTGCCATTTCAGCTCACCCAGAATGAAACGCAGTCCCGGAGTTTTCAAAATAAAGGTACTGCGAAGTAATTATGGATGCCAGGCGTATCAGTTACACACTTGATATTGTTTTTTGAACGGAAACGTTGTAGTATAGATGTAGCCAAAGCCTTGTTGGTTTAAACATGGAAAAGAACATTTTTCTAAATCAATATTCCCTTCACTGTGTAGTCAACATGTGTGTGAGGCGATTGGACTGGCCTTATTATTGCTAAATAAATTGTTCGGTTGGATGTGTAAATGTCAACATAGAGAGGGGTTTTATTCTTGCAGGGTTTTTATGTGGAGGCAGGTAATGGAGGGTGTAAGTGTCATATAACCGTGTATACTGGCAGAGGAGCTCCGTGTGGTACAACAACAACCTGGCTCTAAAATCCTAATTAGCACTTTAACAGATATGTCCACATATCCTAAACTTGTAAAAACCTCAACAAACACACACACACACACACACACACACACACACACACACACACACACACACACACACAATTTAAGACACAATCCTCCTCCCTCCTCCCTCCTCCCTCCTCCCTCCTCCCTCCTCCCTCCTCCCTCCTCTGAGTATATTCGACTGGCCATTCCGACGTCAGGCTGAAATCGTATCCACTGTGCCACGTAAACAAACTAGTGTTTGTCTGACAGCCGCAACCCTTTTGGCCTCTGTGGGCCAAGCAGAGGCGTCCTCAGTTCCCTCCAAATCTGGCCCTCACACAGAGGAGTATGAGCCCCATCTGCACACTGCAGAGCACACAAGGAGGACGGAGCAGTGACCCCTGGAACTCCATGGGCCAGACCCTACTGTCTCTGAAGAGAGATGAATCAATGTTTTCTCTCAGGGGTCACCAACGAAAACAAATATTCATCTTGTAAGTCCTAATTCTTGTTAACTATTGTATGAAGCTATTTAAGTTCAGTTTCAGGTTTTACACTTTTATGTATTAGAATAATTCCAATACATTGAGCAATGATCTCCAATGTTCAATCTATTAGAGATGATGTCTAGTAAGGAATCCGGGAGGAACCTTTTGTCCACCAGTACTTATCCATCTGCTACAGATTTATCCACTTTGCCCACCCTCTGTTAGTGACTTGATATTACACAATATTGAGTCAGAAAACAGTCAGCGACATTCAAAACATCCTATGTTTCCTTAGAAAAGTTCTCTAGTGCAGTGGAATTTATGCATTTTATACTTCCAGCTGCTACAACAATCTGTTTGGAATTACAAAAAGAATAACAGAGTAGATGTTGAAAGCAGAAACAGACATCATGGATGAACATTCCGAGAAAACACCACTCAAAGTAATTTAAAGAAACAGGTAATCACTTTGGAAATTACGTTTTGATTTTCTCTCTGAGGGTTAGATGAGAAGATTGATAGAGGCTTTGTACTTCAAGCACATCAAGTACGGAGCCGAGCTCCAGATGCACTTGTATGCAGCCTCAATCAGCACAAGATAGGAGAGGAAAACTGCTGATCTGGCTCTGACTAAACTTCAACTTCAAAACGGATCTCCCATACTAAGTAAGGGTTTCTTGAAAAAGTTAGTCAGCACAGGTTTTAGTTTGGCAACTTGAATGAAATGAGAAGATGCTGTGATCCAGCCTCCTGTTACACAATAATGGTGAAAATGTTAAACTATTCCTTTAAACTCCAAAACAGATTTGGGGGAAAAGTGGTTTGAGCATCAGTGACCGGAAAAAACTAAAAGGAAACAAAAGGAGAACTCTACAGAAAACAGCTGTGATTACACGGTATCAAATGAGAGGAAGCACCCGAAACAAGTGGATGCGATGTGAGCAATGGAAAGTGAAAGGGTTGTAATGGCTAATAACTATTCAAAATGGGAAGCCTTGAAAAGTATCTTAGGAATTTAAACTGAGAGCAGCCTGAGAACAGCCACCACTTAAAACACTGATATAGAAATAAAAAATTTAAAATTTCTTTGCAAGAATCAAACTAGAGAAATCTGGTGAAGAGGGCACTCCGTTGAAAAAATGAGCCACCTTTCCTGGCCAGGTTCAGACAGTTTCCCGCTATGCTAACTTTGTTTTACCTTAGGCTGCAGCTGAGATTACTGGGTCAGTCGAGTGGCATCTAACTAGGCTACATCACAGAGGGTTGCCTGAGACAAAGGCCAGAGCCACCTGTTTGAAAGTTCAATAATGTGCTACACTCACTAAGGAGATGTGGGGGCAAAAAAAAAACAACAAGCTGGCTTATCTGAAGAAGCAATCGGCTTCCAAGAAATCAAATCACTTGGAATGTAGATGTAATTGAATTGGTAGTGCACGCTCTCTGGGACTACAACAAACCGATTTATTGCAGGAGGGTCATTGGGTGCCTGTGCTTATAGTCCACAAATAAACTCATAATCAATTTGGAGGGTTGTTTACTTTTAAAAAAATGTCACCCTATACAAAACTTTTATACATTAAGTCGAAATCAAGGGGTCACGACATATTAACTATTATTTTTTAACTACTCATTCCACAAGACTTTCACAACACATTTCTAGTCTCATACACAACCTTTAAGCTGCTTCAATATCAAGACAAACTAGTGCTTTCAGTCACCTTCAGAGAATCATATAGCCTTTGTTCACCACAAGTTATTTCTCGCATTTCTCTTCAGTAATTTATAAGCTATATGACGGACAGTTTCCAACATTTCCATTAGTCTTACTAGTCCCTAAACAAAAAGGTCTCCGGGATGCATATATAACTGACTCACATGTTCCAATATGTATGTTCAGCAGCTACACTGTGGCTATTACCCTCTATGATCCATACATTTGTTACAATCGCTAAAGAGGTTCAAATTATGTGATAGTAAAGAGTGAATGAATAGTCTTAGACAGGCTGGTTGTATTGTGGCGTGTTAGCCTGCACCAAAAACACATATTTGATCAAGTGGAACTGGTCCAGCCCTTTTAGGTCTATGGTTGGATGTTTTTTGTTAACTGTATGGTCTCTTAAATAGCATGTGTGGAACTAAATTGAAATATTACAGTTTTTGTCCCAAGACAACAGAGCACAGACGTTAGGATGAAACCAAAGATCCTTAGAAGTGCATAGCTTCACAAACATCTCTGCTAGAGGAAAATCATTCTTTCTCATTCGTTATTTAATTATCGGCAAAACTACAGGTGCCATACAAACACCTACATCTAGAACTTTAGTTGAAGCGAAAGAGAATAACACTTTTTTTGATAACACTATCTGGACTTGCCAAAGGACAATCTGAGAATTATTATTCTAAGACACCACCCTGGACTGCAAAGCACATCTACAGCCAAAAAGAGAAGGTTTGACAGCTTTTTTGAACCCACCCTAAGACACAGTGGACAGTAAGTCAGCCTCCCACAGCAGGACCACTGAACATACAACACATTGACATCTCATGAATAACAGACAAGTCACTGAAAGAGTTTGAGAGTGATACGTCGTTCAGAATAACGTCCCTCCTGGGACCAGAAAGACTATTTTAATTTAAAGCAAAAAGTTAGGAAATAAAGGTGGATGTAGTAAGCTTTTATTAAAGATAAAACAGGTGACTTACCAGACTTGCGCTTGGAGCCATAGTCCCTGAAGGAGAAGCAACACAAGAGGGACATGGTTAGTGACAACAGACGCTGCTCCGTCAACAACTACGCATGCAGTCACGGCATGCAAATTCAGATACTCCTGAAAGGCAAAAGCTGGCAACTGGACTCACTCAAAAACACATGCATGCGTCGGCTTTAGCACACTAACAAATGCATGTGTTTGAGGGCGAGAGAGGGAGACAGAGAGTGAAGGACGGATAAAAAGGGAGGGATGACTTTGGCCAGCTGCCTATTCTCCCTGCAACAGACAGAAATTGGTCATGTGACTCAAAAGCGGCACCACCATCCTCTTTACTGGTTCTCTTCCTCCCTCCCTCCTTTCCTCTCCCTGTCAGAGAAAAGGCGACCTCTCCCCACATTTCAAAGGATCAGCTGAAGTTATTGCTTAATGGATTCTAATGGGATTACAAGGCTAAGCTATAGATGAGGGGGGGTGACACAGCGTTGTGTATGAGGTTTTCTGTGCTGACCATGTCTGCGTCTGCATCTGTCAATAGTGCCATACAGACTTGGTGTGGCAGAAGCATTGTGGCAATTGGGTTAAAAAAGATTCAGTGAAGACAGTACGTGCTATTTATAGAAACGCAGACCTGACAATCTGTCCATCTTCACTACCAGTCCTCCCTCCCCTTCTTCCTTCTTGTCGTTTTCTCTTGCGGTAAACACAATCACTGTGTCTTTTTCAGTTGGCCCAATGACTAATCAAAACCTTCATCTATCCTTTATGTAGCCACGTCATCCTGCAGCAGTACAGACAGAGGCAATATAACTAAAGCTCAATGCTGTGGTAAAGAGCTGAATCACACTAGAACCTTCTCACCCCTGTGAAATATCATACTTTGCTTAAAAATAGCCAACATATGGGCAGTAACATCAGCCCCCACAAAGGATATAGAGACCAGAAGGTGAAGTGGTCTCTTGATGAGTGATAGCAACATGACTCTCATTTCCAAGAGGTGCACCAGATCACAGCTGACGACAGTCGGTACATTTCTGTGTAAGAGAGGGATGTGTGTGAGGTAAGTAGGTGTGCGTAGGAGCATCTGTGTTTGTGTTAACTCAGGCCAAATCGTATTCACCGGTGAGGTAAAGTTTTACATTTTTATTCACCTTACACAGCAAATGGTAATGAATAAACATGATCCCTTAAGTGTGACAAATAACTAACTCTTTACCAGTGTGCTATACCTTTGTAATTGTTGACCCTGAATTATAGTAGTGATGTGCAAAGCCATGGTTGAAGGGCATGCAACGCAATTGAAAGGTGACCATAATGAAATGTCCTGTTACCTTGAATAATTGTGGATTTCTCTAGGATTGAACATTGTTGGAATCATATTGGATAATGTAAGTAAAAAAGTCAACCCAATATATAACATGGGTTTAGTTGTTTCTAGACATTTTAATAAAACATCAATCGCCGTCTTTCCCCTAGATTCAGAATCAACAATCCCTGTGCAAGAGCATCCTTAATTGAGTCACCTGACTGACCTGGCTCCTGTGAAACAGCCCATTTCTTAAATGAGAGCCCTCTCATCTTGTCAGGTGAAAATTATACTGCAGTGCCAGGAGAGCACATAATGCTCAGGGCAGCAGCACCAGCGGTCAAGGTAGTGCCTTCTCACTGCATGAGGTTAATGAGAACCTTCCCTTGCTCCAGAAGCAACGGCACTCAGGCTAATGAATAGGCACATTGTAATGTATGCTGGCCGTGCACATGGATACACACAGATACACAGGTGCTCTACAAGAGACAGCGCCAGGACAGACAGATGAGACGGCACACATGCCGTAAAAGCCATTTCTCATTTTAGATACAACAGCTCCTGCTTCTTTATTCTCACTGTGGTTGTCCCATCTCTCTTTTTCTCTGTCCCTTCATCCATTCCCCTGTGATCTAATGTATCTGTCTCTTTGTGACTGGTCACAGCAGATGAATAAAGCCTTTATACGACCTCCCCACCAAGATCACTGGGTGCTAGCATCCAGAATGCTTCATTGTCACAAAAGTGGGACACAGAGAGCGGGACTTGACCCCTTGACTTATTCCATCCATCCACACATGGCCTCTAATACATGTGGAATGGATGATATTCAAATTATTGGCCAATGACTTTGACTGTGCTGTACTGCAGAGCGTCTGGTTGTGTCTCGTTGGAAACTATGCTGTGGACAGACCAAGCCTCAGGTCTGTCCACAGAACATCCTTGGATATTTCCAGGATCTGTGGCCCTTTTTACTCTAGGCTTGTCACAATAGTGTTGAATATGCTGATGCACAAGATTAAGTTAATGGCTGTGTTCACATGTCCATATAACTAAGCATGTAATAAGAAGACTTGTATTAATTCACTTCAATTGGAATCACTAGGAATCTTGTTCTACTCCTGGTAATTCGTTCCATGTCCCAGCATAAAATATCGTGCATTGAGCCTTAAGCCTTCATATGTGACTTTTGTGGTCAAGCTCAGTTTATGACTGAACAGGACAGCAGGTCATCTGGTTGTCTGCTGAACAGTTCTCTGTCAAAGCTAGCATTATTATCCTCTTTGTAAACCTGGATGCCTGCCTATTTTTTACAAACACTAAATTGGACAAAGTGACTTGATTAAGGCACCTGAAGTACACATAACCAAAATATAAATGGCATAATTCCTTCAAAAATGGTTTTAGGATGCATGCTGGATGCCTGCTGGTATAACAGCTACACAGAGTGACAATACAATGGGTGTGGGACCTGGAAATGTCTGGTTGTAACTTATCAGGGAGGTGAGTGCAGGGGCCTAAGAATGTTTGTTTGGTGGAAAACAGCAGCAGCAGCAGCATGAAAAGTACTTTGCAGTAACCAACTCCCAGGGAGCCTGTTAAGCTATTCACGCTGTGCATGGTTTGAAAGGCAAACACAACATCGGAGTTCTATAAACAAGTCCCATTCAGGAGAAAAGCAAAGACGTAAGTATTCTGTGGTTCAGCTGTATTACTGCTTTCAGATCTGCATTGAACTTCATTGTTCCTACGTGTTCTCTACGGAGGAGGTACATTTGTGAATGCAAATTTTCAAGTGAGACGCTCCCCAGTTTCCACAGACTTTTTCTGCCTGACCTCCTAGTTTTAAGTCCGTAGAAATCCAGGAGAAGTAGATGTGAGAACCTAGCAGGGGATCCTGATGACTCTTCTAACGTCGGCAGACGCAAAAGATAACAAATATCTCAAGGTGAAAAAGCTGTGTCATGGACATTGAAGACACCGACGAAGATGTCAATGGAGTTTCTGGTGATAAAAGCTGATGTCAGTGTCTGTGTGTCAAGAAATTCCTGGATCTCTGCAGTGGAGTAAATACGTAACTTCCTGTTTCTACTGCAACCGGCTGCTCCACCTCTCGCCTGAAAAATGCGGAGGATATACTGCTGTTGTCAATGCGTCTGCGCGGGAACTTCTTGCTGTGTTGTGCATGTGTGAAAGGCAAACTGAATTAAATAAATGAAAACGGCTTATATGTCTACACAAACCTCTCAACCTGGCGTGAAGGCCTAAAAAAAAAGCTGTGCAGTTTCTGTTTCTCTCACTTAATTGTTCTCCATATATTATCAGAGGCCACCACAAAAAAATACAGCTGTGCAGAGTGACTCCTGATGGGATCAATAGCATGTGCTTTTACTGTTGTCATGGAAAGCAGGTCAAAGTAAGGGTTAGCTTGAAGCATGTGTGGGTGGTTGTTAGCATTAAGCATTCACAGAGGGCTTTAGAACAACAGGCCTACATGACATCTGAGCATTAGCCCACTAATACACCTCAGGAGGCAAATATTAGTCAACACACACCCATTAGCCTTGCTAAAAGCTAACAGATAATCACGGTAGAAGCAAATTAGCCTAGTTCTGAACAAGAGCAGGCATTATTGTTGTAACACAGTAAAAACGCAGAGAGATGTTTAGTCTTTCAGCTATGCCGCTTACATGTAACATAACATGAGCACATGTCGGCTATTTTGGGCTTTGTTTTTAGAGGCAGGTCGGTTTTGGAGGCATCTGCAAAGCATTAGGGCATAAAGGAGGAGCAGTGTGGGGCAAAATACAGAGAGGAGAGGAGGGAGAACAGAAACACAGAGTCCAGACTCCATCCGACCCAAGTCACTGGGGCTGAAATCAAACTCTTCCCTCGAGGGCTGAGCAGCCAGCTCTTTTCCTATGTCTCCTTGAGGTGTGGAGAGGAGGAAGCAAGGGGTGAAAGGCACATACTGCAGTGGTGAAGAAAGGCCTGTTTTATGTGGCTAAAGGCGGAATTCCAAGGCCAGGTTTTGCAGCCATTAAGGAAATGCTGTAAAGAGTTGTCTAGTACCCGTGTGAAGACATAGGGGCTGTCTTGAAGTAATTTGCTATCGTTGAAATAAGAAATGTTCATGCTTACATTACAACCATTCTGATTAGTTAATTTTACTATAAACAACCTCAATAGACCTGTGACAAACAAAATGATTTCCTGTGTTACAGAAATTAGTGCAGATTAGTTCACACACAGATATTGACTATTTTGCACACTACATGTGTTATTAGCATAAGTAGCCTATAAATCTATATGCTATAAAATGGTTCTGAAAGGTATGCATAACTTAAAGTAGCATACAAGGACACACTCACACACACATTTCGGCACGCTTTTCATCACATGCTGACATTTAGTCACAGTGTATTCACTGACCACAGCTCCATGACGCAGGAGCACCTCCATGCATGTCTTATCAGCTTCACAGCTCTGAGCACTCGACTGGATTGTCAGGCTAAGACAGCTTTGGGCATCCTGAGGCAGCCCATGTGGTGTATGGCTCAGGCTAGTAAGCGCAGTGGTCAGCTGATGACAGGGTGTCTTAAACTGCTCACGATTAGTATAAGAACACAGCATAATCTGTGTTCTATCAAATTCACATAATCACCTATATGGAAATGAGTACAGTATTCATTGTGTTGTCTAAAATCATGTTCTTCATCAAGTGGTATTCACGACACATACTCACAGCAGTTCTGCTTCTGTAGGATTATGTTGGCTTTTAGGAGTGAACACAATGAGGGTGTTAGCTGGATTAAGTTTCTTTAAGAAAAACACTACCCCTGATCTTATAGTTCAGTTTGTCATTCTGTTCTACACTTGACTCCCTCAAAATTTGTATTGCTTCAGGATGTTAGCAACTAACATTTACAGGAAAATAAACCTAAACACATCCTAAATACTTAAACCAAAGACAATTCGATAAAAAACATTATACTTGCTTGACAGTCAAGTTGCATAATGACTATAATGTAAACGTTGACTACATTCTTTGTGTAAACTTTAACAGACTGAACATTATAAAAATATTTTTTTAAACGGGTCCATAAGGACAATGAGGTCACTAATTTGAATTATATGAGAGGGTTGGAAAATAAAGCGCTAATCAATGTGTTTACAAGTATAAGTATCATTGCTTCAAGTTAATGACAGTTAATGGCTCCCTGCTAGGCCTGCAAGACCAATAAATAAACACAGAGATCATCATCCTAGCCCCCCTTCTCTCTCTCTCTCTTTCCTCGTCCCTGCTCCCCACCCCCTACATCCCAAAGTGCCCCCAAATCCGGACCTGAGCTGTAACCCTACCACCCTCAAGCCTACATCTTCTAAGCCCCTCAGGAGCCCCAATTTACCCCCTGTCTTCCGCTGTCTTTTAGCCCTTGTGACCACGACAAGGCTAAAGCCCAGCATACACATTAACCCCTCCAGGTTGGACTCAAGGAATCAATTAACACTTTGCTATACACACGAAAGCCGAAACGCTTCTTTAAGTTGTATTAAAAAAATATATTCTTATTTCTACTATCAGGACTGTGACTACAATCCATTTCTCTCTCTCTGTTATATGCATACCCCTTGTAAAATCCAGATTGTTATTTTATTGAGAGATAAACAATATATAAAATGTAATACTAATATGGCAACTTTGCTGCAATAGACACTTTTTAAAAATGGATGAAATGGAAATAGATGAAAAACAATACCAGTCACTTTGTCTCTATGCCCAAATTAATCTTCATATAGCTTTATTTGTCTAGCCAAAACCAAAATATTCTATTTACTGTGAAGTGGCCAAAACTTAATAGTTTTTATGTATGACTTCTGGTTATTCTATTTCAAAATCATCTTAAACATAGATGTTTGAATAGTAATTTGCAAGTATTTGTTCCTTCTTCACAGTGCTTAGGTTCTGAAATTTACATTTTTATTTTCTGGTAATGATTAAAAAATAAAAAATAACATTGTTTGTTCTTTGCTTGAATTTGAACTCACATTAAACACTTTAAATCCTAAATCAATTTACTGCTCAACTCAGATGAGCTTACTTGGTAATCTGAGGTGGGGAATAGGGTAGTTCTCTCAGAGTACTGACGAGTATAAACGGTGGCAATAAGAACCTTTGATACATACATAGAGATGAGGTTGAAAATTGGTGGCTAGTAGAAGTAAAAAAAAGGCCTCCTGTCATTATCAGAGATAGAACTTCTTTACCGTTACTACACTCTCTAAATTGCGCTGTGCATGGTTTGAAAGGCAAACACAACATCGGAGTTCTATAAACAAGTCCCATTCAGGAGAAAAGCAAAGACGTAAGTATTCTGTGGTTATCAAGCACTTTTCTGTAATTAGCCCTAAAACACCAAATCTGTCCTCACCTCATCACCAGGGGGTGACCATGTTACTTAAGCAATCCCCTGTCAACAGCCCCGAAACTGACCAATCGCATGAGTCCATGTCTTATCCCTGTAATAATCTGATAATCTTGCAGCATCTCGCTCCTCCAGCCACAAGCCAAGGTCGATCCCTATTGTTATTCATGGAGAGGGGTGTGAGGGGGCATGATGAATGATGATAACATCACCCGTGTCTAACACTACAGTAGCCTATGGGGGACAGTGGCCAATATTTTTATCATGGCGGAAATGCATTATGCACATATTAATAGGGAAATTTGTCACCGCTATCGTCTGTAGGGAACAGATAATAACATTTAGCCTGATAGTTATTTGATTGCCTACCACGAGCCCCGACATATTAAACAAATCACGACCTACGTCTAATGCAAATTGGCTCAATAAAAATGCAGCATACAGGCGAAATTGCCTAAGTAAGAGAAGGAATATTAAAGTCTCCCAAAAAGGGAAAAGGGTTGGGATTGTGGGGTGTCTTGGAAGTTTAAGAGGGCCAGGAAATTCCATCCAGAGGAAATACATCTCACACAGGAAGAGAAGGGGGCCAAAATAGACATAAGTGAGAAATAAGACAGAACAAGAGTCAGAGGAAAATGTTCAAGTGTGTGAACAGTTAGTAAATCTATGGAGGAGAGAAAGCCCTGGAGGTTTGTGAGAGAACACAAGATTGGACAAGTGGTCGAACTGTATCGAGCAGGTTAGGGTGCAAAGAACTTCACTTTGTATTTGTATTGTGAATACGCCACCATGTGGAGAGTTACTAGAGAGTAGAATAAGAGATCAGACAGTTGTGAAATGGGAGCTTTAAGTTTGTGACATCACAAAGAAACTGCTCTGTGGAGCAGTTACACTGGGCAGTTCACAAGTGTATATGAGTGTATGAATATGTGCACACACGGATGTATTTTTACACTTAAAAAATGTCCCTCAGCTGCAATGTTAGCTGTTCTTGCATATCAGGCTGTTGCACTACAAGAGTGAGCTATCCATGTTTCTGTAGTTATTATTCTGCAGGACATATGAACACATCAAAATAAAATAAAAAAGAACTTACATCCAGGGCTGGTCTTTCCTACAGGCGACATAGGCGGTTGCCTAGGGCGCCACTCAGAGGGGGGCACCAAAAACTGCGCAGGCAGAGTTTTTTGCGCCCCCTTCTATATGTGGTATGGCCCAAAATATTGTATTTAATTACTTTGACAGTATTTTAAGTAGTTTCATTAGAGAAATCAGTAAATGACAGCAGCGCTCAGAAGTAACGTTTGGCAGTTGCACCCCGTCCTGTGTCTGTGGGGGCTCTGCCCACATGCGAGATAGAGGTCTGGATCAGGAACTGAATGCTCCGTGTCTTTACTGCTGCTGCATCCATCCTGTATTCTACAGGTTAGTAGTGGGTGAGAGTCACCTACGTTAGCTCCTAAAGCCTCGCTTGATCACCACGGGTGTCATTGAGACATGTTGATGTTGTTTTGATTTTCTACTTAGACTGGTAAAACTTAGAAACTCCGCTGGGCAGTGAGGGGAGACAGTCGCGCACTAGGTGGGCGGGGCTACATTCGCCTGTATAGGTGTATATTTTACCTGCACGTCGTCTTGCAGGCGGGTCGCGATAGTTTATTGTTTACTTTACAGTGTGTAGTTCAGCTCCGACACACACAGACTCTGTAATTCATGAATTGTTATTTTGCGTTATAAAGACCAGTTATAAGCTAATGTTCAATAGTTCTATATTGTAAATGTTTATATTTCTTTATGAGTGAAAATGTATATTAAGAAGTTTGGAGGAAAGACCCCATAATAATTTAATGTATGTCTTATGCACTTTAACATGCAGTTACACTCAAAGAAATGCTTGTACTTGAAATTGTGTTTAATTTGAATAAGATGCAGTCTGGATGTGGAAACTGAAGGCTCTGTGTTGTTATTGCTGCTGCATTCCTGCTGTATTCTACAGATATACTTTGTTGCAGTGGTATCAATTTTGGGACCCATAACATATATCTCCAACCAATATTTTGACTTAAAAAAATTAATCTAACATTAGGGTGAAATGAGGCAAAAATCGAGGTACTTACCTCCTTGGTGTTGTCAGAACATGCTAGCACATTGAGGCTTATGGTTAGAGTGTATGTGTCCAAGCAACTTCGATGAAGAAAGAAATAATTTTATAAAAAGTTTTCATGGAAAATCGTTTCGAAATATATTTTTTTTGAGGGGGGGGCGCCAGGAGTGAAGCTCGCCTAGAGCGCCAAATATGCTACGGCCGGCCCTGCTTACATCCATCTGAAGATCCTTTCAAAATGCATTAAACATCAAAGTTGCTCGACTTCAAAAAGCAGCAGCTGATTACACAAGAGTGACATCAGCTCAGAGTCATGCTGAGGTGCAGTATTTTTGGTCCACAGATAGGGGTCAACATCACTCAAAGCATAGGCAGAGACAGGAGAAAACAGAAGCTGACAGCAGAATCTGCAAAAGGTCTGAGGGATTTTTCTGAGCTTTGATTGATGGAATTGCTTCCTGTGGTGCCCTGCAAAGCACATGGCTCCTTTTTCTAATCAAATCTTACTCAGAAAATTCAATCATATGTAGTAGAGCAGCAGCTCACCCACTGTTGTCAAGGCTTGAGTCATGTAATGAGACTGAATGGTGGGGGTTTGAAAATGTAGAATGTCACAGTTTGACCTAGACATAGAAATGATGCAAGGAGAGTTCAGAGTGCGCACCTTTAACCCAAATGCCAATAAACTGCCGCCACTGCTTCATGTATTGATTATTTTAAGTTGTCTGTAGCTTGTCAGAGATATAGAGGGATGGTCATTGCACTGTTGGCCGGTTTTTGACCTCCTCCAAAACCTTGGCACCAGGCCCATATTACTCTTTCCTTCCTCCTCTCCTCCATCCTTTTCCAGGAAGTGATAAAGTGGACACATGTCATCACCCTTGTGGCCACCGTTATTCATCACACTCACGTACGGCCCGCTCCTCCCAGAGATATTTGTGTAGCAAGCCGACAACGCCACCTTGACAACACCCTGTGAGTAAGTGTGCGAGGAGGGGAGCACAAGTCAGTCAGACACCGCATCAACTGGGCGGGTGGGCGGGTGAATGAGTGCATAAATGTAAAATGATGACGGGTGAAAAAATAGAGGTGAGACTGTAAAGATGTATAACAGATGGGGGGGATGCACTGAAATAACCTGACAATAAAGAAGACCAATTTAGTCTTGAAAAAAAACACTTATCTATTCTTCTTCTGCCGCATCTCTTTGGGAATGATGTCAACATTTAAAAATATGATTGCATGAAGTGAACAACTGCTCCGTTAGAGACCGGTCGATAAACGCTCACACATGAAAGCACATACATGTACACACAAGACTTCCCACAGGCCACACACTCAGCTGACCGCTCCTCACCACTCTGACACGCTCAAAGTGTTTAACCCCATCAACACCAGTGCTGCACGCTGCCCATGTTGTTGCTGTGCGTTCTCCAGTGAGTGCTATTGATCCTAATTCTGAAGGGAACGGAGCAGCTTATCCATTAAGGTTGAGTGAGTCTGTCGCCTGTCTCCTGCTCACAGCAGACGGAGTGGCACAGACAGATGACTGGGAGGAGAAAGATGGAGGTGGGAGGCCAGGAGGAGGAGGAGGAAAGATGCTTCATGACTCACAGACAATAAGGAGCGATGAGTACGACATGGGAAGAGAAGAGAAATAAGTTGGTGAAAATGAGTGAAATTTAAGATAAAGACTTAGAAGAAAAAAGATTAAAAGATATATATTAAATTAAATGTATAAATTAAAGTGCAAAGTCCAAACCTGGGAAGACTTAACTAGTTTTTAAAAGCTGTCCACATCTTTAGCTAATTTCTATGTGGCAAAGTTTAGGAGCCACAACTGGTTTTAAGCCTGAAGTGAGAACCAAAATACAAATCAGAGACCCTTAGAAAATGAAACCATGTTAAATGACTTTGTCAAAAGTTTTTGCATCTAAGCAGCCTGTGGACTTTTTTTTACAAAATTCGGTAAAGGGGATAATGATCTCAATCTGAGTATTATATCCAAAGGGAGATTTATAATAAATATTTCTTAGCTGAAAAAGCAGATATGAATAAAACCCATCCACACTGTTATTTACAGTAGGAGACACAAGACTATCCATTACATTGCTGTTGATTCTAGCTGGGGCAATACAGAAACTTCTTGTTTTGTCAGCATTGAACTTTAAATACATTTTGAGGTGTTGTAATAGACCTGTGTTTATTTTGTGTGCCAAAGGAAAGAATATACTTTAGAAAAGACAGAAAAGAATAGGATACAGAACAGAACCTTGGGGTACACCACAATACAGACTTTGAGATGGAAATGCATAGTTTCCTGCTGCAATCAAGAAACTAACTCATAAAGGTAGGAAGAGAACGACTCCAGCACTTACCCACATATTACATAAAGCCTTGATCACATGTACTTCTACTACAAACAGGATACAAGGACATGGGAGAACTCTGTCGTTTCTTGACTAACACTAGCATGAAAAAA
The DNA here is from genome assembly GCF_949316205.1 of Platichthys flesus. Classification (NCBI taxonomy): domain Eukaryota; kingdom Metazoa; phylum Chordata; class Actinopteri; order Pleuronectiformes; family Pleuronectidae; genus Platichthys; species Platichthys flesus. The sequence goes on from NC_084949.1 coordinate 3,665,861, forward strand.
AATCAGCTGAGCCTTACTGTTCTGGTACAAATGCAGTATGCACAGGGTCAAGTTTTCGGCTGCACATGCTGATCACCAAATTGACAGCACAAAGGCCTCTAGCTAAGCAGCTTAGTAGATTTAAACAAGGGACAATAAAGGGTTTTTATTTTCTATTGGTAGCTCACGATCATCAACAATCAAGTTACCAAAAGCCTTCATTCAATTCTTAAAGAGTTGAGGAATCCGGTAATGCAGACAATCAAAAAGATGAGACAGTTGGATTATTTTTTTTACAATAAGCAATTTACCATATTTACTTTCTTGCTCTGCTTTCAGGAGCTGTGGTTCAGGTTGTTGAGAATTTTATGCCATTCAACAACTTATTGAAGCCTCCTAACAAATAATGCTGCTTCATCACTATGATGTCAAATTATGCAGGTTAAGAGGAAAAGTGGGAATGAAAATAAATACATTCTTTGCTCAGAAAACTTAGAGATGATCAGCACCTTTTGGCAGCCTGCCACGAAAAGTTTTAAGAGGAGCTGAATTGTCTGCAGTGTGAAAGAGAACCCAGAGCAGCAGGCACAGATTATGTTTCCAGTAGAGAGAGCAGCTAATTTCAACAGAAATAATATAATGGGATCCTATAATTAATTGGTGCCGTTTTCATTGCTGTTGTAGCAATTGATAACTCCCTAACTCTTAGGATGAGATTATAGGACGACGGGACCTGGTGTAAGGTTTTGGCCCTGTCTCTGTGGTTGTTTTCAGACATGCACTGAACTCCAGATAATTTATGACTGAGCGAAAGCAAATGTCTGAGTCAATTGATGTGGATATATTTTCTGAAGTTTCTGATATGGTATTTTTGCCATATCGCAGATCGCTAACACACACAAACACACACACAAAACAATTGTAAAAATTGTAAGGTCTCAACCTTCTATGTGAAGTGCCTTGAGATAAATTATGTTGTGATTTGGTGATATATATAGTTATAAAATTGCACTATATTGTCAACGGTTTCTCAGATATTTCACTCTTGGATGTATTTCATATTTGTGACACATTTATGTTAACTTCACTGTTTGTTTACCGTGTTCTTTTGTGACAGAACAATAAAGTAAATCTGATGTGGAGGTAACCCGAGGATGTTTCTTCTATATTACACATGTTGGACATAAAATTTCATTGTAAACCTGGAAATGTCAGTTTGATAGAAACAGCACTGAAGTCCACCTGAGAGGATTTGCTGGCGCTTTTAACCACCTCTCCTGGCATTTGTTAGAGACTGACAAATTGCCATGGAGACAGCTTACTGCAAACTCAGTATCTGTTATAACCTCACTCACTTTGTTGACTTTTCCTCCTTGTTGGGTTTTTAACTTTTTGAACCGATAAGTAGGCTGCGACCTTTTCAGGGGCATCAATTTCATTTTAGATTTTTAACCTTGACAGACACTCTCATGCCATATATCAGTTGTATTGTCTCTGCAACCATCCCTCATCCCTTCTTATGGACGGCACTCAAGGCAGTTTGAGGACACCGATTGGAGAAGTGAAGCTGGAGGGAACATCTTTGAGATGTGCTGTAAGTTACCGTTTCAGCTCATTTGCCTTCAGGTTAGGACAGAAAACATTCTGGGTTCAAACTGGGTCACAACAAGTTTTAGGGGAGAGAAGAAATGAGTATAGGAGGTGGATAATCCTGTTATGATTCTGATGGTGGATGAAAAGTCACAAAGCCCTGAGTACACAACGTTTTGGATGATTCAGGAGAGATAGATGGGCATGGAGGTTCAACATTATATAAAACTGTGCGTGAGTGTGTGTGTGTGTGTGTGTGTGTGTGTGTGTGTGTGTGTTTGTGTGTGTTTGTGTGTGTGTGTGTAAGTGCCTGCGTGTGTGTATCTAAAGCAAAAAAAACTTAATTGCAATATTGAGAAAATTTTCTTAAGTGCAAGTCACTTGTTTGACTAAAGATTTTATATTTATATATTGAGAGGTTTAATATAACACAAAATCCACTGAATCTACATGTGCACTTAGTAGAGAGCATTCTTCCAACAGTTCCCTCAATTCCAATCAAGTTGCACCAACTCATACGCACTAATAGAAATCAGTCCCCTAAATGGGCCTGATCTTTCCAGCAAGGTCGATAAAATGTTCCCTGGTAAATTAGTGATATCTCACAATTTTAGAAAAAGTGATTGAAAAAAGCCCTGGATCCGATCCAAGACCCAATTTAATTGGGTCTTTCTTGGCTCATACCCCATCATGGAAATCTGTTCTGCAGTTTTCGTGCAATCTTGCCGAGAATCAAACCAACCAACCAACAGACAGACGGACAGAGGTCAAAATATAACCTCCTTGGCGAGGATGTGTACTCGCATCATTCATTTTCTGTTAATCATATCACTGTTGTCATGGCTCACCAATTTACAAAGAGGTTCAACAACATTTTCTAATAACTTCACTGGCATATTTTGGGAGGACAATATCACAGTTCACTAACTGCTATAGAAACATCTACATGAAAAAGCGATTCAGGATTTTTTTTATTTAGCAGGTGCTGCCTGTTTCTTCTACTGGTTAAAATGACAAATGTTGCCCCTGGCAGACTGTGTGTTACTGTAGCTGATTAACATTAGTTACAGAAGAGACCAACCAATGTGCTATGTGCTGGTGTCTTCTTCAGCCAAAGCTCTGTGAGGTAAAAGTAGCACCATTCTGTAACATTCCTCTGTGATCACTGGGATTTAGTAATTTAACAGGTCAAAGAGAGTAGTGATTCCTCTGAGGAAAAACCTGTTCTGCAACGCTATCAGGAGCTTGAAAATGATATCAATAGTTTTAATTTATGAGAATCAGGTCCGCCGATATTTCAAGATGTCAAGATGTGAAAAACAAAGTGTAAAAAATTATGTTGGCTACACTAGTGGATCTGTCAGATGCATTTTTAATGAGAGCTTCATATCTTCTGCTGCTGATCTCATTTTCAGGTTCTAGCTACAGGCTGTCAACATTAATTTGGCAGCCACTCCAACCTGTCGTGTTTTCTGCCTCCTCCAACTACAAAATCAATCTTTTACTTTTACTTATTTTTCTGCTGCAGCTGCAGAACCTCAAAGTTGAAACCAAATGGATTCAGTGAGGAAGTAATAAGGTTTGCTTCTTTATGCAGATGCAGGACTAAATACACCACATGCATAAAACCATAAAAGAACAAATGGAGGACATGTTGGGTAAGAAGTCAATATCAGATTACTAGGATGTAATTGATGAGCTGATAGGACACACACACACACAACATGATAGATTAATATTATTCTTCAATGGTCAATCCTTCTCAGGGTTTCATATCACTTCTTTTCCTCTACAGTACATATAACAAACATGTGCACTTGCACACAAACATTAAATAATCCACACACTGCTAACACACACATGCCAATATTAACTTTAAATCATTGGCCAATCTCATTCCTGAATATTCTCTAATGTGATTCATTTTCATTTAGCAAAAGCATTATGAGTCGGGAACAAGGGGAACCTATCCAATTGAACCGTGCCGCAATCGAGTCCTCTGGATCACGACATCTTACTGACCCTTAACTGAGGAGTTGTTTTTTTTTAAACAGACATTGGGCAGTTCACTCCCATGAGTCTTTTCCTCTTTTATTTTTTCTAGCTCTGCACACTTGTCTTAGTATGGCAATTAAAGCTGTATCAGACTGTGTGAAATCATTCCAAAAATGGCTCAATTGAACAAACATAGGACGCCTGGGACGGTAATGACTGTGGAGCACAAAATTCACTGTGATTATATCCTTTTTACTTTCTAACAGCCTCATGTGTTTCGGTGGAGTTTCACAGACTTTTCCTTCAGCTGATACACCTGCAGTATGGACACCGATTTACCCTCTTTGCAGCTGTGACACCTTTGCAATGGGGATATACATAGAATCACAACCTTGTGAATATGGAAGAGTTAAACTTTTTCAAGACGACATGACGTTATCCGACAACGGCCTGTGTCGCCACGTCACATACATTTAATGCTGCGTTATTCCTACATTACCTTCAAACATAGACAATGTAATTCTGCTGTTTAAAGGTAGGTTTGATAAATTGTTTCTGAAACACGTCTTTGTTGTTGTCTATGCCAGGACTGTAGTAAACTCTGACCGAATGAGATGATTGGTCGCCATAACTTTGTGTCACTAACCGACCTGCCTGCCTGCACTCAGTTTTCAGCCAGAGGGACATAAGGCGCTAAAACAAGATGATAGCCAGAGGAAAAAGACAGTTGTACAATATACTGTCACTTTTTAAAGTTTGTGTGATGGACGTTTTGTGCACTCTATGGTGCAGAGTGAAGTTAGAAAACAATGTGTTCATCTTACCTGGTTTATCTGCAATTAAGATCTTTCTGTCAATGTTTTCATTAAATAAAACTGAATTTGCTTTATTATTGTTCATGTGGGTGGTTTATATATAAGTCTGATAGATTAACTTAACTGCCTTTATTTGATCATACATTGCATGTGATAATTACTCTCATTAATTATCTTACCAGTTTATGAAACAACAAGCACCCACATACACCATAGTGCTGTTTAAAGCAAGGTTAACTTGTTCTCTACTGCAGTGGCTTTGACATTTTTCTATCAAGCCCAAAGTTGCTCAAGTCATGCTATGTATTACTTGAGTGAAACATAAATGTTTCTTTCTCAAAAGTTACATGAGTCTGTTCATGGTACTGTTTTCACCACTGTCTAATTTTGAGGTTTAACCCCATTGTTATTGTGTTCTTGAATACACTTTGTCCCTGGTGAATCTCTGTAAGATTGAAGTCCAAGTTGAAATCTATCAATTCAGTTGATCGAATGAAAGCAATTTAATTTCTTTATGCACCACAAAACCTATGGCCTACACAGGGCAGTAAGAGGCTGGGCGATATATTAGATAGAAGGGCACAAATCGGTTGAAAAGATGTAGATGGAGACGGTGAAGCTGTATGGACAGAGTGTAAACCAGACCTGTTGATCAAAGCGTATCAATTAAATGTACTTTAATTTATGGGGCCGAGTTGGCTAGAAAGACTTTATAGGAAGAGAGGGGGAGATAATCTGTAGTGCTTGGCTGTACAGAAAATCAGTGACAGGCAGAGGTCACTAAATCCTGTCTGGAGAAGAGAGGAGAGGAGAGGAGTAATTCAAAAAAAGACATCGCCCGGGTCTAAAAAGAATACTGCAAATGAGTAGTGCAATACTGGCATTTGAGGTTTGGAGAGGAGAGTGTGTTCTCTAATTAAAAACTACCCAAAGGGGCTATCTCCTGCTATGAAACAAATCTCTCTCCTCCTCCCACTCTCACATCCATCAATTCCTCTTCCTCACCCCCCCCCCCCCCTCCCCCCCCTCTCACGCCATCAACTCCCCCTCCACCTGGCCTGATCGGAGGTTTTAACGAACTCTGAGAGAGGGAGAGGTGATTTGGGAATAGAGTAGAAAGCGAGAACAGACAGAGAGGTAATGAGCTTACAGCCATCGGTGCAGCATTTCTGGGATTCGGCGTGAAACAATAACATCCAAGAGAAGCTAACATTTAGACGATGATGCACATGTATGAGGAAGCTGTATCTGTCTGTAGGCAAAACCATTACCGTGGTCGCATCTCATTTGTCATTTATGTGATAATTTATGTCGAGAAATTAGATTTTCAGCTTCTTTCTTGTTGAGGAGAAGCTGCATGTCGATATACACTAATCCAAATAACTCTAAACTAGAGTGGAACATTGTGTGTTAAAATTGAGTCCCGTAATTCACAGACAACTAAACGTCTTTTCACCTGCAAATCACCACAATGAACCTATTGTGCTGTGTGTGGTTTTCAGCTGCAAAAAACAATGGTGCCCTAACTGTAGCCCCTTTCAATGTAGATTTAGAGAGACATATGCCAACGACCAGAGCTACATGCTCTACTTCAGACTTAACATGAAAAGCATGGTGGATGACTCACTTCAGCTTCACTGAAATGGAGACAAATGTGCAGAACTATGTTTTTGTTTCTCTGCTTTGAGATGTTTAAAGCTAGGGTTGGTAATCCCAGAGAAGCCAAAAAGAGCAGGACACACTTTGAAAATATGCAACCGATACATCCTACACCCTCACATCGGCGCTTGCGTCATAGCTACGCACCTAAACCTCAGAAACATGCACTGACTCACGGCTGCTAGAAGATGACTTTTCCACGACCTGCTCGCTTACTTCTGGCTATCGTCTCTTCTTTCATTTCATCAAAATGAAATCTATCTGTCATGTTTATTACAGTCCTGCAAGGTCAGACACTGGCTTTTTTCAGATGACGTCATTCTATCAAATAAGATATGATGTTTTTGTGAAACAAATTACCAACCCTACAATTAAGCACCTTTTTGTGATTCATGGGATGTGCACATGCTCTACACGTTTGATTTTCAGCTGCTCAAACAACAAGCTTCACTTTTGTAAAAAAAATACAGAACAAATCCCCAAGCCTGTGCAGCATGAAGTAATTTAGTTTTTAACTCATCGGAAATAAACCCTGATGTGAGAGAGGACAATTTGTAGATTTATAATCACAAGTTAGCATAAAAATTGTATCTGCTTATACAGAGCTGGAAGTGAGACTGTGCAACTTTTATTCAACAGCCGCTACAAGTCTTGATTTCAGCATAGACTGAATTTCCTTTCATTTGCATCTTTTCAGTCAGTGCTTCAAGATAACATCATTAGGCAGCCTGAATAAGAGCGAGTGGAAGAGGACCGCAACCAAAAATCATCAGTCCTGACTGTACTGTCTTATTGAGATGACAGCATTCCTGAAATTGAAAGTTATGATGTGCCAAAACACAATGTAACAGCAGTGCAGGTAGAGGGGAGCTGTAACTAATGTCTTGGTTTGTTTTCCCTCCAAAAGCCAAAGTCACAAACAATTACTCTCCCTTCTCAGTCAAGATCAGCTTGACTCTGCCACCACAGTAAAGATAGTGTCACTGCAGGACAGCAACACATAAATCAGAAGTCTGACTAGTCCATACTGCCAGTGTGTACATGTGTTTGTGTGTTCAGTATGTACAGTATGTGACACTCACTCCACTGGGGGATTGATGTCCTCAGCTTTCGTCTCGAAAAAGCGCAGCACTTCCTCGCTCTGAGAAATCTGAGGGGGGAGTCGCACTAGCGCCTACAGAGAGAGACAGGAGAAGAACGGTGGGTAAAAAAGCAACGAGCGGTCAAAACATATTATTTTAAACATGTGGCACCCTGGTGATAGAATCTGGAAACGAGATGCATTTTAATATCCGAAGTTAATTGATTCTGCTGAAGTGTCCTAAGTTAATGGGCAATCGTTTTCTGCCACATGCACTATAAAAAGTGTAAGATGAGAATATGTAAACAATATATGTAAAAATGTATAAACGATAGTAAGACTTAGAATAAGTAAGTCAAAAATGTGTGCTTTGAGATGAGATTTGATGGTGGGGAGAAAGTCAGTGTCACAGATGGCTTGTGGGAGAGAGTTCCAGAAATGAGGGCTGCACAGCTGAAAGCTCCAGACCCCATGGATAAGTGGGCAGGCGGAGCAGTGAGGAGTAAGATCGGGGAGTAGAGCAGTAATGTTTCTATTACCGTTTTTCGTGGAAACAACGGTATCGCTGGCGCATTCATATTAGCAAAAAGGTAATCAAACTATTGATCATAGAAAATAACTGTCTACACCATTTAAGCCATTCTTGCTCCTCTGTACTCTCCCTGTATTTTCACTGACAAAGCCAAACTACAGTCAAAGAGAGGATCGTATGTCTGGCTAACCATGTATATTTAATGATCTAGCCTGCTTTCACCCAAGGCATAGCTCATGCACAGTAGCGGGGAGCTGGACCATGAACATGTGTGACGACAGACATTGTTGAGTTTCCTCCATATTTCATACAATGTATCCTATATTATTGAAAGGGCCTTGTGGTTGTGATTGAAGAGTCCGTATCTGGCTGTGCATCCACAGCTGGCTGGACTCACCATGCCGCAATCTCCAGAGAGCAGATCCTTTGACAACACTGGGTAATTACTCTTCCTCTCTGTTGTTTGCCTCATAAACAGGATGTAGGAAGTAAACAATACGGCAGGCTACACAGTGCTGAGGTAAGAAACCGGCTCGCTACAGCAAACTGTAAACATTAGAGCGCTTGGGGTCAGTTGGGTAATTAGGAAGCTGGTTCCCATTTCATAAACTTTTTTTTTTGCTGGTCTACAGATACAGTTCATTTCAGATGTGTATAATTGCTTCTTTTTTTTTTTTTTACTTCTTTTGGTCCCAATTACCAAGATATAACGATACTGTGTGAATGGAGACAAACACATTGGCTTTTCTCCAAGAGGAAGGAAGGAAGTTAGGAAGGCATGGCTGAGGAAGAGATCTGAATCCAGGAAAAATAAAAACTAAATAAGGGAAGTTACAGGAAGTGATACGGCGAGTCTCCCTTGAACTCTTGAATGAGAAAGGCCATTATTTTCAAGGATGTTAATTTGGGGGAGAACTTCCTTTTTCCTTTTCCCTGACTGTCTCAAATGAGGGGATGGAGTTATTAGTTGGTGGGAATTGCAAAGGATGGAATACCTCAAAGTCTGTTTCATCATTTGCAGTGGCAGAGAAGTTGGATGCACAACTAGGTCACTCTGCTTCTCTAAACGTGGCGCACGTGACAATAAACAAAGCTGCAGTCGGAAAAGAGATCATAAAGTTTTCACTGCGAGTCAAAGTGCCCCACTGCCTCTGAAAACCAACGTGTCACAACAGATTAATTTAGGCCTCAGGAAAGCCCTAAATTAGCTAATACATATTGGAGCTCCTCGACGTAAGTGCCATGTTAACTTAATTCACATCCACAATTATGTCTCAGCATCAGACACCACGTTTTAAGCATGGGAAAGCACGGTAGACTGTGACTTCTGACCACCACAGGCTAGGGGACGTTCCCCAGAGTAAGATGGGGGAACTGAAGGATGTTTATGGAAAGGCCCATTTACCCTGCAGTAGTCGTCGATGAAACGCAGCCGCTTCATGGCCACATCTCGCACATGACTCCTCCGGAACAGGATCTTGCCTGGGGTGAAGGAAAGGAGGGAGAAAGTACAAATGAAGGTAGGAGGTGGTGGTGATTGATAAAGGAGAAAGTATTTATATATATTTATTATAAAGTATCTGACAATTGCACAAAGCACTTCAGAAAAAGATCATATCTGAGGTGATTTCACAATGCAGACTGCTGCGTGTAATACCCTATCCTGCCGGGAGATGGTGGTAATGTAGGGTGGTGATCCTTCAACATGGCCAAACTAATCTCAATCCCACACTCAAAGACCCAGCTGTCTGTCCCCCTATGGATCCCATGACCTCTGTCTTTGACATGGCTTTCTAAATAACAAATAGGATTTATTCACACATGGGACATGCATGTTAGGCCCTCCTCTCTCCCACACATTGGGAACAATACCTGTATTTCTTGCATTATCAGCTCTTTTTTACTAAAGTAATTCTACAAATAACAAACCTTGTTGATGAATGACAATATCTACAAAGTATGTTAAATGTGAAAGGACAACTTTCAAAAGAGACCAAGGGGGAGATTTTACTAGACTGGGTATTGTTTTAATAACTTGTAATAAAATCTCTGTAAAATGTTCTCCTTACACATGCTAAATGCTTTATGACTTTGCCTGAATAAAAAATGGGAAGATTAAGATTGAAAACAGTAGCTATCTTATCATAGAATAACTAGAAGGTAATGGTAAGTTTCAATACAAATCCATTTCATTTGGTACAAATAAAGGATTTGAATGTGTGTGGTTTGAATGTCTTTCAACTTTCTAATGTTTTTCAAATTTAAATTCTACTCTCTAATTTTTCATTTTTCAACGTTTTTTTCATTTTAATCTGACTTCAGATGAAAAATTTGTCAGTTAAAGAGTCAAAGTGAAATAATTAAAAGTTATAAATCCAACAGTATTAAAATGAATGTTTTTTTGTTTTTTTTTACATCAAACAAGCAAGAATTAAGTGATTTCCAATGCATGTTTCTCACCACCTTTGTCTGATCTATTGTCTTGTTTATTGAACTACATTTGAGTCAAGTTTTTTCTGACACAAGTGTTCTTAAACAAACACTCAATAATGTGTTAATCTGGCGCCAAGCAAAGGACCCTTGGTTGGATTCCAAACTGTTCTTTAGACGTGTACGTGTCGGCGAGAGACAGACAGAGTCAAAGGAAGAAAAGGGATCATGTGAGGGCCACGGGGCTTAGATGTGGCATAGAAAGGAGTATTTTGCTCCCAGAATAAACAGAATTCTGCATGACCAACATATAGGTGCACACACATATTTACACAAGACATCAGTGTGATTAGCAGAATCACTGTCAGCCCTTCTGTCCTGGACACAACATCGATCACTGCCAAGCTGTACTGTGGGTCACCATGAACCTGAATGTCAGGCAACGACTTGCAGCAGGAGAGATGAGCATGTGTGGCATGACTCAAATCAATACCACAACATGCACACAGTAAGTCACACACACACACACGCACACACAAAGACATCCACATAATAAAATAAATGGATGCCTACATAAGCTCGGCTCCAAAAAATTTCACAAAAACAGAAACACAAAGACACACGGACATGCAATCAGGTGAGATTTGAAAGTCACAGATAAAGCCCTGTCAGCAGTAACATAGCACACACACACAGCTATACTATATACACACAAGCACAGACACATGCACCACAGGCAGGCATCAGTAACCAGCTCATATTGACGCCCCGCGAGTGCCAGCCATACATTATTAATATGGGAGCCTGTTCAGATAACTGGAGCTCAGGAGCAGGCTACTACCTGGGAGAAATGGAATGATCCTCTTCTTCGGGTCTTTCTGCCCTCCCTCAATTGGGAACTTGTCAAGTATCTGCATCTGCAGGGGGAAGATGAGGGAAAAAAAAAGTTTAGGTTTTGTAGCTTTAAGTTTTACTCTCATCATGTTGGGGAAAAGAGCGTATCTGGTTTCTTTTTAACAGTAAGATAAGTCTACAGTAAATTTCAGAGTCAATATTAAGCATAAAGCTGGAGCCAGGATGCAGTTTAGCAAAAGAGAGAGCGCCAATTCAGATTTTACTATATTTAACATGCATACTGTATGTTTTGAATTAGGCTATTGAGGACTGTGATCCATTTTCTTTGCTCTTTATAATTACGCAATTATTCAATTTTTCCTTTGAGAGGTGATTTAAATTACTGTCATTTTAGTCATTTTAGTCATTTTTCGTGACTAATTTTCGTGAAGTGATTTTTCTTAGTAAGTCCAAGGAAAAGGGGGGAACAAAACAACACAAAAATATTAGCATTCATGTTGTCATTGCCTAGCAGTGTTCTCCAGCTTTATATCAACTACACTGTGTACACAATTTATCATCTTGTAATCATAATCCCACAGATGCCATGTAAATGTGGAATAAGAAAGAGGTGTATTTCTCTTTAGTAGAGAATAATTCCCAGTTCACATTACACAATTTTTAGCACGATTTACCAGTTGAACACACACTTTTCAGAGCAGACCAGAAATAGTCAGGGGTTTCTCCCAGTGAAAGACCTGTAGTATGTCATGTGGTATGAACTCACAACGACTGCGAGACTCCCAATCACAAGGCAGCGAGTTGTGTGGTGTGAACCGCACAGCGATTGTAACTTTTTTAAGTCACATAGTCTGAACTTGGCATTACTCTTTTCCATCAGCACCTATACTGTACTGAAAGCGACCCTCCTATCCTAAGCTAACATTTGTTGCTGAAAAATCACATTACTCCTGTGCATTATAAATAGATTAGCCCACCTATTTCTATTTAATCTCACAAAGAAAGGCTTAATATGTGGCAAATATGGCTCCCAGAGATGACAAAGAAATTATTTGCTTTCCAATTTTTTTATTTATTTTTTATTTTATTGTCTTCAAAGAGGATGTGCAGCACTTTGGGTATGACAACCCTCATATTCACTTAATTCCAAACCCACATGAGCGTATCACACAAATTCTATAAATCAAATCCTGTCAACACATCTTTTGTCCCAAGGGCAGCAGGGCAGCGTTGGGTCGGTGAGCCGAGGGGTTCACAGGAGTCAAACGAGCTACGATTTATTCATACAGCACAGCGACACCAACATGATGAGAGGAGAAGTGCTGACACCGGAGTTGGAGGTGCAGGAAGAAGGAAAGAGAGCGAAAGAGGGAGGACGGAGCGAGAGAGAAAAAAATCTGAGAAAAGGTGGAGCCGAAACAGGGGAAATGAAAGAGATGAGGCACACAGAGAAAGAGAGATGCAGCAGAGGGCAGGGGATGTATATGTGTGTGTCAGCCCTATTGTGTTTACCCAGTTTCACCCTTCAAATAAATCATTCAAGAGAGGGATTACAGAGAAAGTAAAAGGAAAGCAGAGGGGAGATGCAGAGGACCAGCAGACTTACTGTACTTTACAGCAATGCAGCAAACTGTTTACTATACTGTAATCAGAGATGGAGAAGCTGATAAAGAGAGTGCATGTGTATGTATATGTTTATAAGCCTAGGGGGATGGGTGTCCAGTAAGGAATATGATTAAAGGAAAAAGGAGGGAGGAGAGAAGAGTTATGTCTGTATCTGATTGCCAAAGGCTGAAAGAGACCCTGGGGAACTAAGTGAGCAAACAGCCTGGTGGGGCTCCGTATGCGTGGGGACAGTGGGACAGACTGACACACACACACACACACACACACACACACACACACACACACACACACACACACACACACATAAACACACACTTTAACAAATCCTCAGAGCACCCTCATGACATATGGCTCCCTAGATCCAGTTCTTTCTGTCCATCTGTCATTCCGCATCTACCTTTTCATTGAACTCCTGTCTTCTTTTTCCTGGTTCCACTTGGCTGGAGAGTTACAGGACACCAGAGAGAGAGAGAGAGAGAGAGAGAGAGAGAGAGAGAGAGAGAGTGGGATGGAGGAAGAGACAGTCTTGATCTAGATTTCATGGTCGACGGTGGCTCAGGAGGCAGAGCCCCATCGTCCACCCATCAGAACGCCGGTGGTTTGAATGTGTAAAGTGCTTTGAGTGGAAGAACTATAAAAATTCAGAACGTCATCTCAAAGACACACAGAACCCCAGTCCTAGCCCGAGCACTAGAAGAGCTAGGCTTTCTGCATCAACACAACAAGCTCTGCTGCTGCGGTAGCACAAAACTTGAAGCAGGCCCAGCTGTTGGGACCCCTCAGATGCTGCCTGGGACAAAAAAATCCTGCTGAATTTACAACCCACTGTGCCAGACACCCAGGGGAGGGCGGATGATAGACAAGCAACTTAACAGTTAGCAGAGTAGCACATGCTAAGTCTGTAGCACTTATTTAAAATGTTTGCCCCTTTTTTCCACTCTCTTAACAAAGGTGAATGATGAGGTACAAATACGAGATGAAGAAAAAGTTTGTGTGGTTTAGTAAGTACACACTATACCTGTGTTCATGTATGTGCAGGTGCTAGAACTGGAAAGGACAGAAACACCTAAGAGGCTTGTCAGCTCTCGGCTCATTGTTCTCATCATCTTCAATCCACTTTCACCAGCTTCGTTTTCCCCAGACTTCAACACTCAAGCACCTCCCCATCCCATCACGGTCCGACATGGCCCACTTGGATGAAGGTCAGCTCATTATTTAAACAATCTCCAGTTGTCCAGCTAGCCCTGAAATACACGCTTTGCTGATGCTACACTGACAGATCATGGCAAGAGGAAGTGTGTTCGCATTCCAAAAGGAATAGTGGGATCACAGGGAGAGAAAATGGTGAGAGCAGGTGGGGCGGCAGGGATCAGGTGACAGAACCGGTGACACAACTGGTCTTTTTCCATGCATGCAGACCCACTGCATTCTGCATAAGGAAAGCTAAGCACCTCACTTCCTTCACTTGTAATATAATTAACACAGTCATCAGTCAAGGTGGAAATTCTCAGTCCCTAGAATGTCGAACCAGAGCGAAAAGAAGAAAAAAGGAAAAAAAGCTCCTGCAAACCGTTGCTCCACTTCCCAGACTTCTCTTCACTGTCTCCTTGGTAACCAGCACAGAGATAGTGTGAAGAAGAGTTGTGAAGGGACGTGATTGGATGGTGCTGCGCAGCACTGGACCACTGGTGTAAATGTTGGGAGTCAGGTAATAAAAAAAGCAAGCTGATGAGGTTCTTTTATCTCTCATCAGAGTGAGTACAGATTACTATGATGTAATGTCTATTCCACTGTCCAATTCATACTTTCTTCTCCTGCAGAGTTCCTTTACATAACATCTTTAGGGAGAAGAGGATTCTCTCTATGCTTTTTGCATTCAAAACTTAATTTCAGGTGAATCAAATGCTGTACCACATTGTTCTGGTTTATAAGATTAGCTTATAACATAAAATATTATCAACAAAATTAAGCCCTTTTCTGTGTGTTGGATAAATGTGAAACGGATGTGACGTGGTCCTATCTAAATATATAATCAAGGGTATTTGTAGAGCTCATCATTATATGGCTTTGGAAAATGTACTCACACCCATAAATGGAGCTGTGGCAGCATAGGGCATTGGCATGAGCGGCATCAGCAAAGTAACAGTAAGTGTCACACAAGGGAGAAGTTCACATCTAACCTAGCCTAAACCAAACTGTGTCTAAACTAAACTGATTCTACATGTATTCATTTGGGTACTATACATACAGACAAACAGACCTGAGACCAAAAAGAACAGAACAAGGCTTCAACCTAATCTGATTAGACTGATTTGGGCTAGACCCTAATCAGGTCCATAGTCAGCTCTTGGATCGTAGGAATCAACCTGGAAAGGTCTCACATCTGCGTTTAATGATTAGCTTTAATGCTATGTTGATTTGTTTACAGATTCATCTGGTAAACTGTTCAGTGGATAAGAGTCAGAAAACTGAGGAAATGCCTTTGGTTTGCATTTTTCAAACCTATGATTCCAAGTCAAACAATAAGAAATCTACTATTACATGAAACAGAGAAAAGCAGCTCGACTTCTTATGTGAAGGGATAAAAACCACGGTATGTCTGGTACTTTTGCTTATTAATTACCAAAATTATTAATTTATCATTTAATTAACTGATCCACTAGTTGTTTAAGCACCTGTCTTAGGGTCAAATCTCAAACATAGCCAGGTATAATTCTTATTTCCAAAATATAACTTTATACAGGGACACTGTTTAACAAATCAACACAAAATCCACTTCAAGGACAATATGAAGTATATAAATATAAAGTATAATCCACAGTTATAGTCAATTAAAACAGGGACAACTCAGGGCATGTGTTGAAAGAAAGAGTTGAACAGCATCTCCGTCTTCATATCAGGCCCATGTGCTAAGAATAGAGCCTCCATGTAAGGAGCTGTGAGAGTCAGTTGGCATAAACTTAAGGGATGCCATACTGTTATTGTGCAGTGAATTGATGCCTCACTTCCTGGTAGTGGTCATGTGACAGCGAGGGTTTACCCCAGGCTTCACAGCAGTGGAACAGAATGGAATGGGAATAGACACTTGTGCATTGAACCTCTGGAACAACTCATGACCAGCATGACAAGGCAGCCATCTGATCTTTGAGAAAATGTCCACGGCATCGTGGACAGTGCGTGAGGCCACAGACCAAGCATATCTGTTCTCACTGAAGGGAGGACGTGATAAGGTCATGCGCTTGCACTTGTGTTTGTAAACTAGGGCTGCAACTAACGACTATTCTGACAGTCGATTAGTCATCGATTATTGAAATGATTAATCGACTAATCGGATATGAATGACACAAATTCTCAATTGTTCTTATTGATGTGGCAGAGGCACAAAAGCAAAGAAAAATCTAGTTTTTGTTCATTTAAAACCAAGGACAGGCAAAGTGCTAATAAAAATAAATTAATTTAAATTCAAGTTGCTGATACTAAAAATAAATTAATAACCAAGTATCAATTTTTCCTCTTAATGATAGGACAGGAAAAGTATCAGCAATAAAAACATCACAAAACAAAACTACAGTCTTCTTCGGACTGCAAAGTTGTGATTAAAAAGGCAATATGATAACATTACAGTTTTAAACTTGGTAAAAAAAAGTTTAATTTTTGTAATGGATTCTAGAATCCTGCAGACAGGTATATATGTGTATAGAGCAAGCTAGCTAAGAGGATATCTTACGAAGGCGAGTCTGCATCGTTTACGTTACGATGTCAAACCTCCTCCTAACATGCGCGTGTCCTTCTTCCATGGAGAGCAGGTCCACCGTACAGATAAGTTTTTTTTTCGGGCTATGTTAAAGGTGAAATTCTCCCGAACTATTGACTTCCTGGTACACGATGCTGTTGCAACGGACCTAGGCATTGGTCCATGTTGTGTCGCTTTTGCATATGCGCGACTTTCAGAGATAAGCAGGAAGCGAGATGGGATGCACGAAAAACACGCGCTACGACGTAACCAACAAATCATCTTTTCCTTTTGAGGGACAGCAGCTCAGGAGGAATAACGTTGCAAGAATCTTTGACAAGAAAATTACAGCGATTGAGCCCATCTGTGGTACAGATCAAACTTTACTTTCTCTATCAGCTCAGATTCTAAAGACAGCAGGACAGAAACTAATGGTGCAGATGAAACAAGTCATGAAACATGCCGGGAGTATTTAGTTTCAGAGAGACAGATTTCTGAGATGGGCTTGAGGGGGAAGGCATTCCTTTCCAGCCACAATCAGTCACAG
This sequence comes from Platichthys flesus, assembly GCF_949316205.1. Lineage (NCBI taxonomy): Eukaryota > Metazoa > Chordata > Actinopteri > Pleuronectiformes > Pleuronectidae > Platichthys > Platichthys flesus. The sequence goes on from NC_084949.1 coordinate 3,682,703, forward strand.
TTGTGCCTCTAAATATAAACCAACACCCTGGCAAAAGCTCTGCCCAGGGTTGGCACATTATATATGGATGGAACATGAGATCCTGGAATCATGCATCTTATTTTATGCAGTGAAAGCATTTGTGGGTGTGGATTGGGCATCGATTTGTCTAAAACACTGGGGAGTTATTTTTCTGGAGATGTCAACACTGTGGGGATCTATTCACCAGGTGGCTAGCAAGGCTCTCCTTTGTTTCAATAAGTCAACAGGTGCGAGGATGTGGTAACTTTGACTGGCCGCAGTCCTTCATTCGTGACTCCCCAGTATCAAGCTGCAGAGCCCGCTGTTGCCTTTGGAACAGAGCCCTGGGGATGGGCTTTTAGTGTGAAAGACCCTTAACGTAGTCACATCCCAATTCCTGAAGGGTCTGAGCCAAAATTCTATCTTCCTTTAAAACATGGTGGCATCTGTTGCCGTATGACTGATAGGAGTCAGATGGGCTCATATCCATATTCACACTGGTGATATACAGGAATATGTGTACTATCATGTTCTGTCAGTTTAGTTCCTCTGCGTTTTCTGTTTCCTGTTTTATTTTGTAGTCTCTGTTCCTTCCGCGTTGTTTCTGTCTTCACTTCCTGTCTTTGTGATTGTCTTTCTAACTCCTCATGTATTGCACCTGTGGCCAATTACCCCCGCCTTCCCTATGTGTATTTATGCCTCTGTACTTCCCCTTGTGCTCTGTCGGATTGTCTGTTTTGCTTCATTTTTTTCTCCAGTGTTTCTTGTGCTTGTGCTTGTTCCTCTGGTCGTTCTAGTGGATTATGTTCCATGTTGCTGCTCTGTTCGGCGTACCTGTCCTGCCCTGGCCTGATCTCCTGAGCCTTGTGTAAGCTTCCTTGTGCTTTTGTTTATATTAAACACCCTTTTGTTAAATATCTTTGCTCCTGGCTCCATCTCTTTCCACAACCCTAACACGGAGAGAGAGCCACATGTGAGGGATCCCTCTCCCAGGACGGACAGACGTGCAATAGATGTCAGGTGTAGGAAAACATCATCAAGATTAAAGTTTTTAGCAGCATTGATGAGGGTAAACATTTTGAAGGATAACTTCAATACATATCAAGCAGTCCTGCTGCAATCATGGTCTATGGTCAGCAGCCAGCAAGATCATGATCCATCATCAAAATCCACTATAGTCCACAGTCATTGGCCATTGCCGCCAGTTAGGATCCATCATCAGCTGCCACCTCGCTCGTCTGAAGGTCTGTGCGGGACTGTAAAAATGTTGGGAACCATTGCAGTAGGGTACCTACCTTATTCTGACAACACTTTTAAGTGTGGTTTAAGGGCGGGTTCGTCAATGGGCGCGTTCGTAAATTAGATCTGAGAGCATCCACGTGACCGCCTCTTGTCCAATTGTGCATGCGTGATGCGATCTACCCACACTACCGATCGCAATCGAAGTATTGGAAACCCCTGCTCTAGACCTTTCTGCTGTGTTTGTCATGGTGAACCACCAGATACTTATTTCCTCCCTTCAGGATCTGGTTGTCTCAGGCTCTGCTCACTCCCTGCTCTCTTTCTACATCAATGACCGTTCTTATCGGGTAACTTGGGGAAGATGTGTCAGAACCTAGTCCACTCACTACTGGGGTCCCTCAAGGTTCCGTCCTGGGGCCTCTCATTGTCTCTCTATAGACCGACTCTCTCGGCTCTGTCATTCACTCACATGGATTTTCCGATCACAGCTATGCAGAGGACATCCAACTAATTCTCTATTTTTCCCAGTCACAAACACAGGTAGCAGCACGAATTTCTGCTTGTTTGACTGACATCTCTCAGTGGATGTCTGCACACCACCTGAAAATCCACCTTGGAAAGACTGAACTACTTTTCCTTCCAGGGAAATGCACTCCCACCCATGACCGGGCTATTACCATTGACAACTCTGTGGTAGACCCCTACCAGACCGCAAAGAATCTGGGTGGAACACTCGACAGTCAACTCTCCCTTACTGCCAACAGTGCTGTAACAACCAGATCGTGTAGATACATGCTGCACAACATCATGAGACTATGTCCCCTTCTCACTCAGAGATGGCACAGGTTCTGGTTCAGGCTCTGGTCATCTCACCCCTAGACTACTGTAACTCCCTCCTGGCTGGTCTACCTGCTAGTGCTATCAGACCTCTGCAGCTCATTCAGAATGCAGCAGCTCGACTGGTCTTTAACCAGCGTAAATTCACTCACACTACACCAGTCTTCATCGTGAAATATAAAGGTTATGGTGGCCTATATACAATGCCAAAATGCTTTTCATATAATATAAAAGGTGAGTGATGTAGTACTCAGTGTGGGCGCAATGGTAGCAATGACATGAAGGTGCAACAGCAGTAGCCACTGCAGCACTATAGTCCAAGGTGATTAGTTAAACGACAAAGATAAAGATGTGTGGTAAATCACAGTTTAATTTTCCTGTTTACTTTGAGAAACTACAGCTAAAAAAGACTGCTGGTGTAATTTTTAATTAAGTACAGCTTCCACATACATACACATCTGCAACAACAGTGAAAGCTGAGTCACAGGATCGTCTGCAATAAATACATGCTATTGTCCAAAAGCTAATGCTGCCCTGTCTGCTTAACAAGCCCCAGCCTTTATCAATAGGACAAGGCAACACCGATGAAAATAAAAGAAACAATAGATGCAGTCGCTGGTGGTCAAGCTAGCTTCCAGAGACGATATCCCTGCTTTCACCACAAGAGGGGAGTAGCTTACAAGATAAATGCAAACACAAAGTATTGCATTGTCTATGGCAGTGGTTCTCAACCTTTTTTCAGTGACGTACCCCCTTCGAAGAAAAAATTCTGCCGAGTACCCCCTAACCAGCGCAAAGAAAGATGTAATGTGATTTATTAAGTCTTGTAACTAGACACATTCAAATTTAAAACTCCATCAATGTGCATAACATTGCTCATTTGTAGTGGTCTCTCTTGAAATATTTCGAAATAAAAAGATAAAAAATAACTAAAGACTTTTATTATTATCTCAATATAAATAAAGATTTGTGCACCTCAAAATAATTATCAACTTAAAGTGACCTCTTTTGTGATCATTAACTTAGTTTTAAATAAAAGATTAGCTCAAAACATATTTTTTTAATATTCATCATCTTAAAATATCTTCTTTAAGGATCGAAAAGAATACTGACAGGTAGCTTGTTTCCGTTTGCTTTGGGGAGGCTTTTCGCATCGTGTCTTGAGATGACCTGAATTCAGAAAGTTTCCTCTTAAAAAACTCAGGTGGCTTACCAACATGACTTTCATGTTTTGTCTGGAGATACCGCTGAAGATGTGGTGGCTTAATGCCACTGTTGGCTAATCTCTCCCCACAGAAAAAACATAAAGTGTAAATAACCCAATCTATGTTATTGTTAATATTATTGAAGTGTCTTTCTGTTATTTTATTGTGACATATTTGCTCGCTTTAAGGTCATACAATTTCGTTTCCGCTTTTGTATTACATGCTTTTATTTTGAAAGGGTACCGGTAGAGACGCGGACTTCTTGTTATGAATCATTTACTTCACAACGGAAAACTTGTCCATTTTAGCGCCCCTCCAAAGAGGCACAAGCTCTCACGGTGTTGTTTAGGGAAGGCTCTCTACTCTGGTTTCGCCTTCTTTGGTACTTGTCCCTCCCAGTGTTGGTCAAGTTACTTCTAAAAAGTAATTAGTTACAGTTACAAATTACTTCTCCCAAAAAGTAATTGAGTTAGTAACTCAGTTACCACATTGTTAGAGTAATTAGTTACTCACCAAAGTAACTGTGGCGTTATTTTTCATGTTTTATAACGCTGTTACGTTCTGTAACATCTTTAACGTCAAAGATGTTTAACTGATTAACTGATTGATTAACTGATTGACGAATAAAAACACTATACCTCGCTCACCTGCAGGCATTTTTGTTTGGGACGTTTTGTTTGGGGATTATATTATGGACCTGGGGGGGAAATATTGATGTGTTGAATGTGTGTAAATAGGTCATCGGTCCAACCAGGGATCTTTCGTTTATAATAACTTGGTCGGGCAGCGCGCAAGGTACACAGCGGGTCGAGTCCGCCCGTGTCCTTAAAATTAAAAGCGTAGAGCATTTCCCCTGGGGTTTGAACAGGGTGATTTGTTACAACCGCACGCTTCATTCAACCAAATTGTAGTAACGCGCCACTTTACATTATCAATAACGATAACGGCGTTGTAACGATGACAAAAGTAATTCATTAGATTACTCCGTTACTGAAAAAGAACTCCGTTAGTAACGCCGTTATACTTAAACGCCGTTACTCCCAACACTGGTCCCTCCGTGTTTCAGGAGCATTGCTGCTGCACTTCAACTCGACTCCATTGTTGAAGTTTTCAAGGCAGGTGATGACAGGTGATGACAGGTGGCGTGTGCCAGGTTGGGTCAAACCATCGGTATGGGGGAGACTCTGTTTTTTTTTAGGATAATTAAATTAAAAGCCTACTGAATATAAAATTTAGTTCATGAACTTCCGCTTATATTTTATTGAATATTTGTTAAATAACAATTTTTCAAGGATTTTTGAATGGATGCTAATTTTAAATATATAAAAAAAAAATCTCAAGTACCCCCAGGGGTACGCGTACCCCCATTTGAGAATCACTGGTCTATGGGATCAAATGACATGAAGAATATCAATTGTTTGGGGTAATCTCTTTTTACCTTTAATTGGTCTAGCACTACCTGCTTTGCTTGTGCTCAGGGGCACGCCACTGAATTTATAATTGTAAAGCGTAAGCCATTTTGCCAAATGTGTGAGTTGTGTTAGCACTGTGTTGGAACAAAACCTTGTCTGTGGAAGGAGAACCTTGGCAGGCAAATGCAGGGTTTTCAAAACACTGGAACAACCCATATCATTTGCTCTCTCCAACTCACAAGTTCAACGGAGGTATCGGTGTTGAAGTTCAGACAAATGGATGCTTTACTCACACATACGGTCATTAAGAATACATTAATCAAAGAGATAAAAGAACATATACTGTGAAGAAACCATACTGCAAACTGCAAACATACTGTGGGTAGAAGAGAATAATAATTGAGCAGGCATTCATCTCACATACTGAAAATGAATGGCATCAAGCCAGGGATGACTATTTTTAGTTCACAATAATTTCCGTTTTGAAGGTGCAAGAAACATGAACAGGGCCACCAATCTTTCTATTCTGAGAACTTTGTGCCCAAAGTTTAACCTCTTCTCATATTTAATAGAAGCCCTATCTAAACCTCCAGTGGCATTTTCAGGCCATTTACCTCCTCGAAAAAAAGCTTTGCTTTCCCAAGCAGCTGCAACCTCAGTATGAGGAAAAGAACAGTGTCGGCTTACACATCGCCGGCTTTAGTTTGGGTTTAGTAAGTAGGCCAGCCAACTTACAGTTCACTATAAGGCAGAGAGGGTTCTCACCTGTGCCAGGGTTAAGGACTAACAGAGTAATGCAGGACCTAATTTAGCCATTCTGACGGCCTCAAGATTTTCCTTCCTGAAAGTCAGTAGAAAACTTGGGTAATTTGGCCATACCACAGGCTTGCCCAGATGGGGGGAGTCAGTAGTGCCCTGCCTCTGTGTATATGGGTTTGTACTTCAATTTTTGTGAAGGCCAGTTAGGTGAAAAGTGAGGATAGTTTGGCCACTTTCTGACACATCTTCATAGGTTAAAATGTTCAAACTTCACCACTAGATGTAACTCAATTCTACACACTTAACCTTTAAGACTAGTTGTCAGGTTATGGGTTTGGGGTAGGTTTAGGTGAGGGTTAATGTAGGGGTCTGGAATTTAGTTGTGATGGGGAACAGTGTTAGGGTAAGGGTTGGGTTTAGGGTTAGGGCCCTTACAGGGCAAGGAGATAGAATTTACAGGGCATGAGTGAATGATCAGTGCAGTGCATTGCCTGGACCAGACTTTTCAGGGCGTGGAAGGAAAAAAATAAGTGAGGTTTGGAACATGACCATGAGTGGGTTGACTGAAGTAAAGATGGCATGAAAGAGAAGGACAGAAAATACAAGAAAACCAGAAAATAAAAGTGACTTCAAATAAGCTGCTTTTCTGTGTCAAGTCGAGTTATTAAATGACAGAGAAATTGGAGCAGATTGAGGTTGTGTGTTCAATTTACATAATATGACGTGAAGGTGAAAATACTTTTATGATGTGCTACTTCTCAAGAAAAGTACAAGTTAAAAAAAATGTATAGTAGAGTACAGAACAATACAGAGCACGTACTCAATAAATGTAAGGGGACACTGTGACTTCCTGTGATGCCCCTAGGGCTAAATAGCTTAGACAGTTTCTTCCAATGGCACTTCACTTCATTGTTTCTGTCAGCTTTCTGGAGTGCTGCTCCATGCATGTCCCAGTATCATTTTTACAAATATAACATACTATATATAATAACTTTTAAGTGTGGGTTTATAGGTATGACTACCTGCATACAATACAACTCTGCCAAATTCAACAGACTATATTCATAATGAATGTAAATAAACACTTTTCCCCCAAACGCAATACATAAAACCAAACACTTGCCACCTGACAAGTTGAGCCACAGCAGCACCATCACCTCTATTCAAGCCGATACAGGGGATACTTATCTCTACAGTGTTTTTTGAAGGTTTTTTCCAGTCATTAACTTTCAAAGTTATTAAACATCTTAATAAGTGTATGAATTCCATTTGCCAGGTTTAACTTGCTTAAAATAGCACAAAAAAGCCTTTTCTCCATTCAAGAATTAACTTGAATGCCTCTCTCCTATTTATAGCCTAAAGTTCAGAATATGCTTTATATGTGACATATAGATGCATTATAAACATAGAGAAACATTTATTGGAATTATTACTAATAATAACCAGGTCCACGTCTAATTTGCAAACAAAACATGTGTTTTTAAATAATGTTACACAGAATAACCTACTTTATAATAATAATAATATCAATACACTTAAAATGAAAAGTATAAATTATGATAGGAGGAATTATTAATAACAGTCTTAATATTGAAACCTTGAAAAAAAGATAGGGGGGGCTGGAACTAAAAAGGGTGAGAACAGCTGATCTTGAGGCTAACTTTCTAAGGGTAAGTGTTACTATAATCCGCTATAGGCATTTCATTTGAAGGTATTTTATTTCCTTCAAAGCATTTGTTGGGTCTGAACTGTACTAAGTGATCTGACTGAAATGGAGTGGGGAAAATTGGATCATCATATAACAAAACAACTGCCTGGATAACCAGGAGAAAATCCAGTAATACATCTCAAATACACCGAAAAATGAATGTACTTGTACCCAAATTCATACAGACACACACAACAGAATTAAAAGCAAAGCTAATGCACTTGACCCTGGGAATATCCAAGAAAACAGGCTCAGAGGAGACCAACGAGGGGGTGGGAGAGGGTGGGAAACAGGCAAGGTTTTCTCAAGAGAGACAGAATGGTGGGGAAAGGAGAGAGAGAGCCATGTGAGCAGTGGGGGCGAGAGATACGCTAAGAAATTGCCGGGTTGAGATATGAATGAAGTGCGTTTGGTGGTTGGGCAGATGTGACAAGTCTGGCATGTGGAAGGGAGAAAAACCAATAGGGAAGAGGCTGATGGAGGCTGCAGAAGGAGAGGTGATAGACACCTGGGTTTTGCACAGAATTCCAGTGGGAATTCTCATCTTTTATCTCTGCATGTCTCTATCTCAGATTTGCCTTTCGCTTTTTCTTTCTCTCTAGTTGGCATTAAATGCCTGTGTCCAAGGCATGCTGTTCACTTGATGTTTGCTCAATCACTATTCATTAACCTACAGCAGGAGAGGCGAGGACGAGTGGCCTGTGACTGGTCACTAGCACCGATACTGTAGATAAACAGAGGTAGTCTTCGTATTTCAGTCTTAAATTCTGCACTATCACCAAGAAAACCTTAGGGGAGGTTTGTTTTGAACTGTTTGGAATGCCAGATGGGTAAGGCTCAAGTCAATGGGCTTGAGATGAGTGGCACGAAGAAGCACTTTATATGACAATAATATGTAGGAAAACCAAAACCTTAAGGCTTCTATGTGTAGATTTTTCTTGAAAGTTTAGGTTCAAGTTGACCACTAGTTAGACTCTGGCGCAATACAATTTCCATCAATAGCAAAATAACTAAAGTTCAATATATATTGATATGCTTGCATTGTCTGAGCATAGTTAGGAGTTATAACAGACACAGTCTCAGATTTATAAATATGTTTTATCGTTTATCAACTGTTTCCCAATGTCTGCCCATAAAGAAGAGTTTGAAACCACAACTGACCAAAAATCAGTCTTTAAAGTTAATCAAAATAATAATGTGGCCTTTATTGTGATAATCATTGATAATGACTGATATGAACATTTCTATTTTTATATAATTTTTTTGTCACATCGTCAAGCCCAGTACACATTCCTGTCAGTTGAATGCTATTCCACTGGAGCAACGTAGTGTCAACAAACACAAGAAATGCCAGTTAACATGCATCAATGTCAGCAATCAATGATTTTGAAATATGCTAAATACATTGAACACATTTGCTAGAACTCAAGAATACAATATTTCTATCCAATATTTTCTAGTGTTCAGGACATGGGAAATATTTCTCCTTTTCCTTGGTGTGTCCTTCCAAGCTCTATGCACAAAGATAACCAATCATACAGAAAAGACAATCCTGGTCTCTCTCATCGAGATGTACAGTAGGAGTATAAAATAAATGCGTGTGATTTATCAGATGAAGAATAAAGATAGCGGCAGCTGAGCTAGATATGTAATGAAAAAGAAAACCTTGAGCATCCTCTCTGTTCAAGGCTCAGTGTGAGGCATTGCTGCAGCAGATATCTCGAAGCACAAGTGGAAATTTCTCTCTGCTCCCCATCTCGTTTGAGTGGAGAAGTCCTTGGGCTGAACACAAACACGAGGGGTGGCCAACCAAGCACAGAGAAAAAAACAAGACAGAGATGGAAAGAGTAGCAACAGCATAAGTCTGTACACTGTCACATACATCTCCAGATAACAGGCAGCAGTGCAAACACTGGACACAGACAGGGGAAGTGAGGACAGGCTCACACACTCTATACTATATCTGTTCAATACAGTGGATTTGATCACCATCCACTTAAAAATGCACTCAACTTTACAGAGTTCTTCCAAAATAGACATGAACATGCAGGGAGTTGGTTTGATAGACACTTTTACATGAACTCCCAGAGCCTCTTCCTCAGCCATCATCCCTTTACATGCAAAAGGCTGCCAGCCATGGGAGAGCCTCTCATCTCCACCTCACCACAAACAAAACAAGACCAGAGAGGAACTCACTTCACACTGCAGTCAAAAATGACTTTCCAGACCTGTCTGTGCATCTCTGATATAAGGAGTTCAATCTCCAGACATGAAAAGTTCTTCTTTTTACGTAACTTTCATGATTGAACACTTTGCCCACTACCCACTCTACTTTTAGCTCTATTTTAGCTTCATCAACTTTTGTGGGGAATATCTGAGTCTCCAGCTGCTAAATGTGTCACTGTGTTTACTAGCCTGTGGTTGATCTGTCCGTCTGCAGTTTGGTGCCGCAAAGAGTCAGTTTATTAGAACCATCTCATTTCATCTCCCTAGTGAAAACAGACGTATGTGAGTGGACTTGCTTTGTAAGTGAGCTCACAGCTGCCAATTAAAGTAAACTCGGTCAAAACAACAGAGGGGCTCTTTTTCTATTATTTCATGTCAAATCATTACAGTTTTAAATTTAGCTCACTCTACAAATCCCTTCAAAGTAGTTGTGGGAAACCCTGCACAACCCACCAGCCATGAGTCCAGTGAGGACCTGGGGTCTCATTTATAACACAGTGCGTGGAATTCATACTAAAAGTGTATGTTTGCACAAAAAACGGAAATGGCGTACGCAAAAAAAACTTCCGATATATATGAAACCGTGCGCACGCACACCTGAACGCAATGTTCACTTTATAGATCATAATCCACCTGGAATCGTTGGTACGTGGATCTGCCTTGAAGTCCGCCCTCCAGAAGCCCACTTTCAACCATAAATGGTCAATGCAAAGCACGTCATTAATATTAAATTATGCTGCTGAGCAATGAGTCTCCACCATGAGTCCTGACAGTTGTTTTTATAAATCCCAACGTTTGCGTGAGAAGTGGTGTACGTACGTTACAGTCCCTGTTTTGTGCATATGCATATTTGTAAATGAGACCCCTGGCATGTGTGGTCCTGTCAACTCCCCAAATGTAAGTCACATCAACGGGTCCTGTGTAGGGCATGTAGGTGTCCTTCCTCTCAGCAGGGGCTAAAAAGTATGTTTCCCTCTCTTTTCACACGCCCATTATAAATAAAGCAGTCCTTTATCCTCGACCTGAAACAATGGTCTCTCTCATTCAGTTGAGTTACGGTACATCCACAGAACACCTCAAGGACAGGGAGGCTGAGCTAGTGGCCTGGCTATTCAGCAATTTATCCTCGAGGATGGCATACTGATAATGCCTTGTGGTCTAGACATATGTTTCCATAAAACAGCCTACTTAGACAGTGACCTTCCTTTTAAGCACTTTGACCACAGCTACTGTATAATTTTCTACACCATATATAAGCGGCTGACTCCGGAAGCCTGCTGCTAGCATCCTCAGAAGCTACTTCCCAAGAAGTCTTAACATCGACCTTGAAACTGAGTCACTGAACAAACCAGACTAAAATCAGTTTCTGCTTCTACAGATATACACTAATCACAGAAAATGTGATGTTTGAGAGATGTTTCATTAAAATCTCCCCATAGGAAATATTCTGTTGCTGTAGGGAGACTCTCACAAGGGCAGACTCGTAAATAGGAAAAAGATGGTTTTGGAAAACCAACAAGAAACCCTCGTAAAAAGTGAGTCAGAGCATCTTCCGGGTAGTGACTGGACCCAAAGACACTGTGGCCACAATCACATGCTACTCGGAGGTACTTTAAACATGCTTCTAAAGGCTATTTTGAAATAAGTGACCCTGAGGAAACATAGTATCTTCCCCTTCTTACATCTGCATCATTAGTTTTGTCAGCATGAACAGCCTTAATCTCAAACAAGTATTGCTGTCGTTCTCATTATCATCATCACTTTCAGAAATTTCATCATTCTCCCCCTCTGCCTCGTTATCACCACCATCATCATTATCCTACTGTTACTGCTCACTGCTCCTCTCCTCCCCAGCCCTCAGACTGACCTGCTCTTCCAGCCTGTCCTGCTCTCATCTCCTCGATGAATAACTCTTGTGGCCTACTTCTGAGAGGAAGTACTGTTTGACTCACTGGTTAGGTTTGGCTGAGACAAACCTACATCAGTGTAAAGCAGCAAGGATGAGCCAGTCACATCCTGACACGGAATATGAGCTGCTCGTAACTTGGACGAGCAAAAAAAAACCCGCTGGGAGGAGGGAGCAGAAATAAAAACAATATAAAGTATTTCAATATATAAAGGGCTCATTCTAGAGTAAAGAAAACAACAATTCATATAATGTAGATGAAAAACAAGAGTGAAAACATCACTAGGATTATTTTATATTAAATGACTTGCCAATGGATCCCTTAACCCCTAAATCTTACAAACTGGATCTTTAATACATAAGGACACAAATAGACGCTGAGAGGTCTGTGCTAGATCCAGTACATCAAATGACCTGCTGTGTGCGTCTGACATCAAATGACGCAAGATTTATTGTCAATGCAAACATAAAGACTTGGTTTTGTGACAAAATTGTCAGTCAAAGCAAATGCTGTGGCTTATCTCATATTGACACCAGGCTGGATGTAGAACAATTGATTCAAGGAAGACAGCCTGTTATACTAGTTCATAGTTAATATAATATGAACTCTGGAAAATGTCCATACAATTGCATCCACAAGTATCGTGGAGTTTGCCTTTTAAGAATGCAGCAAGTGATTGTCCAAGTCTGACTTTCCCAGGAAGTTCACAGAATATTCAGGTGAATGGTGATGCCGGAGTAGAACATACAGGAGGCAGGACATGATATATAATTCCCGCTACTAAAAGCACTGTGTTTTTGTTTACAGCAAATTGACACCAGTGTCAGCCTTTGTCGTCAAAAGTTTTCGAATCTCATTGTCTTTCCAAGTTGACTTCTTCATCTGCGATATATGAAACCACTTCTTCATCCTGTTTTGTTGAGAGAGACATCATCGCTCACTCACTGTAAATTTTCCAGAAGTTTTTCAGCTGTACTCTCACATGGGCTCAGTTGGACTTTTCGGTGACATATCGGAAGCAACTAACATTTGCAAATGCAGTGCATGTCTGAAAGCGTCTTAAGTCATTCAAAGCAACATCTATGGCCTCTATCATCTTGGCACCAGGCTGGAACTAGGACCAGTGTGTTTCCAGGAAGAAAGCTTGTTCTACTAGGACATAGTCTCCAGCAGCCTTTGCTCTTTGTCTCCAACAGTTTCCGAGCAGCCATCCATGTATCTCTCCTCTAGGGTTAGCAGGGCTGCTGAGAGCAGCAGGGTCTGTGCACGAGATAAATGTTTTGACAGGAGAGGCTCAAGGTTGCTCTGAAAACACTAGGATCAAACAGGACCATCAAAGGCATCTTGCAAGATCAAACCAGGCAGAGAACTTTACTATCAGTCCATATACCAGCAGAGGTGGAGGATTAGTGAGTATTAGAAAGCTCATCCATCAGTATTGCCAGTGGAAGTTTTATTCACACAATGTTACAGTGCAAATGCAAACATCAAAGAACCAAGCAAAGTAAGACATGAGTGCTGACGTATTAGCGGTGATATATTGCTGTATGCTTTAAAAAGGACATTTGGTAAATCCCAGAAATGTGTAGCAAGGGATGTTCATTATATAACTCACTTAAAGGTAGCCTGGCCAAACTCTGCCAGACTTTGGTCATGCGAGAGACACTTTCTTTGACAACTCAATAAAGCGCTGGCTGACTCTGTGACCTTTTCCTCGCACCATCTAACAAAATCAATGTTGTCACTCCTATCTGAGGGACGGAGTGACTTTGTGCCAGGACATCTGTTAACCATTGCTGGTGAGGGGCTGGGAAGACACCATTCCATGCTGCTCACCTTACCTGCCTCTGACTCTGACATTCAGGCACATTCAGCTGTACTTCACTTGCATTCAACTATTTATATTCTACCTCTGTCTCCTACTCCACAATGGGAGTAATCAGTTGCAAGGGGGAGTGTATTTTCCACTTCACACTGCCCCACTGGTTATCAATGGAACCTTTCAGAAAAGACCTTTCCTCCACTGATTGAAACATCATTTCTCGCTGAACTACAGCACAATAGCGCTATTGAGACGTGCCCCCTTTGAGTCTCTCACTACAGCCTTTTCATATATACTAGTGACCTGGAGACCTCTGGGGCAACATAAGGTATGAGCTTGCAGTGGGCTGAGGGTGCACGAGGCATAAATGCATCCACACAAACATTCACTCTGTATAGAAGAGCCAATCTGAGACACAGAGAAGGGTTTTCACTTCACCTCCCACTCCATTCCAAAATAAATAAGTACAGAAACTTTAAACATGAGAGTAAAGCCTCAGAGCCAAGTCAAGAGAATAGAAAAAGACTTCATTCATATAAGACTAAAGTTAAAGGCTCTCGACCTCAGAATAGCCAGCTCGGGATAATCTAACTGTGGCTCACAGTAAACAATGGTACATAAAATTGACTTCTATGTGATTTTTTTGCTTGTACTATAAAAAAGGCCTATCAGCTCCCTGACGTTTTGAGGGCAAGGTAGAGAAGAGATGAGAGAGGAAGAAGGGGAAAGAATGAAGGAGGGGTAGAGATATAGACAGTGAGAAGAGTCTCTTCAAGGCTAAGGGATACAAACCATGCCTCCCCTGCTCCCCAACCAATTACTAACACACACATTGATTCATTGAGGCGACAAGGTGTGGACAACATGGGCAGAGACACGTCGGCAAGTTCACAGGGTTGACGTTTTCAAAACACATCAGGATTATAGATTTTATTACATACACTGCAGGGGACTCCATGAGTGATGGTAGATTACCTGTAGGTCAAAGAATTTGCTGTATCTTCTGTAGATGATATGGGAGGTGTTGTCAGAGTATGTGACATTGATGAGATATACCTGCCAAGAGAAAAAAAAAGGAAAAGTTAAAAACAGCTTGTAACTTCTTATCTTCTTATCTTTGTCAAGAGTCAAAGATATTCGATTTGCTATCTAAGAACGAATTTTCCCATTTGAGAGTGTGTTTAATACATGACAAGCAATGAATTGATTACAGTCTGAGTCATTACTGTGCTAATCTTTTCAATAATCGTCGAAACAATAAATATGAATTGATTGTGATATTGTACACATGTGGTTCTTCTTGTAACACAAAGCCCGAGGCAAGAGGCTCACACAGCCCTAGACCAATTCCCTCAACCAGAACGTTCAGTGACACACAGTCATAAAGATGTCAACGGTTGATACTTCGGGGGAAATGGTGACATCATCCTTCTTTTGTCAGCACCCTGACCTGCTGGCCTTTACCCTTGGCGGTAGCAATGCTGAAGCCCTGAGAAGCCTGATAACATTGCGATAGAGTCCATTTATCAGTCAAGAGGAGGTAAGTGATGCAGCCATCATCTCTAATCTAATGCAACATAGATAACCAAGGTAACAGATCCAGGGGCCAGGAAATTTTCATCAAGCACGTTAAGAGCAGGTGGGATCTCTCAACTGCTGATAGAGAGGTATTCAGAAAAGCGCTCTGCATGTTGAATTATTTATGTGGATTAGTTGTTATATAACATTAGGCTACAAGCTTTTGAAGAGGACATTATACAGAGCTGTTCATTCATTAGGTACACATCTAGAAAACAACATTTAATACAGCTTTTTAGAGCTTACATTATATTCTCATATTCTGGCCACCTCTTAGATGTAATTGTAAATGGGGGGGGGGGGCCTAAATATTACACAACCCTCTCAATATATTCCGATTCATAAAACAACAAGTTCTAGCTCAAAACAATTACATCGGTCATTGGCTTTCAAATCCTCCCCTGTGAGTCTTTTCTGCAGGTCATTGCCCACGTCTCTCAAAATATATATATGACTGTTTAGAAAATTAAATAAAATAACTTATCAAATTTGAATTTTATTCCACCAAATCACAACATATGTTATCTCAAGGCTCTTTACATAGTAAGGTGAAGACCTTACAGTATAATAGAGAAACCCAACAGTTCCTCAGGAGAGAACAAAGGAAGGAACCTCCAACATATCCAGACTTAGTGTAGGCAGCCCTCTGCCTTGGCTGGTTGAGATTAATAACAATAATTGGCAGAGGGAGTATCCAGGTTCAACTTGAAGAGACTTCTTAGTTAAGGTTAAGGTTCGGAAAATCATACAAATAATGGGATCAATAGTTTCCTTTAGGAAAACATATCAACAAAAAGAAAAGTTGTATGTGACTCTACATGTGCACCAAATTACCTGGTGACCCTGTTTGGCAGTTTTATTCTTCTCTGTGGTCACTTGCTGCGGTCATCATAATGAATGACTTTTATATAGAATATAGAAAAGAATCTTACAAGGTACTGACATAACTATAATAACAGGTAATACAAAATCTATTCATGGTGTTTCTGTAAATTTTGTAGCCCAGACACAGCACAAATTGGAATCCACATAGCATCAAGCCGCTGTGAGCACAGAAACGGTTGACTTCGCCTCATGTATAGCATTCAGATGAAATATAGGCACATTTTTCCCCTGGCAAACTAGCCCCAGTCCTTATTCAAACAGGCTCCATCTTTCTGATGGATCTTTCACTGTCAATCCAACCCCCTGTACCTGCCAAGAGCCTCCACAGAAGGGCTTCTAGATGAATGAGGTCGAGTGAAAGACCCTGGCGCTGACGTAAGAAAGGCAGCAGGCTGAATCAAAAGAGGTTCCACAACAAAGCCGAGTGTTAAAAGACTTTGTTGCCGTGGCTGGAAGGGGCTCAGCTGCTGCTGGCAAGGGGCCATGACAGTGTGCTCACTCCAAAGCAAACAGAGCTACTGGCATGCAGAAGTTGTATCTGTCACACTACATTGACAAACTTGTTCTTAGCACGGTGGGGTGGCACCACAGCCATTAGCTTTGGCATTTATTGCTGTGAAAATGTGCTCCCTGGGGCAGTGCCAAGTTACAACATCACAAAATTCAATGACTAGCAAACACGGCCACAGCCAGCAATATGTCTCTGATTGTCTTTGTGCCTTCTGTAGCATAACAAGGACTGGTTAGCATTTAAAAGAACTCTATTCACTGCTCAATAATGAAGCCACTTGTAAAGACAATTGGATAGAAAGGTGAGTTAATTGATGGTGAAGGTGTCCTCACATCACGTGGGGAATAAGGCTAGCTTTTAAAGGCTGTAATTGATTTCATCGGCACAGGTGCTCAAGTGCTGAATTCATGCAAAACTAATCACATTTCCATTACTCTCGGACAAACTTAGTATTTTGTGTTAACTAACAAATATCAGCATGCTAGATTAACCTGGTGAGCACGGTAAACATTATATCTGTGAGCAAGTCAGTATGCTGATTAAGCTCAAAGTTCTGCTGTGCTTGAGGACAGCCGCACAGGGCCCTTATAGCTGTAAAATATATTCTGTACTGCATTTCCATATGTGAGGAATTTACTCCACATATACTATGTAGCTGTGAGCATGTGTGTTCTGTAAATTAGTTTGACCGCAACAGACTGCCAGAGTATCGTCCTGCCATCATGCCTCTGGACCACTTAATTTGACCTTCAAACAAGTTCTTCCTGAGTTGTAAGGTGTAAAATAGAAGCCAGTGGACTCAGTGAAAGAGCTAAAACCCCAGAACCATATGGGTATATGATGCAAACCACAGTGGAAAACATAACCAGCAACCAGCTATCATCTGCCATTGCCCAAAATATCAAGCTTGAACCTAATGCCCCTGAGTTCCAGAAATAGCCTATTCAGTCAACACAGACAGCAAATTATAGGAGCCTGGCCTGCTGCCTCTCCAGATAAATCCAGCAGCAAACATCTTCTGATTTGCCAGCAATGGAATATTACTATTTTGTTTTGCATACTGCTTGGTAGCTGCTTTTCTCTAACTTCTCCACGAAGAATGGCACACACTCATGCAATTACTAAAATAAGCCAGCATGTTATGGTTTGACTCAGAGCTAAAGTACATCCAGTCGTGAGTACTCAGTGCAGCCCAAATGCCCTCACTCAAGCTTTTGTGGAAAAAAATTACTCACTAAAATTTCAGTGAGGAAGTTATCTGTCTGTCAGTTATATAATAATATAACAAGATGGAATGGAAGATGAGACATTTTCACAGCGGTGACAGAGAGAAACAGTTTTTTTGCAAGTCAAACATCAACATTAAGAACAAGTCTCTGATGTAACGTCCTTGTTCGTGTGGGGATTTCTGCACCACAGAAATCAAGACAAAGAATTTGTACATTGTATTGTGATTGCTGTAAGACATTCTTGCACAGCAGGCATGTCTGGACCAAGAAGGCACTGCTGCAATCCTAAAATGAAGGCTGAAATCTGGGTAAGGAGGCCACATAAAAGCTGCACGGCTTCACACAGAGATCTGCATGATCTCTTGATTTCTGACACTCAGCTGTTAATAAACAAGGCAGCATTCGGAAACAGGAAGGTGTTCAAAGCTAAAATGGGTATCAAGGGATTAGGAAACAATGAGCAAGCTGAGCTATAAGTCACTGTAGATGACCATAAAGGGCCTGACATGGCTTTGTTTGAACAGATGGGCGGCTGTCCCAGTGCAGATAGTAACTCCAGCTGAATGAAAGCAGCTCCTTTAATGAACATTATCAATCAATATCATTCAGAGACTATCTCTAATTCAATGAAAAGACAAAGTGTCTTTGATCACAGATTAGTCAATACTCCATGTCTGAGATGTCATCATTTTTTTCAAAGGAGTCAACAATTTGATTCAGAAACAGGGAAAATACAAATGACAAGGAAAAAACTTGATAACTCAAAGAAGGCTTTGGGGACTTCAGTGTCCCACATAGCAAGAAAAGAACGTGTACATCTGTTATTCCCACTGAGAAAGTGGGACTTGAAAACAAAAGTTTTATTCTTGCTCAGAGGCAAAGACAGAAAAAGGAATTCTTGTGACGGAACAAATTGGACCTCTGATTATTTCACCGTGTTCGTCTGAAAGGGCTATGAATATTCATGTCAAGTTTACTTTATATTTCCCCTCTGCCTCTCATGAAGTAATTGTTTCTTCAATAACATGAACACAAACACAGTTCAGTAACTATAGGAGAAAGTATTGATAGCAAAGGAATAAAGGGAATAACTTACAGTTTCGAAGGAAAGCCAGGACCCAGTGTCACAGTTTTCAAGAAGAGAAGGCAAAAGAGTGAAGTGCTTGGTGGGGCAGAGAATGTGGGCCCAGCCACTAACTGCAGTGAACCCCGCCTAAACTACTATATTTAAAGTAACATATAAAACAGACACCCATCTTACTTTTAGACCATGAAAGCACAAATGATCTGGCTAAAAGAAGTTTGTTTGGAAAAATTCTTGTTGAATGGGAATAAAGTCCTTCCACATTGAACCAAAGCTGGCCTGCAAACTCATAGTCTGATGGTCTAATGTAGTCAGTTAGTCTATAAATTTAACCAGATGGGTTAAGAACTTGACAAGAAAGGTTGGCAAATTCTTCCTAGCTGTTTCTCAGAAAGCCAACAAAAAGGCACAACAGCGACTTAAACTGTGGGACAATTCCTTTTGAAGTTAGTCTTATGAAATTAACGGTAGATAGAATTTTTTTATAAAAAAAACAGCCAATACAGTACTCTTTTTTTAATCACACACGCCTCAGTTTCCTTAACCGTGGTCAAAGACCACTCAGCCTTCTGTTCCCCTGTGGTGGGCACAGAAAGTGATAAGGGGCACAAAGGAAGAGTGTATATCAGCAGGCACATCCTTTGCACCTTTGGTGTCACCTTGAAACTATTTAAACTTGTATAGCGCGATTAAACAATCCTAAAGTAATTCTGTATCAGATCCAAGCAAAGTAAAAAGTCGGACAAGGTCATGTACTCATGGAAACCACTTCTACTACAACAGACACTGCTCAACTGTGGGTTTTTGTTGGACAGACTCCAGTCAACTGTGTTTTAAAAGACTTAAATATGTGAATTTCAAATCAACAAGAAACAATTCACAGACCTCCAAAGCTGTGCCCATTAAATATTCCACACCAAGACATATTTCATCAGCACAACAGTGGCCATAAGTTTCAATTAAATAACTGTGACTTCTTAGTCATACAATATAGCATATGTTATGCCCCCCTCATAGATGTTGAAGCAACTAATTGTAAGTTCAGTTTGAGGGTAATGTCACGAATCTTCAAATTTAAGACATTCCAACACTTTACTTTCAAGGCTTTCAAGTCTTTCACAAAGCTGAGAATGAATTCCTTACCCTGCCTCACTTCATCAAGTTTATATGTGGAATTTGTAGGGAACAGTTGCCTATTTACACACCCAGCAGGCATGAAACTACACTGACATTCATTTGGAGTATTTTTTCCTTTTCTTCCTGTTGAGTCCAATATCCACCCTGCTTTTCGTGCTCTTTTTGGTCTCCACCAATCCCTAAGGGAAATATCAGGAATTTAAGCTCCTTAATACTCAACTATGTTCACTAGCTAGCTGCTAACTTTGTCTGTCAGCTGTTTGCTGCCGAGCAGATGGCTCATAGTGATTTTAATAGACCCTATTGCAGGAAAACAGTACAGGGTAGAGAGGTGAGAGTGAACCACAAAAGTAACACCAAATAGCTGAGGGCAGTGCAGAGTAGGGTGGTCATAATAGATCAGTGGTGTACCCTTCAACTTGAAGTGATGGGGAAATATTCTTTGAATGATTTATTGTACATTTTGGTTAATATATTATATTATTATTATTACCAAGTGTTTCCCATTAAATGTCTAGACTGTGGCTGTCTACCATATTCTAATACAAATGCGTGCACCTGCGCTACCGCCACAATATCCAAAATCAGTGATAAGTGGAATAATTTCAATCGATAAGTAACATTAGGTAGATCAAATATTTCAAACAAATCATGCTTGAGTACTTCCGTGGAGAAAGAATATATGTTTATGCTAATCAAGCCAGTCTGATTCTAATAACTTTTTAGCCAATTTCCCTGACTATCGAGTTATCTCACGAAAACTGCTGCAACAAGACAACGCCATCTCTTCCTTGCCATCATTCCTCTCTTCTGTCCCCTTTGCTCCACAGTCTTTCATCCTCTTACACAAAAGCACATGTCAGAGCAGACTGACGCTGCAAAACAACACATAGAGGGATGCTGGGAACGTCATTTTTACATGAAAACAACACCAGAGCCAGCACAGTCAAGGCCAAACATGGTGCCCACACATGTTCTGTCTCTCAACAGATCATCAGCATTTCTGGGTGATGTAATCAGAGCTCAAGCTGTGGAGAAAGATCACCAGGGTGCTGGAGGCAATGTTCGATCACCACATCATGTGATGTTTCCCTTAATCCAGACAGAAGAGGAGACAAGAGACATGTTGCTATTGGAATAGAGCTTTTTTTCATGCATAAAAAGAATGACAACATCCTGCGCTTTTGTCAACAACCTGTGCCGGGACATGCAGCCCAGAATATACTCCTGTCGGTATCAGTCTCTGGGTTAGGGCTCAGCAAACTGAGCATCAAGCACATCGACTTTACTAAGCCCCTGTCCCCGCCTCGACCTTTTCTCTTTCTCACACACTCATCCCTTGAGCACTTTCAGCTAGTCTTAACACTCTACCAATCAATGGCCACACCAAAACAAGTCACCTTTTTAAAAAAAAAGTCCCCACCACCACCTGTTGCCAGTTAGGGGTGAGCATCTGAAAACAGGGACCCTTCTCACTGAAGTATCAATCTTCGTGTGATAGGCCAATAAATATTTGAGTGGACAACAGCTCTCTGAAGAGATGTTTATGGTTCCAAATAACAACACCGTCTTCCAGTCTGGGCGTTTTAGCAGCACAGGAGTCTCTAGAAAATGAAATGTTAGGGGACTGGTACTTGTCGGGGAAACAGAAGCTTAAAGTAAACATGGCCGAAAGCACAACCTTGCTTTCTCTTTTATCTCCTCCCCTGCAAACACATGTACACAACTGTCCACAAGAGGAGAATGTGTGTGTGTGTACGTGCGTTGATGGTAGGTGTCTGTGACCCAGCGATCCAGCTTACCCCACGGTCCGACAAGCACTTCCCTTTGACAAAGCCCCAAGCCTCAACCCCCCTTTCTTTCACAGGATAAGCATTTCCAGCTGGTCTCACAAACATTACAAATGAGATTCAATGGGTGCCACAGATTGTCTTTCTCTCGTTTTTTCTACTCCCCTCCCGCTCTCCCTCTCTCTTACCCTCCTTTTCCTTCTCACAGTGGCTCGTCTTGTCTCCAGAGACGGGGTAGCTCGGGAAACTAGGCCACAGACTGGCCCGTTGAGACAGGGGAGTCCAAAGCAGAGCACAGCTATGCTCAGATCAACCCCTGTCCCCTTTAACTTTACACATAGTTCGGAAGCAGTATAACAAGTGTAATGTGTCATATTTGTAAAATAAACCGCTTTCCTTAAATCAAAATAGAATGCTCATTAGGGTAATTTGCATGTGTTATATTGTTAATTATGTTATAATGTATAAATAAAATGAGTTGTGTTACATCAAATTGACATTAAAAATGATGGGAGCTCAACAGGCTGTATCTGCAGGGCTTGGGAATTGTGGTATGATGGCTTTGTTGTTCTATATTGTGATATGAGACAGTGGTTTCAGAATCTTTGCACCCTACAGACAGCTTGGCTACAACTCAACAAGTCTACCTCAGGAGGTAAACTGAGTTGGGCAGCTCCTATCACACTGACAAACTACACTATGGAAACAATAAGTCTGAGTTGATAATAGTAATAGCAGAATTATAGTCTAATATGTCCAATTATTGGTTCTCAAGGTGTGTATTAAGTTTAAAATTTTTAGAATTTTCCTTGTTGAGAGTGAATTTGACTGAATTAATTAATTATGCTATTTATTTGATTATTTAAATCAGATAATAGTTTATTTCTCCAGCAAAGGGGAAACTTGAAAAATAAGTAATAAAAGTAGTCGCAATTGTTGAGAATAAATACCAAAGATGAGCCCAACAGTTTATTTCAACTGTGGGCCATCACATTTAACAAAGATCATGGCAAGACCAGCATGGGAGTGAGTCTAGTGTCTGTGCATGATATACCAACCTTGAGACAAGCAGTGATTAGGTTTTTTAATGAATTAGCATAAAACTAGCCTGACGTTGTCAGACTCACAATTCTAGTCAGAATGTGAGTCTGAGACCGCTCCATTGGGCTGTGATTATGGGGCGTGTTTCAACTGACCAGGAAATAAAATTCCTCTTCGCTCAATTGGATAGACCTACAACCAATCAGAGCAATGTAGTATGTGACGTATGTTAAGCAACGCATTGTGAGTTATTTACTAACGCCGGGTTTCACACCGGACGCTGAAGCGATGCCAAAGCGACTCTTCAGCGCAGCGCCAAGCCTTAAATAACAGCTGGCTCCCATACACTCCCATGTAAAAACTTTGTGCGGGTCACACCGGAGGCTGAAACGCCGCGCTGCGCCAGGCTGCCTCGCTCTGTGCAGCGATCGTTTCGGCGTCGAGTCTATTTTTTGCGCTTGACGCGAGTGTATCGCACCACGAAACACACTGAAAAACGATTTTAAACTATATTGATGACATATCTTATATGATATAAATGATCAAATATGCATCCCACACTTTGAAGTCCCCTTCTGTTGTCCTGGAGTTTTAATTTGACCAATGACATTATTAAATGTCCCCCTCTGCCCATCCACTACAGCCACACAAGCAGTGAGACAGATAAAAAGAGAGAGAGAGGGGGCTACGTATTCTCCACATATGCTTGAGTGGAGAATACGTAATTTACCCCCGACACCCGGCATTTAACGGAGCAAACAGCGAAGTTCTTCAACATGGATGACATTAAATAAATAATTGAAGTGGAGAAGTACAGTGAGTTGTATGATCCTCGTATAAAGACAACACCAAGAAAGACAAATGTTGGGCGTTGCATCAGTGTCCGGTGTGAACAGCCAAGCGCCTGCGCGATAGGGATTAGCGCAGCGCTTTGGTGTCGCCTCCACGTTCTCTGTTCCTCTTTCAAAATTAATGCGCTGTCGATGTCTTCTAAAACAGACTCAATGGCAGCATCTACACATCTCAGCTCTCCAGCGGCAGGCATGTTTGTTGGAAACAAATTCAACCCAAGGGCACTTTGATGACGTGGTTGATTACGTTACCGTTGATCATCTGTCTATCATCGTATAAAGCCCGCCCTGACAATCTGATTGGTCCGGATGATTTCGAACCGGGCATAATTTCTCCCCAACGGAGCGACTCCAGACCGAACTTCCCGACCTCAAATGTTGTGGGCGGGGCTAAGCTTTGGTACTGATGCTGTAAGTGTATTTTTCTATTTTTAACAAATCCAGAGCTGCTGTTTCCCCGGTATCCATTTTCAATGCTATCCTAAACTATCATCTTTTGTTCACCAAGAAGGTTCCACAAGGCCACAGCAATCTCAAATCATATGTTTAGCCTTAATTTAAATACATTAATCTGTTTGGTAATTTGCATCACTGAAGCAGAATATTAACTGCAATGTCTTCAGGCATGACTTGCATCGTTCCTTATCTTACAAACATCTTGTTTTAAGAACCTTTGCATTTCTTTTGTAGTCGTTCTTACATGATGGAGCATAAATTAGGTTGTGCTAATCAAGTATACACAAATTCACTGGAACACAGCAAACCTGAGGGCAGCTATGGACGCCAGTATGGGAGTACTGGTTTCAAGAGCTCTAGGCAAACTATAATTAGGCTGCCATTTTGATTCTGTTGTTTGCACTATACTTGATGAATACTTGAAGGAACAATGCACAAAGACTGACAGGAACGGAGGAGGGGGTGTCAATAGGGACCCCTGGCTCATTTTTGCCCCAGGCACTTTACAGTGCTGCTTCGACAGGGTCAGAGTTTAGGGATCAGTTTCACCCCATGTTATGCACTCACAGTAAATGCAGTGCTTGTGTGTTAGTGATGCGATGCACTACATCAAATCCCTACGTTGTTCTAGAATCGACAAGAAAAATTACTACATCAGAATTCATAACATATTTTCATTTCTGTAAAACAGGTACGGTATGACTGATATATGGTAACACATGGCAGGATCCCTGTGAATCCTCCCTTTCAAAGGACAAGTGTGCTAGTTGTGCTAAGATATCATTAGACCCGAGGGTCCGCAGGACTGTAAATACATATGAACAAGATCATTTTCTTTTCATGATGGTCATTTATTATGACTTGTTTATGAGCTGGATATAGGATCTGAACTGCGGCCATTAAGTGCAGAGGCCCAACAAAGGCTCTAATAACAAGTGGGGTATTGATAAGGCCACAGGGTGCAAAGTTCAGGAAGGTAACAGTAATCACTGAAGCCTGTTGTCAGTGGTGAAAGCATTGACCTAGATTATTTTTAAATAATCAATGACACAACTTAAAAATCAACCAAGATAAAGTCTAACACCTTCCAAGATTATTCTGCCAAATGTCTCCAAAGTCTGGAATGAACTTTAAACCTCTTATAAATTCTAGGCCGTGGATGAGAGGTCCTTCATGAGCTAAACTACATGTGCACGAGTCCATAACAACCAGGAAACCTCTCCCTGCTGATGAAGATCACATATATGATATTAAAAGGTGCAGAACAGCCATTAAATGTACCTTTTAGATTATTTAGTCAACTGGACTGGATGCAGACGTATTTTGTGAAGTTTGAGGATCCAGTGATCCTTTCACAGAGAGTGGGATCTCCATTGTAGACGTGAGAATGGATCAGACCTGGAGACTTTTGATTGATTGTTTTCATCATTTCGTGTCACGTCCACAGACGTGCCCGCATCTCATGGGTTTAAATTGCAGCAGTACGTTAAAATACAGCTCGGATTTACAAGTAAAAAAAAATCTGCCTTCATTATCTGATAGCCTTAAAATTCCATCTGCGACTACAAAACTTCCCTTACTGAGGCACAACTTAAGTCTTTCATAATCATCCAACCAAAATAAACCAGCACACATTTTCCCCAAATAGAACACCCTTTGTGTCCTGATACACAGGACAGTAAAACAACAAATAACCTCATTCTGTCTGTGTTTGCCATTAAACCTGCCAGTCTCCAGGGATTATGGGCATGTTCCTGGACAGTGCACATAAGGATCGTTGTCTTGTCTAAATTAAGGTTCTTCATTGAAGCTATTCTTGATGAGACTATAAACTACATTAATAAAATACCCTGTTGTGTTATTGCTCTACGAATGAAATCCTCTACTATGAAGAATCGTTATGAGGCTAAAATGAGTGGAAGTTCTGCCCACACACCTTGCAATTCAATGAGAGATGCAGGTGAGCTTGCACTGTCTGAAACTGATCATGAATATAATTAGGTCCTCAGTTATTTACCTGGTGACCACAGACAGCACATGGAAGCATTAAAGCAGGGCTCCAACATGAACACTGTGTGGAAGGAAGTCATGTTCAACACGATCACCTGCAGCCCCAGGTTACAGTGCTGGACACATCCAGGCTGCTCACTGACAGCAGCACTGACAGCTCACCTCCATCTCTGTAAAACAGTGCAGTGCCTAAGCCCTGACCGCAGACTGTGTAAAAGGGTAGTAACACTGACACTAGCTTGGTAGTGGTCCTGCTGTCTGCTAAACTGCGTTTATTGGACTAAATGTGGCGCTGAGGAGACACGCTGAGACTGAGAAAAGGCCGGAGGGACACAGACACACCGCGGACATGGGACGAGCTGTGCGGGGGGGGGCAGGTAAATGTGTCACAGATTAGGCAGTGCAGGCAACTCACGTAGTGTTTGGACGGATTGCGCCTCTTCTCCACGTCCACGACTTTCACGTCCAGCACAGTCCGGAACTGCATCTTGACCCTGCAGAGGCTCTGCATGTGGAGGCGGCGGGCGGAGAGCGGAGGGAGCCGGGCAGCTGCGGCGGCTCCGGACGCGCGGATCCTCCTCGTATCACGGCAGCGAAATCACAACATTCATCGGTGTGTCATCGAGCAGTTCAATCTGTGGACTCCACTCGAGGAGAGCTGGCGATTATACCACCACTACCACCGCCACCAGCCCGCCACCTCCTCCTCTTCCTCCCGGAATCAGAAACTTGTCGATAGTCCACTTAGAGCCGCGCGCTGCTCGCCCTCCGTTGAAATGGGCGCAGACGGATATCTCCAGCGATCAGCCCCCCCCCCCCACACATACACACACACTCACACACACACACACACACATATACCGGCGCTGATCGAGGTGGTTACCTTTAAAAAACAGAAAGTGAGGCGCGCTCCTTTGTGTCTGCCGCGGTGTCCGCACACAGGATCCGCATCGCACCTGGAGGAGACAGGATGGACGCAGCGTTAGCACCGGCACATGCAGCCCAGCGGCCCCCGGCTCCAGCAGCCCGCAGTGAATTTAGGGAGCTGAGTGGGATGGGCTTCACTCACTTCCTCAGCTACTTGGAAAAAAGGCACTGGGAAATCATCAGCATGTAGCTTTGCCTCCCCGCGACACGACTGAGCCACTGATAAACATTATGCGGCAGCGGCTCGACTCTTTCCCCATAACTTTGAGAGGATATGAAACAATGCGTCTGAAACATCTGGCCCCGCTGTAGGGTGGTGGATGTGTTTCAGTGTGATGAGCTGTGGCTTACAGGGCACTCTCACACACACGGTGAGCTGTCATTATAATAACCAGGTAGATGACAGGCTCCAGCCTCTGAGTCACGATCAGCTTTCTGGCCGGAGACACGAGCGGCTGGAACTATGGATACAGATGTTCCGCCGACGACCAATCAGCAGCAGGCTGCTCCACATGAAAGAGCCAATTAGCGACCAAACACTGCCCCCGTGCGCACAACACGAGCACACTGCTGCAGACACAGGCTGCAATTTATACTTGTCACTTTTTAGGGCCCGAGCACTGACAGGCACTGACAGACAATGAGGCCCTATTGAAATTGTAAGGATTATTATTATTATTAGGGCCCGAGCACTGACAGGCACTGACAGAGAGTGAGGCCCTATTGAAATTGTAAGGATTTTTATTTATTTTTTCAGGCACATGCTAAAAAAATTAACTGTATTAATTATCTGAACATACTAATTTCCTTGGCAACAAAAAACGATCACACAGAAACAACATGCATGCGGTATTCAACAAGATGGGGACTGGACCCCCCCCCCCCAAAAAAAAAAATACTGCATTAGCTGAAAATGCATTAAGCTACTCAGTGGCGGTTCTACATGGAATTGCGCCCGCGATGATGTGTGCCGCAAGACAATGTGCGCCAATGTGCACCCCAGGATGATGTGCGCCACAGGATGATGTGCGCTGCAGGATGATATGTGCAGCAAGATGATGTGCGCTGCAGGATGATGTGCGCTGCACGATGTTGTGCGGTGATGTGCGCCCCAGGATGATGTATGCGGTGCACATCATTTTGGAGGGCACATCATCCTGAAGCGCACATCATTGTGCCAGACATCATCCTGCGATGCACAAATCATCACCACACCTCATCTTGCAGCGCACATCATCCTGCGCCGCATATCATCATCACCGCACATCATCCTGTGGCCACATCATCACCACACATAATCGTGCAGGGCACATCATCCTGCTGCGCATATCATCATCACCGCACATCATTGTAAATATAAATATAAATACAAATCCATTTACATCATCATGGAGCCCATCATCCTGCAGCGCACATCGTGTCCTGCAGCGCAAATCATCACCGCACATCATCATGCGGCACACATCATCCTGCAGCGCACATCATCATGCAGCGCACATCATCCTGCAGCGCACATCATCCTGGGGCCCACATCGGGGCACATAGTCCTGCTGCGCACCTCATCGCGCACATCACCCTGCTGCATACATCATCACCGCACATCATCCTGTGGCGCACATCATCACCACACATAATCGTGCAGCGCACATCATCCTGCTGCGCATATCATCATCACCGCACATCATTGTGCGGCGCACATCATCCTGCTGCGCACATCATCGTGATGCGCACATCATCCTGCAGAGCACATCATCCTGTGGCGCACATCAGTGCACATAGTCCTGCAGTGCACATCCTCCTGCGGCTCACATCATCCTGCTCCGCATATCATCATCACCGCACATCACCTTGTAGTGCACATCATCCTGGGGCGCACATCATCGTGCCACACACATCATCGTGGGCTGCAGCAGACATCATCCTGCGGTGCGCACATCATCCTGTTGCAATACATCACCACTGCACATCATCATGAGGCGCACATCATCTTGCCGCGCACATCATCACCGCACATAATCGTGCAGCGCACATCATCCTGCGGCACATTTCATCATCAACACATATCATTGTGCGGCGCACATCATCGTGTGCTGCAGCAGACATCATCCTGCGGTGCGCACATCATCACCAAACATCATCGTGCAGGGCACATCATCCTGCGCCGGACATCATCCTGCCGGCGCACATCATTGTGCAGCGCACATCATCCTGTTGCAATACATAATCACTGCACATCATCTTGCCGCGCACATCATCACCGCACATAATCGTGCAGCGCACATCATCCTGCGGCACATTTCATCATTAACACATATCATTGTGCGCCGCACATCATCACCACACATCATCATGCAGCGCACATCATCCTGCAGCGCACATCATCCTGGGGCACACATCGGGGCACATCGTCCTGCTGCGCACCTCACCTCGCACATCATCCTGCTGCATACATCATCACCGCACATCATTGTGCGGGCACATCATCCTGTGGCGCACATCATCACCACACATAATCGTACAGCGCACATCATCCTGCTGCGCATATCATCATCACTGCACATCATTGTGCTGTGCACATCATCCTGCAGCGCATATCATCATCACTGCACATCATTGTGCGGTGCACATCATCCTGCAGCGCACATCATCCTGCAACGTGCACATCAACACCACACATCATCCTGTAGCGCACATCATCTTAAGGCGCACATCATCCTGGGGCGCACATCGGCGCACATCGTCCTATGCAGCACATCATCCTGCAACTCACCTCTTCGTGTGGCGCACCTCATCATGCAGCGCACATCATCCTGCTGCGCACATCTTCCTGCGGCGCATATCATCATCACCGCACATCATCTTGCAGCACACATCATCCTGCCACATACATCATCACCGCACATCATCGTGCGGCGCACATCATCCTGCCACACATCACGACAGCACATAATTGTGCAGCGCACATCATCCTGTAGCTTATATCATCATCACCGCACATCATTGTGCACCGCACATCATTGTGCAGCGCACATCATCACCGCACATAATCGTGCAGCGCAAATCATCCTGCTCAGGGCATCATCCTGCGGCCCATCATCCAGCTGCGCACATCATCACTGCACATCATCCTGCGTCTGCGGCGCACATCATCACCGCACATCATCATGCAGCGCACATCATCCTGCTGCATATCATCATCACCGCACATCATTGTGCGTCTAGCAGCGCACATCATCCTGGGGCGCACATTGGCGCACATCTTCCTGCTGTGCACATCTTTCTGTGGCGCACTTCATCCTGCGACTCACATCATCGTGCGGTACACTTCATCCTGCAGCGCACATCGTTCTGTGGCGCACTTCATCCTGCAGCGCAAATCATCCTGCTACGCACTTCATCCTGCAGCGCACATCATCTTGTGGCGCACATCATAGAGTTGCAAGATACGCCAGAGTATCTCTTTTGCATCATTTTGCCGGTCCCAAGTCCGGATAAAGGAGGAGGGCTGGACGTAGAGCTAGCAGTTCCACCCCACATAACAGCCTTTTGATTAAATTTGATATTCTAACATTTAACAATACAGGACAAAATCGATTTATGTATGTGGGTCTAGATACTATGGAGGACCATACATGACATAAGTAAAAATAAATAAATAAATAAATGTATAAATAAATACAGAAATAAATAAATAAATAAAAATGGAAATAAATAAATAAATACAGAAATAAATAAATAAATATGTTAATACCAAAAGAAATGTCAAAAGAAATGTCTTAAATATATTTTAACATTTATTTTTTCCCTGATACATTTCCTTTGCATTTGCAGTGTCCTTATGCTAATGACAAAGGCGGGCCTAACCGCAGTCTCATGCAGGATTGGTCACAGGAGTGTAATGATCCAGCCCTACTACTTCTGCCTTTCAATGCTGGTGTCCAGTAGCTGTTTGGGACGTTGAGCCAGTTCACACTTAAAATGAACTAGTTCAAGTTCAGAGGGTTAGTTAAGGTTATTTTTTATTGGGATGATTTAGCTGTCAGTAGTCCTGACTGTGAGCGTCACGTCTCGTGTTGTAATGAGCACAAGGAGCGAGCCGAGAGGAGGAGGAAACAGAAACTCCAGCTCGGTACAAACCACCTGCCGCCTCTGCTCTGAACATGAAGCCGCTGATCTCTGAGCAGATGTGACCAGAGAAGCTCTATGTTTTCACTGTTTCCACTGTTCCACTTTCTTTCTTTTGACATTTCTTTTGGTATTAACATATTTATTTATTTATTTCTGTATTTATTTATTTATTTCCATTTTTATTCATTCATTTATTTATTTATTTCTGTATTTATTTATACATTTATTTATTTATTTATTTTTACTTATGTCATGTATGGTCCTCCATAAGATACAGCATTAAAGTCATGAAGTTATTTTGAGAAGTGATGGCCTACTTCAATGGCAAGATAAAAAAAAAAGAATTAACAGAAGAATATGGAAACGTATTGCGTTCACTTTGATTTTTTATTTCTTTGGGCATTTATCTCGGAATTGCCGAGATAATTATCTCAGAAAAACAGAATAATTTTTTTTGTGAAGTGCATGTAATACGCTTCTGTAGAAGAAAGCTCATATTTAGTTCTAAACATATTTAGGGTGTTTTTTTCTCACTTTCTGTACGTCCTATAGCGACCATTACATTATGCAAATTAGGCAATGACGTCATTTAGCGACATCTAGCGACTTTTAGGACAGCCAATATCTACTTTCCTTACTGAGGAGTCGGCACCACTGTGCAGGACTCCTGGGACCGCCTGTGAGTGCGTTGGGACCGCGGAGGGGCTCACGCCAGAACCTGCTGCGCGTTGAAGATAGTAACTGCAGAACGATAAGTGCTTTCACGTCAGTCTCCAAAACACCAGTCACCAGGAGGGTATGAAAAGTCGTCAGATTTAGTGTGTGTGTCTCTGAGAGAGTGAGCGGAGCGGGGGGCGGAGCCCCGGCGCCTGTGTGTGTGTACTGTCCGCGACACATACATCACTTTTCAGGAAGCCACTCCAGAGGGCCGGCTCTTCAGAGCCGCGGGTTGCAGACCCCTGTCTACGGCGAAAGAGCGATTTGTTTACTGCTCCGACATTAAAGAGATGCGGACGTTAAAACATTGTGCGCCCCACACAGTTTGATAATCACTGCTCTATACAGTGGATTCCCCCCTTGGCCATTCCATTTGGGAGACCCAGAGGTGAACTGTCCCCCGCGCCCCCTCCCCTTCCCCTTTCTCAAACAGCATCAAGCAGGGGTGCTGCAGTTGCAGGGGGCGCCAATTTGCCAATTCCACACACAGTGATATGATAGATAATAGAAAACCGCTTCTCGGGCCAGAGTGCTCGTGCCGCCCCCCACGAGACATGAGAAGGTGCCGCCCCAGGCGGCTGCCCGGTTCGCCCGTGCCCCAAACCGCCACTGTCTTCGTTAGACAAATCAAATCCTTTAACCGGAGCTGTTTGGGGTGTAGATCTATTTCCAGCGACTCTACAAAGCAGTGCCACGTGGTCATTTACCTTGCTGGTGTCGTGTATTCAGCTAATAGTTCTTTTGAACATTGTTATAAAACACTATGACATATTAATATTCGAAGGCATCTCGAGTCTTATGCTCAGACCTTCAAAAAACTATTTCCAGATGTGTTCTGTTAATTTCCTCCTCTTAACTATCTTTGAAACGGTTATGGATAAGGAAAAGAAGGGAGCTTCTTCAACAGGTCCTTAAATCTTAAGGTACGACACATTCCCAAATTTAGTCAGAGACTCTATGGGTGACGTCATTTTATCTCTAGGTTTGGCGTAAACAACTCCCCTTTAAAAGGTCTCGCATTGCAGAGGCAAGGCAGATTTTCACTATTTGGCTGTGTGATGTCTCTGAGTCTCTAGAGCTCGTCCTGACCTGTGAAACGTCTTGTAATAAACTTTATATACATGTAAGTACTGGGTCTGCGGTCATCTCTCTTCAAACACCAACTTCGACAAGACACTGCTGCTTGAAATACACTGGTTTCAAGTGTCAATGTGACTAGACGGATACAGAAACTGGCGACTCTAATGGGAAACATACAGTGGAGCACTTGTGGGTTCAAGGGGAAGATATGACAGAGTCAGATTGAAGTCGACCATATGTGTTTAACTGCGTGTTTTTAATTTGTGTCATGGTTGTGTGATGGGGTGGAAAATAACAGCCTATTGAATAAAGAGGTTGTGAGTAAAACATTGAAATTAAAGATGAGATCCAATTTTTCTATCAGCTTCTATTTAATCATAGCTTGCAGATGTACTTGTTTATAACAAGTGCTGATTTTTTTTTTCATCCCCCCCATTCATTGTATAGTCCTTTTCGGCTCCTGTTACAATTGTCAAGGTAAGTTTAATTAAGGTGAAAACAGAAAATACAGGTGAGAGGGTTGAGCAGGGAATCCAAACACAATCAGTGTTGGTAAGTGCTAAGTTGAATGTTTTTTCAGGTCAACCCTGCTTTGCACTTGAAAGTGCACATCAAAGACAGTTACCCTTTACTCTTGAAGTTTAGTTTGCCTATCATAACTGCCATGACATTCAAATTAAAAAGGGTATAAGTATTACCCAGGTCATTTGTATTATGGTAAAATGTAAAGTCCAGTGCTTTTGAGGTAGACTAGGTAAATCAGAATATGTCAGCCTCTGCTGCATCAACGTTGACTATCCTCTTTTGAGGAGCCACCACGCGAGGGCCCTTTAGTCTTAAAGTCTGTTCTTGAATGTCAGTAGGTAGTATACTTTCATGTTGTGTATTCCTGAACAAATTCGAATTTTACCTACTTGCACAGGCAGCTTGTTGTATCTATGGCTTTTGCCCCTCAGGCCTCATAACAGGTTAATCCAGCCCTGGCAATATGATAACTGATATAATGACATTAAGCTGGGTCGTCCCTTAATACCTGACATGAAGGCCCTGTATTTAAAATGTTCCCTTTATCAAACCTCTAGTTTTGAGACCGTCCTCAGTTCGGTTTTGTGCTTTTATGTTACACATACCAAATTTTATTTAATACTACACAGCAAATCTAGGACATGAAGTATTGGAAATCTTAACAGTCAAACATTATGCTATTTTGTCAGGGTGATATTAAATTATGTTTGTCTGTGTGTCTCAATGTAAACATCTGAAGCATATAAAGTATATACACCTATGCGTATAACAAATTTGCTATATCCCTGTATATCTTGTGGTCAGAGGTCACGTGACCTTATAAGAATCTGGAAAAAATGCAGATATGAACTGCACTGGTTTACCGAGGCATACAACCAGAGTGTGTTTTTTTTTAGCCATTAACATTTATTAACAAATGTATATAACTTCCCAGAAGTTCATTTTCATAGACTCTCCATGTCTATCAAATGATTTATTCATAATTTTGCATGAAAACTTGGCACACTTACATCAAATAAAAGCAGTAATATGAAATAGACCAAATGTTGAGCCCTACTAAGGCTCATAATGAACACAAAAATACAAATCATATGGTTTACTCATATTGGTCGCTCACATTGTGGAGCAATAAGCCATGTTACAAATATTGTGTCCGTAATAGGGACTGTTCTTGTGTTAAAACGCAGTGTAATGGTTTTCACTGGTGCTGACAATGTCACTGTTGGACTCCAATGATTTGAGGACCAGCTCCAGTGCCACTTTGTTCACGTTGAGGCTGTACCTCTGCCTGACTGCTGACAGGATGTGCAGGATGTGGCAGCCCTTCTCTGCATCTACAGGCAGAGGAGGAAACAACTGTCAACACACAGGTACAGTATATAGTTATCCAAACCATTAAAACATTACCTGTCATATGGAGGCTACTTTATGGTGTTCCATTTTTTCTAACCCTAACTACTCTTACACTCAAAATTCTGCCATAGAGAAGACTGTCACACAGTCGAACCCAAAACTATAGTCAGTGATATATTAGTCAAAAGTTTCCAACTTAATTTAGAACTCAAGAAAGTGTTCTTACACTTCTCTCTCCTCGAGTCTTCCCTGATGATGTCTTTTACAGCTATGAGTAGATCTTTATCCTGTGCAGTCACCTATTGAGGAGCGACAGCATTAGACAGATATATATCCCTTATAAAGCCTCACAATAATAACCCAATGAAATGTGTAGAAAGGATATCTGCTTCTTACATGATAGAGTTCATCCTGAGACTTGACCTTGCGGTATATGATGCCCTCTTTCTGCAAAATTTCCAGGGTTTCCTTCAGAAGCTGCCGTATCTGCTGGCAGCCAGACGGACCTGCCACAGGCTCCTGAGCGAACACAGAGGAGCAGGACACAACAGCACAGCATTAATACTAAGAAACTTACATGTAAAACAGATGCATACTTGCATAGTTTTAGATTCATCAAAAAAATCTGTTTGGATTCCATATCGTAAAACGCAAGTTGCCTTTCAAACAGATTTAAAATGATAGCAACTTTGCAGAATGGTCAATAACTGCAACAGTGTTAAATAATAAATTAAGAATAAACTTAACTTCGTTGCAGGAAGTAAAATCTTTTTTTTTTATGTATTTATTCCTCTTTCCATTCTCATTAAAGAACTCTGATTTATTTGATTCATTCCATCCCTTTAAAACACATTGATTCTAAAAGAAATGGTTACAATGTTATTCTGGCATACCTGGTCAGCAGATGTTGTTTGAGGCTGGCAGGAGATGAGAGGCTGCAGGAGGTCCTGAACATCATAGGGCCTGAACCTGCTCACCGGCTGCTGCTTAAAGAAATCCAGAATGATATTTTTTGCCCTGTGTAGGGGACTGATGGTCGAGGCCCTGTAAAACAATCACAATATGAGGTCTTTAAATAAATTATACTAATGTTTAAAGCTATGCTCGCATTTGATCAAATCAGTTAGTGTAATATGAAAGAATCCACAGTTCTCCTCGAGGCATTTAACAATCTTTCTGTCATCGTCTTTACTGCTCTCATTAACATCCAACAGTTTTCAGCGAAATGGTTGTAAAACGTGCAGCCCACACCCTGATCACCACCAAACAGAAGACAGCAAAGGTTAGTGACTAGCTTTATAATGTCGTAGAGCATATATTAACAAAAGAACTATGTATTTAAAACCAAGTTTGGTGGAAGCCTAAACCGAGTTTAAACAGAAAGTGAATATTTGATCTACAGTATGTAAATTAAGTTAAATTTATGCAAAAGTTGTTTCTGTTGTATACTAGTGCATCAAACATTAAAATGGACATGCCACTATATGTCAAAAACGTGTGTGATGTTAGCTTGTGCTGCTACATTAAAAAAAAAAGACCTGACGCTGTACATAGTCTACGAGGCCTTTATGACTGTGTCATGTACATGTGTAGATCGTACAGATCAGTTTCTTAGAGAACTGAGTAGGTAGAGATTAACAATCAGAGAGTACCAACCAGCTGGAAACACCAGAGAATAAATCTTTCATTTGTTTCAAGAGCTTAAATGTTGTAACAAACAAAACTTAATGCTGTGTCAGGTAGTTAGAACATATTTCGGGCAAAACACTGGATATATACGATCGTTGGCGATATCGACCAGGGCTCTCACTGTGTTGTACTGTGCGTTAGGCGATGGAGGTTCCTACCCCGTAGCATTATGTTGCAGCTGGAGTGGTTTGTCATAGAACTGTCTGTATAGCTGAGGAACCTCCATCATCCACGTTATCTGGGCTGTCATTACTGGGTCATTCACTTTATCTGGGAACACACATGGACACAGATACACACATGATTAATGAGCAGAGGATAGAGCTAGCGTGTATGTGCAATGTATGACTGTGTACATGTGTATGAAAAAGACTTACAGGCCATCTAAAATGAGACAGCATGCCACAGTGAAAAATGACATTATGAGGCACAAGTCGGTGTGGGTAGAGGACTGTGTGAACTAATGCATGTTCTTGTCTGAGCATTGAAACATGGAGTCTGAGGGCAGTCCTCTTCACTCACAGAAGGTGGAGGCCATGATTTCTCTCTGCTGTCTTGAGGTCTTGACTGGTCCTCTGACTCGGAGCAGCTCTCCAATCTCCAAACAGCAGCGTTTCTGTTGGGCCTGTCTCAGCTTCTTCAGCTCAGCGACTGGATTGAAGCCTTCCTGAACTGCATCACTAAGACTTCCGCCAGCTAGAGATGACAGGTTTAATACAGAATATTAGTGTGGTTTGTTCCAGTTAATAAACACATGGTATGACACTGAATATACTAATGCGGTGCCCCTCAAACTGGAGCGTGACTTTTGATAATGTCGTAACATGGTTACCATGGTAAAAGCATGTGAGGTTTACAGTCTAAATAAATAGTAGAAATCTCTCTCTGTTGATCAAAAATCTTTAAGTGGACACTTCTGTGGTTCATCAGCTTTCATCCCGCTAAGTTTAAAGTTGATCAGATGAGCAGGAGGTGAGAAAATCAAGATACAGAGAGACAACAGACTGATAGAGATTCCACCATTTATAGTTAATTTATCCCAAAAACTAAATTTTTGATAAAGATCCACGACATTAAGGCTGCCCTTCTCAATATATAAAAAGAAAGGGGAAGCGTTTAACCACTCTTAGCTTATTGTTTTATTTTAAACGGCTACAAATGGCAAAATGCTTATTGTGTCTGCAGTAGCCAAGAAGAGACAAACCAAACACTGGCTTTCGAGAGGGCCTTTCAAGTTTTTAAATTACTTTAAGGCCACAGTGAGTTCTCCTGCAGGCTTTGAAGAAGGAGAGGTTTTCAGTAGTTGTAGTATGAAAATCTGAAACTAGATGTCCCTAAATCCCTGACATTGAACATTTGGG
This sequence comes from Platichthys flesus, assembly GCF_949316205.1. Lineage (NCBI taxonomy): Eukaryota > Metazoa > Chordata > Actinopteri > Pleuronectiformes > Pleuronectidae > Platichthys > Platichthys flesus. Next base: position 3,720,173 of record NC_084949.1, read on the forward strand.
TCAAAAAACTGTTAAAGCGTTGTTAAACTACAGTTGCTGATACTAACATGATATGTGTGTTATTTGCATCATCAGAGAAGAGGATGCCAAAGCCCTAATACAAACTAATTCATATGTTTGTATTAGGGCCCCACCTAAAAGGAGAGGAACTTCAGTGACTAGTGATTCGGCAAACTCAGTGTTCTTCTGCTACTTCAGGTGTCTAATGCTGAGGCGAACATAAACCGCATTAACACAGATGTGTAACCATGTGCTGACTCACATTTACCAGGATCCTGCTCTTCTTTCAACAGGTCGCTCTTCCAGCACATGCAGTTTATAACACCAGTCCCATCATCCACTGTGAATAGAAGGAAAGGTAAACAAAATCTGACAAGGACTGTCTTGCTTTTGAGACCAAAGTTATTTGTTAACTTTTAGGCCACCATAAAACAGAGAGCATGTGTGTCAGTTGGTGAAATGGAATCAAACACATATTAGATTAGACTGATTATATTGTCCACCTCAGTGAAAATGTCGTCTCTCGTAAAAAATACAAGAAAAAGTACATAAAATACACACACAACATACCACATGAATTAAAGCAGATAAACAGGTAGCAGCGGTTAAATAACATAAATAATAATATCATAGGATAACAGAATAAAAATTACATTATAAGATACCCTGATTCTGTATTCAATGCCTGCATGGCATAGGGAATAAAGGACTTCTTATGTATGTTTATGGCTGGCCATTGGGGCTCTGAATTGACGGCCAGATGGGAGCAGTTTGAATTCTGAGTAAAGTGGGTTTGAGTTGCCTGCAATTTTGACTTAGCCTTCCGGTGAACAGCATTGTCAAATGTATTGAAAAGCTGTTATTGTGGCTTGCCAATCACCATCCCGGCAACCCGGGCAATTCTAGAGAGCCTTATAAGATTAGATAAGATAAGATAAGAAGTCCTTTATTAGTCCTGAAATGCGGAAATGTGCAATGTTACAGCAGCAGAAGACAATACATAAGTAGCATGCAGTACTTGGGTGAAGGAGCATAAAGAAATAAAAATATACAACAATACATAGTAACAAATATATAAATGTGATTAAACCGGTATATACAGTGTAAAGAAATATATTATGTTTCAGAATATGTACAGTAAATGGATTGCACAAAACAGTTTAATGTGCACAGACATTTTTTACAAATGATAATAGTATAGTGAATTATTATTCTGCTCTTCACACTCTAGTTGCCATACAAAGCTGTTATATTGAAGGAGAGGATGTTGACACTTTTATGTGGGTCACAAACGACAACACAGACAGATTTCATATGTAGGACATTGCTAAACTAGTAAGTGTAGTATTTTCTGCAACGCAATGGAATACACACACAGTTTTAAAGTAAACTAGTTGTTGAAATATCAGCATTACCTCCATAACAGAAGAAGTCGTCCCTTTCTCTCCTGTAAACTACTGTCCCAAGTACATCCACTTTGTAGACTGGATGCGAGTTATAGAAGTAAATACCTAGAACACACGTCAAAAGCATCAATCCAGGAGTCTCTCATGTCATCTAGAGAGACCTTCAAAAACCAAGTTAAACTCACAGTCACTCAAAGTTGCAACAACGTACAGTGATGCTATTAATTCAAAATGAAACTAAACCAGAAAGATATAGACGTGCCAGGTAGCTAACTGGTTAACATTGATAGATATGTTAACTAAGCTAAGTTCAAAGTTATAAGTTGACATCCTATTATTGTCATTAATGTTGAGTTGAACAATCACACCTGACATGTTACCTGTAGAGATTAAAAAGTATGTAAGACTGCGAGTGTCTGAAAAGGGTGAGTCTTCTGGAGGCAGGTGTTGTTACCTGGCACCTGGATGGACTCAGTCATGTGCAGGATGTCACTGACATACAGCCTGGAGAAGGCAGAAAACATCGGGTCCAGCCCCCACATCATGGAGGGCAGCTCTTTCGCTGCCTCCACCGCAGCCGCCTGCATCTTTTCCATCTCTATAGTCAAATATTGTGCCTGTTTTCCATGTTTCCTCTATAGACTGTGCGTTGGGCTAGCTGTCTACAGTGAGGGAGTAAGCTAGCTGCGGTGTTTTGAGAAGAAGTCTGTCACGTGACGCGAGATAAACTGCTGTTAACTAGTTATTAGTTAAGGTTAGCTCTGTGATGCAATGAGATGTGTGCGAAAGTTGGAGAAGAGCGTGATAACAACTAAATTATTCAAAAAGCATTTTTCCCTGTCTCCGACGCGCTCACGTGTCGCACTGCATTGTGGGAAATGCAGTTTCAGACACACAAAGAAACCTGACTGGTGCGTTCACTGAGGCGACGCTGGCCAGTAGACGCAATAACACTACGGAAAACACGTAGTGTTCAACAAGAGGGTTGTATTTTTTTCGGGAAAATACGCCGCCGTGTTTTCGTGAATACTTTAAGTGCACGTTGTGTTCCTTGTGTACAGTCTATGAGTGTGTTGAGTCACCCGGACAGAGGGGCGCAGCAGAGAGCAGCAAAGCACCGACGTGATCGCGCTCACTGTCTCAGAACGCTCAGCACGAGGGGCGCTGAGAGAAAGAGCCGCTGCCGCGCGCTCGCGTGAACGCGCACCGACACTAAATCCGCTAGATTAACGTACCAGTCCCGCAGCACAATAATATGAGTGTTTTTTCTGTGATAGTCAATTTGGAGACACCGATAAACTGGACCAGGCCTCACCCCCGAGGAAACTACTGACCTGCTGCCTGGACTACAACTGTGTGGAAGGAAAGCTCACTCATCTCCTGCTGTTTCTTCAGGAAAGAGCCCACAGGGGTTGTCGGGCCAGTGGGTCGTCAGGAGCTGGAACAACGACGAGCTACTCCCATTACTCAATGTTCAACTAAAGCCCTGTTTAAATTGGATTTCAGATGATGGGACACGTCCAGGTGGACACTTTTATTATTATTTCAGCGTTTAACAATCGCGGAAGCTCGTTTCTTTTCTTTGGACTGGACACAACTGTCAAAGGCTAAGCTAGGTTTTCATCCCTACTTCTCTGGACGCGCTGACAACACTCCTGTGTGGTTCTGTTGTGCTGCTACAGTCACACTTTCAAGGACACTGAGACGTTTTTAAAGTGAATTCCTCTCTGAACTTTGTAACTGAATGACCCAGGACTCAGCATGTCATTTTTTAATTTTCGTAAAATCTTCAAATTGGGGGCCGAGAAGAAGAAGAAACAGTACGAGCATGTGCGCAGAGATGAAAACCCAGAGGAGGTCTGGAACATCATCGGTGAACTGGGAGACGGAGCCTTCGGGAAGGTGTTCAAGGTATGTGAAGTCCCATCAGAGCTGCTGTTTGTAGACAACAGCCTCTCCTCTTTGTGTGATGTTGTGGGAGTCTTGTGTTTCCATAACCTGAGTGTTATACATCCTCTCTGCTCCTCCTAATGTCTGACACAACGTGCCAGCAGTGTGACCCACCCACCATCTTCAAACCAGAGCCCCAGCCCTGCTTGTGACAGAGCTGGTGACAGATATGAATTCTGAGCTCCCACCCAACAGATATCCAACATGTTTGTTATCTCCTGAAGCGTTCACAAAGCCAAGTTAACATTTCCTTATAAACAGCCTCATATATATATATATATGTATTTGCTTTTAAAATCGAATCCACATCACGCAGTGGAGTTTAAGCAAATAAGCAAGCCAAACAATTCCCCTGTCCAAAAAGCAGACCAAGTGTCAAAGCAACCCCCTTGTCCTCATTTTAACAGTGCAGTGTGTTGGTTTGACCCTAATGTAAAGGTGAAGGCAGGAGCCTCATTTGCATGAGTGCCAGTAAATGTCACACAGGAGGGCTCCTCTAGTCCAATACCAGGAAGTCTGTGGCTAATAAAACCAGTGTATGTGATCTAATAACGTCTTTCTTGCCAAAGGCTATTTTTGGATGCTTTCAAATAGCTAGACTTACCCAAGATTTCATTCCAGTGTTACTTTTGTGTTGCTTAAATTAAGCCTAATCCTCGAGCTCAGTGATTTAGTCAGAGGTGGTCAGTTTCACAGCATTCCTCTGCAAGGCTCACGTGAAGAGAAAAAGTATGTTTGTGCAACTGGCTGTCGCACTCCCGAGTCAAATTGAAGGGCGAGAGGGGCACAAATTGTAAACTGTAGTGTTACGTTTCTACTGTACTATGTCTGGTGTTTCTGTTGTTCCAGTTGAAATACACTCCTGATGCTTCAGCAGGAGAAACTCAGCTGTCAGCATTAGAACCAAGGTGTTGATTGTACAGTCTTTGTTTTTTAAATGACCACCGAACTCAGGCAGGTCACCAGGAAGGGGCTGCATCCCATATCGCAGCAGCAACTTCATTGAGCACATCCTGCCTGCAGTGTGGCCAAAACAAACAGGAGACATTTTCCCTGTAACGAGACACATATCATGTCGCTGCTGACTTACTGGGACGCTCGGTAAAGCCAAATGTTATTTGTTATTTTTAGATCCTTTAAATGACATGAGTGTCTGTCGCAGGGCGGAGGTCAAGACCATTTCAAATTCTAACAGATACCAAGATTGGCCTTTGTAAGTCTCAGAGATTCTGTTTGTTCCTCCAGAGCAGTAAATGAGAACAAGCACAGGTATTCTGAACTTGCATGACACCAGCGAGACATGGCCATACAGCTCTTTAATAACATTCTCATCCCACAGGCTCAGAACAAACTGACCGGCATCCTAGCTGCAGCCAAAGTTATTGACACGAAGACGGAGGAGGAGTTGGAGGACTACATGGTGGAGATTGAAATCCTGGCCTCCTGTGACCACCAAAACATTGTCAAACTGCTTGATGCTTTCTATTTTGACAGCAAACTCTGGGTGAGTACTGGGAAGAGCTCTCTGGAGACAGTGTCAGTAGTGTTTGCTCTGTATTTCCTTCAGAGCGGGGAGAAATATCGCCCCCAAAACAGAACTTTGATTCAGCAGAACTATTTTTTAAAACAATCAATAAAAACTTTTTGCAGTTAACGATTGTCCTCAATAGTAAGCATGCTCTATAAATCACAGAGGTATCATTGCTGCAGTTATTACTTATAACAATTTGGGCCTTTAAACTTGCATCACTTTACTTTCAGTGCAAGACTTTTGTAGTCTATGCAAGTTCCTTTCAGTGATATGTTATCAAAGGCCAAAGTTCACACAAGAAACATCTTTCAGAGCTGTTAATCATCATACCAGTTTATAATCCATCCATTTATGAGAAGAGCAAATATGATATGCTCTTGGTTTTTTTACTGATACTTTCTCCAAACAAATACATGTATATTTAATAATCTTTTGTCTTTGAAGAACCCCTCGTCCACAAATCTAAGTCAACACTGCTCTTCCGTAATTACTTTGCGTAACACCCAAACAGTTTGAAGATGATTGGATGAGTGGTTGTCAAGAAAATGCAAAAGTCTGTATCAATCAAATTCAATAAAATTTTATTTGTATAGCCCATATTCACAAATTACAATTCATCTCATAGGGCTTTAACAGGGTGTGACATCCTCTGTCCTTAACCCTCAACAAGAGTAAGGAAAAACTACAAAACAACCTTTTTAACAGGGTAAAAATATGTAGAAACCATAGAGAGAGCCACATGTGAGGGATCCCTCTCCCAGGACGGAGAGAAGTGCAATAGATGCCAAGTGCAAGACAACATCATCAATAATCAAAGTCTCTAGCAGCATTGATGAGGGTAGACATCCCGAAGGACAACCCCAACATGACATGCCAAGCAGTCCCGCTGCAAGCACAGTCCATGCTCAGCAACCATCCAGACCACGATCCACCATCCAGACCAGACGCCACTCCAGTCCTCAGTCACCGTCCATCGCCGCCCATCAGGAGGACCCATCACAAGCCACCACCGCGGTCCTGGTCCACCGCCCGTGCCCAATGCCAACGCGACACAGGGTCCGCCACCAGCACCACGATCAGCCCACATGACTCAGAATCCGCCACACTGGATCCAACACCGCGACTTCCGGTGCGCGATCCACAAACCGTAATCCATGGTGCGGCCACAGAGGCCCTGGATCTGCGGGTGATAAAGCAAAGGGATTCCGGGGAAGGGGGATAGGGATGGAGAAGAGGAAGGAGAAGCTGGAAAGAGAACCTCAGTGTGTCATGTGTCACAAAATAGAACAAGTAACGTTCTGGCGCACTAATTGGCTCTAACTATAAGCTTTATCAAAAAGGAAGGTTTTGAGCCTACTTTTAAACGAACAGATGGTGACTGCCTCCCGAACTGAAAGTGGTAGATTATTCCACAGCCGAGGGGCTTGATGGCTAAAAGCTCTGGCTCCTACTCTACTTTTAGAGAATTTAGGGACGACAAGTAGGCTTGAATTCTGGGAGCGGAGTGCTCTAGTGGGTTTATAAGGTATTTAAGGTATTTAAGGTATAAAGGCGCTATATTATTAAGGGCCTTGAAGGTGAGGAGGAGAATTTTAAATTCTATTCTAGATTTAACTGGAAGCCAGTGTAGCGATGCTAATATTGGAGAAATGTGCTCTGTTCTCTTTGTTCTCGTCAGGACACGTGCTGCGGCATTTTGGACAAGCTGTAGAGTCTTTAACGACTTCCTGCTGGAGCCTGATAATAATGAATTACAATAGTCCAGTCTCGATGTAACAAAGGCGTGGACTAGTTTTTCTGCATCTTTTTGTGAAAGGACATGTCTAATTTTTGAAATATTACGCAAGTGGAAAAAAGCGGTCCTAGAAATTTGTTTTAAGTGACTATTAAAGGATAAATCAGGATCGAAGATCAATCCCAAGTTCCTGACTGTTTCATTGGAAGCAAGGGCAATGTCGTCTAGCGCAGCTATATCATTAGATAATGCATCTCTAAGGGGTTTGGGGCCAAGTATTATTACCTCTGTTTTGTCTGAGTTTAATAAGAGAAAATTGCGGGTCTTCCAGGTTGACCCGCATCCAGGAAACTCACACAGCTGATTGGCTACCACTTTTTCTAAGATTTTAGAAATGAAGGGGAGGTTAGATATTGGTCTGTAATTGGCTAAAACCTCTGGGTCTAGGGTGGGTTTTTTTTAGTAGGGGTTTGATGACAGCTATTTTAAAAGACTGTGGTACATAACCTGATGATAATGACAGATTGATAATGTTAAGTAACGAACTATCAATTAGGGGCAGAATGTCTTTAAGTAAGTTGGTAGGAATGGGATCTAAGATACAGGTTGTTGGTTTAGAACCTGAGATTAATTTGGTAAACTGATCACGGGTGATCAGAGAGAAGCTGTCTAAGTAATGGGTAGGATTCTCAGCCGTTTCTGAGATCTCTGTTGTTGGGAGGGTATTAGTGCCAATTAAGGGCAGGAGATGGTTGATTTTATTTCTAATAGTTTGAATTTTATCATTAAAAAAGGTCATAAAGATATTGCTATTTAGGGATCGAGGAATACTGGGTTCGGTGGAGGTGTGACTCTCTGTCAGCCTGGCTACAGTGCGAAACCTGGGATGGTTTTTTTCTCTTCTATTAGTTTTGAATAGTAGGCGGCTCTTGCTTTGTGGAGAGCCTTTTTATATTCTTTAACACTATTCTTCCAGTCTATGAGGTTTTCAAAATTGTTGCTGGAGCGCCACTTCCTTTCTAGTTTTCTTGATAATTGTTTTAACTCATTTGTCTGGGAATTATACCACGGAGCTAATTTACTATGTTTGACATTTTTCTTTTTTAGAGGCGCTATTGAGTCTAATGTTAATCGTAATGAGTCTGCAGAGCTATCGACGAGGTGGTCGATCTCAATGGAGCTCAGGGTTTTAAAGAATTTGTTGTTTATATCTACTGCTAATACGGGTTTAAATGTAATTGGAATTATTTCCTTAAATTTAGCAACATCACTATCAGGTAGACATCTAGAAAATCAATTTTTTATTAGTGGCATATATTCAGTTATTGAAAAGTCAAAGGTTATTAAATTATGGTCTGATAGAACTGGATTGCGCGGAAGTACTGTTAAATTTTCAATTGCGACACCGTACGATAATACAAGGTCAAGTGTGTGGTTACCACAATGAGTAGGTTTGTGCACACACTGACTGAAACCAATAGAGTCTAGTATTGAAATAAATGCTACGCTAAGGCAATCTTTATTATTATCAACATGAATATTAAAGTCACCAACAATAATAATTTTATCGGTCTTTAGGACTAAGTTTGATAAAAACTCAGGGAATTCCTTTAAAAATTCAGTATAAGCCCTGGGAGCACGGTAAACTACGGCAAATATGATTGGCTGTTGGTGGTTCCTGGATTGGCGTGGAAGACTAAGAACCAGACATTCAAATGACTTGTAGCTGAGTTTAGGTTTAGGAATAATTGATAGACTGGAGTTAAAAATAGCAGCAACTCCACCTCCTTGCCCAATTTCTCTAGGAACCTGTGAATTGATATGACTGGGGGGAGTAGATTCATTTAGACTGACATAATCATCAGGATGCAGCCACGTCTCAGTGAGGGACATAAATCTATGTTGTAATCAGAGACTATTTCATTAACTAAAAGAGCCTTTTTTTCCAGTGATCTAATGTTTAAAAGACCACATTTAAAAGTCTGGGTTTCCTGTATTGTTTCAGAAGTTGTTTTAATTTGTATTACATTTTTGTGTGGAGTTCTCGCTCTGTTATTGTTTAATTTCAATAATTTAATCGAACGGTGAACAGACACAATCTCTATGGGGTTTTGTGACTGATCCAGAGGGAGCGCAGAGAAGTGTTTAGCACTGCAGCTCTGCTTCCTGGTCCCAACTATGGGTTGTCATGTTATAGACTTAGTAATATTCCTAGATAAGAGAGCTGCTCCATCCCAAGTGGGATGAACGCCAATTATCTATAAAGCCCACGCCGTTTACAGGACACCACCTCGACAGCCAGCGGTTAAAAGACAACATGCGGCTAAACATGTCGTCACCTGTTGTATTAGGGAGCAGGCCAGAGAAAACTACTGTGTCCGACATCGTTTTAGCAAAAGCACACACCGACTCAACATTCAATTTAGTGACCTCCGACATACGAAGCCGGGAGTCGTTGCTGCCGACGTGAATTACGATTTTATTGTATTTACCTTTTTTAGTTTTAGCCATTAACTTAAGTTTAGAATCGATGTCGCCGGCTCTGGCCCCTGGTATACAATTAACTATGGTCGCTGGTGTCGCTTAATGACGTTTCTCAGAACCGAGTCGCCAATAATCAGAGTTTGTTTATCAGAGGGTGCCTCGCTGAGTGGAGAGAATCTATTTGAAATGTGAGCTGGTGGCTCTTTAATCGTGGGCTTTCTAAGTCTAGCACTATGCCCCCTCTGGAACGTCACCCATCTGCCCTGGGCTCCCGGCTGCACGGGACTAGTCTGGGGACTGCTCGTTAAGGCTAAGCTACGTGGTAAGCTAGGTGTATCAGTTGCTGTGGACTTTCTCAAGAGTTTCTCCTACCACCACCCTTTCTAGTAAAATCTCTGGATAATGTTTGAATCCGCCCATGTGAGAAAACCGCAGGAGATTGTCCAGAGGATTTACAGTGGGCGCATTAATGATGTTTCTAACATGTGACAGACACAAGAGAAAAAACAAAATTAATACATATACCTCAGGATTGAAAAGAGGTATCATACACGTAGAGTACTTTAATTAAGGTGTCAGCTTGGAAGGAAAACAATATTTACAAGCTTGTAGTTATAAGGGCTGAAGCCAGTGTTGATGTGCTGTAAACAAAAACATTTGATCTCCGCAGTGGAATTGTTTACTGTTTCGTCCTGCCTCTGCATGCTGAACCACCCCTCACCTCAACACTCCAGAGATTGTTGTTTAGTCGTGAATCTGTCTGAGTAGAGAATCTCTTGCTGTATCCTCCATTTGTGAAAGGTAATCTCTGGAGAAAGTCTGCACATTTCGGTCTGGTTTTCATGCTCTTTTGTGTCAATACACAAGGATCCAATAAGACAGTCAGGTCATTGTAAACACTCCTGATTACCTGAGTATGTAATATCAGTGCGTTTCATTGCTCGCTCTGCCCTTTTCCTCTCCATTGTCCTCTGAACAATGGTCCCAGCCTGATGAGGCTGTCTGTTTATTGTTATCTTGGCCCGTGAGGCACCTGTTTCGTGCAAAGAGGAGAGAGTATCCAGGACATTCCCTCCTGGAGATGAAAGCCCTTATTCCACATAATACCCTGAGAGTCTGGGAGGTCACTTACTTTACAACTGCAGGTTAAATTCACGCACTGACCGCTGCTTCCCACTGCAGTTTCATGAATCTGTTACTGTGATGTCGCCGATATTAACGTCCTTTCTGGGCTCGAACTTGTAGGTGAGATCATGCAGTCTCACATCCTCCCTCGCTGTTCCATATGAATGGATTACAAAATATGTGGGTGCATACTTATTCTGGTATTTGTGTGTGTTAAATAAACAAAGCCAGGAGAAAAGCTACCCTGGCCTATGGTTCCTCTCTGCCAGCTGTCGCTCGGATAAACCACTGTGGAGGCCATTGTACAACAGCAGAGCCACTAAAACAACAGCACGCCTACAGAGAAACACTAGAATGGTTTGCGTGCTGAATAGCCAAGACTGTTCTGAGACTCGAGGCATTGTATATCTTGTAAGGGCTTTGTTATTGGAAGTGGAACAGTCTTGAAAAGCTCAACTGCATTGTGGAATGCTATTGGTCCTTGGCGAAGGTTGGCGCTAGTGTTTTTTCAGGAAGTAAGCTGTTGTCATTTAAAATACAGATGGATCCTACTACAATAGCAAAAGGTCTTAACCAATGAATCAACCAAAAATAATTCCTTAATAGTAATAGAGGTAGTAACTTCATGTTTAAGCTCAAGAAAAACACCCTGCTCCAGAAGCTTTTATATACCCCCTTTTAATAATCATACTTCCTACATACCCTAATCCTATTTACAGAGTAAGGCCCTAAGGTCTGGCAATGCAGCTAGCAAGCTACCCAGCAGCTGTGTGAAACCCTTTCCACAACGTGACCCCAACTGAGCCAATCCTCTTACGTCAGCAGCCAAACGGAAAGCTCCTAAGTGCCTTTAAGGGCTCAGAGTGTTTCATTCATTCATGGCAATAAAATACTTCTGATTCTGATTCGGATTCTGGAGGTTCATTCTCAAATTGCCTCAGTCAAGTCTGTAGTTTTGCACTCTAAATATTCACTGAATGTTCCAGCACAATATATACACTGACTGAGCTTTCTCTCTCAATCTGAGAAACTTCCAGACCATCACAATAGAGTTCAGAAGCCACTAGTTCCAGCCTGTGTATTGGTTTGAATGTCCTGCACTCACCTCCATTCAAAATGCTGTTTGTCGCAAAGCTGATCTCTGAATATCAAATATTCAACACACACTGTCTTACACACACTTTTTAAATAAATAAATATCCATTAACTAATGTTGGAAAATAACACCGCTCTGATCCTTTTTTTCCATCTTGTTGGCAGATCCTCATCGAGTTCTGTGCAGGAGGGGCTGTGGATGCTATCATGCTCGGTGAGTCAGCAATTTCCTCTTTAAATACAGGCTACTAGATCAAAAAGGAAGCTGTTCAGAGAGCAGGACTAAACAGCAAAGTTAAAAAAGGCAAATTTAATTCATCAAGAGGGCTGTGATTCTATTCGACCGACCCATTCCTCTTTCATCAATACAATGAATGTAACTTAGTCCTGATTAGCACGTATGATTAGGTTGCATAAGTGTGTTCCAGAGTAAGGAATGCTAAGCATGTGTTTTTATGAACCTCGTCCCCTCCTGCAGAATTGGAGAGACCCCTGACAGAGCCTCAGATCAGGGTGGTGTGTAAGCAGACTCTGCAGGCCCTCGTCTACCTCCACGACAATAATATTATCCACAGGGACCTGAAGGCCGGGAACATCCTTCTCACACTTGCCGGCGATGTCAAGCTGGGTAAGGTCACAGCTAGATCTCACTTTTCACACCAGAAAACAAATTATTTTTCCAAACATTAAAGCAAGAGCATGAGTATCGTTATGAGGAAAAAGGCTATGAGGAAAAATTGTGATCTCAGTAAACATACAGAAAAATCAAAGACTCTGATAATTTTTTTGGCCTTACAAGTATTTTATTTTCCTTATTGAGTTGCGTAATTTCTCTTATTTCAAGAAGGGAAAATCCTAAATGAGTTCATACCTCAGTTATGTTGGCTTTGCGCCTTTAGCCATAGTCTCCATTTACTTTCATCATGTTTCCTCATTACTGTACTGCTGCCAACAAGAATTGTACAGTTAAATCCTCCGTTCACAACAAAGCATTACATTCACTTATCTGGACTGATGAAAACAGCTGAGTCGAGGTATCATGTGATATCATACAGAGGAGAAAAACAGCTATGCTGTTATGAAGTCTCCCACAGTATTTTTTTTAGCCACTCTAATGAAAGAAGCTTACAAGTTCACATGATCCCTCTTGTGATATTACACTAAAAGCATGTCAAACAGTCAGAAGAGAGACTTTGTGTAAATTGTTCCTTGTGCTGCTCTTACTCATAATACATGAGATTTCCAGAAGCTTGTGACACATACAATTGTCACATTAAAACTCATTATTTACATGATATTCAAAGTGTGTGACAGTGTGGGTATAATTATTTCTGTTAATTTGTCATGCCACTATAAATAAGTTATTAAACATTAAATAAATAAAAACAAATCAATTATTTTAAAGTCATCAGATCTGAAACTGCAGAGCAATTTTTTCTTTAAACCACTCAGTGAAACACGGTGACAAAGGTAAGACCTGCTTCAGTGGTTTGTCTGTGGGGGTCAGCCAGCATCACAGTATCAGCGCCATCAACTCTTGTCTCAGCCGGAGTCGAACATGGGTTGTACACTGCTTTGCTTTGCTTCTAGGATTGGACATTCATTCAAGAATTACCTAGCCCACTGAAAAAAGAGGGTGAAAGAAATTATCTGTGTTAGACTCAAGACCAATTCACCCCTCTAAAACATTAGATTCAACATTGCCTATAATGCAGTCTTTCCTCAGACAGCTCAAAATCCACAGCCCAAGTTTGTAAATACTACCTGTCTGCCCCAAAAATGTGTCATCTATGTCCAGGTCAATATAACCCCAATTACTTCACCGGAATTTAATTTGTGAAATGAGTGAATTACTGCATAAAAAGCAATTGTTGTGTCGTGCTGCTCAGTGCTGGCACAAACACACGTATGCAGCAGATGCAGTAATGTAGCTTACGTACAGGGGTGTGAGTCATGGAACAGGCTCATTAAAATAATACACAGCAAGCATTTTGTACTGTGACATAACACACAGGTTCTGTCTCTCTCTGACATGATGTCATCATGCACATGTGACAGCGCTGTTACAGCAGCATATGGTTTCTTAATGCACTCATGAGATTAGTTATTTGGCTGCTAAGAGGTTCATTTTTTTCACTTCAGATGTTTGTATTGTGGTTACTTTTGGAAAATGTGACTTATTTCTGCTCAATCATATGTCTTCCAGCTGACTTTGGTGTATCTGCCAGAAACACCAAAACGCTGCAGAGGAGAGACTCTTTCATTGGAACGCCTTACTGGTCGGTGGAAAATAAATCTACTATTTTATATAGATTTTTGCACAACTACACTATTACTCACCATAAGTTGTTCTTTTGCCCAAACATAAACATCTGTAATCTCTACATCTCATTTCAATGACTCTCCTTCCAGGATGGCCCCCGAGGTGGTGATGTGCGAGACGTCCAAGGACCGTCCATACGACTACAAGGCCGATATCTGGTCCCTCGGGGTCACCTTGATTGAGCTAGCACAGATTGAGCCGCCCAATCACGAGATGAACCCCATGAGAGTCCTGCTGAAAATAGCCAAGGCAGATCCTCCTACTTTGATGCAGCCGTCACGCTGGTGAGTCACAGCGTCCAGCTTTGTCGTCTAGTAAGAGACAAGGATGAGCTTAGTATTGCACAATTCTATTGTTTCTACTTCTATGATATTTGCCTTAGCTTTTCTAACTTTTCAAGACACTTAAGCCGCACAGAGATTCTTGAAGGGGAAGACAATTAAATGCTTTTAAATGTGCTTGACCATATTAAACATATTCAAGACTGTTTTTGCTACATCCACCATTTAGGACCCCAGAATTTAGCGATTTCCTGAAGCGGTGCCTGGACAAGAATGTGGACAACAGGTGGAACGCAGCACAACTTCTACAGGTACCTCACTCTTTAAAATTTACACAAAATTAGAATTCTCGTGCTCTGCAACCCCCTTTCACTCTCTACCACTTCCCCCAAGCCCGAAACGTGACCACTTGTATCAAGTGATAATCCTTGTTCCCCATCCCAAACCCACGTACTACCTGCCAGTCAGAGTTTGAGTAGCAGAGTCCTAGGTGACATCTGTTTACTTGCCCAGTGTCAGGACTATGTTAGGCACTGAACCGTGTGTCCTAGCAGGACTCACACTCATCCCTTTGTGCTTGAGCTGACGTTAGCAGGGCAGGATTTTCTTTTTCCATAGGGTTTAAGGTGCTCAGCCAAGTCAGAGCCACTTACTTCCAGAGAGGCAGAAAGGACACATCCGTACACAGACACAGGAAATACCACAAAACCCTACAGCAAAACGATTTACCTGTGCTGAGGAAGACTAGATGGGCGTGAAAATTCAAAATAGTTGTCTGCCACCAATGAAGGTTTTGATATCAAAGAAGCTCCATATTCTCAGGCCTGCGATAGAGTATGTGCAGCAGATTGCAACGCCGATGAAGGTGAGGTTGAGAAGAGACGCGCTGTTTTTGTAATCTAATCTGACTTTGCATAAAAGTTTACTGATTTTTTTTTTTTGTATTTATTGTGAAGTGCACTGAGACCGAGAGTCTCCAAGAGAGATTCCGTTACGAAAGGATGCAGGACAGAAAGATTGAAAGATTCAGCCTGTGTTGTTCTTTATGTGTTTGTTGGATTTAATTTGTCGTGTCTTGTGTAGTGGAAATAGTCGCAGCGTGTTACACTGTGAGCATTTATATCTCAAAATCTGTGGGATTAGTTTTCGGCTGGCTGTGATCCTTTGCTGCCAACTGTGTTAAAGTGAATCTACTGCAGCAGCTGAAGTGTTTGCCTGAGGTGCTGATATTTTAATTAAAACTTGATTTATGACTGTGTTAATTTCTTTGTCCTTTTCATAGCATTCGTTTTTGGCGACCACGATTGACAGCAAACCGCTGAGGGAGATCATAGCGGAGGCGAAGGCAGAGGTCACAGAGGAGATTGAAGAACACAAAGAAGAAGAAGAGGAGGAAGAAACAGAAGGACATCGGGTGGGTTAACGTCATGTTTGCACTGCTTAAATAAAATGTCAGCATTTTGTTTTGCACATCTTATCATCCTTATCCTCTCTATTATTATGCTGACAGTCCAAAATCCAAATATATTTAACATACTCTTTAAAAAAAGTTGTGTTAGGGTAGCTTTGGTGAGGCTAGATCCAGTAATTTAATACTTGCTGCAAAACTGGACCTGCTTTATTAAGTTTTGTATTTGATTTGTTTACTAGAAACAGGACACATAGGAATAAAGAGAGAGTGATATAATATGCAACTTCCTTGGCCAAATTTGAATTATTTGGTGAACAAAACGGAAAAGGAATTAAGAATCTAAAATTCCTAACATTCTGTACCTGTTGCTTCTGTCTCAGGGCCACAAACGTGCCCCATCTGATGTCAGTGTTGCGAGCTCAGAGGATGAGAAGATCCCTCTCTCTCCGTCCGTCTTGGAATCTGTCCCGGAGAAGGTTGAATCAGCTCTACCCTTGCCAGCACCCTCAGATGTCATTGCGGCAAACCACGTGGTAGACACTAGCTTTGTGGAGGAGGCTGCTGACCCTGCAGCAGCAGAGCAAACCAGAGAGGCATCCAACATTCCAGCTGTGGATGGAGAGCTAGAACAGAAACCTGTTGAAGAAAAGCTTTTAGAGGCAGGAGAAGATGTTTCCTCAGATGATAAAGAGACTGAACCAGAGGCACCTGTTAAAGAAATGCAGCAGATGGAGATCGCTGGTGATGATGAAAAGGAAGTGGACACAGCTGAGGTTCCTGCCACTCCAGAGATGTCAGAAATCACTGAGGGTCCTCAGGAGGAAAAGATGGCTGTTTTGGAGGAATCAAACACACCAGCTGAGGAGGGGGAGGACCGATACAAACATCTAAAGGTGTCATTGACGCTACCAGAGCAAGATAAAGATGTCCCCAAAGTAGAGAATGAAGAGAAACCCACAGACATGGATAAAATAAATGCAGAAGATGAGAAGAAAGTTCCAGACAGAGCTAAGGATGACAAAGAGAGAGATTCAGACTCGGGTGGCTCCGCTGCCGATAACAGCAGCATAGACCTAAATCTGTCTATCTCAAGCTTTCTGTCCAAAACAAAAGAGCCTGGATCTGTTTCCATACAGGTAACATACACAGGACACACTCCAGTGTGATACATTTAGTCTACAAATGGTTGACCTGAACCTGTATAATGACAGATTTGTAGAGCGGATGATACATATATGAAAATCCTTTTTATTCCAGGACACCAAGCGTCAGAAGAAGACACTGAAGAAAACTCGCAAATTCATCGTGGATGGAGTGGAAGTGAGCGTCACGACATCAAAGATCATCACTGATAATGACACCAAGAACGAGGAAATGAGATTCCTCAGGTATTCATCTGCCTTCATTTACATGCATACACTCTGCACCAGTTTCATCCAAATACTATGGAAATAGTTCCTCAGTGCACAAGCTACCAGTGTGGAGTTAGGCTCTCTGAATCCTGCATCTTTATAATCTAATTGTACTTCATTGCACAGTGCTCCAAAAGGGGTGATGCCTGTTCACCCTGGTGACCTCCTTTTTCTTTCTTTCTTTTCTTTCCTCACTTCCTCCTGCACATGTGCAGGCGCCAGGAGCTTAGGGAGCTGCGCTTCTTGCAGAAGGAGGAGCAGAGGGCTCAGCAGCAGCTCAGCAACAAACTGCAGCAGCAAAAAGAACACATCTACCGCCGCTTCGAACAGGAGACCACAGTAAGACACTTAATTTGTTCATTTAAGGGGGGAGCAGGCAGTCTCATTTCCAGATAATACTCTATATGACATGCTCTACTGGAAATATTTATCATATACATGTATACATATATTGCTACATTTACGCTTCTGGCCCCATTGTTGTTTTAATTCTCTTTTGGTCAAGGAGAGCTAAACTGAGACATATACAAATCCACTGTTAGTAAGAGTTCCACCTCTTTGTCGGTCCAAAAAAATAAATCCCTGGTTTTTCTTTTCATCATTGTTGTTTCTTGTTCATAGTATTTTCTGTTACAGCAAGCATGCATGCACACATACCCACTGTATGCAAATTATCACGTGATATGCATATTTAGGTATGTTAATATGGAGAGGCAGATTTGTACAGAGCTAAAAAAAACTTGTCTGGATAGACATTTTTTTAGTTTTAAATACTATTTTTGAACTGAAATATATTAGTTTGGATGTTACCTAACATTGAGTAAAATTAACAGAACAATTATTTCCTCTACATAGACTCACACAGTGAGATCAGCTCGCTCACGTGAAGCAGCCAATCACTGACTGACCGGCTGCTTCTTAACAGTGAAAACAGAGAGTTTCTCTGGTCTCAGCTGCTCAGAGATCAGCGCAGCATCTTCTTGATCAGAGCGGAAGCTGTAGGTGGTTTGTACTGAGCTCCGCCTCCAGTCTGACCTTTTCTCACTTTTTGTGTGAATATTTCATCAACTAAAATATGCGTCACATCCTATTACGTCTACGGCCCGGTGCTCTTCCCTGCAGGTCGCTAATCTAGAGTTTCCGACCCGGCCTCGCTAAACTAACCATGGATAAATCCCCAAAAAGAAAATTTAAGAGTGAGAGTTAAATTCTGCGTGGACCGATTCAGTCGCTTTCACTGCTAGCGATGCAGGTTTACCTGTATGCTTGATGTGTGGCGAGGAATTGGCAACAACTAGAAAAATAATGTTTAAAGACATTTCCAGAGCGAGCACACAGCATTTGCTGAAAAGTACTCAGCTGGAGATGAGCTAGCTGAGGTTTGTGTTTCATTTATTTCCAAGTAGGCCACACATGTATTTTGTAATAGCAATAAAAATAGCAATAAAATGTCAACAGTTTTTTTATTGTCGTTCTATAATTTAATAAATGCAACAAGCTATAGTTTTTATATATATATTGTATAACTATATATATATATATAACTTTAAAACATTTGCGGCTCCAGACAGATTTAATTTGGGGGAAGAGGGGGCAAAATGTCTCTTTCGATAGTAAAGGTTGCCTACCCCTGCCCTAGCTGAACATATGTTTCTCTCTTTTTTTTCGATCCAAGTCTGAAAGGATTTAAGGAAAAGTCAGATAATTCAAACGAAGATACAACAAGGCTTATCAGTATGTCTGCCCAGATGTGGGCAAAGTGTAAAACATTATGACTCATCTGACTACTATTCTGTTTCTTTTTGCGTAAAAATCCAGATATTTGTGATTCGTAGAAATTCAGAGGGGCCAGATGTACTGAGGGTTTTTCACAAGTTTTACAGGAGCACACTGATTCAGTTTTCCCCTAAACACAGGCTGTGTTTGTCAAACAGTCTATGTAGACAGGTAAAGCGATGTGGACCATGGCGAGAGCAGGTGGTAGCACAATAGTATATGCCTCAAATTGTATGCCTCAATAGTATATGTAAGAGAATATGCCTCAAATTGTACAGCAAATTTAATTAATCTCCCTTTACACTGCACTTTGCAGCAAAGGGGCAAAACTCCAAGTAAGACATTTCTGATGTTATCATGAGAAGTGTCAAAAATCTGTCTCGATAATTACTGGGAAAAACAGACAATTAATGTTCAATTCAAGCAGTATCTGTTTGGCCTTATTCGAATTGCTTCATATTTCTTTGAAAAGATACATTTTTACAAATGTCGTCTTTGTTCACAGCCGCTGACATATTTAATTGACATTCTGTGACCCTCTGTGTCCATCAGAGCAAGAAGCGTCAGTATGACCAGGAGGTAGAGAATCTGGAGCGGCAGCAGAAGCAGACGATCGAGAGGCTGGAGCAGGAGCACACCAACCGACTCCGGGACGAGGCCAAACGCATCAAAGCTGAGCAGGACAAAGAGCTGTCGAAGTACCAGAACATGCTGAAAAACCGCAAGAAAGAGGTTAGCACGAAGATCGCATAACTCTGCTACCTTTGCCTCCCTCTAAAGGCTGAATTATAGTCCCGCGACTGCAACCGCGGAAGGCCACGCAGTTGCATCGACGGACTCGTTTTGGTTTGTACTTCTCTAACGTCCTGCTCGTGTTGCAACGCAATTCACCGTCAGAACGAAAAAACAAAACACACAAAGAAGTCTTCTTCTTCGTCGACTGTTTATTTACATCGCCACTCCGGCTCCTCATAGCCTATTTCTGGCGGACAAATCAGCCAGTAAGTAACGGTTTATACAAGTTCTTCTAAATCTTCCGTGATTTCCGCGTATTGTGGGGCATGAAACCGGAAACTAGACTCTGGACGGGATGTAGTAAGCAGACCAATCACAAGCCTTGTGGGCTGCGTGAGGCTCGCGTCGCTTTGTCGTGTAGTTAAGGCTGATGCAAGCTTCTGCGTTTTCACGGGCCCGTAAGCGCAAGAGCCCTTCCGGGCCCCTTACGTGCTTATGTATCCCTTCTTACGCGCGTCGCCCACTTTTTCTAACTATAGACAAAGCTCCGCAAGCCTCCGCCAGCCCGCAAGGCTGTGATTGGTCTGCTAACTACATCCTTTTCGGAGTCGCATTTCCAGTTTCATGCCCCATAATACCGGTTGAAACAACGGAAGATTTAGAAGAACGAATATAGACCAAATAGAAGAGCGGTTGGCAGAAGAGATCTGAAAGTATGACCACTTCAGGGTTCATACGGTCATGGAAAACCTGGAAAAGTCATAGAATTTTAAAATGTGTTTTTCTAGGCCTGGAAAAGTCATGGAAAAAAATTATCTCCCAAAAGTTTTGGAAAAGTCATGGAAATTTGTTATATTAATATTTTCATGTTGTTCATTTTAGGGATGGCATAATTAATCGACGATGAGTTTCGTCGATGACATTATTTTTTGATGGATGAAAACGATTGCATGTTCGCTATGTGGCAGGACGTCGGAATATCCGAGTTGCCTTGAACGCAGCACAGCGAGGATGTTAGCAGTTGGAGAAAGCAGTCCGGAGCTAACCTGCACTGCTCGGCTTCATGTCCACACACGGACCGTCAGTCCACGTGGAGGGGAACCCGGACAGACCCTGGTCTGTGTGAGGGGTTCCGGGTGTTAGGGCGTGACAATAACTTGACTGAGAGGGCGAGAACAGTCAAATTCAGCTAGCTCCCAACGGGGCTTAGTTTAGAGTACAGCAGCGCATATTTTCAAGTGTTACCAGTGAACGGATCCCGTTTAACTGCCACAAGAGTTGTTCATTTTCGAATAAAGATCTCATTGAGGAAATACGCTTTGTTTTTTCTATTTTCACTGCATTGTAATATAGCCTATAAATAGTGAATTTTAATATGAAAATATTAATGATTAATCGAAAATCGATCGTTAATTCTCCCAACAATCGATTAGGACAATTTAATCGAATGCCCATCCCTAGTTCATTTACGCGGAGTTTTAAATAATTCATATGCTTTTAAAGAAATACGCTAAAATATAAGCAGGCATACTTGGGTTTGTGTAATTTAAGGTATACTGTATGCCTTGGAATTCTCATTGTTAGTTTGAATACTACATTGTCACTTTTTCGCGAATACATAGAGATTTACAAAATGTTCAGTCACGGAAATTTGGTTTAAAGTCATGGAAAAGTCATGGAAATCCATTGGTCAAAATGTGTATGAACCCTGCCACTTGTATAACCCCTCACTGACTGGCGGTTTTGTCCGCCAGAAAAAGGCTATGAGGAGCCGCAGTGGCGATGTAAATAAACAGTCAACGAAGAAGAAAGAAGTTGTCTTCGACAAAACACGTTACTCCACCTAGTGTTCTGGCGGTGAACACGCGCAACGGTTGGGGAAGCATGAATGACAACGAGTCCTGCTCCACAGCGGCGTGAAAAGCCACAGATGCAGTTGCAGAAGCATGCACCAGGTTTAGAAAAATTGGCGGACGCACGCAAGCCGCCAGAGGGCACGAAAGGGGTGTGTTGCGTGTCTTGCGTGCGTGCGTGCAACCCGACTATAATTCGGCCTTTACTTCTTTTACCTGCCCAGAACGAGAAACTGTACGGCTCCTATCTATCTGTTTACATTACCTCTCTTTAGCCATGCAGTAACTAAATCAGTCTCTGCTGCCACATCTCATTTATTTTCTCATCCAGTGCTAATCTATCCACAGCGTGTGTCTCATTTTATTTCCATCTCATTGCCCATTGTTGCCCTGACACAGGGCAAACAGGAAGTTGGACTTTCTCCAAAGCGTGTGACAAATGCTATCATGAAACATTTTAAGGAAGATGTAATCCAAGCATCGCCAGAGGAGGTAACGAGCGCTCGGATTGCGGTGGATTTTGAGCTTTGTTTCCTCTACATGTCTTTTGTTTTTCATTTTGTTTATAGTTTGATGCAATTTTTGTTGCTGACTATTTCCTCCCACCTTCTTACCTGAGTGTGCAGTGCCCACCTCAGGTTCAGTGTGTGTTTGTGTTTTGGGGGTGTTTGTAAAATGTGTATAGGAAGGAGTGGCCTATGTTATGATTCAGTCCTTTCAGTTGTCCTAGTGCACCCTGTGCAACGCTCCCATTCAGGATATAAGCTGCGTTGTATCCCCCGCCCATGCCTCCTCTGGTTTGGGATCTAGTTTCTTTCACTACACACACCACCTTTCCCTCGCTTTAAATTTCAAGGCACCAGCATGACAACAAAGGTTGCCCAGATACAAATGTTGACTCACATTTTGAGACAAACCCACACAGCACGAAACAGATATGCCCCAATGCGAATTCTATGTTATTTCGATTTAAAAATTCTATCTTCTATGTTTAAGTCCTTTTCTTGTCCCGATAGCCATCAATAAAGTAAAAAAAAACTGAGGCTCTCTCTCACCTTGCTGACCTACCAAATTAATGTGTTCACCCATGTGTCTCATCACCATTACTGCCGATCTGAGCCCATTAAAGCATGTGTCTGCTGCTGAGTCATTTGACCCAGGAGTGAATAGTGATTGTATCCGTTCCCACTCCAGACACAAAATATATATGTTTGTGGTGTATTGCTCTGATTCTTGCTAGCTTTTCCAGAATAACCAACCTTAGCTTAAATGGCTCTTTGTTGTTGATATTAAAATAAGGATTGCTAGTTGGCCTGGTGCCCTGCCTTGTCTATACTATATATTAGAAACACAATAATCCGTAAATACAAAAGGATCGAAGCCACTCTGTACTTTTGTGCAATCAACAGAGTTCTATTTTGGTCATACCTAGGTGCCGCTGAAAATGAAATGCTGTACATTCTAACTAATTTAACATTTTGTTCTCTAATGCAAGAGAACAGTACCAGGAGGGGGTAATGCTCCTTTGAAATAGTTTTACAGGTTGAAGAGCAAAATATTTTGTGTAATGATCGCTGTAGAGATTTAAAGGTTCCTTTTGGTGAGCTGAGCCAAGTATGCCAGATTAATCTGACTGACAAGCAGGTGCAACAGTGGTTGCAGCCAGTTTGTAACTGTCTGGCTCAAGCCGTGTTTAACCTGAGGTAAACTTGGCAAAGAGACTGTAGACCGGCAAACACACTTGAACACAGGGACTGCCACACTCAGACGGCCTCATAAAGCCTGTTCTCTGGATACAGCAAAGACGCTTACTGCTAGTCAACTTGGGTCACCTGTGTCTATGTGGTCGTAACCTGTTTATAATCTCTATCATCCTCGGTCCAGGAACAAGAGTTTCTTCAGAAGCAGCAGCAGGATCTGGACAGCGCTCTGAAGAAGATAATCCAGCAACACAAACACGAGCTCGCCACCATCGAGAAAGAATGCCTCAACCACAAGCAGCAGCTGCTCCGAGGTAAACAGTTATATCAAACCATGTTTACTGTGCAACGTCAGGTGATGCTATGTTCAGGTCATGTCGGGTCAAAACCTTGTCACTGTCAAGGAAGTGTTCCTCCTTTGGGTATTTTCCCTTAATCGTATGGTCTTTAAGTCTTTGTGTTGTATTGGGTAATTTGTTAATATTCGATAAAAACATAGCTTGAGATATGGCGTTTTTATGATCATTCACTCAAACAAAAGACTTAGGATCAAATAGCTTTGTTAATTTGCACTAACATCGTGGTAAGGCTATGGACGGGGTTTACTTCATCACAATAATTTTAATTTCTTACTTCAAACAGGTTGATGCTAGCATTATTTGTAAACCCATTTGCATTTTTTTAATGTATTTCAACATGTTAAAAGTATTGAGCGTTATTTCATCAGCCCTGTCAGACAGCAGCACGTTAGCAGTTAGCCCTGGCTCAGAAAGGAACCTGTGGATAATATGTCAGAAACTTCTCATTAATACTTTGTGAACCAAGTCATGGGATGTAGCTCTGCTTTAAGAATGTTTTAAAAAAACTTTTACTGTGAACAGAAATTCTGAGATTTGAGACCGCATTAGTTAAGATGATGTTTGTTTACAGAAGGATCTGGCACTTTCCTTCTTATGAGGCAACTCCACAAATGTGGTTTTGTGTCCCGGGCTCCATCTTGTAAATCTCTCTCAACAGACTTGTAGCAAAGCTGAATGCTGTTAGTGTGAGACATCATGTTGAAGAGGTAGAAACCCTCCCATGTAAACCTGGATCTTCTGTCCGGTCATTAAGCTTTGTCCTTTCTTCACTCATGTGTTTGCATACAGCAAGGGAGGCTGCTATGTGGGAGCTGGAAGAGCGCCATCTGCAGGAAAAACACCAGTTGTTCAAGCAGCAGCTCAAAGACCAGTACTTCATGCAGAGACACCAGCTGCTGAAGAGACATGAGAAGGTACACAGCAGTTTGAGACTCTGGCCTTACTGTCACTCTTTTATCTGGTTACAGCTTCTCTGATCCTTCTTCCATCTTCAGAATTCAGAATTCCCATTAGCTTTTGCTTCTGTTAAAGATGTAAACAAATAAAGGTTGCTCTGACAACTCCCTACATCTCTCACATCCACCGCTGTGTGTGTTTGTGTGCTTTTTGCAGGAGATGGAACAGATGCAGCGCTACAACATGCGTCTAATCGAGGAGTTGAAGAACAAGCAGACGCAGGAGAGAACCAGACTGCCCAAGATTCAGCGCAGCGAGGCCAAGACCCGCATGGCCATGTTTAAAAAGAGCCTTCGTATCACCGGAGCTGCTGTCACCCTTGAGCAGGAGCGGGAGAAGGTCAAACAGGTACCTGAGCTGTGTAGGATGCAGTGGTAGAAATTCATTTGAACCAATTTTCTTTTGTCCTGTGGTTAATGGAATATATGGAGAATTGAGGGTCAGATCATATTTCTTTAAGCAACATTCAGCTAAGTTCACCTGTGTTTCTATCGTTCAGTTTGCAGCTCAGGAGGAGAAGAGGCATAAGAACGAGAGGCTCCACCAGCAACAGAAACACGAAAACCAGATGAGAGACCTGCAGCTGCAGTGTGACGCCAACATCCGAGAGCTTCAGCAACTGCAGGTATTGATTAAACAGAAACACAAAATGTAACCTTGTAAATCGAATTCATTGTAACATAAACAAAATGTTTAAACCTCACCTCCCTGTGTTTCAGAATGAGAAGTGCCACCTGCTTATCGAACATGAGACCCAAAAACTGAAGGAGCTGGATGAGGAGCACAGCCTGGAGCTGAAGGAGTGGAGGGAGAAGCTACGACCCAGGAAGAAGGTGACGCATCTATAAAACCCAAATTACATATATATATGTGACGTCTGTATCCTCTAACTAAACCTGACTCCTATCTGATCTTGCAGTTGGTTAATCTTGACCAAAATCATATTATTAGTATTTCCTTTGCCTCTGATATTAGCATTATGCATCACTAAAGCAATAACAGAGATCCTAATATAAAACCAGACCTACACAAAATCTATTTCCAGACCCATTATGCATCCTTCCAGTTTTTTGGTAATACTTCAAGTAGTTTTTGCTCAATCCTGCTAAATAATAGATTGACAAACAAACGCAGATGAAAACGTCTCCTCCTCGACAGAGGAAATGATGCTCAGATTCTGAAAAGAGTTTAATTTGGAGCTTCACACTTACAACCATGTCTGTAAATCATTCTTGACCTTGAATTATTACCTCATCAATTGTCCATTCAATTAATTTATAAATAAATGTTAATATCAGATACCATTCCTCCCTAATACCTCTTCTTGTTTTTATTAAAGTAAGAAATTCTGTCTGTTTCCATTTGGCACAAACTTAAGCTGTATAATCATTTATAGGGATGATTATGGACATAGCATATTCAATACAAATATATAGTATATCACCATAACTATCTGAGAGTGATCAGAGACTTATGAGCCTCTCCTCTGTCTGACGGACATGAGACACATGTTGACTTCAGGTATGCAAGGGGACAGACGGGCAGTTACGCTGAAGTCTAAAGTGTTTTCCTGTGTGTCCTGCAGGCCCTTGAGGAAGAGTTTGCCAGGAAGCTGCAGGAACAGGAAGTGTTCTTCAAGATGAGCGGAGAGTCCGAGTGCCTTAATCCTTCCAACCAGAGCCGCATCTCCAAATTCTACCCCATCCCCAGCGTCCACTCTACTGGTTTCTAATAACAAAGAAAAAACTACACACAGCCTACACACAGACATTAGCACACACGCTCATGAACACGGTAAAGACTGAACCTGTGCTGCCTTGCCCTTGGGTGTAAGGGTGTAAATAGTTTTCTGTGTCTGGACGTGACTCCTCAGTCTACAGCTCTGCTCTCTAAGACTCTTCATTTATGTCATATTTTCATACTGTCATGTTGAAGGAGAATTATGAACAGATTTAATGTTGGAGTCGATGCCTCGAAGTGAAGTGAAGGTGAAGTCGCTCTCTGTCCGACCATCTTTGTGATTTAGCTTTTTTTCTGTAACAAATCCAGTGCCTGTAGAATTTGATGTTTTTGGCTTTTAAATCCAAGAAATTCTGATCATTATTTGCTCAGCAATTATTTTCTGATTTAGATTTTTGCACTAAGTGAAGGATTTTCATGCCACTTAAGCTGGTTATATATGAAATAGCAACTTTATCATTTGTGATTGAGTCATTAACTAGAATGTATTTCGGATGAATAGGACGGGGCACATTTTTAATATCAATCATATCGAAGGAATGATGCTACAGTATATTTTTATGAAATCATGCATATCTGTTTGTGTCAGTGGTAGGTTGTGATACGTTAGTCGTCTGTACTATTTGTATTTAAAAAAAAATGTAGGAAAATGTTCCTTCTTTCAGGTTTTTTTTCTTCAGAATGCCTTCCTGTTTCAAGCATGTCAGACTTGAGGCAACTGTTTGGGAACAAGCAGTAAACCATTAGTGACTGTGTTGCATGTGATGGACACAGTGTTTACATGCAGAGACAAAGAATCACTGTTAATTGGACTCAAAGGAAATCCCAGCGGTGGCTGTCGAACAAGCGTTTATGCACCTGTTTGCTGGACTGCTTTCTTTCTATTTTTCAGGTGACACCCCTTTATTGTTATCGAGCAAAAGTTG
This sequence comes from Platichthys flesus, assembly GCF_949316205.1. Classification (NCBI taxonomy): domain Eukaryota; kingdom Metazoa; phylum Chordata; class Actinopteri; order Pleuronectiformes; family Pleuronectidae; genus Platichthys; species Platichthys flesus. The sequence continues at coordinate 3,746,972 of NC_084949.1, forward strand.
TGTATCCATAGGAGTAAGTTCTTCAGGGATTAATAACGAATGCAAACTTTCATTCATCCACTCTGTAGAATTGAAATCATCTTGAAGAGTTTCTGAGGCCCAAGAGTCATGAAACTCACCAAGATAATTCAAACCACAACCAGCTTTCAGTTCAGCTTGTCAACAAAAGTAACCTGAGCTGCAGTCACAGGTGATGGTGCGTCCTCTGGTTTTAATTTGCTTTTCTTCATATTTCTCCTCATGAGATATTTTGCTACCAGGTGTATTAAGGGTAGGCTTTTGTTTGTTATCTGTATTGTAAAGATAAAACTGTTTTCATTGACATGCTAGCTAATAGCCTTAATACTTGGAGATGGATATACTGTGTAACTCTAGCTTTTGTATAGAAAATGAACAACTTCAGAATTGTTTCATTCAGCAGTTTTCAAACACACAGTACAAGAAGAGAGCGTGAGATTTGGCAAATGTGTTTTATTGTAAGCTGAAGTATCATGAGTGATGCTAACACTGTGTAATATTTGATGCAGTTGATGCAAAAAAAATTGACCTGTCTGGTTTAGGCCATCTTGACCACCGATTGGGTCGGTTCATCATCTCATTTTCTTTAGGATTGTCACATGTATTTAATAACTGAGAAGTTAGTGCAAAAACATAATGAGGAGTGCTGTGCACCTTTTGCTAAACTTTCTCAAAAGCTATTTATATGACCCCCCCGAACACACACACACACACACACACACTTACACACAGTGTGCTACAGTTTATTAAACCTACGTTATCGTTAGAGGTTTGCAGCTTACAAATATAACGGCAAAATGTCAAACCATGTCCAGGTAGATTAAATCAATTAAATTGATTGAATTCTGAATTTTGACAGCAAAAAAACAAACAGGATCAATATCAAGATCATTATGCATTTTTTAAATAAATGTATAGTTCTTAGAATGCCTATGTAATGTAGATTTTCATTTTGCTGTAAATAAACTGTTTCCTCTCTACTCCACTTGTGTTTAGTCTCTGATTTGATGTGAAAATGTCCTATGCAATAAGAAAAAGGGAGTCCGCTCTATCAGTCACACACAAACAAAGATGTCACCTCACTGAATAATACCCCTCAATACAATCAGACAAATTCAAGATCATACAAAATCCCTGATTCCCAAATACAACTCTGAGCTGTAAAGCTTTATGGATACAAAAAATACAATCACGTCCCTTACAAAAATCCAACTGATAGGCTGCATCCAGTGCTTCAGTACATGTTCCCTCCTTATTCATACACAACTCTTAAAGGTCCATATGTCCAGAGACGCTGTTCTCAGATGCCAACGCTCCTCTTCCGTCTTTTGGTCATCAGTGAAAAATCTCCTGAAAAAACAAAACAACACAACCTGCTCACAACCATGGCTGTTTGCATGACAGCAAACCTTGCAGGGTGGCCGCTCTCTTCAAATGAACTAATCCAGGCTGACGTGATGTTAACTTGCTGCAATGGTCTGTCAGTGGCAGCTTTTCTCTTCAGACACATTTGATTGTTTTGAAGTAAAACCAACATGAGCAGAGACATGAAAACAAGATATTTTTAGCTGAATTGATCGATCTTTTAAAACTGATTTGATAGCAATTTGTTATCATACATGGCTATCACAGTGTATTGTGTCTGTAACTGAATTGGGTTAATTACAATTAGTGACCAATGATAAATAAGGCTATTTTCAGGCTCAAGACTGAATGTGAAATAATCACTGACCTCTGTCACCCTTTAGTCCTCTGGGTCCATGATGCCCAGGAGGACCATGTTCACCTGTGACCGGACAGACAGTCATTAGAAAGTGTTTTTACAGACGAACAACGGGAAAGATTCATGACAAACATGAAAATTACTCAAAGTTAATTCTTGATATGATTTTACTATTTTTTCCCTAACGATTTCAAGGTCATCTTGAGGTCTGAATTATTCGAACTGTGTTTTTTTCTAAATTAAATGTTAAGATATATGACCAATGTGAAAACAACTATGGCCCCATGATCTGCACTTAGTACCGGTCATATGGCTGCCCCAAACTGAAATCTGATAGAGGCTGATAGTTCCCCTCTCCTGTCAGTCGTATTTAAACTAAAGATTAAGAAGCATTTATTAGTCTCAAACACATGCACAGACATGCAAAGTCACACTCATACAGGTAGGGAAATTTAACCTCTGCTTTTGACCCATCTGGTGCAGGACATACAGAGCAGTGAGCGACCATGTACGGCGCTCGGGGAGCAGATGTTGGGGGAGTAAGGTGCCTTGCTCAGGGGCACTAGACAGGGTAGGTTCGTCTTTTGTTGTCTCTCCGTGGAGTCGAACCAGAGATGAACCAGAGACCTTCTCTACCCATGGTCCAAGTTTCTGCCACTAGACCACCGACTAGCAATTAATATGACAATGTTTTGAGAATTGAGAATCAAGAATTGAGAATTTTTTAAGTTTTTACACAATGTGCTTGAACAAGTAACAGTGTGTTTTAGCTCAAAGCTGTAGAAGTAACAGTGAACAAGTTACCTACACGTGCACCTTATTGGTTAAGGAACTGCGATGGATGTTGGACTTATAATTGGCCCCCCCATGTCAATTGTTTGCAGTTGTCTTTAGCTAGAATGGCACTATGGCTACAGACAGCACAGCTTTACTGGAGCAGCACAGTCAGTCAGGTTCATTTAAGAAAACAGAAACGAGATCTTCACACAGTCCTCTTCCTGTATTGCAACATTCATGTCAAGTGATTCAACAGTGGAGTATCACAAATCAGGTGTCAGTGTTAAATTCCCTATTTGTGTTTTTTCGCAGCACTGTTTCCTCATTGAACTGTGGTGGAGAGATTTACCTGACAGATAAACTGGGGAATATATTTCTATGACAGTACTGTGGATCTTCTATCAGATACAATTCTAATGGATGTACCTCTGTCTCCCTTGATGCCGGGAACTCCCATTTCCCCTTTCTGTCCTGGTCTCCCGGGATTTCCTACAATGGCTCCATGAGCTATGAATGACAAAGTTTTTTTAAATCCTCATTCTCACATTTTAAGCTACAATATGTTTCTTTTTAAATAAAATATGTGTATTGTTAAATTCTGCTTTACCTTTGATGTATTCCACCAAATCAGAGACGTTTGTATCAGAACCAAACAAGCGGCTGGAACCCGGTGGACCTGGAAGCCCAGGTGGTCCAGGTCGTCCGTGGATGACACGTTCATTGTGAGTGCGCTCGATTTCACGGGCCAGGCCATGCGCTGGGAGAATTAAGAGATAAGGTCATGAAAAGTTTACAGCTGAAATGTATATTGAAGTGTGGATCTGTCATTTGTTGAATAATATTGTAGCTCTCTCACATTTGATATATTCCAGCAGTTCTGTGGCATTTCCATATGTACCAGAAAATCCGCTGTATCCTGGTGGACCTGGGGGCCCGGCCGGTCCTGGAGGTCCTTGGACGATGCGACTGTTGTAGGTGCTCACAATATTGTGCAGCACACCATGAGCTGCAAACATGAGAAAACGGGATGATACGAGTGAAGCTACTTAATTTCCCTTCGGGATGAATAAAGTAATCTATCTATCTATCTTGTTGCTACTGGTTGAAGAAACTGGTTGAAGAAAATAAAGAAAATCTGACTGAAAAAGACAGGAAGACTTTGACGTGAGCAAAGATCTTGAGCAGCAAGGGACGTTTACAGTTTACGTTTTAAGAAGACAGTAATGTCAATGATTGTCTCAATGTCTGTTACTGCTGAGACTGTTACTATGTGGACTCCACCAGATCTGTAACAGATGTTCAGTCAGGGTTCGTGATCATAGAGCTCATCGACTTACATTTGAGATATTCAGCTAGACTCGCTACATTTTCACGGGAGCTGACCCACTGGCTTTGTCCAGGTATTCCTGGAGGTCCAGGTGGTCCTGGAAGTCCTTGGACAACACGCTCAGGGTCTCTCCGGAGATCACGGAGCAGACCATGGGCTGCATGTGAAGAACAGTAGCGTTCAGTATTATACTGTATATTAAGCATTAGCACTAATTCAAGAACTTAACCTAATGCTTTCTCTAGAATATCTACTTATCCTTGTCAGACTATCTATCTAGATACTAGATACTGGTGAAAATAGTGTGAAGTATTATCTGGTCAGGTCATGGCATAACTGCATTTTCCTTATTGTGCTCCAAGGGCTTGAAAATACAAGATAAACGTCTATAAACGCTGCCTTAATATCAGTCATTCAAGCATCCATAGAAGATACAGTTCATGACTCTCATCTTTCACACTTCTTGGGTCTGGTTTCTTTGTTTAAATGTGATTGTTAGAAAATGATGTGTGTACTTGTGTTACAATATGACAATCCCATGCTGCCATCTTGGCTAAATCTCTCTTGCAAGAGAGATAATGTATCTCTAGAGATGATCTGGTTGAATAAAGAGAACCAAAAGCTAAATAAAATACAATACATGGACCAAATAAGTAGGTATTGACAGATTCAAGCAGAATTCTATCATTGTTGACAAGGGTCTTGCCACCTACATTTGATGTAATCAGTTACTCGGACAGCTATACTGAAGAAGTCAGCAGTATCCAGTCTCCAGGCTCCAGTGCCAGGCACACCAGGCTCTCCCTTATGTCCTTTGGGTCCAGGAGGGCCTGGCTGACCAGGATGCCCAAACATGGCTTCTGGAGACAATATAATATAATATGACTTAATATGTGACTCTGAAGCCGACAGATCTATGAAGTGATAGTTATGGTATGACTTAATTACACATAACATCATGTTTTTGAATGGTTGTTAATCCAAGTGATTGAGGATCCATTTTTCTATAACCAAAGTCTACTATATGCAGGATTAAATTTCATGAAAATTATTATGTTCTTTGTATATTTTTAGCATATGTGCTCAATATGTGCTCTAACCTATACTCATGACCTTGAACCCATCTATGACCTGGAATTTAGCTTACGCTAAAGAGACACAAGTTGCCTTAAATCTGAAATTGTTATGACCAACAAGTCAGTATGAGAGATACTAAATGAATGCATTAGAGGCATACTGTTTTTGGTCATTAAAAAAAGGAATATAAGGCCTGTGGTGGTGCTTTTTTTGGAAAACACTCTGGAGCGAACCACTTCTGTGTCCATAGCTGTTGGAGTAATAAAAAAGGCTTTTCTCCGATAGGATAAGGAGACTTACAAAATCTGAAGCGTCTCTTGGGTGAGACAGTATGTTTTAGAGGTTTAAACTTACTCTTGAAATGTTCTTGTTGTTCTGTTGTGATTGAATCTCTGTCATATGAGACCAGTCCTTGCATTGGACCAGGGGGGCCCTCAGGTCCAGGGGGACCAGGGGGGCCTGGTAAGCCTTTGAAGGCGACACCTTTGGAACAAATAGACAACAATTTTGTGTGGGATTATTTTTTCTTGTTATTTAAAAATCAAGTTTTCTGTCAGACTCACTTTGCATGTAGTCACGAATGTCTGAGCTGATGTGGTTGCCAAATCCTGGTGGGCCAGGTGGTCCTGCTTGTCCAGGTGGTCCTTGTAGACCAGGGACACCAGGTGGACCAGCAGGCCCTTGAGAGCCCACATTTGATTGATACCCAGCTTGTTAGACAAAGAAAAATGAACATATGTTAGACTAAGACAGGTATTAGATCCGCATTAAGTATTTAAGAAACACATTGTGTCAGTCAGGATTTGAATAGAATCAAAATATTGTTGTGTCTCGTACTTGATAACAAGTGTCCAGGAGGTCCAGGGGGTCCAGGTGGTCCAGGAACACCTCCCAATCCCCTCTCTGGTGACAGACAAGACCCACAATCTCAACAGTTTACATATTAAATAGGTAACCTAGGTTATTCTGTAACTCACCATTCATGAGACTGAGCACTTGTTCAGCCACCTGCTGGGTGTTCAATATCTGTCCACCAGATGGTCCTGGTGGACCGGCTGGACCAGCAACATATCTCCTCACATCCTCCCCTGACACAAATAATTCACGGTGTTAGCATTTGCTCTCATTAAAAAATAACTGGTAAAAAGATGTCCCTGTCTGTTATTGGCTATTTCCCCACATGTTGATATTTTGCTATTTTCTTTCACAGGTTGACATAATTTCCCTAACACAGGTCTCTTTTTTTTCAAGACAAGCATTGCAGGTTAAAAATCCATCCAATCAGTATACAAAATGATGAAGAAGATATTCTCTGAAGGTTAGGATCTCAAAGGGATAGTTCACTGAAAAATGTAAATTCACTCATTATCTACTCACCACTTTGCCAATGGAGGGATTGGTGACGTTTATTTATTAGACCAGTACAATTGTCTTTCAATAATCCAATACAATTGAAATGATCGGTGACCTAGACTTGAGACGTAATAAAATAACAGAAAAAAATTAACAAGCCTGTGGTGTCATCCAATTGTCCACAAGCCCTGACATTCAAATTTGACTCCAAACAAGGTCATTTACACCAAGTTTTTAGTCTGTAGGTCAGCTGATATTTTCTAACACGGTGCATTCACGGAACGCTTTTAGGCTTAAAAAACTTTGTGTAAATGACCTGTTTCAAGTCAAATATAAATGTCTGGGCCCGTGGACACTTAGATGACACTACACGAGCAGTATGGAGGCATGTCGTGTTTTTTTTTGTGTTTTATTACTTCTGAAGTCTCGGTTAATTCCATTGTATTGGATGATGAACTTGAAATGGTTACCCCTGAGAAGCCAGAAGTGCTCACCCACCCCTCCATCTGCATAGTGGTGAGTAGATAATGAGCACATTTTTATTTTAGTGAACTATCCCTTTAAAATCTAAATTACCTTGAGATTATGTTGTATATAATTTCGCATTGTACAAAATAACATTGAACTGAATTGAAGTGAATTGTATAATTTTTTGTTCCATTTACAATGGCGTTTCTCTTTCGCAAACTATGCCACATTTTAGAAATGTGGGGATCTGATCAACATCTCAAGAAACTTACGTTGTAAAAGATTGATGATGTCATTAATAGATACGGTGCCAGGTGGACCTGGAGGACCCGGAGGGCCAGGAGTCCGATCATACCCTCTACCTGAACCTGAATACAGAAGGGTGCAGGTTATAAAACTACTGTTGTTATTAAATGAGTTGATACATTGAGATAATAGTTGCAACATTATTGTGTAATCCTACCCTGGATGTAAGCGATGACTCGGTTGGCAACATCGTCCACCAGCCCATTCCCTGTGGCCTCTGTAGTCCCTGGGCCTCCCGGAGGTCCAGGAGGCCCGGGAGGTCCAGGTGGTCCAACAGACCCATCATATCCTATAACTGAACCTGAGGAAAGTAGGTAAAGGTCATGCTGAGGGTGAAAAACTGTAATGAAAACAGTTGATCCTACAATTGAATCACTGTAACATTTGTGTAATATTGTGTAATTGATCATACTCTGGATGTAGGCTACGACTCGATTGGTCACATCATCCACAAGCACGTCCCCTGTGTTCACTTGGGCTCCCGGAGCACCAGGAGGCCCAGGAGGTCCAGGAGGTCCAGCCAGATACTCCCTGATGGCACCATCTGCATGTCAAGACCACATCCTCTCAAGCTGTTGAATTGACTTTGGTTTTTCATTATTTCTTCCTTATGTGGTGTGATATACTCTAACCAAAGTAAATAGAGGCACAGGGGTACAGCTTACTCTGAAGGTACTCTGAGATATACTGGCCCACATCAGCTGGTCCTGGCCTACTTTCATCTCTTCCACTCGTGACAGGACTGAATGAACCACCTGGTTTAAAGACACAGAGTCCCAAATCAAATCTCATGTACGTACATCTAGAAAAGACTCTAAAAATAGTTTTAAAATATTTTCAAAGATTTATTCTGTTATTATGATTGAAAACTATTGGAAAATTACAACCTGACAAAGCTGCAACAACCTGGGCTGAATTGTGAAAGCAATGCATATGTACATTAAGCTTTCTCTGTCATAAGTGATAAGTGAACATTAACACTTCATTAGTTAATTCTAAATTGTTTAATTTTTTTCAAATATCTGTTATAATATATAAGTTGAAAAAGTCAATACTAAAACTCTCAAGATTACATTTACAGAAATGTTCCCCTTACTGCTTGTGAATTGGGACAGCTGGCATTTTGATTTGGCAAATATAGCTCTATCTGTGTGGTTGTTAGGGTTAGGGTTGAATTGGTCAGTTAAAGTGTCCGGAAGCACAGGACTATTTAAAGAATGCATTTCAGACATGATCTTGATACTTGATTTCATATCATAAGGTATTTAGTATGGTCTTACCTCCAGGGATACCTGCATCACCTGCAAGGGAGATACAAATACATATAGATTATTAAGAATTTATTGACATGTTTAAAGGGGGCAGAGAGCAACATTTTTTTAATACAATCATTAACTGTAGCTTAATCCTGTGTAACAACACATTTTAACCTGTATGTAAAAGATTACTTGATTCCAGGTTTACCTTGAGGTCCTGGTGGTCCCTGAGGCCCCATAGGTCCAATTGGACCTGGGTAACCTGATGTGAAACCAAAACAGTGGTGAGCATGTGTTGAAAGTTCTGTCTGACAATGGAAATATCTTCCTGTAAACTAACAAATTCTGATGAGGACAACAAGATAAAAATTGACTGAAAGGTGAGGACCACATTTAGCATGTGAATCTTTTGCTAAAATGTTGTGAACAATCACACAACTATCCATCAACAAGAACATGATAAATAAAGCACATAAAACATCAGTCAAAGTATAATGTCATGAAAGGCAAACAGCAAGGGTTCAAGGGTCGCCTGCCATCTCCTTCCACTGCACAATAATTTGCCGAAATAGAAATTGACATTTTAGTACGTCTGTCAACGATTTTTATAAAAATGTATCGAATCTAAATGTTGTTCACTTACCAACACCTGCTGCCCCTGTTAGACCTGGTGGACCTGCTTGACCTGGTTGACCTGGTAGACCTGGTTGACCTGGTTCACCTGGAACAATCAAAATAACATTACGTTGCATATGATGTCTGTCATTCATAAACACTGTAACTCATTCGACAGTTTTCAATTTTCTCACCTTGGTAACCTTGTGGTCCTCTCTCACCTAAGAAGTTATGATAAGATAAATGTAAATTTCAAAAATGTTCTACATTCATACACAGTTTAAGAAAAAACTATTGAAACTACCTGATGGGCCCTTTGCACCAGGGGGTCCTGGTGGCCCAGCAAAGAAGGTCTCTGAGGCAAAAGAATGAAAAATGCAGTATGAAGTATGTCACTGGTGTTGTCAATCTACAGTAAATCTAAAAAGAGTTTCCCTCACAAACCTGAAGTAGGCACAAAGCTGCCAGGTTCTCCTCTCGGTCCTGGGGGTCCAGGATAGCCATCACCTGTAAGGACAGCAACATCATTACTCAGCACCGTATAATGAGAAAGATAAATTATTTAATGTATTGTACATATGACTCAGTTTTGTGTGAAAACACTTATATTTTCTTGGTACATTGAAAACTGCTTTTACCTGGCTGTCCTGGAGGACCTCTGCGTCCTGGAGGACCTTGTTTAGTCTCACCTAGAAAAAGTAACAGTAACATTCCATAACAATTAATGGGATCTAAGTACATATAACAATTGCTTGACAACACCATTGTTATCTATCAAATATCTTCCAGCATACCAGCAGGACCATGAGGACCAGATGGTCCAGGAGGACCTGGGGGTCCTGGTGGACCGGGCAAACCTGCCACTGAGGAAAGTCCTGTCAGAAATAAAAAGATAGAGGATGTTTCCGCATGTATTACTACCTCACACAGTATGATCTTGATACTAGTACCACATGGCAATAAACGAGGTGATTCAAGAAATAGAGAGGTACTTACCAGTACGGGTGGCACTGAAAGTTTCTGAATTTGTGACGCTGATGCCCGGCTCGCCAGGTTTTCCTTGCTCTCCCTTCGGTCCCCTTTCTCCTGCCTCCCCTTGTGTACCCTTAGAGCCTAAATGATTGAGTCAAGGTCAAATTATAATGATCCTCACATTCATCAAATAAATTAAGAATACTAAGCTGCTTTATACATGTTAGGAATTTGGAATTTACCAGGTTGTCCTGGGACACCAGCAGGCCCAATGGGACCAGACAAACCAGGGGATCCAGCAGGGCCTACAGGCCCAGCTGGCCCTGGAGGTCCAGGGATGGCCACAGTGTCAGAGCCAACTGGGAACAACATAGAAAGAGACAATTGGCCACTTATAGTACAGTACCTAAAACTAAGTGCCTACACAGTACACCTAATCTGCGCATTTAAAATAGTACAATACTGCAGTTCTTACTTGGAGTGATGACTTTACCAGATGAACCGGGTGCACCTGCAAGATAACATTATATTATACTGTGTTGTGAAGCTTCACATCAGATATGAAGCAGTCGGTAGATTACATAGTATTTATTAGAGCGTTTTAGTTTTAAATGATCTTATAATGCCTTCAATTAAAGAGTATAAACATTAAGGCTGTAGTCAAAGAAAAGTTTATTTCCATTCACAGGATTAGCACTAACTGTTCAGATGTAGATCTCATATAGCAACCTTAAAAACAGCATGGCATGAAATAATTGAATCAACGACCTCAGACTTAAAACATCACAAACGGAGTTTCATAAACTTACTTTTACAGAATGGCTTTTAACTAATTGTTTTTAAACTATCATTTGTTTGTTACTCATCTTTGACTTTTGCCATTACTTTGAACTCTTTTCAGATTAAATGATATTGCAATGTTTTTACTTGCTGCCGTTGACTTTTACTTTATTATTTGCTTGTGTTGGAATTGAATGACATTATATTATTTTGCTTGTTGTCTTTACTTTTTAGTTTTTAGTTGTCCTCTTTGTAAAGCACTTTTATCCACAGTTTAGATAAAGTGTTAATGGACATAAATGTACAGCCGCAGTGATTTATTTTCACTGAAGATTCATTATTTTTAGCTTTGAACATTGTGTGAGTGTTTTCGTTATTTTATCTAAACTTTCAGTCGTAGAAGATGATAGAAGATAATGAGGCAATACCTTGAGCACCAGGTTGGCCTGGGTTCCCGGCGATGCCTGTGGCAATGGATAGGAAAACACATCTATAAATATATTTTTGCTAATCTAAAAGAAGAGTAAAAGCATTGATTTCAATATATTCTCATACCTCGGGGTCCTTGAATCCCAGGGATGCCTGGAGAAAAAACACACTGATTTAATTTCAGTGCAACCTCTTAATAAATAAACTACCTGAAATTCCTCAGGCAATAATTGATAAACACAATTCATTACATTGCAATTGATTATGAATGCTGCCCTAGCTGGATAGAGCTTTATGGTACCTTGGGGTCCACTATCTCCAGGAGGTCCAGCTGGTCCTCTGACTCCAGGAGGTCCTATTGAACCTCTCTCACCTGCAATTTAAAGACCGACTCTAGTTAACTGGATATAACGACAACCACGTGTTTACAAGTTTAATCTCTCTCTGTCCTGAGTAACTCTCTGACCTCTCTCATTGGATCCTTTCTTAAATGGACAGTCAAATATAATTTCATGTTGTTTTCCAAGCTGAAAACTTCTCTTATTAATGACAAATCCATCTACCCTAGCTCTTACAGCATGCAGTCATACCAATTTACATTACAATGTCAGTAGTTTTCCAAGCACATAACTCTTATGGCATCATGATCGACATAGTTATATCCCCATCATCAAAAATGTTTAATTTATCAAATTTCATATTTTGCACGACTCTGAAGCTCTCTCCTCACCTGTAATCCCATTAGTCCCCTTTGGTCCACCAGAACCTTGTGGTCCAGGTGGTCCTGGTTCACCTTTAAATCATGCAAACATAAAAAATCATCCAAAATTAGAACCTTTTCTTTTACTGTTAACATTTTCGAGGTTTTGTAACTTAAATCTTTAAAAAAATTCACTAGAATTATGTAGTATTATTGCACATTTTAATAAATAAACTTACACAACCATACAACTTAAAGAATAATAATCAAACATCCTTCTCCATTATGTGACTCATATTATGAGTCACTTATGAGACTCATAAGTCAGTAAACTGACTCAGTAATCCCTTTCACATGAATATCTGTGTAGAGTTTGATAACATTTACCACATTAGCAAAAGTGATAATATTAATGCGTGTTAGTATTGTTTGTATTGTATACCTGATTGAAACTAGAGTTTATCATGTAACAGTCATCATGGCTAACATAAATAAAGGACAACAAATATATATAAAAAAACAACAACATTATAATATAAAAAAAAGGAAAAGAAGCCTGTTCACAACTTTCATATTTAATGGCTGCTGTGATAGCAACTTTTTCATTCCTGTTTCTTGGTGAAAGCCAGTGGCCAGAGGCATTATGTTTTCAAGTTGTCCATCCTTCCATCTTGTGAACGCAACATCTCAACACCTTGAAGAAATTTCTTTATATTTGGCTCAAAAGTCAGTTGCACTCCACAATTAACTGATCCGATTTTGGTGGTTATAGGTCAGAGTAGGGCTGCTCGATTATGGAAAATCGCGAATAAATTCGATTAATTGCACAGCCCTAGGTCAGAGGTCAAGATCACTGGTCACAGTGACCTCATGTTGTTGTGAACGTTGTATAGGAAGACCCATAGGGAATTTCAAATTTGGCACAAACATTCACTCTGACTTACAGATGACCTGGTTCGAATTTGGACGTCAAAGGTCAATGTCAATGTGATCTCATCACAATATGTTGTTTTAAGATTTCCTCAGGAGTCGCACAAATTTGACACAACTGTTACTTTGGTGTCAGAGATTAACTGATAAGATTGGGTTGGTCAAATTTCAAAGGTCAAAGGTCCAAATTCAAAGGTCACAGTGACGATGGCCTCAAATAACATGTTTTTGGTCTCTTGAACATGACATTTCAAGTGTGCCTTTTGGGCATTCTTCAAATTTGGTTTGTTTTCAGTTTTCACTTGGACTGAAAATGATATGATTAGATGTCATTATCAAAGGTCAAAGGTCACAGTGACCTCATGTGAGTCTGGAAATTTGTTTATTTAGACATGAACATGTATAAACTGCTGTAAATGTCAAGGCATAAAAGCACATTTCATTCATGTCGTGCAGGACTGACACACCTGCTGATCCACGTGATCCCCGCTCTCCCTGCTCTCCTTTGGTTCCTGGCGTCCCCGGACTTCCTCTGTCAGCTGCAATAATGGAGGTCAATAGTTTCATTGAGTCATCAAATTTGTCCTTAACTGACAAAGGCCAACATTACTAATCTTTTGTTAATACAATAGTTAACAAACTGTGCTCTGCAAAAACACAACAACCTCATCATTTCAATGAAGTTTGGCAAGTTTCCTACACATTGTTTATCTCTTCACTTTTTATCTATTTTTTCACAACTTTGAAAATTTGTGTTTTTTAGCTTATATGAGGATCTTTTGTTTGAAAACAAGATAAAGCTTGAAAAGGTACCCTTTGCTCCTGGCGCTCCTGGTTCACCCTGGTAACCCTTTGGTCCATGATCACCTGCAGACACATCATACACAAATCTCATACACTGCTGTCATCAGTGAAAAATAAACTGAGGCCCTGTGTTCTCCCGTGTCACCTAAATCAAATAAGGAAAATGTGGAGGCCGTGGATTTTAGGCATTAAAAGAATCTGTATGATCTGCTCTGATCTATAATTTCATCATGACCTTTGACCTTACCTTTCGGCCCCATGGGTCCAGCAGCACCAGCAGGACCTGGGCGTCCTGGCTCACCTTGAGATCAGAACCAAATTTCATTCTCAAATGCTGAAAATCCAGTAATTTTTCAACTTGTGTGACACAAAACATTTTCAACCTTGGTCTCCTTTCACTCCAAAACCAGATGGGCCCGTCTCTCCGCGAGGTCCCATCTGTCCCTCACGGCCCCTCGGTCCTAATTGTCCCTCGGGACCTGGTTCACCTGGACACAAAGAAAGAGAAAATTTGCCCCTTTCTTACACTTTGCAAATTGTCTCCACTCAATCTAAACAAGTAATGGAAAATGACTGAAGCTGAACATTACCTGCACTTCCCTTAGGTCCCCTGGGCCCTTCCAGTCCTGGGTGACCATTCTGCCCTTGATTACCTGAAGAAATAAGATACATGGGAGCAGGCAGTGAGTTATGACTTTGTCATCACTGTGAATGAAAAACTCAAGCAGATTTCTCAGTCTTACCTGGCGGACCAGAGAAACCGCCATCGCCTGCAAAACATAGATTTTAGTGTACAGTCTCCAGTTTACAGAGGTTTATTATTGTATCACAAACTTCAGAGGTTTTACTTTTATGAAACTACCTCACCTTTTTGTCCTTGTGCCCCTGGGTCACCTGTAAAGAAACGGCCAGACTTACAGTTTCATGATTGTCAACTGTCTACAACCTCTCAACATATCAGTTTCTAAATGTTCTATAATTTTTGTAAATGTACCTTTGGTCCCTGGCTCTCCTCTCTCTCCTTTAAGTGTTTCTAAAGGTAGAAGAAAAAGGGATGATCAATACATACATGTCCAGGAGGTGGTTTCACTGGTTGGCTTTGATCTAACTTCTTTCATTTCTATTTAGTCTTACCTCGTACAGCATCCTTTTGGAGCTCAGCCCTGATCAGCTGCTGAACAGTTATCTGCAGTTCAGTGCTGTCCTGTCTCTGTGTGCTCGTTGAGTCTCCTCCTCTTCCCAGCCCAACATTTGCTTGATCCAGTGGATTGATCATGTTGATGCCATTGGGGTCCGACACGCGACTGGACTGGGCTGGGGCGTTGCCAGTGATGGCTTCCAAGGCATCGACGCGGTTCTTTAAGCGTTTCACCTCTTCACCTGTAAAATACGAGAGAAGATGGTGAATGTTTTGAGATCTCCTCTGCTGACCCTGATGAAGGCAGACACCTGCTGCTCGAGAAAAATGGGGGAGTTTTCCTGTCCTACCTAAAGCGATGAGTCCAAAGAGGAGTCCGAGGAGGAGGAGCAGGCTGAGCAGGAGGCCTAGCAGCCACTTCCACCAACTGCACCCGGAGTAGAAGCCAAAACCTGATTCATCTTTTCGGAACTCTGAAAAACAAAAAAAAACAAAAGAGACAAGTAAGAAGACTGGACTTGATGCATAAAAGCAGCAGATTCATAAAGCATGAGAGTGTGGGGTCAATCCTCTCATCTTGAACCTTCTATTCGTGCTGAATACCTTAAAGGCCAGTGTGTAAGATTTAGGTGCAAGGGATCTATTTGCACAATTAAATACAAAATAATCATAGTGATGTCAAACTAAATTGTAAGAATTGTTGTTTTCTTTACCCTAGAGTAGGCACTTTATATTCAAATATTTTATATTTACATCAGCAACGGGATAAACTTAACACCTTTTGCGTTTCTTTTACAACTGAAAGATTACACAGGTTCCCACTCATCTTTGGAAGGGGAGAGAGAGGTGAGAGGTGAAGGGAGAGAGGTGAAGGGCTGCAAATAATTAACATATCTCAAACTCAGTTCTTCTCATGCGATCTGACCAGTTTTAGACAACATTTTGAAAAAATATTTGCTGGTAGGATTTGTGACAATAGTTGGTAGAAAAGACAAACATAAAAAGTGGGGCAGTGTACCTGCATAGGTGGCTTTGTCTTTTGTGGCAACCCTCAGGCCAGAAGCTTTGAGAATTAAAACAGCAATTATTACAAACAAGGAGTGTACTGTGTATGACGTCGATTCAAATCAACAGAATTAGTTAAATCTCACCTTTAGTGTCTGCTCCTTCTAACTCTGTGCTGGCTGATAGCTTCTGTTTCTCTCTCTTCAGTGAGTCGTCAGGGTAGGTCACTATAAGACAGTTATCAATTATCCAACACAACCTTTATATTATATTATAGTTGCCGCAGAATAGCAACTAGGATGTATATCAATGTAAGTATAAGCAGCAGCAGTATTTGAGCAGTAGTACTTTGTAGTTTACTGTTTACCAAAAGTACTAGCAGAAGTAGGAGCAGACATGAACTGCTTCGCCGTGACTTTGGTCGCGACCAGCCTCTGTGACTCCATCTTGATGGGAGTGTTCTCCTTCTCTAACAGAACAAAATCTTTTCCTGGGGAATTGTCAGCAGAGGGACTTCTTGGTCTCACTGTGAGAGACAAACAACACCAAATTAAAATCTTTGAGTGACTTAATGAAAATGAACCATCACCCACTGTTGGTTTAACAGAAATCAGTCCCAAGTTGAACTCTATTGGCCTCTATATGTATTTTATCCTCCAGTTCATCTGTCTAATCTGGCTTTTATTTTAAATAATTTTGAAATTGTTGCTCACCTGTGTTTGGGCTTACTCCAAGGCCGGACAGATTTTTGTGCACACCATAAACTGTGAAGTGACAAAAATACATCTTCAAAAAGTACAAAATAGTTATATTTGTCTACTTTAATTTTGATGCTCCAAACCACATTTAAACCTGATTTTCTTGTATATATGGTTGCGCTTTACCTATTGGAGAGATTCCTCCAGCTGGAGAGAGAAGAGTTGGGCTGGTACTGGTCAGATTATTCTGGACACCGTACACTGGAGCTGAGACAGAGATAAATGGAGCTGTCAGTGAGAGTTGAGGACGTGAAACCCCTGGAGACAGTGATGGATGAGGCTCACCTGCGCTGCTGGCAGAGAGGCCACTGCTCACATAGGGAGAGCTGAGAGTCATGTTGTTCTGAAGTCCTGGACCTGGACACAGCACAACACAACACAACACAATGCATCACAATACAACACAACACAACCTTATTTGATTTATTTATTCAACAATCTTAGCTGGCAAAGAAACTTAATTAAAATATTTATATATATGAAAAATGTATTTTGCACAACAATAAAGATCAACATCTTTTGATCCCATTTGATGAATTCGTTGATTTTTTGTGTTGGAGATATTGTATATCATATATGTATATACATTCATATTTGTATATCTTTACATATTCATGTTTAAACTACATGTACTACATTTTTTATTTACTGTTTATATAACCAAGAAAGCCTCAAAGACTTTCAAATCATCTTTCCTATAGTGTGTAAATATCTATGAACTGCATATGGAGATTATAGTTGTTGCTTATATGAATAAAATCTTTATTTTTATTACAGTTTATATAACAACAATAATAGCTGTTATTGTTATTATTGTCATTATCATTAATACTATATAAGTTATTATCAGAATAAAACACACCACACATTTGGCATGCAATAGTTAACGAGTTAGATACAATATTGCAATATGTTATAAAACCCTTATTTGTAAAAAATGCCTCAGGAAACAGAAAACCAGTTAGTATTACTGGTTGTATTTTACGGACCTGACTGGTAAAGAGGGGAGGAGATGGACAGGTTGTTGTGGTTTGTGTTGTAAGTGTAGTTACTGCTCACACCTCCAGGCCAATTGCTGTCATAGGGGAGGTCTAAAAAGGACAAATGAATATGTCAGACAAACCCATACAAATTATACAAATTATGAAATGCTGTGCAGAGTTAATGTAGCCGTCCATAAACATACTCAGTTTCAGTTACAACTGTGGTGTCGAATTGCAAATCTGCTAACATTATTAGAAGAAATAAGAGAACAGGCATTTTTCAGAAGTATCTTCTTTTCTGTTGACCACTGAGTGGGAAGCGTCTCTGAAACTATAATCTGTGTTGTTGAAGAAGAGGTGAGAACTTCTCATTTACAGCAAAGGTATTCCATTCATTCTCATTTTCACTGATTCAGCGCTGCTCTGAACACTTAGCCCTCCAGACAGTATCACAGATCCCCAGACCAAAGGTGGAATATATGAATTAAAACCACTTTTTCACATGAAGGACACGAGCGCTGAATGACTTAACCTTTGCTGGAGCTCTCAGACATGCTCCTGGCCTCCACACGGGCCTTCCTCGGGATGGGCAGAGTGTTGTTGGGGGACTGAGTGGGGCTGGTGCTGGTGGAGTTTCCTCTCAGCAGACGCTTCACATCATCCAGCTCCGTCCCTGCTCAGCACATTTACATTTGAACTCAAGTTACAAACTGGTTTTAGTTGATGATTACAGTTAATGTATAGCATTAGATATATCTATATATATGGATGTGCTAATTCATACTCACAACGTGCTGGTGGAGAAGCACTCTGAAGTCTGGCTCTGATCTCACTCTCTTAATAATGACAACATGGTTAGTAAATAATCTCATGTATGTAAGTGACATGTATTGATTACATGCTCTCCTTCATGGTTTACCTCTGCTCTGAGTTCTCCCCCTGGTGGCAGACCTTGAAGTTGCATTTGATGTGCCTGCAAGAAATTCATTAACGATACACTTTGTACTTCCATTGCACATTCCAGAGAATAATCTGAGATTGTATGTTAACACTGACCGTAGTCTTTCCTGGTGTACTCTGGAGAAGAGTTTGTGCTTGAACTTTCTGAAACACAAAAGCCTTCACTTTAAACTTTCTTCTCCAAATCCTGCAACATGTTGCTGCTGACACCTCTTACACACTCCAATCAATATTGTGAAAATATAACAGTGATCAGATTGACCAATAACTAACCATCAAACACATCTGGGAGAGCTGCTGCCAAGCTCCTCTTCTGTTTTGGAGAATAAGTGACTGCAGAGGAAGACCCTTTCTTTGCTTCACCGTATCCACCTGAACTGTAGCTTGTCTTTATCCCTGTAGATACAGCACCTTGACCCCCCTCCTTTTTTCCATCTCTGCCATCAACGATAAAACCAGAGGACATGCCAGAGGACCCCCCTCCATCAGCACTGAGCCCTGCCCCGGAGGACCCCCCTCCAGCAGCCCTGAACCCTTCCCCAGAGCCCCAAGAGGCTGCAGAGCCCTCAGCAGAGGATGCTGCTACATTAGTGATGCCTCCGGTGCCGTTGTTTGCTCCTGAACCACCAGAGCGGCTGGATGTTACCACAAATGAGTTGCTTGTGCCACTGGAGCCTCCTGTTGCAGCTCTTCCACCTGATCCACCCGAGCTCACAAAAAGATCTCCTTGGGGGAAAAAGAAAAACATATTTAAAAATGGAACTCCTACGTTTTTTACATCTCTGAAAGACATATCCTATCATGTCCCTCGTCAAATACTCGGATGGCTGATATCCAATTAAACTAACAGACAGAACTGTCACTGTTATTGCTTGACCTTTGGAAATTTTTAATTATTATTATCAAATAACATTCCTGAGATAAGAGTGCACTCGCCGGGTTCTGTGCCTGAGCATGCCCAATTCCTCTGCACCATGAAATCCCTGCTCTCTTAGATGAGACTGATTTATGATAGGTACCTATAACACAGCTGGTGCTGGTGCTGGAGCTGCCCAGAATCATGATCCCTCAGGTCTAAAACCTGATAAGCTGCCATCCCAGGACTTTAAAGTTGCGATCACTGTTTGACCACCAGGAAGCAGAAGAGCAACCACCAAAAACAGCACTGATGCGTCTAGTTGATCTGGTTAATGGGAGTCGAAAAAAGTTTATTCCAGGAGACACAGACAAACACAGCCTTTCTACTAAAAATGGCTGCAAGGTGCTTCTCGAACATTACTGATCAGAGCTGTGAGACTGATCTGAGAAGCCAAGAAGCCAGAACACCTTGCCGAACATATAGATGATCAAAAGCTCAATGGATTTGAAGGAATGTCGGTCGATAATTCTCACACAACCTATCTCCACATTACAGATCAGTTATTTTAGACATTGTCAATGACAGGATATTAGTTGCAGCTTTAATCCTGGGAAGGGAACAGATATTGTGTATGACCATTTTTTTTAAATGTATTCATTAAATAAAAATGTATCATCTTACTTTATGTACACTGGTGTTCTTAAATCTTCTGTCATGTCACGTTTAAAGATTTGTTTCAATGTTGGAAGTTTTTACTTTTTTTTCTACAAGAGACGGTGGGTGGTTAGTTGCTTTTGTCAACAACGTACTACAAAACTTGAATGCATACAAGTTAAAGGTGAATACATCCCTGTACTACCAGTTTCTGTGTAAAGCCAGCCACAGTTGAACACTTTTCACATGTTACCTTTGCTCCCTGCTCCAGCTCCACCTCCACCATAGCTGACAGTCTTGACTGGAGTGAACTTGTCCATCGAGTGCTATCTGTTGCAAAAACAAAAACACAGCATATATAGTTTGTGAGTAAAAGTTGTAATACTTTGTTAAATATGAAAGACTAAAGCTGGAGGCTCATCACACTGAACTGGAATGTTAATACACCTCAAGGCAGGATCTGCACATATTCCTTTTGAGCAAGTCATATTTTTCTGGGGTCGGGTTTCTTTCCTTTGTAGTCAAGTCGCTTGTGGAAAGGGCTCTTTGGAGTCCGACATGCCACTGACTGGAAGGGCTTACTGAAACACTGTATAGAAGTTCCATGAGGTCATTGTTCACTTGATGGATGTGGCATTGCTTTTGACAAAAAGAGACCCACAATATGGACGCATATTACAAAAGAATCTGGGCTGAAAGAGATCTGAGGTTTCAGTCATAGCTGGAGGTAATGACATTAAATCTTTGTCCACCTGCCGCACAGGCAGCAACAGGTCGTTCACTTCTGTGGAAATTGACATGTACAGACTCACTCAGCGCACAGGCAAAAGCTCACATAGTCATTTTGATCATTTTGATCATTTTAAATGTGAATGCAAAAAATGTTGAATGAATCAGCCAGTTTTCAAGTCACTGTAAAAATGTGTTTGTCGCTTTATAAATGGAATATATTTGAAATGATTGCAAGTACTGTCTGCTACGGTATCATTTTACAACTGATGGGAATCAGAGTCTCAAGTCTCCAAATGGAGCTTGAAGAAAATCTCATGGGCTAATTGTTTTTCTTCTGAAAATCGAGAAACCACATTGGTCAGGAGGATTCAGGTCCACGTGGTTGTTTTCTCTGAGAAAAGCAACATGCCTGTGGAAATAAAAACTTTAACTCCAAATAAAATCTCGACAAAAAACATTGCAGATTATAAAACATCACTGCTACCTCTCTAAAGTAATGTGATGATTTAACACACGCCGCACACACGCACACACACACACACACACACACACACACACACACACACCCACAAACACACACACAGAAACTTTCCCCTCAGAAAAAAACTCATTAGAAGTAAAGAGTAACAGTATTTCAGGCTAATCCACCCTGGGGGATTGCTGCTGTATTCTTATTGGAGTGATCATTGTGATCCTTTTCAACCAAACCACTTTTTGACTCTTTCATCTTGTATTACTGTTACACTGCATTCTAGTATTGAGCAGTATTTTCCCATATGTCAACAAAGAGAAAGTCCTCTCTTCATCCGATGTAAGGTTTGGCAACAACTGGAATTTTGGTGTGCATCAATGTATGTCTGTTGAGATTTGGGTAATATGTGAGTGGTAAATGGTAGGTTTGGCTGCGTATGAGGTTCCAGCTTCAGCCTACTAGAGTTAGTTAAATATAAAAACATAGATATTCGAAAATGGTAGGAGAGGTTGAAGTCAAACAAGTAATAATAAAATGAAATACTAACTATACAAATGAACCTATATGCAGTCAGCTTTTTCCCTGCTAATCTGTTCACTAAGGACTGCAATGCACTATTTTCCATTGCTGTCTTATTTTATATAAAATTAATCCATATATCATGGTGATTACAGCCTAGTTTCCAAATAGAGTCAGTTTTGTATTATGTACTTATGCCAGTTATATTTGCCTATCTAGGCCATCAAGCTTTTATGTAAAAGAACAGTGCATTTGATTTCACAAATTTATTTGAAGTGGATAATACGCTGCTATTAAATTATCATCTAATTATCTAGAGTTCAATAGGAGTGTTTTTTTTTTTTCAAGCTCACCATCTGGCATCAGCAAGCTTCTTAAAATCCAGAGATACATAGTTATAAAACTAAAATATAGACTCATTCATAATTTTTAAAAAGTGTTTCCGTCAAAAGCAACAGTTTCAGGTGTCTTGCTGTCTCTTGGGAAATATTCAAGGTCAAGGTAGCAAAATCAGAATGTAGCTGAGGG
This sequence comes from Platichthys flesus, assembly GCF_949316205.1. Lineage (NCBI taxonomy): Eukaryota > Metazoa > Chordata > Actinopteri > Pleuronectiformes > Pleuronectidae > Platichthys > Platichthys flesus. The sequence goes on from NC_084949.1 coordinate 3,769,115, forward strand.
CAATTTCACCCAGAAACATTACCTCCACCAGACCACCTGAACAGCCTGAAGCATAGTGCGTAGTGAAAACCAGATAAATAGAGTTCAGCCCACATTTTTACATTAGGATTTCACAGTATATATTAACATACCTTTCTCAACTTGCTTTGTTAGAGCAAAGAGTCTAGACTGAGCAGACAGTAAGTTATATGCCTGACAATAAAGGTTCTTTTTATGTTCCACACTTTCAGGTACAGTATCAATATATCTTGCTACTAACTCTGCAAGCTCCCAGCACCTAGTTTATCGTCTAAGTTCTTGTGTTCAACTATTTGTTGACACTTCCCAATGTCCCCATTATATATGATATTACGATACTAGAATGCAAATATAAATGTACCTTAAAGATGATCAGGGTGTATAGTATCTTTTTTTAGAACCTCACAACTTGTATTAGTTAATTATACCAATTTGCTCCCTTTGTATGATCAATCAAGTTGATCCTGACCTATGAATTCCACAGAGTTGTGAACACTTCTGCTCTTTTCACTGTGTGCATGTGAGCAGCTAATGATATACAACCTGTACGTCTCTCAGCAGAGCAATAAACTTTGATGCAGTCCTCTACTATTATCATAGTTCTATCTGTTATTTGTGACTATAACAGTATATTTTAAAGCAGGAGACAGGTGTTTTGAGTAAGTGCTCAGATGTCCAGCGACGACCTGAAAACCAGATTTTGAAATATTACTGAGGTTAATTTCAGTTTTACTTACCTTTTACCACATTTATGCAAACATAATCCCGTCCCCGCTTTATGCCCCTATCAGAAGAAATAATCGAACTGTCCTGTTCTGTATATCTCCGTGCATAAAGTCCAGGTGCTGAAGGGATACACTGTGCCGTGCGATGGACTTACATGTGCCTGCAGAGTTTATGTATTAGCTTTGTCTGATTCATAGCTTCAGTCGACAAGTTCCAACAAGGTAGAGGGGGCCGTTACTGCAGCCTGTGACTTGCACTCTGTTAGCGCAGGAATAATAGCCCTGGGCTCAGTGAATGACAGCGGGAATCATAAAGATAGTGTACCTTTAAACAAAGTGATGCGCTCCTGTATTACTAATGACTTATGTTGCTTCTGTCATCAAAGAATAGAGACTTATATGCTTTGTGAGTCTAAGTGACCTTGAATCTGAAATGCTTTTTTTAAAATACCTGAATATCAATGAAAAAGAAAGAAGAAAAACATACCTGAAGCGCAGACAAAGAACTGTCTCTCAGTGGTTCTGCTGTGAGTTGTGAGGGGGATTCAGCAGCGGCTTCTCATGCATTCAAATATTCACTTGCTTTTTTGAATGAGTCAAACAACGGCAATAGCAAACTGTTGTAACATTTTGAATTCTGCATATAAATTAGATAAAAACAATACTTCTCTGTAGAAGAATTGACTGTGTTCTTTCTGTATAATGTTCTTTGTTGTTGTTGTACTATAGATGCTTTGAGACAGATCTGTGTTTTCTCTCAGTGCAGCTGAAAAACACGTTCTGCAGCATCATAAGTGCATATTTCCAGAAGTTAAAAAATATATGTTTAGTTTTATCCTCCCAGAGTTTGAGATTGTGCGACTAACATTAGATCAGAACAGAGAAAACAGAACACAGTACCAAGTGATGTCCCCATGATGTCATTCTTACATTGACTCACACTGATTTCCTGGAGACTTACCATAACTGTAACCATTACTATTACTTGCATAACCCTAACCCTTTCCCTAACCTAAACATACATTTAAGACATGTCTTCACCTTCCCTTAATGATCATGGCTGTAATACTTCATGTTGGTTGCCACCCACCAATAAACCGAACAAAGAAAAATAATGTATATAATTCCGCTTTATGTGAGTGTATAAACAGATTTATGTCCCCACAACATGACTGATACCTTGAAACACACACACACACACACACACACACAAACGATAGCAAGGCTGCAATTAATCTTTTCACTGGTGTTCAGGATTTTCTTTAGCTACAACATACATGAAATCATTATTTTTTTGGACCAGTTGGGGCACAGGAAAAAACTGAAAACGGCCACTGATGTCATCACCTCACCAAGCTATTATGACCACTGTATTGTCGACATGTGCCACCATATCTGCTAAATGGTGTGGACCTGCTGATCTCTGTGTTGTTAGGTGCTGCCAGTGGGAATAACTGAACTTTCATGCAGAAAACTGCTGACTTCTACAGCAGGACACCAGGTTAATAAGAGTGGGTTTGCTATGATTCATTTATGTAACATGCCCTGTTGACCCATCACATTTTTCCCATCACAGATACATTGATCCCATTTTTATTCATTTATAGGACAAATAAATCATTTGTGGTACGTTCTGGTATTCTGGAGCGTGCATTTGAATAAGGGTTCGGAATTTGAATATCTGTGAATTTTATTTTACATGTGATTTATGTGGGTGTGATGAAAACGATAGAGGACAAGAAGATTTAAGATCTCAAGAAATAAAGAAACTTTTCTGATCTTTTGAAGGATGAGTGATGAGTTGATAAAAAGACTGAAATGCTCTTGATTTAAACGTATGAGTTACCATGTTCAAAATACGTGTTGATTTGACAGCAAATTAGACAGCAACACATTGTGATGATCTCCATTTGCTCACAGGTCAATGTTCCAGTCTCCACTGATGCATTTGACCTTCAACTTTAAACCAGCCAGCTCGGCTTTGTTTTGGACTTGGTTCAGGCTAAAATAGTAAAAAAAATAACACTATTCTTGAGTCTTGTGTTTTCGGTACAGGAGTTATGACTGAACTCCACACCCAGCAGCTATCTGCTATTATACAGGTATGTCTGTGCGCTGGCAAGTTGGGATCTTAAGACAAGACACTACAGGTGAATGGGATACAAATTTGAAAAAGATATCACCATGGAACTTTCCGAGGGTACTACAAACTTTACATTTTTCATTCTTAAAAATCCTATTTTGCGAAAATGCCCTTTGGATCTGCAAATGCAAATTTGATTAAATTTAATCAAATAAAAATCTCAATAGCAAATTGGACGTTTCCTTTCCAATAGTCTCAGAGAAAACACGTTGTGCATTTTTTTTTCTCTTCTTATCCCAGTTAGAGGATCAATCATAACAGTTTCAAGTTACAGATGAAATGTAATCTGTATAAACATGTAAATGAAATAGTGGCTACTATAAATCAAATTGAAAAGTTATTTCAATTCAGTTTCAAGTTACCGTTGTTAGAAAGTACCACAGGTCATAAATCCCCAGAGCAGGCCCCTGCCTTTATTAGGCCTTTAGTTTTGGGGGGCCACCAGCGCCTCGTGCCACCAAAATTATTGACCATATACTGTATGTCAATGCTTGATCATTTACTCCACTGAAAGTACCACAAACAACCACATCATTTTTCTATGAATCATGTCTCCACCATCTTATCAACAGGCAACCTGCCAGCCACAGGTGTTTCACAACATCAGTGCATCATAAACTCATTTTGCGTGATACCATTTTAGAGAAGATAGTGTGTGACTCATCACTGGCTCTGCTACAAATCCACCCACACAAGCTACAGAGATTGGTCAGAGATATGGGACAGAAATCGTTTGTTTATGAAGTGTGAACTGTTTTGACATTATTATTCTACTGATGTTCTACACTTTTCAAATCTGATGACAAGACCTAAAGCTATAATGCAGAGATAGTATTCAATTTTTTTGTGTAAAGCACTTTTTAACCTTGTTTAGATAAGTGCTTTACAAATTAAGTTATTTTTATTGTTATTACTAAATAATGCACCTATGATTACTAATTTGTTTGTTAAAAATCATGAACAACGTTGTTGTTCAGAGGTAACGTGCATGTGTGGAATCTTAGAGTAGCCACAAGGCAAGTCAGGTGACAGCTTTGACCTTTATTCCATGCATCATAGCAGAAACATAATATATCATTAAAAGTGTGTTGTGACTCATATCTAATACATGAGGCATTGATGGGCAGGTGCTCAAAGCATGTCCCAGGAAATTGCTTCAACTTTCCTACCATAAAATACTCTTTATGGATACAGTTTATGTGAAACCAAACTGAAATAATTTGTTTCATTAAATATAAAAGAAAATTAGTAAAATAAAAAGGCACAGCGAGTGCATGTTATTTTGAACATTCATGCGGTAACATATACAAATAAGTCATTGAAAAAATATAATTTTATTCGGTTTTATTCACCTATCTTTGCATGCCAACTCAGTCAAGATCAAACATGATCATGTTGAATAAGATTTAATCACATGACCCGGTCTGACATTTCATTCTATCACACACAATAAGACTGATTGTATTCCATTTGTGCTTCTTCAGAAGAGGCTCATGTTGCAGCAGGACAGACGCACAGACTTCAATGAACATGGCTGCACATTGTGATTATGCAACATCACAAACATATCAATGATTTAAGGGCACAACATCTGTAAATATTTCATAGTACAAGCACATGTATTTAAACACAAATTAATTTCGAATCACTGTCTTTCTCACTATATTTCAAAAGTACAATGTAGACTGTAGTATGAGACATTGATATTTGACTTTTCCTGTATAATAAATACTAAATATAATGAAAATCATTTAGCTTTCTGTCAGATTAGATAGATGATTTTAAATGTAACCCAGTTTTTTGTTGTTTTTAGCTTTTAAACAAAATATTGCCTCTAATACAATATTGACTGTTTAATTAAATAAGGTCTAATTACATTGGGTTTTTTTTCCATTTCTTGACAACGCAAATATTCATCATGTTTCTTTAAATCGAATTGGTCACGCCCCGGAATATTGTGTTTGGTACTTCCGGTAGTATTGTCATGGCGGCGTCCTGAACGGACTGACCTGAAGAAAAACCAAAACATTCAGACTTTAGATCAACATTCTCTACAGAGCCGCTGCAGCCATGATGTTAAAGGACGTGGTGAAGTGGAATAAACGAGTGTCAGCAGTTTACGCTCTCGGTATCTGGAGCATGATCGGTTCATACGCGTATTACAAATACACAGATCGTAATGAGGACAAACCCGGTGAGAGAACATCCCTCTCTCTCTCTCTCTCTCTCTCTCTCTCTCTCTCTCTCTCTCTCTCTATTCGCTACCCTCGTCACCGTGTGTGCGTCTGTTTGTACCTGTGTTTCTGCTGTGATGGGAAATAACTAAACACAAACAACCAGAGAGTCTGCATTAATGAACATAAACTCACCGGAATGATATGGATAACTGACCACAGCTATCAAAACAGAGAATTTACAGTAAATGTGGTCCGGTGTGACCACATCCCATAATAAACTGTTTAAACAGCAGTGCACAAAGCCAGTTATGAATGAGGATATTTATGCCAGTGAGTGTTGATTGGTAATATTTGTAATTCTACTGACATTGGCTTGTATTTACAGACATTACAGTCATCACTGGTGTCACCTCTCTCGGTGACACTCTAAGTAACGACTGTTGTTTTGTTCTTCACCATGAATAATCCCTGTTAGAAGTTTTCCGCTGTATAGACACGTGAGTTTGACTTAAACTAGTGTGTCTGTAACAATCATTTAAACTCATTCCTGTTTTTATTATTGTAGTGTACGGTCATGCTTAAACCTGACACTCTTTAGTTTCATGTTTTTCATTTGTGAAATGCTTTAACTTTGTTTTGAGAAGTGCTGTATAAATAAGATATCATCGTAAATAATAAAGATTTTATTATTGTTGTTTTGCAATGCACATCAGCTGGAGTAACAGGTTGGCATGGATAAATGAGTCAAAAAGGCCATGCATTGTATTACAATTATTTATTTAGTTAGAATTTGCTCCATATGTATATGGAGCAAATTCTGCTGCCATGCTGATCCATTAGTAATAATAATGATCCAATCCAAAATAATAGCTGATTATAATAATAATGACCGAAAAAATGACAGAGGTAATGCTTACATTACCTCTGTACTCTAACATAACTTTGATAATTTCTGATTAAGTGTTAGGTCTGATAACTAAAGTCATGTTAATTTAGACATTTAGACACTTCTAGCTTTGTCAATTAAATGAGGCCTACACTCAATTTACCTTCTGATCACTAAATCCCTTTTTATTTTCTCCCTCCACCTCAGAGAAAAGCAAAGAAAGGGTAGAAGAGCAGGAGGATCCAAACCAAGTTGTGTACGTGACACCTCACACTAAAACTGTCATCGTCTACAAGGAAGACTTTGTCCCGTACAGCACAAGGATCTTGAGTTTCATCAAATCATTCAGCGGTGGACCTGGGACTGGAGACAGTGACAAGTAGTTGCATCAGCACAAAGGACTGAATCCACTGGAAGTTCAATCTCGTCATGAATCAAACTTTGTGACGCGGAATGAATTTATGCATTTTTGAGAACATTATTATAATGTGGGGAGAAGAAGAGTCCAATGCAGTCTACTCAAGCTGTCATAATGTTTGGATGCCAACTGACTATCACCCTACATAACATGTTATATTATTAAAATAATATAACACTTCCACCTTTTACAGTTGCCACCATGCTTTAATAAACTCATATTTAAACATGTGCTCCAATTCCATTATCTTTATTTATAATGTTAATATCGTAGGCCGTTAGGATACTTAATATAATTGAAGGCATTATTATTGGCAGATCAACTTAATGTTGTGTTACTATGCTAGTGTTAACACACAACAGTCCGGTACTACCTGCTGATATGTACTGATATAACAGAAGCAAAATAAATTCCGCTGATATGTACTGATATAACAGAAGCAAAATAAATTCTACTCATGTGAAACATTAAACTGTTGTTTACTCAGAGTCAGAGATGTTCATTAATCAGAGCTTCTCAGGGAGACTTGGCAGAGGCAGCTAGATTCAGCCACCATTATTTACGCCAAGGAAGTTCTGTTTCCGTCAGCGTTTGTTTGTCAGTTGGTAAGATTACGCCAAGACTACTCAACTGATGAAGTTTTCTGGAGGGATGGAACATGACACAAGACAGATAAAATACATTTAGGCGCAGTTCCAGATCAGGAGGCTGATTCACTTTCTTTTACTATGTGAGACATGATGTTAAACATTCTCGTTGATTTCTCAGGATATAATTCATAGCTGTTGACGAAATCAGGCATGTTTAAGGGAACATTTTTTATGACTGTGTGCAATTTGGTGAAAATCCAAATAAAAATCTGGATCCAGTGAATTTAAATATGGTTTCATAAGGGGCCTGTTGGGCCTTTACAGAGGTATTTTACATTTTATTAACTCCTGTATTCTCCCTTCTGTGACATGTCATCTACGACAAAAATTATTGGAACGTTTTTTGATTATACAAGAATTCAACACTATAGCTAACTGCCGCCTCAAAATATACAGCTGAATTGAGTCTATATAGAACAACATAGCAATCTCCACAAAACTGAACACGAGTGTAAGTTATGTTTTACGGGGCACTGATCTGGGCACCCAGTAAATCCCCTTAACCACAATTTTGCAAATATGTTGCGATTCACATTTCCTATTAACATTCACAGTGACTATTTAAATTAAAGATTAAGATTAAGATGTATTTATTAGTCCCAAACACATGCACAGACATGCACAGGCACACTCATGCAGGTAGGGAAATTTAACCTCGGCTTTTGACCCATCTGGTGCAGGACACACAGAGCAGTGAGCGACCATATGTGAGCATATGTTGGGGGAGTAAGGTGCCTTGCTCAGGGGCACTAGACAGGGTAGGGAGAATCCTCTTGGATTTTTGGACGGATCAATCCAGGTTCGTCTTTTTGTTGTTTCTTCGTGGAGTCGAAACAGAGACAAACCAGAGACCTTCCCGATTGGCAACATCCATCAGCAGTGGCGGTTTTGGGCACGGGCGAACCGGGGAGCCACCCGGGGCGGCACCTTCTCATGTCACGTGGGGGGCGGCACGAGCACTTAAAAAAAAAGTAAGTAATCTGGCTCGCGAAGCGGTTTTCTATTATCTATCATATCACTGTGTGTGGAATTGGCAAATTGGCGCCCCCTGCAACTGCAGCGCCCCTGCTTGATGCTGTGTGAGAAAGGGGAAGGGGAGGGGGCGCGGGGGACAGTTCACCTCTGGGTCTCCTAAATGGAACGGACAAGGGGGGAATCCACTGTATAGAGCAGTGATTATCAAACTGTGTGGCGCTCCCAATGTTTTAACGTCCGCATCTCTTTAACGGCGGAGCAGTAAACAATTCGCTCTTTCGCCGTAGACAGGGGTCTGCAACCCGCGGCTCTGAAGAGCCGCCTCTCTGCAGTGGCTTCCTGAACAGTGTTGTGTGTGTCGCGGACAGCACACTCACAGACAGGCGCCCGGGACCATTACCATTATTTGCATAATTTGCACCATTACCATTATGCAAATAATTACCATTATTTGCATAATGGTAATGGTCGCTATAGGACGTACAGAGAGTGAGAAAAAAACATCCTAATTATGAGCTTTCTTCTACAGAAGCATGCACTTCACAAAAATAAAGAAATAAAAACTAAAGGTGAATGCAATACGCTTCCATATTCTTCTGTTGATTCTTTTTTTTATATTTCCATTGAAGTAGGCCATCACTTCTCAAAATAACTTCATGACTTTAATGCTGTATGTAGAGCTTGTCCTGTATTGGTAAATGTTAGAATATCAAATTATATCAAAAGGCTGTTATGTGGGGTGGAACTGCTAGCTCTACGTCCAGCCCTCCTTCTTTATCCGGTCTTGGGACCGGCAAAAGGATCCAAAAGAGATACTCTGGCATATCTCACGACTCTATGATGTGCGCTGCAAGATGATGTGCGCCACAATGATGTGCCCTACAGGATGAAGTGCGCGCAGGATGATGTGCACCGCAGGATGATGTGCGCCGCAGGATGATGTGCACCGCAGGATGAAGTGCGCAACAGGACGATGTGCGCCGCACAATGAGGTGCTCCGCAGGATGATGTGCGGTGATGATGATATGCGCTGCAGGATGATATGCGTTGCACAATGATCTGCAGTGATGATGTGCAGCGCAGGATAATGTGCGCTGCCCGATGATGTGTGGTGATGATGTGCGCTGCAGGATGATGTGGGTGGCAGGATGATGTGCGCAGCACGATGAGATGCATGGGCCTCAGGATGATGCCGCAGGATGATGTGCGCTGCGCGATGATGTGCAGTGATGATGATATGTGCAGCAGGATGATGTGCTGCAAGATCCTGCAGCGCTCATCATCCTGCGACGCACATCATCCTCATCGGCGCCCATCTTCCTGTGGCGCACATCTTCCTGCAGCAAACATCATCTTTCGGTGCACATCATCTTGCAGCGCACATCATCCTGCTGCGCACATCATCCTGGGGCACACATCATCGTGCAGCACACATCATCCTGCAGCACACATCATCGTGCAGCGCACATCATCCTGCGGCACATCATCACCGCACATCATCGTGCAGCGCACATCATCCTGTGGCGCACTTCATCCTGCAGCACACATCATCGTGCAGCGCACATCATCCTGCGGCACATCATCACCGCACATCATCCTGCGGCGCATATCATCATCACCGCACATCATCCTGCGGCGCATATCATCATCACCTCACATCATCTTGCGGCGCACATCATCCTGCAGTGCACATCATCATGCAGCACACATCATCCTGCTGCCACCTCATCACTCCACATCATCCTGCTGCGCATATCATCACAGCAAATCATCCTGCTGCGCACATCATCTTGCAGCGCACATCATCCTGCAGCGCACATCATCCTGCAGCGCACATCATCCTGCGGCACATCATCCTGGGGCGCTCATCGACGCCCATCTTCCTGTGGCGCTCATCATCTTGCGGTGCACATCATCCTGTGGCGCACATCATCCTTCAGCGCATATCATCTTGCGGCGCACATCATCCTGCAGCACATCATCACCGCACATCATCATGCGCGAACATCATCCTGCGGCGGACATCATCGTGTGGCAAACATCGTCCTGCGGCGCATATCATCATCACCTCACATCGGTGCACATCATCCTGCGGAGCACATCTTCATGCAGCGCACATCATCCTGCTGCGCACATCATCACTGCACATCATCCTGCTGCGCACATCATCACCGCACATCATCCTGCAGCGCACATCATCCTGCAGCGCACATCATGCGGCGCACATCATCCTTCTGCGCATATCATCATCACCACACATCATCCTGCGGCAAAAATCATCCTGCGGCATGATCGTTTGGCGCACATCATTCTGCTGCGCACATCATCACAGCACATCATCGTGCGACGCGCATTGCTAAATCTGTCAGATGCACATTTAAGACATTCCTTGATTACTGTAATAGCTCTATATCTTGGAGCAACGACACATATCATTGAATATAACTTGAAAATGTGTCCTAGTTCAAGCAAAATGTGTCGAAAAGCTTTGAAAATTAAAACTAATGACAGGACAGGGACATTTCAGGGGCCACTCAGATTTCAGCAGGGACCAGTGTCCCCCTGGATCCGCCCCTGGCTGTGTGATAAAAGATCAAAGGTTTTACAACATTGCGATGTAGTGAGGAAAAGGATAAATGACGTAGAGCTTAACAAAGTGAAAGCAAGAGGTTCAGTTCCGCCTCCTGAGTCTGAGTCAGTTTCTCTCACAGGCCTGTCCCAGTAGAGGAAGTGTTCTGCGCGCTGCTGCCGCTAGATGGCGATAGCTGGGAAGTTGTTCACGTGTGTGTTCCTCCAACAGCAAAACAATGAGAGCGATCGTGCAGAGGGTTACCAAGGCGACTGTGACAGGTAACATGCTTTTCTCCAGCTGAATGAAAGTGTCATGCTAAGTTTAGTTAGCCGAGGCTAACAACTTTCATGAAGAAAGCCCGCTGGCCCTACACGTCAGCTGCGGCTAGCGGCGTTAGCATTAGCACCTGCAGCTAAGTGAGACGTGGGCCAGAGAGGCTGTCAGGCGTGTCTGTGAGAAACCAGAGTCCAGACAGAGGAAACAGGCTCGATCACTGCACCAACAAGTGTCTTCTGTGTGTCTGGTGGTCTCACTGCTACTTCCTGTCATTCATCTATTCAGCTCTTCATTCCCTCTGTGTGTATTCCTGCAGTGGGAGAGGAGCAGGTCAGCTCGATAGGCCGAGGACTGTGTGTCCTGCTGGGTGTGTCTGTGGAGGACACCCAGAAGGATGCTGACTACATGTGAGTGTGTGTGGGACCAGCACCCTGACTGGATCACAAACCATCACTGCTGTGTTCAAAGGGTGGTATCAGTGTGGCATGGAGGTTCCAGTTGTGGAGTTTCATTCACTCATCCACAGTACTCATGTTATGCTACTTTATATTTATTCTTCACACTATGGCAAAAGGAAACATATTCGCAGAATTCACTCATTTCAAAAGGCTCCTGTAGTTAGATTGCAAATTAAGATTGCACAGAGAAACCTATAAAGGCCATTCATTGTCATACAGCATATATACTAGTATATCAAATTGTTAGAATTAACTCCATATTAACAGGACACAACATCAAATTGCTGTGGCCATGATAATGCATCAGGAATAATATTAAAAACTGAAATTAATGCACATTTCGTATACAGTGGGTATGATAACACAGTTTATGCACGTTTCACAAATTAAAATTGTATGAATCTGAAGACTGAGTACAAATACAACATGCCACTTAAAATGCATTTGAAAACCTGTCAATATTCATCCTTAGTAGCTTGGGAGCTTAGTATAAATGTTCACACGTGAATTAAATTATTACAACTTTGACAAACAATAAAGGTAACTTAATTGTTTAAGATATACTGTTTAAGACAATACAAATAATATACAAATTAAAACTTTCTGTATGTTCAGCAGTTATAGTATACATTACATTGCAAATCCACTGGGGCCTTAAGTTCCCTGCCGGTTTTGATTAGATTGATCACAGTTATTCTTAAAGTCTCATAATAGACAGATCTGGATGATTCACTGCAGCTCACACTCCTTCCTCTCATTCTCCTCTTGTTATCAGAGTACGCAAGATCCTGAACCTGCGGCTGTTTGAAGACGAGAACGGCCGAGCCTGGAGCAAAAGCGTCATGGACAGGGACTTCGAGGTGCTGTGTGTCAGCCAGTTCACTCTGCAGTGTATACTGAAGGGCAACAAGCCAGACTTCCACTCAGCCATGCCTGCAGAGCTGGCCCAGCCCTTCTACAACAGCATCCTGGAGAACATGAGGAGCACCTACAAGCCAGAGCTCATCAAGGGTGAGTAGATACTTTTACAGTCCTTCAGTCGTGCGTTCCTGCTGCTGTTTGACCTTATACACTGCAGTTTTAATAGTAGATTACCTCTTTTTTTTATTTACTCAATATATTCATATATATCTGGTGAGAACTTGAAGAGTGGCCAAACAGTCAATGATCTTTGTCTCATGTTCTTATGAATATATAAACTGTTAATTTGATATTATTGTTGTTGTGATCAAGTAAATTTACTATTAAATAGACTGACTTATTATCATTAATAAAATACAATCAAAGTGATTGGATATACAGATTATGATTGGAAATCTTGACCAGTTCAATAATAATACTAAAAATATGAATTTGTTTTGTAAAGCATTTTTTTAAACATGGTTACAAAATAACAAGTAAATGTAAAAAAACTACTTCGAAAATAAGACCTAAATAAAACAGTGGAAGATCAAATTATCTAAAACAGATATGGAAAAAAAAAGATAGAAACTCTATTCACTAAAAACGCCTTCCTGTACACATAAACCATCACACACACGCATGCATACATACATACATGTATATCTATATATATGTGTGTGTGTGTGTGTGTGTGTGTGTGTACATATATATTAAATCATTGACAGCAGTAGTTTATATCTTCATGTTAAAAACAGTTAGATCTTAAAGAGTCTTTGTGAAAAGTGTAACGAAAAGAGTTAGTGCCGAGTCCCAGGAGGTTGCAGTCAGGACAACACAGTGACAAGACTCTGTTCACAGCTAATTCAAATAAGTTTGAACCAGCTCTTTAATTTTCTGTGCGCCCACCTCAGTGTAGCGTTATGGCAATTGAGGGGTAGGTAGAGGTGGATTATCTGTGCTTTGATGCAATGGCAGTGACAGTGAATTGGGTCAGCCCCCCGGGGAGCAGGTGTGGCGAACACCGTGTCCCAGCAAGAGTGGCATAAGGCCTCCTAATTAGTCCCAAAACCCACCAGAAGAGAAATATGATTATGCAGCAGTTTTCCACTGCGGCCTGTGCCTTCATTGTGCTGATGTTCTCATTATTCTTGTGGAGCCAGTGGAAGAAAAGAGAATATTAAAGTTGAAGCCTCTCCTCGTAGAAAACCTTCATCTTTTGTCCCCAATGTCTCCAGACTCCATGTTATCCTATGTCTTCATGAAGCATCGTCTGCCAACAAATTCACTGCCTTTTACTGCTGGTTAATTTCATGTTCTGGCACCATTAAATCTCTTTGTGTGTGTTGTCTTTAATTTTGTGTTTCTAGACGGGCAGTTTGGAGCCTACATGCAGGTCAACATACAAAATGATGGACCTGTTACCATTGAACTGACTTCACCTGCTGGTCCCAAAGACGCCAAACTGGTAGGTTGTTAAATGAGAGGTTTTAAGTAGTTTGATGGGTAAAAAAATGGTTGGTGGTGTGGTTTAAACCTCAGAGAAAAAAACTAGGTAATAGAACTTTTCATTTCAGATTATTTTGAAGGTACCTTTTTAATGACAGATTTTAAAGCATACGTTGGAAATACATTTTAGTTTACATTTATTCTGCAACTGCACAAAAGAAAAACAACTTTAAAATGTGCACAAAAAGTCATTCCTCTTCCTAGAGCAGAGATATTATTTCTAAAAAAAATTAACCACTAGATGGTGCTATCTGCTTTTTAGTTGAGTGCAGTCACTTGAACCATGGATTGTCCAAATATGTCGGTTTTTAAATTTACATTTATTTTCCATCACTTCTCACCTAATTTGATTAATATGTTTACAAATGACATAGCACAACCCATCTTTGAGTCCAGTACTGATATTTAAAAGTTTAACATAAAAACACAGCACATACACCTTTTTAATAAGAATCGCATTTTATTGTTGGAAAATTAAGCCCTGGCATTACAGTAAATTTTAAAGTGGCAACAGATGAGCTTCTGCTTTCTTGCTTTGCTGGCTAAAGAATAATGACGACACAATTGTCACCTCTTCCATAGCCTTGTGGAGCGGCACTGATTCACTGTGTCCTCGCTCAGTCACCCCCGTGGCGACGCTGCCATCCTCCCAGTTGCGTTAGTCAAGTGTACCTCGGTGTGTGTGTGTGTGACTGCGTGTGCATGTGTTTGTGTGCACGAGTGTTGTGTGGAGTGCCACAGATGATTGGCACAGGCCCACATGAGGAGGCTCTGTGGAGCTTGTTGTGGCCACTTTAATTTCACCCTCTGTCCTACCTGTCTCTTAGGGAGGAGACCTGCTCTCTGCAAGCTCTTCCTGTTCTCTCTTCACTGTGATATACTGCACTGTGCGTCTCATACATCAAGGGTCCAACCACTTTTCAAATGGAAAAATGTAACCAAGTTTAATAAATCATCTGCAGTAAATGCAGACAGGTGCTCTGACAGCTCGACGGGTTTCCACATGCTCCATTCCTTTAGGGAAAAGGTGAAAAGGTTTGGGGAACATTAGGAACGTGAAATCCAGTGTCTGCTCAGATTTGTGAATATAATATTAATGCTATTGTGAGGAATGAACTTTTCATTGAAAATAATAAGATAATGATTATGTTTGATGACTTTTTTGGACAGTCATGATACAGGGATGTTTTTTTTTTACATATTCCTGCTTCAATAGGAAATAGAACACACTTTCAGACCAGCTCTTTATTATGTTAATGTTTTAGAATGAGCAAACAAGACACTTGACACATGCTTGTGGCTCTTTGAGGCTGCACTTTGGCACAATGATACCCAACAAGTGGCCATGCTCAATGTGTTAATTCTAACATGTTTTTTCCCCCTTTATCTAAGAGTCTAGTGTTTCAATTTGAGAGCTCAAACTGCGCTTGCATTCAGATTGCCTTCACTTCAGCTCCAGCGATTCTTTCCCCACTCACATTGCTTCTGTGCCTGTGTAAAATGTCTGTTCTTGGATTTCTCCTCTGCTTTTGGTTTGTATGCCTCTGCTCCAGTGACAGCCAGTAGCTGGAGGCATTATGTTTTCGGGTTTTCCGCCCGTCTGTACTTTTCGTCCTTCTGACCGTCCACTCGTCAGTCCGTCTGAGCATGCCTTGAGGGAATGTCATCAAGTTTGGTACAAACGGTCACTTGGACTCAATGATGAACTGATTGGATTTTGGTGCCTGGAGGTCAAATGTCAAGGTCACAGTTACCTTATCTTGTTACCAGTTGTCTCTTTGACTCAAAGATAAGGCAGAGGTATACAACCGTGGTGCGGTAATTCTAGTTTTCTACTGCGTTTGGATTTTGTCTGTCAAAATTCCTCAACCAATAGACATCCAGGTGTTAAAAAGACTAATGAAATTTTCCCACCCTTGTTATGGATACATTAGCTTTACTTCTTTGCAAGTCCCTTACAAGAGTACATGAGCCCAGAGCCATTACAGAACTCTCAAAGAAGTGAAGAACAGAAGGAACGATATATCAGAGCAGGCGAGAAATCGGAGTTCGCACTGAAGCAAGCGTGAGTATAAGGAGAGAGCTGAAGCTCAACTGCAAGCGCACAGTTTGAGCACAAGCAAAGCAAATCTTATCACAAGCAGGGGCTATTTGAGTGCAAGCTCTTGGTTTTGAGCGAAAGCATCACAAAATATGAACGTGAAATCAATCAGTCTGCTCTTAAACTGAAACACCATTCTCTTGATAAAGATATGAAAGATTAACTTGTAATCATGCTTAAGTCTTCCAGTGAGTATAAACATAAAGCTGGGTCTAATGGGAATGTTAACGGTTTTAAGGAACCAAATACATTTTTTAATTTTGTCAGTAGTCTTTACCTCACTGTGCAAATAATGTATCATTGGCTGTACCAGTAGCAATATTGGTATTGTATTGGTTTTGATCACCATACCCAGACAAACTATTATAATAACATAAATCATTTTCATGTTTTGGGTATAGCAAGTAAATTGCTTATGAGCATAACTGTTTTTAATTCTCTCCAGATCAGACCTAACACAATGTTTCTTGCTCTGAATCAATTAATATGATGAATACGCCTTCATAACAAGGCCCTGGCTGGTAGCAGACATTTTGACTTACCATAGTGCAAAAATCACAGATGGAACCAATAACATTAATGGTGGCTCCATTCCGGCAATTAATATAAAGAGCTGCAGTGATTTATATTGTTTAAGCTCTGTTTTTACCCCTGTAATGACTCTGTGCCTCCAGTTTGGGAACCGCTGCATTCATCGAAAAATCTTTGTCTTTAGTGAGGTTCATTGTGGCGCTTGAATATATATTTGCAAGGCTGTTCTGTGCTTATTGGGTTGTAAATAAAACAAAACCATAATAATGGTAAGTTGCAGCCATAGACATCTCTCTGATAAAACCACCAGTAAAGGCTTTCAGTACCAGTGTAGGTACAGATCATAAGGTAACTGATGTGGATATGAAACTCTCCTTCTCAGTAACAGGGGGCGAGTCTCTCAGCTACTTATTCCAGATATTTGAAAAAAAGTTCATACATTCATCTCTCTGAATCAATTCTTGATATGTCCGTCGAACCCAGCCAACATCCTTATGCGTTGGCTTCGGTCCGGCTTTGGCTGCTCTCCCTTTTCGGGGCTTGGCTTGCTTGCCCAAAGTGAGGGATATTAGGCAGTCCTCCGAATTTTAATCTTGTCTATTTAGGATGTTTTGCTGTGGGGGCCGAGCAGCCAAAGCCAAGGCTGAACATGAGGGATAAAAGGCCAGCCAATAGGCAAAGCTTGGCACAGGGGGGGGATGAAGCAACGGCCAAGAGACACTGTTCCCTTCTTTCCATGAATCAGGGATTTGGTCCACTGCAGGGTCAAGGAGCAGGCAAACAATGGCGTTATCCAGGAATGAAACCCATTCAGTTTGGATGTGCTCTCTGTGGATACTCATCTGCATTTTTCTGTTTGTTCACCTGACTGTTTGTGCATTTTCTTTTGTGCGATCTGGGCTGAAACCAAACACACACAGGAATGATGTAATGTTTGACCATGTAAGGTCAAGATTTGATTAGGTCGTAAATCAGAGTTTTGGTTTAAGAGTTTCAAGTGATGATTGCATCGTGGCAAAGAAAGACTGGAGTTTTTTTTCTCCTGTGTCCATTTTGTGTTCAGATGTTGAACGTTTGTGTATTTTCTGTGCACCAGATACAACAGCATGCTAATGGGTTCAAGTGGGAATAACACAGAATTGTTTTGTTGCTCTTTGAATAATGTAATGTCTTATGCAGTGCTTTGGATTTTTAACATGACATTCAGTTCATAAATATTTCCTTAGCAGCCATAAAAGTTTTAGCACCTGTGTTTACAGGCCTATTTTGGATGACGGGCAGCATACCCACTTCTTCATTACTGTTGTGGTGTTTCATGAGCCGTGAAGAATACAATGAGAAAAGGAGGAGGAGCGGGTTTGATTGGAGTAGTGACTTTCGGCACTGAGTGGCATTGTGAAGGGCTATTTTGGAGCGTGTGAGAGGCAGTGCATGCAGTCACAACAACAGAGTCATTGAAGTGATCATATGACGACCAGGAATAGCTCCAAACGAGCAGAGATTGGAAGTGGCTGTGTATTCACAAAGGCTGGTCAGATTTGGCGTGTTGCTCTGTGGAGCTGACTTGTTCTTCCATATTTGTCCAGTTCAATCTGCTAATTCTCATGCATGTTGGGACCTTTAGGTGAAAGCTGAACACACTGCAAAGGTCATGATGTGCAAGTCACGATGCATTGTGTTCTTGCTTAGTGCCTCAGACCATGGAGCCACCAGCAGCCACAGATTGAGGAGGGTTTTAATATATTTAACGAGGGAAAGAAAACGCAAACTGGCACACTAGTCAAAGTGTGGATAGTGGACCTGAGCAAGATTAGATGGTGGACAGGACTCGGACAGAAATTTTAGTTTGGGTTAAGCAAGGTTTGTTCACATAGGCCGACTTTTGCATGTGAGCGTACAGAATAAAAGATAATGCCTTTTCAAAACCATTTACAAGGTGCACATGTGTAATCAGGGTAAACAGTAAAACCTGCAACCATGGTAACAACAACTGCGTGACAGGATAACACCATCTTATGTGCTTCAGCTAACATTAAACACATCAGGCTGGGCTTTGGTGTCGACATTAAAACAGAATGACTCTCAGGTTTGGGTCGGTCGGTTATATTCTCTCAAACTCAGCTCCGGTTCAGACAGAAGTGTGAGAGTGTCAAGCAACAAACCCCTTGAAAAGTCTTAAATATTTTTGTACAACATTAAATATTCAAGATGAATCAGGCAAAAATGTAAAATTGTAAGGTAAAGTTTTCTTAGGATCTATTGAGCGTTAACTTTTAAAACCCATTTACATAGAAGTTTTGACATCCAGAAAAAAAAAAAAAAACATGTCTTCACGAAATATAACAAAAAAGTAAGGATTAGGGTTTGTGACTAAACTTTACTCATAGAAACAAGCTAATTGAGAAACCAGGTATCAGGCCATTAAATATCGGGAAACTATTCTACTACACACATTGGCAGGAAAAAGTAGAATTTAAGACGTTCATTTTCACCATAGTGGCTGTAACATAATATGTTTTGGCTCTATCCACTCTCCACAGTTAAGATATAGTAAAGGGCAGAAAATAATTAAATATGACATACATTTCAAATGATGCACCAGAAAGATTTCTTATTTTAGTTGGGCTACAATGTTAATGAGCAGAAAATATATATTTCTAAAACATCAATGGTAAATATCAGATTGCCACATCTGGATGCATCGAGTTCAGGCATGTGTATGGGAATAAGCACGAGGCAAGTAGAAAGTAGATGTGGATCGCTCTGATGTCGGTCATGTATAGGGATTTCTCTTTAACTCTTTTTCTCCCTCTGGAGGCACATAAATATTGCTAAGGGCAATTTTATGGAAGAATCAAAGCATTTGTATTTATTATTCATGACCTGTGTCTCATAGATGACTGCTAACTGTGCGTCATCTCTTGATAATAATGTACATGTAAAGAATTTATTTATGACCAGGCCTTCCTGTTCTTTGTGTTTACCTCAGCTGTCAAAGCAGGAGAAGCAGCAGCAGAGGAAAGAGAAGACACGCTCCAAAGGCCCCTCAGAGTCAGGCAGGGAGAAGAGCGCCCTACGTTCCCGACAGGACCCGAATGCGACTAGTGGAGCAGAGGGTGCCTTGTCCTCAGAGAGGGAGCCCTAGGTGAGCAGGCTGAGGGAGCCAAGGAGACACTTCCAGCACACATTTGTACAGACCACCAGACTGCAGGTCCCTAAAGTATCACAAGTGTCTTTAATTATGTAAACCTGAGGTTTCTCTGAAAGAGAGCAAATAGAAACTGAATCGGTCTTAACTCTACCTTTTATGGCACTTTTACTAGTTATAAAAACAGTTACTATCAAGATATATATGTCACCTGCATATACAAGCACATTTGCACCTACACATACTCAGACATGTAAGAATCCAAAGTAGGAAACCAAAACACACACACACACACACATACACACACACACTCACACACACACACACACACACACACACACACACACATACACACACACATAATAATGTAATAAGATTTAGAAGTTAACAAGACTGTGAAAGAGTAACTAAATTGGCTTAGAAATATTATGAAAAATCTTAAATATCAGTGAGTCATGTAATAAACGTGTAATGTGTAATGCACTGCAGGAGGTCACCATTGATTAGTTAATAAGTAATTGTTCTAGGATAGAAAGATCGCATTGTTTGTTGGCAACAAAACGGATCAAGTTTGTCATTAATATTCCTGAGAACTTAATGTTGAGATTAATGATTAATTCATTATGTTGGATGATTTGTAAGGAAAGCTAGAGGAATGTCAAAAAAATGTCAGCATTTCTGCTTCACTGAGAAAAAACTATATACTTTCAGACTGGCTCTTCATGATGTACATTTTATTGGAAATGTTATGTTTTCTCAGTTGGGTCTGATTATTGTCTCAAGACACTTTCCCACAGAAGTGACAGTGGCAGGTCAGAACTTGTAGCCGTTCTGTTGCTCTTGCAGCATAGCTCAAGTTGGATTTCTGTAACACTGAAGACAAGAAATAAAATATATACATTTTTAGCAAGCTGTAATAAATGTATTTCTTTCTTTTTGATATTTTCTTCTTTTGATATAATGTAACATATCAATAAAGTTCAGGTTAGCGGTATTCAAAGCTGCATTAATTGATCTTTCGCCCTTTGTCAATGTGACAAGATAAAAGAAAAAAACATTGACATATTATAACCTTATCAAGGATTTGCAACTAATGTGTTGTTAACCATTTGCAGGTATACATCTAGCAGACAGAGTTATGTCATTCATTCGTACTGTGTCTGTCCCCCTGATGACCATAAGTTCTATATTCACACTGTTTCTCTCCACCACCTGCTGAAGGATACATTTGGCTCTTTATCTGCCAAATGCTCCTCAACGTTCACCAGCAAGTTGCTAACATTATCCATCTGTTGTTTTGAGCTGGTTACTTAAAATACAGGTGGTGTATCAAAGCAAAGAACAGCTGCCTGATGAGAGCAATGAAAATGAACCGAAACCACAAAGTAGTGAACAGTCAAAGCAGGGACATTCTCTTTCTAGAGCTAAGAAGAAATGGAGAGTCAGGGTGTTAATGTGGGATTATCACTAAGAGCAACACATTTTGCATTGCAAATAACAATTACTTTGATTGTTACTATAAAAAATAATGCAGCCTTAATAAAGTGAGAAAAATAGTGTTCATTTTCTCAAGTCAGATCATTCACTTTTCAGGACTAAAGATGAATACATTATCAATTACTGTTTGAACAATATCCTGCATAATGCTTTATATACCATACGTGAGAATACATACATTTAATGACATGCCCAAAATAATGGTAAGTTTAATATTTTATGAAATTATTTTCCACTGGTTCTTCTTGTGTACCAAGTGGTAAATATCCTGTGACTCTATCCGGGAGTCTTGTCATGATTTAAATGAATAACATTTTTAAAGTGATTAAGATCTTTTTTTTAAAGCCCTGAGGCCTGTATAAGAAAAATAAAGCTAATGATGCTACAGATACTACATATTAAAATATCTTTTCCATAACTTTATTTGATTTACTTCTAACCACCATTTATATATGTAAATATTCACAGCATTATGTATTTCAAAGTATCCTGTATAACCCTGAGCAGTTGAGAGACAATGTTCAGATAGTTTACAGCTGTGCCTCTTTGCAAGAGATAGCAGTTCTTTTATTTTCCTTTGCACTGTCAACAAATACAATTGTTCCCAAAAATAGTTATATCCCATGTATTACACTGTTGCATTGTGGCAGTGCAATTTGCAGTGATAGGCAGTTAACGTCTTCTCACCATCTCTGTTTTCCACATCTTCTTTTCCTGACTGGGCTTGCTCTCTTTGTAATTGTTGACATTGCAGTGAAATACGGCAATGCTCATGAGACACAGACTGGTTTGTTTCTCGTTCTGTGGCTCACATTGCGGGGATGAGGAAGGGGACTGGAAGAGGAGGAGGAGGAGGGGTTTAAGGTTGCTCTTATTTGCCTTCAGTATTTGTTTACTAGTGCAAAAAGAGTGGCGTTCTGGGAGAATAGAGACGGGAGGCAATGAGTTAGCCCCCTCCATGTCCCTTCTGCTCTCCCTGCTGAGGCTGCTGCTGCTGATGCTGGCTCCTGTGGCACAGCTCGTCTCCCTGTGTGAACTCTCTCACAGACATGCACATTAGCGGACACGCCGTCAAACTGGCAGTGGAACTG
The DNA here is from genome assembly GCF_949316205.1 of Platichthys flesus. Lineage (NCBI taxonomy): Eukaryota > Metazoa > Chordata > Actinopteri > Pleuronectiformes > Pleuronectidae > Platichthys > Platichthys flesus. Next base: position 3,791,190 of record NC_084949.1, read on the forward strand.
CAAAACCAAGCTTTCTGCTCTTCTATTCTCACAGATATGTAGTCGGTTACATAGAAACACGTATGATACCATTACAGGTGTGGTGCTTTATTTTTGTTTTCTCATGTACAGCCTTGTCTGTTCTCTAACGATACACACACTTTCCCATGTAGGCCCTTGTAAGCCTGTAGTCCTGTCCCAAACTCTCTTACAGCAGGGGGCCCTGCGTTGTAATCCCCTAGTGCATGTTGGGTAAATATGTGCCCCAAGACATGGAAGCTTCTGGACCAGGTTACGTAAGATGTCTCTGTCTGACAGAGAGCCAGAGTGAAGGGTGAGATGGGAGAAAGAGGGAGGAAATGAGAAAGAAGGAGAAGCCGAACGAAAATGTCTGATAAGTCAGGAGACTTGTTTAGTTTTTCATCTGGGGTTGTGCAGCAGGGGAGTGCACACGCAGCACTCCTGGAAACGCATGCGCTGTGTTGGGAGGAGAGGTGGACGAGGGGAATTTGGATGTTAGAGAGATGTCAGACAAGGGGGCCTGCTTGCTTGGCTTTGTCACTGCATATTTTAAAAAGGGAATTTGTGTCCCTGAGGTTTGCTTGTCATGACTTAAACATGAGCAGTTTGCGCTTTTCCTCTGAATGAGTAATTTGTGACACTCGACTCCTCAATTATCCCTCCTGGTCTTCCTTCCGTCCCTTCGGCACTGTTCTAATTTTGACAGTTTACAAGAAGGTCTCTGCTGTCAGCAATTTTCAACCCACATTGAAAAATCCTTTTTAATTGTTTGCAAGTCTACCACATATTCCAGACCTGTCAGGGATTGATTAATACAGTAGATGGAACTTCATTTAAAAAAATGTAAAGGGCTGCTTACATAGCGTTGTGCCTTTTTATTCACCTGACATCTAATGTTAGGGGTTAAAGTGATCAGTTCGTCTGTCTATAATCTGAAAACCATATCAGTTTTATGATTCAAGTAACTATTCAGCACCAAATGATCTGCTCTGGAGAAATAGAGCAGATCATCTGCAGTGGAGTCTCAGCCTTTCGGACCCAGATGTGGGTCAGGATAAGGGCAGTGTTTCTTTGAAGCTGCACTAATCTACGTTTTTCATATGTAGAATTGCGTCTAATGACTGTTAATATAAAGGATGAACCTGACGAGAGCTACCCATCTCTGCAGTTTCCCTCAGCGGCATGGAGGACATGAGTCAGCTCATTATTTTGTGGCTAACACTATTGCTCACATAAACAGAAAACTATAAGCAAAGGAAATAATCAGCCTAAGTTTGAACATTAGTCACTCCAAACTAAAAAAAATTGCTTGAATCTGATGATCCAATGGATGTGTAAATAGCCATTTGTGTTTTTGAAAAAATGTTTTCGCCCTAAACACTTCATAAAGGTTATAGACTACTATGTAGATTCAAGTGCTGATAGCACTGCCTTCAAGTGGCCCAAAAGTCCATTAAAGTCCACCCTCACAGATTTAAAGGGAGAGGGTGTTACTTTTGAAAAAACATAATTCCTGAAGTTGTATCCCTGTGTCCCTGTGTTTGGGACAAAATAACTCAACGGCACATTGTTAGATTTGCACAAAACTTGGTGGTAATATTACTTGGGAGTGGATCTCCACACCTTTTTAGCTGATCGGTCAAAGTTCAAAATAGATTTTCTATGATATTTCAGTAAATCACAATCTAAAGCATGTATTGAACAGAAAATTAGCTCCTGTCATATGATGGTTAAATAAGTAAAATCATGTAGAAGTCACAAAGATGTCAGAAAATAATATGCATAGATCACACAAGCCGTTTTAATATCTTCAGCTACGTCAGGTCAACCTATAATTTATAATCATATGATGTCATCTTTATTAAATGTCACTGTTTCAGTGTAAAAAAGTGAACGTTTCCTGAGCCATGCATTTATTTTCAAATATTACTCCTAACTTACAGTTGCTACTGTCAACTGGTTAATTCTGTATATTTTCTATCAGCTAATTTATATGTATTTCTGTTCAGCTGAATGGAGTTAAATTGTGGCTGCCATTCAGAAAAGTAATTCGTCCAAGATATTATTGATTAATTACATGATAAACAAGAGCCAGAGACCAACATGACTTCTGTTTTCTTTCATTGCAGTTATCGTACCGGGGACATGATGGTGAACCCAGTTTCCTCAGGAAGGCCTTAATCCTCAGTGACTTACACCTGATTGAGGACGGTCCTCCTTCCTCTTTGGAAATCAGCAGAATTCTTTTGACCTGTAACAGAACATCGTCACCTCACTTGTGTCCTTCCAAGACGAGGTCTCTCGTCTTGGGGATCAGATAAGGCCGGCTAGGTGTAAACACAGGAACAAAGAGGATGTGAGAGGGATGGAGCAGACCTCAACAGCTTTCTGTGCTCTCCTTCTGTCTCTTTCCTTCTGCTTTTCAGTCCACATTGCTTTCTCTGTCTGTCTTTCTCTGTCCATCTTTCTCTTCAGATTCTTCCTACTTGTCTCACGCTCAGCCGGCTATCCCCACCTAATCTCTTCTTAGGGATATGGCACTGACCCTGAAGCATAGCTCAGCTCCAAGTCCTTGGCTTAGAGAACGTCAAAAGGTCATTAGGACAGTGATAATGTAACAGCCTTGCCATATTGATTAAAGCATTGATTGGCATAGCTTCATGTGTATAATCGATTTTAAAAGGTTATTGTACCTATATTAACAGACAATGTTTTAAGGTCTAACGGAACTGGCTCCTGCACGTGTTGGCTCTGTAAACTACATGCTCTGTTCTGTTTTTTGAGAGAAACATCTGTCAGTAAACAGGAAAAATATTTTATTGGTAGACACATAGACCTTATATATAAATGGACAATGTCTCCACTTGGTACCACTAGAAGCCATAATATCCTGGATATGAACATTGCGCTCTAATCATCTGAAGATGGCATCATCTGAAGCCAGGTGGAGTTGCGGCGCTATTGTAGCATTAAGGAACAGATTAAACGTTTTTAACTGAATTACTTAAAATTAACAATTCAGTTTAGGGGGAGCGGTCTTCGATGTCTTCAATCTTTATATACAGTCTATGGTTAGACACAGCACAACAAGCAAAAAGCTTTCAACACCAACCCACATTAGCTTTTAAACTAATGTCTCCTTCTCGTCCTACAAGCATGGGCACATGTCTTTTTGGTTTACCTTACCTTGCTAAGTTAGTTAACAATCACCAAGACAGTGCACTGCTAAAATGAATTTGCAGGCAAGTAAGATAGTCTAATAGCTTACAAACTAACAGCAGGCATCAACATTAGATAAGTTAGATGCTGAAATGAAATTTGTTTACCGGGGTTGTTTGTGCACTGGCTAAGCTGTCAGTCAACCCTGCACATCCAGAAAACCAAAAGCTAAACGAGAATTTTTTCATCCCCTTACAGAATGATGGTTTTGACTGCAGGGAGGGACAGGGTCAGGTCAAGGAGCTGAGTGACTGTGAGTGAGTTTGTCTTGATCACTTGTATTCTACCTGTGGAGAGGAGCCAGCTGTGCTTCACATTCAGTGTGACTGGGCACACACACAAACACATCATCCAGGTTTTACTACTGTAATGTTATGCTGTCCTGCTGTCACTCGGCAGATCTGAATGTACGTTTTATTATTGTATAAAGACATCAATAGGCAAAACCTGGCTTATCTTTCATTTGTGGTTTTCCACTGCTTGTTTTGCTTGTTTTGGGTGATGCAAAAGCAAAGATGCTTGTGCTTGTTTCTCATTTCAGCATCACCACCTGGATCATCTCACTGTCCCAACTTTTTTTCTTTCTAGTGCAAGCTATTTCTGGCCTACCATACCCCCTCTCGCTCTCCACTGATGCTGATCTGATGTTTCTCCAGGTTGTGAAGAGCATAAGGAAAGTGAGAGGAGCTGCTGCAGCCTGGACTACCTCTCGGAGAGAGACAACATGACCCAAATATGTCTGCTTGCTAACCAGTCTCAGTACAAAGCTTCTTTAACATAAAGAACTGCAGCTCTGCCCTGCAGTGAAAGCATTGTGATCCCAATGCCAAGCAGGTTTTACTACAAAAGCAGGATGTAGTATGTGTGTGAGACCATTGCAGTAGATCAAAGCTGTAATGGGGTGTGAACAGGGAGTGTTGTGTGGGGCAGATGTTCAGGGTTTGTCTATCTATGGAATCACCTGTGTATGTCAAACCAGTATGGCGGTTTGTGTGTCTTTGTGCGCACACCCTGTGCTGCAGGGCAGGGCAGTAGGAGTGGGCGCGGTGTCAGTCGGACATGGGAAAGTGGGTTAAATTCCAGGCATTCTCATACATCTGAAGCCACGTTGTTTCTGGTTGTCTTCTCAACTACTTATCTTACATCTTGTGTGTGTATGCAAGTCCTTTGCCAAGCCCACTGGCTATGGAAAAACAATTTAACTGGATTTAATTTGTTGCCCCCCCTCCTCCTTCCTCTTTGCTCCCACTTTTTTTTTCTTTTGTGTGCCTCTGAGAGGTTGGGAATTTATCTTGTTTAGTAACTCCTTGCCCAGTCCGTGCTTGCTTTGCAAGTTCGACGAGCCTGGTTTCACGGCAGCTTTGAGGCCTCCAGTCACATGTGGCTTTCCACTGGGGTTTTTGCTTTCAATTAATGATGCTAAAAAATAAAGAGAAGCTATTTGGACACAAAAACTTGGATTATTTTCTCCAAAATTAGAAGTGCAGCTCTCAGTCACATCTCCTTCATTTCTTTGGTCTGCCTTAGCCACATACTGCAAGGGGTTAAAAAAAAGCATAATGAAACCAGTTGCTTAGAGCACTGACCACTTTTTCCATGCTTGCTGGAACGTTTCCAGTGCTATTTATATGAAACCTCAGGCCCAACAATCAAGAAACCCACTTGGCCAACATGAAGTATTTGTCATTATCCTTAAGTTTAGTTTCAGTCAAATCATCAGAAATGGAAGACACACAGGGGTCCATATGTTTTGGGAACACACACATGAAGAAAGTGGTACGTTCAAGCAGGTACGAGTCAAATTAATCCATTTGATCAAACTGCTCTTGAGTAACGAGAACATTCCACAGTACATCTAACCTGAAGATGTTAGAGATTAGATGCCTGATAAAAAAAAATTGAAAATAGGAGAATATGGAGAATATCCCTTGTATGTTCTACGGCACTAATTTATGCCCACCGCCAGTTGATGTTATCTGATGTAAGTGACCACCAGAGACAAATCTTCAGTTGTGTACCTTAACGTCATCAGGTGTTCTGTCCTTTTAATCACAAGCCATGTCTGCATATGGCAGATTTTCCCTCTCATTCTCTTCATCAACATGATCCTCCCAGTGTCTTTTCTAATTCTACAAAGTGCATGTTGTTGGACCAGAGTATCAGGTCAGGTCTCTAACAATATGTGACAGCTCGTGCCAGAGAACCCAGGAATTCCAGTGTTTTGGACTGATGTATGCACCAGCTTGTTTTTCACCAGATAGCTTGTATGGCTTTGGGCTATGACTCTAAAGAAGACCTTGCCTTCAACATTGAGGAGATTGATGGGCCTAAATTAGCTGATGTTGAAAGATTACTCTTCTTTTGGTATTAGAACTCTTCCAGCACTGCTCCAAGCTTTGGGTTTCGTTTCCTACACCCATGCCACTGTCATTAAATATTCAGGAAACTGTTCGGTCCTCACTCTGTTCTCCACTTTGTTCCATTTCGAAAGGAGAGCTTACATCCATTTGGTGTTCTGGCTGCTGGTTGGTTGGGATATCAGATGGAATAGCTATCGGATCCTGTCTCAGGTGCTCCTCTACATCTTGCTTCGATGTCCTCAGGGTTCCTACCTTCTTTGTGGTGAAGAGAGATTTCATGGACCTGAAGGGGTCTTTGAGAAACAAGTTCTTGCCCGTTCTTTTCTTTTCCAAGCTGTTCTTATGCGTTCTGCTCGTCCTAAAATTGACAGTCGGCTCCTGATTTTCTCCTGCAGTATGTTGATTACCCCTTCTGCTCTTCTGAGGCTTTCTTCAACTGCTTTTTAAGCTGCCTCCTCTCTTGTACCAAGCGTTCCATATCCTGCTGTCTTCTGGACTTGATTTCCATTTTTTGTGTTATCAGATAAAAATGCTCCACTCCTTAGTCGTAGATGATGTTACCCATCTTCTCAAGCTTCGTCTCAACTGTGTCCTTCATCTCTTCAAAGATATTACTTAGGTCTGCATTGATGGCCTTCCATTTTACTTTTTCTGTAGCTCCAGGCCAGTTCACCATTGGTTTTGTAAAGGTTTCTTCTCCCTTGTTTTCCTGGCCAAGTGGGCCTCTTCTACAACTGCCCTTGTGCTTGAGTTAACTTCCTCAGATACAGGGGGGCTGATGTCCTGAAGACTTTGCGTTGATTGACTTCTTAGAAATAACTTATCTATGCAACTTCCCTGCATTCACTTCAGTGAACATGGTAACTCTTATTTATGACTAAACGACTGGTTGAGAGGTAATAGTTTCACCTTTGGCTTAGACAGTGAAATATCTAGTGTTTTTGTTTGTAGAAGAGCTTGTTTGGCTGGAAGGCGTCACTATTGAGCTCGGCTGATTTTCACCGGGTGTGTGTATGCTTGATTGGGTGAGTGATATCAGTCCATATGACCACCTAGGTGATTATTTAAGCAGTGCAGCTTTACAAACAAAGGTTGACTTTATTCTTCAGCAGTGCACCGCAATTTTTCTGGACAGTAAAGTATTATCACTAAAAGATACTCCCAGAAGAGGGCAGTGAAAATCACACCCAACCAACAGCGTCCAATTTTCCTCTCCATTTTATTTAGACTTTATTGTTTTCAAACTATTTGAGCCCTGTGAAATAAATATCAAAATTTAGTTGAACACACTCATCAAAATGAAACATAGAATTAAGATTAAGTTTAAGATACATTTATTTGTCCCAAACACATGCATAGACATGCACAGGCACACTTATTCAGGTAGGGAAATTTAATCTCTGCTTTTGACCCATCTGGTGCAGGACACACAGAGCAGTGAGCGACCATGTACGGCGCACGGGGAGCAGATGTAAGGTGCCTTGCTCAGGGGCACTAGACAGGGTAGGGAGAATCCTCTTGGATTTTTGGACATATCAATCGCGGTTCGTCTTTTTGTTGTCTCTCGATGGAGTCGAACCAGAGACAAACAGGAGACCTTCTCTGCCCATAGTCCAAGTTTCTGCCACTAGTCCACCGCCTCCTTGAATTAATGAATATTCCCCATTGATAATGAAATATACAGTATTTTTGTGCTCTCTCTATTGAAAATATTTTTGACCTGTTTTGGTCTGTAAATGGTCTGTATTTATGTAGAGATTTTCTAATTTTAAAGATCACTCAAAGAGCTTTACAGTAGTTTTTCAACCATTCACACAAACACATTCATGCAATGCATCTATGTGCAGCCCTTTCTCTGTCATACATCACCCACACACTGCCAGCACAGCTGCTTGGGGCAATTTGGGGTTCAGTGTCTTGCCCAACGACGCTTCAGCACGCAGAATGGGAGAGACTGGTATCGAACCATCGTTCTTCACAAACTTTTTACATTACATGTTATTTAGTTGACGCTTTTATCCAAGTGACTTCCAATAAGTGCATTCAACCATGAGGGTACGAACTCAAAACAGCAAGAATCATGGAAGTACATTTGCTTCAAAAAAGCCAAACTCCAAAGTACTGTCTTCTATGAAATGCTTAGGGTTAATTTACCATTAGTGTATTGTTAAATAAAATGTAAATCTGAACATACCAGTTCTAAGTATTTGAGCCATGTATTATAGACATATTATCAACATTGTTTCATGGGGGCCTTACTTTGAAGTCACACAATAGTTTGCTGCTCAAAACCAATCAATCAATACATTTTCCGATGCAACAACTAACCATTGATTTGATTATCAAACTGACTCTACACATCACAACTGGTTTCATGGCTTATGGGGAAGACTTTACTCTGATCAACCTCTAACCTTGATTTAAACCTTGTGTTTGTTGGGGCTCTTTCTGATTAGAACAATCACCTGACTCACACCCAGAGAACATTTTAGCTTCTTTCAGCTTGTTTTGGTTTAAGGGTTGTAACTTAACTGTCGTGGCTCCGTTTCAATGCCTCTCAGCCGTCACCAAAAACCTTTTTAACACAGCTTTATTGACTTTCAAGCTTAGCTCTTGATATTTGGCTAGAAAAGTCCTTGTACAAATATTGATTTGATATATTAAAGTTATTTTTCCCCTAAAAAGAAATAAAGATTTTGTATTTTCTCACTTTGTTATTGTGTATATGTTGTGTCTATGTGGTCTTGGCATTACAAATGTTGTGTGTCATTATAGGGACTTGTCTTTTTTATGAGCACGAAAATCCAGTTCCCTTAATATAAATCATTCAATTGTCAACTGAGACATGCTCTAAGGTTAGGGTCTGACAAGTAGTGGACCTGGTTAAGTTTAGGTCTTTACAAAATGAATGCAAGTTAATGTAATGTCACCTGCAATCATGGAGTGTGTATGTGTCTGTGTAAAATGCTACATTTGGGGACAGCTAGTTTTCCAGTTGGGGATAACGTATGAGTGGTCAGGGTATGTGTAGGTTAAGGATAAGTTACAATTCAGTCTCCTAGAAAGTCTCCTAGAAATGAATGGAGTCTATATTAGGTCCCCAAAATTTTAATTGACCTATGACTCAGTGTCCACCCAACCCTCTCCCTTATCTCGCTCTGTCTCTCTCTCAGTGCCTCTCTCTCTCTTTCTCTCAGTGCCTCTCTCTCGCTCTCCCTCTCTCTCGCTCTCTCTCTCTCTCTCTCTCTCTCTCTCTCTCTCGCTGTCCCTCAGTGTCTCCCTGCCTCCTCGCTCAGCAGCTCCTCCATGGAGAGCTGGTGCAGTCGTCCTCTTCCTCACTTCTTTATCATGACATGAGAAGGAGACCGACCTCGGGGCTGAATCTCGCCGTGTTTAGCAGCGTGTTTACAGATCAGCCCTCACATCATCCCGGCAACTTTTCTCCGTATTCTTAAAGCGCCCCCTCCCCTGCTCCCTTCAGACCCCTCCCCTGTACTTTTCTCATCCGCTCCCGGGAGAGAAGTCACTTCTCTGGGAATCACAGGAGGCTGTTTCTTCTCCCTCTCTCTACGGGGATCCGCATGGATGTGGCAGCGGTAGAGGGGATGTCTTTGCCGGGTGTCCGACTCCGGAACCGGCCACCGCAAGGGATGCCGACCCAGAGGAAGGTCCGGGCGAGGCGGAAAAGGCGAAAGGAGTTGGTGTTGATCCAGATCTGCTTGTTCGGAGGCTTGCTGCTGCTCGTCAAGGGCTTTTCCTTCTTGGGGGAAAATTCAGGTGAGGTCCGAGCCGGCGAGGTGACACTGTTCCTCTGGTTATACTCACACGATCTGAGCAACACTGCGGGGTTCGGTTCAGTTCCAGAAAACAGCGCTGTACTCGCGCAGAGACCTGAGTTTAACATGAAGGCAGCTGCATATTGGCTCTATATTATATTCCCGAGTGCTTTCTACTTCAAGTGATGTGTCATCAACCTACATGTGACATCCCGTGAGTGATCGTTATAATGATAATATTAACCGTTCTAATGTGAAATCAAATGTAAATGTGGCGCAAATAATCATGACTTTAAATTTAAAGCTTGAACACAAAACGTTTACTAAGTGCTTCACTGAAAAAGAAAACTAAAAAATACATGCAGTGCAATTATTAAATGCCTGGTTAAAATCAAGATAATAATTAAATAATTAAATTAAGCACAAACAAATATTATCCGGTAAAAGCAAGAACAATGTAAAAAAAAAGGAAAAAAAAGCTACTTAAGGTAACAGTTACTTTATAAAAATGCGTTTTTAAAGAGTTTTAAAAGAGGATGAGGTTGTTCCACAGCTGTGAAGCTCTAACAGTGAATGAATCTTAAACCCAGGAACAGCTGGTCAGCAGAACCAAGTGAAGAGCAGGGGTATAAGAGGTAAGACTGCTTCTAAGTAAGTAAAGTCCTCGATAATTTGAATTAAGCTAACTCACGTCCCCAAACAGAGATGTAACAAAGGTGTGTGTGTTCACGCCATTTCCAGCACAAGCGACATTATGTTCTTTTTAGTAGTAGTAAAAGAGTCATGTCCTTTTGGAGTTAACTTCTGGCGCAACTTGACCTGATTTTAAAGAAGAAAGAAAAATAAATAGGACAAATGTCAAGGTGTCACACAGGTACACTGGTACACAGTGGGCTATAATGGGAATTCTTCTGAGCTTTAACTATGGGAAACTATTCTGGGGCAGAGGGATGCAGAGGCTCCTGCATGTACAGGTGTTTTAGTTGCAGAGCTGTGAAATCAGGGCAATGAGCCCCAGGGTATAGGCCTGCACCTCTCCAAGTTACAGCAAATGGTTACACACTGTCCCCCCCCCCCCCTCCTCCCTCCAACTTTTATTTCAAAGCTCTCTCTCTCTTTCTGACATGTCTGTTAAAGGATCACCAACACATCTACATCCAAATAGAAATCCTGATAATAAATTACTACAGTACAGCAAACATATGTACCACTTGACTTGATGCCTCCATGTTCCCATCTCTCTCTTTTTAACTGTCATTGACTGTGCCACCCCCCCCCCCCCCCCCGACACTCCTCTTGATTACTGAGTCAGCGTCAGCTACAGTGAGCAGTATTTATCACTTTCCATGGACAGAGGGCCCTGCGTGAATATTCATACACTCATGATTCGTGCATCATCAGTGTGAGTCATTTTTTTTCCCCCTCCCCACTGCATATGCTGGTTTTATGGAAATGCAACAGTGCTGCTGTCTCCCTGCATGTGCTCAAGAAGTGGATGTGAACAAGAGGCGACACAGACACGTTTAATGCACTTCCCCTGTCCCCATTGTGTTCTCGTCAACTCTTAATCAGCTCGCCGGAATATCAATTAAAGTTGATTATTTATGATGTGCTTAATGAAGTTCTGCTAAATGGAGGTTGATGCTGTGGAGCTGGAAGCAGAGCACTCAACTCCTCCTCGCAGCGGCACATTAATCATTTCCGCTCTCGTCCTCTCCTTCATCGTGTGCAAGATAGCGAGAGCCAGAATGGAGGGAAGGAGAGAGTACTGAGCACTGGCACGCAAACCTCGGTGCTGCTTCGGCTGCCCTGTGTGGGGTTCTGAAGGTGAGGCCAGGTGAGGAGTTCAGCCGTGCACTGAGGACTATTCAATAACTGGGCTTTTTAATTCGATTTGTATCCGTCTCTTAGGCCAACCTTGTAGTTGGCAGGGTGGAAAGGGCAGAGGGTTCCTGCTGAGCTCCCTGAAGTATGAAATAAATTCATTGGTGTTGCTGCTGTCTCGAAGAATGTGCAGATGTAGCCACAGTGGGAGCCTCACTTTCTGCACTGCACTGTTGCTGCAACCCCTAAGAGAATTTTGTTTAGGAAAAACATGAAATTCCCCTTCAATGTATGCATTTTGGAGGGAGGAGGACACCAGATTGACACATCTGTGGTGCACTCCTCCAGCTGTTCACTACCCGGCTATTACGTAAGGAAATCAAACTTTCATGTCACAGAGGTCAAAAGCCTGCTCTATAAAAATAAAACTATTAGCTACACATGCACTTTTATCTGCAACATTCAAGAAACAAACTGGTAACTTGGATGAAGAAACTAAAACCTGTTAAAATGCCTTTATTGTTTATGTGCAGATATGTGTGTACTCCAAACAGATTGATAAGTCATCACCTTTCATAAACATAATTGTCCAGCTTGGCTCTCTGCTGCACGTCTGGTTATTGAATATCTGTGATCAGTGTTTTTGTGACACTGACTAAATTATGTCCTGTCTCTGATAACTGTGAAGGACCAGAATTTGGGATTGAGTCCTTGCTCAGATTCATAATTCTGATCAGAAAGGAGCTTGGAGAACTCACATCTGCCAAAGCTCACGCCCTATCTCGCCAGGTCAAAAAAAGGGGAGAAAAAAATCCCGGATCCACCTGTCCTATTTGGTCCAGACCTCACATATCCGCCAAGATTCAATAAAATAGGTTCAGTAGTTTTGGAAACATATTTTGCTTGGCAGAGGTTATTAGAGATTTCAGGCTCCCAAAGGTGCAGGTTGACAACCATGTAATGAAACCTACAGTCGTAAATGTAATCTCAATCTCAGTTTGTATTGTGAGACACATTTTCCAGTGTCAAAAATCATTTAGCGTGAGCATTTATGGTGCCCTGTGGCAATTTCTTTCAAATGTAAAAAATAAACTTAAATTTAGGGTCACAAATATGTGATCTGTGTGTGTCTTTGATGAACAACTGTGCTGAATGCGTTTCATCAACATCTGTAGATCCAGTTTTTGAACATTTTAAACCTGCATTGTCATTGTTTATATAACGCTGAGGAAAACACTGCTCCATAAAGTTAACCTGATTTAAAAATACACATTTAGTGTCAATACATACAGAGACGCCACATTGGCCACTTCTGCCCATTGCTGCAAAATGTCAACACCTCCATTGGAGCTGGCACAACTGGCCTGTGAACAAAAACAAATAAACAAAGGGTTTGCATTTCTCATCGAGTTTCAGTTTTGCATCTTGATGTTAGATGTGTTTCTGTGTTAGCCTTCATGAACTGAACTACTGCTGTGTTTGAAAATTATTCATTGTCTGAAGGAACTCACATTCATGGAACCTGGGTTCGATTAATACTTGTGGACACGCACATGAAATGTGTGACATGTTAATGGCTTATTCTCTTCACGTTTCTTTTTTATTGTGCTGCAGCTCAAAACAAAATTAATTGACTTTTGAATCCTGAACTGACTTACTCAGTATCAGTCAGTTTAGTTCTTCAGTGTTAATATATTTCATCCCTTGTTTTTTAAAGGGTAAATGATTAAGCCCTCACTTTTTAAGTGGTCTGAACAGTTAGTTGTGAATATTTAAAACAATACAGAACCCTGTGATACAGTACAACTACACAATATACACAACATTATTATATTTGTATAATTTCCATTTGTCTCTTGACAGCGATTACAGCCTAACTTTCAAATAAAACTGGAAACAAAACCTTTAACACAATATGTTATGGAAAACCTTAAACAAAACAATTTTAAGTCACTTTTGAAATGTTATCCCGACAAACCACAGCTCCCTTGTTTGCATGTATTGTTACAGGGACGTCTTCCATGTTTCAACATGGCGGCAAATTTGACATATGATCCAGCAGCTAATGCAGCATCTACATATACAGTATTTGTATGTGGTAGTTACTTTTAATGTAGGACCAAAATGACACACTGTGAATGTTGCTTCATTTTTGCAAAACTAACCATGAAATGATGCAGATTTCAGCTGCTGGCAGCTGCAGACATACAGCATCTACCTCAAACCCCCTTTGCAAAATCCTCATGTTGTACTGCCCTCATGAAAATAGCAGAGAGGACTTCTTGACACGTCTCTACTTGCATACTCTATCACACTCTCTGATATGATATCAATCTCACAGTCACATAGATTGGATGCAAGACTTTACTTGAGACCCATCTCGCACCAATAGGGCATGTATCGAGCATGTATGGTTAGTGTTTTCTCATATTCATTAATTCTTAATTCTTATTTTATTAATTTTAGATTACCTTTTTTATCCATGCACATATTTCTCATGGTCAAGAAATATGTGTTTTAAAGGGGAAGCATAGTTTTGGTATCACCGTTTATAGTATTAGGTTTTACATTACATCATAAAATACCCCATTGAAATGCTGTAGCTGCTCTAAAAGATCACTAGAGTCTGTATTTTAAAGGTGTACCTTTTTCTGTGGCAATCTGTGTAGGTTTTGACATCTCGAGCCGGAGCAGCGAGGACCAGGAGAGATGGGGAGGAAGGAGGCTACTGCAGGAAATTGACAACAGCAGCCTGGAGGAAATAGAGAGTGAACAATCTAAGAACTGCACAGCTCCAGGTGAGACGGAGACAGGATAAAAGAAAGAGAAGACATAAGTGTTCTCTCCCTTGTTAGAACAGAGAGAGAGCAGGATAGGGCAAAGAGAAGGGAAAGTGCAAAACAGATGGTTACCCCCAACATGTTCGGTTTTCTTTCCCTTCCTGATCCCCCTGTTTTCTCTTCCCTAAAGTGCGATTACCCAGATAGTGAAGTCAGATGATTCCTCATGATTGCAGATTATAGCAGGTTGTGAATTTCTTCCTGCTTCAAATGTTTTCACACTCTGCCTCTGTCACAGATTTTCTTCAGGATCTAGCTGGTTTCATTCTCACTCACTCCACATAGCTTTTCCCCGTCTGTCTCTTCATCTCTCCCTATCCCTCCCTCTGTGTTCACCTCTTGCTTTATCCCCAGAGTGGCCATCCCTCAAATCTTGTTTCCATGGTGATCTTTTTGTCTTATCATCAACCCAGCGACTTGTTTTTGAGGTACTCAAGGTGGTGTGTGAGGATGTAAAGTTTAAAATCTGCATGCCGAAGTGTCCTTGGGTAAGATGCTGAACCCTAAATAACAAAGTGCTGCGAATAGATTCACTGTATGAATGTGTGTGTGAATGGGTGAATGTAAAGCTGAACTGTAAAGCGCTTTGAGTGGTCATCAAGCCTAGAAAAGCGCTATATAAATACAAAACCATTTACCATGTACCATTTACATGTTAAACCACGGTTGTGGCATTTCTCACTTGACCTCACACATGCATACTTTCCAAACGTCACCCATGTCTATTTGCTGTTCTTTTTACGTAGATGGAAGGAAATGTAATGTTCAGCTCTGTTATAAAGGACATGTTCTAGGTAAGAGGGGGATGCGACCCCTGCTGATCGCATTGACATTTGTCTTTTTTACCTTGAGTGGGAGACAATTGACCTCCCCCCGAAGGGAGGAGTTATTCTCTTGTGAGCTCATTAAGCAAAATACCCATCATCAATCTCCTCTCTCACCCTCCCAAGGTCGCCACTGTCATCTATAAAGGGAGCTGGGGTCAAAGTTCCACTTATTTTCTCCGCCGGCTTATTATGCAGTAGCTGCTCTTTCCTCCTCTCGTGCTAAATTTAAAGCACATACCCCCCTGTGGCCTAAGCCCCCACCACACACAGGAAGAAAGAAGGTTTTTTGCTAAATAACCTGATTTTCAGCACGTTGTGGGGATTTCTGCTCCTTCCCAATGAATGACATAAAATTAACCCTTTTGTGGGGTTGGTGAGACATTGGTGAGAGTGTTTATGGGAAAGAAAATGCAAAGGTAGTGCATGTGTGTGACGGAAAGGATATTGAATGTATACAGGAGCAATATGCCTGAATTACACGTGGGAGAACAATTTGCATCCTAGTACAAAATCCTAAAATTTTTTCCCATCAAAGTATGTTGAAGAGGTCTTGAGGACCTTTACTGCTCCAAATGTAGAACAGCATTATAAAGCCTTCTGGCCTCAGCACGTCCTCAATCGAAGCAACTTGGTTGGTTGGTTTTACCCTGTTCATCTCCTTCTTGGTAGGGTTGAGAATAGTTTAGCATACCTCTGCTCCAATCTCATGACTTGTCTTCCCAACTCTGGGGCCAGGGACGCCCACACTGACGGCTGATTTCCT
The DNA here is from genome assembly GCF_949316205.1 of Platichthys flesus. Classification (NCBI taxonomy): domain Eukaryota; kingdom Metazoa; phylum Chordata; class Actinopteri; order Pleuronectiformes; family Pleuronectidae; genus Platichthys; species Platichthys flesus. The sequence continues at coordinate 3,806,799 of NC_084949.1, forward strand.
TGGCATGGGATCACGCTAGCAGTCAAACACATCCCTGTGATTTCCAATGTATCCGGTATTCGCAAGGTGATTCAACAAGTTTTGTCATGTTCCTCCCTTCCTTCTTCTCTCGAAATTGGTGAATACTGCCACCAATTCTACCAACTGTTGCTCCCAGCACCTGGCAGCTGCTCTCGGTTCCCTGCTCTAAGCTATTGCTCGGGCATTTGCGTCACGTCATCGTGTCAGAGCCCTTTAACGTGAAATACAGCCACACTTTTGACACTTAACATTTTCTTTGTGGTAGCTAGGAGCTATAATGGTAAGCTAAATTTACTTTGTGCCAGAGCCATGCAGAGTGTGTTGTTGGCAGAGTAAGTTGGAATTATAACCACACACATGCAGTGATGTTAATGTTGCTTGTAAGCAGAACAACTATTTCAACACAAAGCTCAGGCACTGGAAAGAGGCACCGAAATCCACATGGTGATTGGATACTTTAGGCACCAGTTCCTGATTGTCACTAATTCCAGTACCCAATCCTACGTCTCAGTGCTGCCACCACATTCCAACATCTCTGTTCTTAACTTGGCAAGCTCAACCAAAATGTTGTGCTTGCCACATAATAAAGTTGTTATTACTGCAAGCCTAAGAGTTTATAGCCATGCCAACAGCACTGTAAGACAGTCATACTTTGTTTTCTTGTGTCTGTCGCATGCTAGGATCTGTGATAAGTAAGCATGCTAACATTTGCTAATTCGCACTAAACACAAAATTGGAATGGATGCCATCAATCTTGTTCTTTTGTCATAATACAAAGATAATTGATTCCACATTGGTGAAATTCACATGTTACAACAGCATATAGTCAAAAGGAGGTAGACACGAGAACATGTGAAAGTATAAGTAAAGTGATCAAATTAACATTTTAACATGATTGTGACATTAAATTAAATGTCAAAGGATTTATTAAAATTCAAGCACATCTGTATTCAATTTCATGGCAGTCCCTCCAAGAGTTGTCAAGACATTTCACGCAAAGCCAGAAAGGTCAGGAAAAGTCAGGGGATCACCAATGTCAGTAGGATTTAAATCCTGGGAACCATGAACTTCTGAATCAAATTTCATACTAATAAAACAAAATGTTGCTGGGATATTGTGACATTGCCACCCCCACAGGCGTGATGCTAGCATAACTTTAGATAAGATAAATAAATAATAGTTGGTTAATCAAATTATGTGTGCGATAATGTAGTAGCTCACACAAATTGTGCAAACTGTTTTCCACAGCAAAAGGTTGGCTGATGAGGAAGCGTCCCGTCATAGGCTCTGTGCTCTAGGAAAACGCAGCGCAGCTTGAGATTAGAGGCTGCTGATGATCAGGTGCAAGTAAACTGAGGGAGAGACTCCGGAGAATTTGCTGAGCAGAAGATGAAACAACCATCATCACGACTCCCTGATTTCTATTGTGAGGACCACTCTGCTTCTGTTGATTTAAAACGCTTGTTTAGTCCTTCACCACCCATCCCCACTCCACCACAAATTTTTCTGTCAATGGGTTAACAAGATGTGAAACACAGTCAGATGCTTCAGTAAACTCGGAGAGTGGTCACATCTTGTTAACCTGGTGGCTTTGATGTATTATTTGATTTGTTACAAATGACTGAAAATGTCAGACTTTCTTTGCCTGGGAGGAGGTGGTGAGTTCATGGCCAGTATATGTGTTTGTAGGTGTCTTATTTGTGTCGGTGCGTGCATGTGTGTGTATGTGTAAGCAATCTTGTACAAAAAGAGCCCTATCCGTCGTGCTCTTGACGACGGATAGGGCCCTTTTATCATGGAAAACAAGTGTTATTCACTTTGATGATGCTGCCGTCCAAGTCTAGTGTGCAAGGCCATGCTGTGCTTTGATGTCCCCAAATAAGAAAAGTCAGTTTCTTCTGAAGATTTATCTGAGATTAATCATACTGTAGTTTTCATCTGCGGTAAAGCTGATGAAATGCACTCACATGTACACTCACATACCCTTTTTCCCTCCTTGTCGACCCCTTACAAACACACACATCACTACAGTCCATCATTCAGGTGCTTTTTTTAGTCCACCATACACCTGACTGCTCTCTCCAGGGGTCTTTCCCCGGAGGCCGCCCTCCTCTCTTACTAAAGATCTTCTCCTCTGCACTCAGCTCGGCTCCAACGCAACACTCCATTTTAGGAAAGGAGGCTACTATGACTTAATCAGGGCTTCCCTGTGAGAAATGAGGTGTGTGCATGCACATGCGCGTGACTGCAACTTGAACCATTCAAAGGGAAGCCTCAATAAGAATTGTATTAATTAATGCGAGGATGCTATTCCCAGTTTCTGCACTGTTTTGGTGTGTGTGTGTGTGTGTGTGTGTGTTTCCCTCACTTCACGTGGGCAGCCAAACTGGCTCCACCCTGCATTCTAGAGGCAAGTAAGAAGGCATCACCATAAGGAGGTTGATGAATTTAATCACATCAGAAAAATAGGCTGCTCCACTAATACTTTGACAGTAGCCTCCCACTAATCAAATGCTAAATTGACCCAGGGAGGGCCCAGAATGATTTCCTCTGAGAAATCCATTCTGCCAAATTACAATATTAGCTTTGAGTAGGCTGCTGCTGCCTTCACAACAGCAACAACTGTATTAACAGTTACAGTTCCTTCATAGCCGACTAACGTGCGGATTGGCAAAGTCATCTTGTTGTGTTATTGCAGGAGCAGGAGCCCCGTGCTCATGGGAATAACACAAATCCATCACAGCAATTAGCCCAGCAAGTCCGAGTGTCCCCTCCACACTGGCTCCCACTGATTCTCTGCCTGAAGAGACGAGTAAGAGAGACGCTACACGGCGTAAATATTGTTTTATTTGATCAATGGTGATGTTTCTTCTCTCTCTTATCACATCCAACATATTGAAGAATCACTTATCTGGGTAATGGAGATCAGGTTTTTTGTCACCAGCAAAAGTGGCTTGACAAACTTTTAAAGATTTATCCTACTGAGACATAGAGGCTGTTTCCTGACTAAACCGGCAACATCATTCTTTACTGCTGTTTTTCAGCTTGACTGGAATGTTTGCTGTTTGTTAGTTGTTAATATTCAGGCCTTTAATGCCTTCATTACACAGTGGAGAGCTGAGATCAAATAAAATGAGAGAGAATTTGAACAACAGAGATTGTTGCAATAAAAAAGTCAACATATTAACCTCCCGTCAGTCTCCATTACTTCATTTCATGATGAACAAACACTTCTAACTATTTATATATTAACCATTTGAACTTTATGTAAAAATATGCTGCAGACAATTTGTGTACTGTAAAAGATTTAGCAATTGGAATAGATAAGAAAAAATAACATACAATACATTAGAAAAGTAACACCCATATTGCCTCTGAAACAAAGCATTGAAAAGAATGCAGACAATACATTGAGTGGGTTAATAAAGTGTTGAGACCTTTTTATATATAGTCTATGGTTCAGATTCCATAATTTTTTCTACATTTTATTGAATTATAGATTTAATTTAATTAAAGTGTGTCTTGTAAGCATGTTTAGAAACATTAACAAGACCAAGCCGAAAAGTTGAGGGAACCCTCTGTAGAGTGATACAACTGTGGCCAGACATAAATCAGAGACAGGGTATATAGAAGTCGCCAGGATCCCAGTGTCTTTAAAACTGTGTAGCCAAACTGAGTAACCAGACAAGAAGGGTAAATGGACTGCTATTATATAATGGCATCTTTCTAGGCAAATAGCCACTCAAAGCTCTTTATAATGTATGCCTCATTCGGACATTCATCGAAGAGTGTTAAAAAATGGACTATATGTGGGGAAGCCAGGGACTGAACCAACCACCTTCTGATCACTAGATGACAGCTAACTCCTGCTCCACACCTCCCCTAAATGTCTCTCCATGGCCCTAACTCTAGCAGAGGTTTCTGCAAAGATCTCAGACGATGCCAGAGGTATAAACATCTCAGCATTCAAATTGCAATCGTGCCTTAATGGTGGAGTAGCTCGATGACGGCCATGTTGAGTAAAGGCCTGACAGGCAGTTTGGTGTTTGCCAGAATGGCATTTAAAGAATGAACAGGAATGATGAAACCAAAACTGAAACCTGTGGTCAGAACTCTATACCATATACCAGGCACTGCTCATAACCTGGCCAATACTATCTCAACCATTAAGCATGGTGGTGGGACCGTTTCAGAAGCTGGGACAGGAGGCTTTTCAGATTTTAGGATGAATGCAGCCAAATAAAAAGGTCCTTTAAAAATGATTGTTCCAATATGCAAATAGCCTGGGCAACAGTTCACATTTCAGCACAACAGTAATGCAACAGAGAAAACCGCAGGGAAGTGGCTTAGGGACAATTCTCCTGCAGATGCCAGTTCACTGCCGATATCCAACCAATCCCACAGCGCTAGATAAGATCTGCTTTGAAGTGGGGGATAACCCGGCCAAATCCAGGTGTGCAAAGCTTCGAGAGATAAATCTAAGAGGACAAAAATCTGGAATGGCTGCCAAAGAGGCGTCTTCAAAATATCCAATTATCGATCTGATTACCTCTGTGAGAGATTTAGACATTACTTTTTTTATACATTTGGACAAATTTTAAAACATGGTTCATGTTTGTCATTTTTGTATAGATTGTTGTCAAACAATATAAAAATAAAACACAATAAAATATGGGAATTGTAAAGGGGTCCTATTAGTCTCGTCGGTGCTGTCTATTAAAGCAGAGTGTTCAAACCTTTGATGCAGTACTCTGTCACCACAGTGCTGATGTGAAAAGATTTCCTATTCACTAAGTTGGCCTCATGCTGAGGTAATGGTAACGTGGGTACAATCTAATGCTTCAGTCAATCATGGAAAAGAAATGTCAGCTCAAAGAAAACCTCATTCATTATTGATATTCAAATAATGTTCCGTAAGGCACCTGCTATTTCTTGGAGGTAATATGTAATACCCATAGAGGGAAGCTGCTCTGACAATGCTACAAACAAATATCTCTCTTGAAATGAGTCGTGATAGGAAACAAAAAGGAATCCCAGTGCTGTTTCTCTTCATACATACTACAGTTAAAGTAGCCCTGTCATTTCTGCTTGGACTTGAAATCGCTTCCCTCATTCATCTGATGTGAATGCGGCACTGATGCCAAAGAGATGAATCACGAGGAGCTGAGCTTTGTACATGTATTCAAAAGATTGAAATTAACCTGCACCGGTGTGCAGCCTGTGTTGCCATGGAGACGTACACTTCTTAAAAGTGAGTCATCGTCATTATATTGAGAGGCCAAAGTTATGCACAAATTTAGCCCCATGAATTATGCCGTACTGATTGACCTGGCTGGTGTTATGGTGGATGTGATATGAAATACGAAACTGGATTTGTCTTGTTTAGGAACCTTTTGTAACACGTTGTCGACCAGGAAGGAAGTGAACAGCTTTCTGTTGTGACTGTAAACATGAGCATCCACTTTAATCATGTGCAAAGAGATTTTCCCCCATGAAATACACAAGAACCTATAGTAACTTCATTGGGTTTCGGTAAGCTTGGTTAGTTTTTTACCTTAGTAGTAACAGACCAGCAAGCTGCCCCAGATTTGTCTGAGATATTGAACAAAGTCTGAGAGGCCTTATTCTCCCTGGCAGTGTTTTTTCCAAGACCCACCACCTGCACTGCTTAAACAGAGTAAACTTATGGCACACATCACTCAAGTTACACTATGTGGCTGGAGTGACATATAGAAGGTGAACAGGTGAAAGCAAGTGAAAGCTTTTGTCAGTGTCGCACATGTATGTAACAACGTGAACTTGATTCATATCCAAATATAAGAAAACATAAATTTTTTGCCAGGACCAATGCTGATACATTTTGTTATTTTGTATCCTGTTAGGAGATTAAACACCAACTTTCTGGTTGAGCACTTGCCAACATCCCATAGACGGCGTACAGGCATTATTGCTGTCAGTTCAGGTGGGCTATCTGTGTGTACAATCTGTCTGATTGACTGACTGCTTGTGTTTCTTACCCTGATGGACTTTGTTCTACAGATGCTGCTACGTTCCCTGTTTCCACACCTCTGCTATTATTTTCCTTTCCTTAACATATTTGAATTACTTTACAAGAACAATGTCATCCTAACCAATACAAATGATACCAAAAATTACAAAAAAAGTTGTAACAAATAGAAAAGGACAACTCAACCTTAGAATCTGAAGGAGGCAAAAATATATATCTCCTTCATTATCCTCATCCAGATTTCTCTCAGTCCACTGTTCACTCACAGTTGATCTTCTTTAACCTCTAACTGCAGATGTGCATTCGTGAATAAAGACCCTGAGCGTGTTCATGCACAGATCATGTAAGATTATGGGAATCCTGTCACAGCAGTCAAACTGTGTCAGCAGTGAACCTCAGCACATTTCCTCAGTCCCTACAGAGACATTTTTAACTGTTTTTGCTACTGATCCCATTATACCCGCAGGGTTGTGGGGCTCTGTGTACCAATCGATCTTGAGCAAGGGCTTTTGTTGTTGCAAACTTCCCCTATGGTCCGTTCAGAAAAGAGCATATTTCTCCCTTACATCCATTTTCCTGGGACTGTATGTACCCTGTAGGATGATCTTGTCACCTACCATTCTAGTTTCCACTGTGGTCAGCAGGTCTTCATACTGTCCCAATTGTAACCTGATCATTCTGGGAACGTCCTCGATGGTGATGGGATCTGTATATGGAGTCTTCTGTAGCATCTCATTTCAACTGCTGGGATTGTCTTCTGTAATTCTGATAAAGAGATTAAAAAAGTGCAGATATCACAGAATAAACACAGAGACATGAACTTGCAGAAGCAAGATACACTCATGTGTTTATGTATAAAAGAATGTGTGTTTGTGTGTTTGCTTTGGTGTGTGTGTGTGTGTGTGTGTTTTGGGCATGGTGTGTGTGTGTGTGTGCATGCTGTAAACAGTTCAAGGAAGGCAAAAAATAAGAAAAAGCAGGAGTCCTTAAATGTCACATTACTCAGCACGGTAACTACGCTCACGACATGCGATGTGTCAGCCCACATCATCATCGCCCACTGAGCATGTGCAGTACAGGCCCCCAGCCCTCCACGTGCGCTCAGAATATGCACAAGATGAACACAGGGATGTGCCTTAACACATCCCGAGGGTGGGAAATGCAACTTTAATCACCTATTTCAAAAAAACTTTATTTCGTTGTTGTGCTGAGTGGCGTCGTCATCCCCTTGGTTGCAGTTGTTGTTGTGCTCACTGCTCGATCTTTGTCGTCATTGTCGCAAAAGCTTCGACAGCTTCACTTGTCGGCCGCTCTTCCAAGGGTCGACCGTGACTCCTGGTGTCAAATGAGGCCTCCTCCTCTTCTGTGTGTGTGTGCATTCGGCGTGTGTCCTCTCGTAGCTCTCTTTGCTTGACCTCTCAACCAAGACTCCAATCCCAAAATGCATTGCCTCCAGCTACATGATGCATCCTGCAGCTATTTTTATTAATTTTCTTCCAGCCAATTTTGACAAGAACTCATGTTCCTCCCTCTTTCCAGAAAATATCATATCCAGAGACTAAAGGAGCAACTTTCAACTTCCTTTGTCCCCTAACGGCAATTTGTGTTTACAGCAAGGGGTACAACACATAACACATTAAAACATAAAATAATCAGCATCTTGCTATCTGATATTCAAACAGTCATCATCAGGGACTTAGTCATCAGAGACATCATAGTCAACATCATCCCCATTACTACCCCAACCACATTGCATATTGTAAAGACAACACAAATCAACATTGTCTCTTGCATTGTCTCATGTAAAAACAACACTACACCAACAACACACACCACACACACACAGCCAAAACCCTTACCCCATCCTGAATTAAAAAGAGAGATGGCTGAGGAGATATAAGAGTGCTTGTACATGTTTGTCTTTAAAGGGGTTCCCAAACCAACAGATTAAAGAAAACAGACATATGATATACGATCTATAAAACGGAATCATGGGTGATAAACAGTTGATCTCAGGTTCACAGTGTCTGTGTTATAATATCCTGAGCTGTATGCATTGTTGAGCTGCAGAGTGTGCTGCATATTCACTGAGGGGTTTGTTTGTCCCACAGCTGTGCGGCTGTTCATCTCACAGCTTCAGAAAAGCCAATATCATTGTTTCATATCTGGAGGAAAGTCAGATTTGTCTTTTTTCAGGGCAATTGCGTTGCGCATCAATGAACTTATTCCCTTTGACTGGGTACAAAACAAGTCTGCATGCCAGCTGCGGCATCTCTTTTTTTCACTATTATCCACACAGATTCTGATCTTTTAAAGATGAATAGTAAAATAGATATATTTGATCCCGTTGTTATTTTGAGTCTACCTTCCTTTACACTTCCTTTTCCTTTCAACTCCAAATATCAACCTCCGTCATCCTCACCACCAAACGAAATCTAACCACCACGCATCATTCAGGAGACTTCTTTTCCGTTTATTTTTTCACTGAGAGAAAACAGAGCGACTACACACAAACACATACACACCCACACAAAGAAAAAAAAATTCCCATTGTGCATAATTAGCAAAAAGGGTGAGATGCCAAATCATTGCATTCATAACAGGCTGGATAGCTTCCAGCCGATAGTTGTTTTACGAGCAAGAGAGGGATTGCAGAGGGAGCTGGATTGTAAATATCACTCTCACCGCTGTGTGGGATAGCAGGGAATTCTCTAATGGCGTATTTAACTGATGTTTATCACCATCATCATGGCATACACTAATCTGCTATTTGAGTTCTACCCCTTTTTGAATTCTATAAACCTGTTGTGGGACCCAGAGCGTATGAACGACAGCCACTGAGCAATACACGCCTACAAAAAAACTACAGCAACTAGAGAATCATTTCAGTTTGTTACAGCATGGGTCTAATTGTTTATAATTAGCCATGCTGATTATACTTTTGATCCCCTACTCTTGCTTGAGTGACTTCAACAGTTTAAACTTTTGGGAGCCGCTGTGGCTCCGGGGGTAGAGCCACTATGCAGAAGGTCAGCAGTTCGATCCCCGTCTCCCACGTCCTGCATGACCAAGTGTGGGCAAGCTACTAAACCCCAAATTGCCCCTAATGGTTGTGTTGCTAGTGTGTGAGTGATGTGTGATAGAGAAAGTGCTGCACTTAGATGCATTGTATGTATTTCTGTGATTGGGGTGTTAGGGTTAGGTGTATGGCAAAAACTGTACTGTAGAGAGCTTTGTATGGCCATCAAGACTATAATAGCGCTATATAAATACAGACTGCTGCACGGGTTGGAACTGTCACACAGACATACTGGTCAGCAGCTGAGGAACTGAAGGGACAGCAGCTGTCCCCTCTTTCTGAAGCCAGAAATGGAAAAAATAGCCATCCAGTGGGCTGCAAGCAGATTATGCAGAAGGAAATCAACCTTGTTTTTATTTGTTGATTCACCGATGCTGAGTCTGAAACACCAACGGATCAATGTTTGAATTTTAGTACACTTTTATCATCAGGAGTATTTGTCATCATTTTTGTCATCTTTATTTCATTTTTCTTATAAGGTTGTATGCACCAAGTTCACTTCTGGGATCTTGGAGAACAGCAACATCGATAAAAAAAGTCAGACAGAGAGACACTTAGACAGACATGACGAACGGACGGGGACAAACACACAGACAGACACAAAGAAACACAGACAGACTATCCATCCCAGTTCAAGGACTCATTCTGACTTCCTTGGCTGAGGTTATTATTTATAGACTTCAGGGTCGTTCATTCGTCTTCATTTTGCCTCCAAATAAAGCTGTGTAGATAACAGCTCAGCCCATTGTGTTTTATCCTGTTTGATTGATGATGTGATAGGCTGATATGTGGACCAATAAGTTTGAACCGAATATGACTGATCGATCTGCAGTGTCTTTGTAAAAGGACTCCAGTTGTAATTCATCAAACTGTATCAACTGTTTCATTGATCAAAGTGTGATTGTGCCATCCCTCTCTGTATTTCTGTCCGTTTCTCTCTCTCTCTCACACACACACAAACACGTACGTGTACACACTGTGAAATCATCTCTCAAGCCTTTACTACAGAGGTCGGATCTTATTTGTACCAAATATCCAAATGCAGTCAGACAACCCCCCCCCCCACACACACACACACGCACTCACAAACACACACACACACAGGCTAGCCAGCAAGGCCCATTCGTTTCCATGACAACGGCCTGAAAGTATTATATCATCAGTCAGAAGTGAGCAGGGCAGAAATCTGCGTGCATACACACACACACAGACGCACAAATACACAATTCCCTTGCTTGCTGTGTGTATTTCACTCCGTCTAACACACAGACACAAACACACACACCCAAACTTCCAAAAATACCGTCTCTCCTCAAAACGTCCTTTAGACTAGAGCATACGCAGCCTTGCCCTGTGTTATGCAAGTTTCCCAGGCTGTTACTTGGGAGAGGTGACATCCTCACCGTCAAGATGGAGGCTGAAGTAGAAGTTTTGAGGCAGTCTATTTATTACTGCTTAGTGATTCTCTTAAAATCTAACCTGATACGCTTCCTACTCCCTCAAATTCATTATGCTCATCATAAACTACGTTGGTAATTAACAGTAGAGGGACATTAACAGTGGGAGCTCAAATTAACAGTTTGAGCGGGCAGGCCAACCCTTTTAAGACACACTGAATAATTCACTGTGACTACATTAGCTTATCAACACATTTGACCCCTTAATGAAATCATTAACATCCATGTAGCTGGTTATCAGTGTGGCCTGTGTTAGAGGGATAACCCGCATTGATTTCTGATGGTTTCTTTGCTCTTCACTCGTCTTGACAGCTTCATTTAAGTGAGTGAGCGGGGCTGCCTGGTGGTCTGCTTTCCTTATGATATGAAGTAAGCATCCATATCTGAAGTTTAAGAACAACAGGCATCAGCACATGGTTTTAGCTCTCTTGCTCTGCATGGCAAAAGATCAGCAAGCCGGAAGCACTGGGCAAAAAGTGGTGAAGGACGAATCCAGGGGGCTTGTTGGTGCGATACTTTATATTTAAAGAGCAGAGATTGCAGGAAATCCCCAAAGACTCTCAAACATCACTCCACCTTTTCATCATCTGCTCTTTGAAGGTTATAAATAACCACCAAAGATGGAGGGGGAGAGGGGGGTGTTAGGTAAAGACGTCGAGAGTGGGTGTCCAGTGGGTTTGTACAGTAGATGTGTAGGGGAGAGAGTTCTAGGCCAAGAGCAAGTGGAACGCCACCATATGCATGTGCGTGGTTCTCTCACTTCCTCTTTTCTATTTTCCTCTCTATAAATAAATGTACACACTGGCTCACTGGTGCTGAAGTAACTATAGCCAATCATCACCTAAGAGTGGTAGAATGTCCTTCAGGCTTTTCCCTCCTGTGTTATACTTTTGTAAATATCTTTGGGTTTTGGGCTGTTTGTTGAACATAACAAGTACATTGTTTCTTCCCATGCACATTGTTTCAAAGGAGGTCAATTTTGAAGTGACTGTATTTACAGATCCATTTAAACAAATGAACCATTTTTACCAATAAAATGTAAAATTCTTCCTGATGTATTTAGGGAGCCATCAGGACAACACCCTGCATTCAGGTTCTTCATTGCTGTTTTTGTTCGTTTCTGTATGTCTTGCTCTCGTAATACATCTGTACATTCCTCATAACACTGTGCACTAAAGTTCTTTTTTTGTTTACCTCAGTTGAGTCTTTGACTGAAACTTGTGATATTAGTTTGGGCGCCTTTAGAATCCTGCTGAGGGGCAACGTATCCAGCCCTTGTGAGCACCACCTCATCCTCATATACCAATCAACTCCTGATCTGTGTATGTTCAAACAGAGATCCATTAAGGAATATATGATTTTGGACAGCAAACATCCGCAACAAGAGAGAACAGCAGGATGTCTATTTGTAAATATTACACCTACTACCTGCTTATTGTGTCACATGACAGTGGATTTGGTCTTTTAGTCACAATCAACATATAAATATATATATATACATATATATATATATATATGACAGAAAAAAGGGTAAGGTGCCCCTGTGAAATTGTGAGATGAAGGATTGAAATGTACTAGTGAATTCAATGCTATATGTCTATACTGTCAGCTGATGTGACGCCAAAGAAAGCGACAGCTAGTGTAAATAAGAACCTGAGGATGATGACGGCATAGGAGTAAATGTTTCAACACAGCAGCTAGCGTGATGCATCCGACCGTGTGCAATTTTGCATAAAGGAAAAGCAAAGGTGCAGCAGAGCTCCGTCACGAGGGAAATAGCCAAACAGAAGTCATGCTTCATCTCAGTTCAGAGCCCCTCTGTGGCTCACAGAGGCTTCTTCCAAAGAGCCTGCTAAATTAGAGTGGCACGGGGTGATGCAGGCAGCGGAGGAGCAGACGGGTGGTCCAGACAGGAGAACGAAGCAGACTGAGGCACAATGTGTCCCCCAGCAAGCTGAAGCCTGATTGCTGATTGATACACTGACTGCAACTGGTGCACAGTGCAGAAGTTGATGGGGAGAACAGGATGATTGCAGAAAAGGAAACAATGGAAATCTGACTGGCCGGTGTGAGTGTCTGCTTGTGCGTGTGCGTGTGCATGCGCGGGGGAATGTTGTGTTGTGTATGGTTGTGTGCACGACAGCCAGCACGGGCCAGAGCACCATCAGCAGCTGTAAAGGTTCATCCCAAAGACCTCATTTGCAACTGCACTTATTACGAGGGCCAACTCTATCGCTTTGTCTTTCTTTATCTCCTTCGTCCCTCCGTCTGCTCTCAGTACAATTCAGTTTCCCCTTGTTCTGCCTTTCCAGCATGACTATTGACAGAATATTATTAATTGAGTTGTCAAGTTCATGTAACACCTTTTACACTGGAGGTTCTCCCTTTCCCTTCTATCCATCCACCTTGTCTGTCCACCACCCCTGACTCCACCAACACACACCAGGTATTTTTTTTCAATCCCTTAAACATCATGCATAATGCGCCACATCTCAGCCTGCGCACAGCATGTAGTACATCAAACGTCATGGCTAATGGCGAGGGTACGGTGGAGCAGCAGCAGAGTGACGCCCTTCGGGTTAAGCCGAGCAGTCTATTATTTGTGCCCACCTCTCCCCGCTGCCACTTAAACACACTCAGCCTCAAGGAGACACTCACTCTGTTGCTATGGAGTTTGTGTTCTGATGGATACAGTCAAGCACACTTTATAGCTCCTCAGGCCGGAGCACTGATATCGATGAAACAGGTCAAAGTGGACTGGTGTGAGTGCATGTGAGTCACAGACAAATAGGTTCATTAACATTGACAGATCATTTAAACCCTAAAACTGCGATTGTGACCTCATCCAGTATTTATCAATCAGTTTGAAACCAGTTTGGTATTCAGTAAAATATTCTGAAACCCTGATTCAAACAGAATACTTGAGTGCTAACTATACTTTGGTGTTCAGCTACAGTATGTGTAGTGTGACTGGCCCCTGACAGTTTTCTCTTACCGTGAGGTCTCATCTGGCAGCCCAGAAAGGACCAGTGTCCATCTTTTGTTGGCCCTGAAAGCACCGCTTGTTCTTTGCCTGTCTTGAATGAGTATGAGTGAGGGTGACTCACTCCTTAAATGCAGCAGTTGCGTCAGAGGTGAACTGTTAGGTACAGTACAGTTGAATGAAACAACAATTCAGTGGCGACCCCTTAATCACTGAATAAAGTCATACGTTAGCGGTTGTGTGTCCTTGTGTTTGATGGATGGCTTTGTTGCTACGAGATGTATTTTGATTGTGGTTCCTTGAATCCACTTGAAATTGGAAAATGTTTACCTAAATAGAAGCCGACTTTTCTGGGACTTGCTCGCTAGATTCTTATTTACCGAGGGCTATAGGGACATGAAGTGGGTTTTAACAAATAAGATAAAAAGTGAAGAGCCAGAAAATCAATCAACAGTGTAAATGTTACGTCGCTCAGGGGGTAATGCAATAACCAGAAGGTTGGCGAGTGAGTCAGAAACAAATAACCAACTCTAGCTTCCAAGTTTCAAAATCATTTTGATGCTACTCTGATTTGTGATAAGGAGAAAGTTGCTTTTGTCATGTCAACTCCTCCTGAGTAGATGTGTTTGAACAATATCACTTAGGATGAGCGGGTAATCTTCCCCCAGTCCATAAGGGTTAGATTTGCTGCCACAACAGCAGTGTCTTAATTCAGGAGCTGCGATTGATTACATCAAAGCGGCGAGACCAGACTGATAATTTGAAGGCTCCTTCAAAAGCATCCTTCCCACAACTTGTTAGCATAGATTTAAATTGTAAGTCACATGGTCACATGTCATTGTCCCAGTGTGAGAAAAACGCATAGCAAGGAAAAACGCATAGTAAGGTTCCCATGGCAACAGCTAAAGCGCCCACAAATAGTATAAGTCAGATCAGATTGTAAATTTTCTAACAAAACCCTGGTATCTTACGTACTTGGATAAACATGATAGGAGTTAGATTGCATTATTGTTTGTATTATCAGATTCAAATACTTCACTTTACATGACAAGACAAAAGAGCTTTTATAGCAACAAGTGGCCAAATCTAGAATAATAAGTAATAAAACAGAAATGATCTTTGAAGTGTATATGTTTTAAACATATCTCCATAGAAGTTTGACATGGTGAGTGGGTATTTCCGACTCAGAAGGAGCCTAAGGTCCTGGGAGACTGGGCTTCTTGCTCCTTGGGACTTGATGACCACTCAAAGTGCTTTACTGTGCAGTTTATTGCCATTCACCCATTCACACACATTCATAAAATACATCTATGGGCAGCACTTTTTCTATTAGGAGCATATGGGTTTCAATATCTTTCCCAAGGGCACTTTGGCATGCAGATGGGAAAGACTTGGATCGAACCGCCGATGACCACTCTACCCCTCAGCCATAGTTGTCGCCTCTTCGAAGACATGATTATGATCTTTTAGTTATATATACTGTATATATATTTTTTTATCTCTCTTTGTCAGTCGTGTCTTACATTCTAATAATATCCACACTGGGCTCTAATTCGTATCACGAGAGCTTCTTGTTCTTTCTCTTCACACATTAGCATGGCATTTTGGCTTGACTGAGTTTGAGCGATGGAACACAGGCCTGTAACAGTGTTAAACACATCCAGCTGTCGCTGCGAGATGGCCCTCTGCCCTGCTGCTCTGTACCCTCTGTGGCTTTTTACAGGCTGCTCTGCATTGTGTTAGGCTTAAGAAGATATGGCAGTAGAACAGTGCAGAGGAAGACTGCAGCAACTCAAACACAGCAAGATACTGAGGATGCAAATGGGTCAAAAGAGTACAAGGAGAGGGGGCAGAATAGAGAAAACAGTGGGAAATAAGTGAAGTACTCTTTCTTCTTGTATTTATCTCTGCATGTTGCGAGGGAGTTGAGACTGAAATAACTCAGCAGCCAGGGTTTTAACGAGAAATAGGAAAAGAGATCACATTACTCCGGTTTTAGCATCTTTACTGTACACTGGCATCCATCACTGAGAATTGATTTTAAAATGATTTAACTTGTTTATAAGTCTCTTAATGGTACAGCACATTCCAAACCGTCCCCTCGATCTTCTACTGCAGGCTTGCTCAATATACCAAAAACAAACTATACAAATGTATAGTTTTAAGAAACAACTCAAGACCTATTTCTATGATCTTGCATTTAATGAATTTGATCTTATTTTTTTAACACTATTGTCTTTATTCTATATTTTTATTAAGTACCTTACCTTTTGCTATTTTGATGGTTTTGATTTATCCTAAGTCCCGTTTTATTCCTCACGTGATCTTAATTCATGTCTTTGATTTCATTATATTAAAGCACTTTGAGCTGCATTTTATGTATGTAAATAAAATAAAATGTATTATTATTATTATTAGACCAAGAGGAGGTGGAATTATAAACCACAGAAACATCACCATCTAATACATTTGTGTTTCCCTTCATTCTTTCTCCCACCCATGGTTAGTCTACCTGCTACTCGTGTGATTGTGAATGATGCAGAGGACATTCTACATCTGTCCCACATGCACACTGTCAGCTTTATGTTTCCCATTAAAACCTTCAAATCAAGGTTCATCCAGATATTAGTTAAACATAACAACATTGCCAAGTTACCACAAGTTTTTAGCTCCAGAATTGCTCTAGAATTGAAATGTCAGTCTTATATTATTTTACTTCACAAAAAAGTGTCAGAGCATATACTTTCGCAGAACTATGCCTATGGTAGCCATGGTAGCCATGGTACGCTTTATCTGTAAAACATCTGCCTGTAGGCATGCTGGTTGTGAGTGTTTTAGCAGGCTGACATTAGCATTTAGCTCATAGCACCCCTGTTCTTTGCTTCTTTAAACATTATTGACATTCATCTCTTCAAAATCCTGCAGTGAAAAATTAGACCTGCACTGCCATGTGTGTCGTTGATGATTTGATTGCACTGTTTTTTCTTAATCCGATAAACCATCTAATATTAATCTCATGTTGTATGCATGAGACGTCCACCAATTTATATCTTTACTTTGTTTGTTTGTTTGTTAATTTACACTTTACTTAGAAAGATCTCCTGAGATCAATATCGATCCTCTCTGGTTATAATTACATTTAACACAGAACCTAACGCAATATTCAGCATTCACACAGAAATCAGCTGAAAAAGTAGCATGTATGAGTTAGTAGCATGTTGTCTTCTGAATTATCAGCATCTCTGGTTAGATGTCTTTTGTAAGTCTTCCTCAGTGTGTAAATGTATCATGTTTGTCATTTTGCTCTTCCCAGGGATCTCCAAGAATAGCTCCTCCATGTTTACTGTGCTGGTCAATAAAACATTCTGAATTCTCTTGTTGCCATTTGTTGCACCACATGCTCTGCGCCTGATGCAGAGCGCTTGTCTTTCACAGGGAATAGTGAGTGTGCTGAAATATGCAACAGATGTTAGCAGTGGCCTGTGAATGGGCTCCTGAGTTGTGTGCAGTAGATGATCACATGGACGACCCGATGCCTGAGCGCCTGTCGTAGTTATCAGGACTGTGGGGCTGGGAGAGGAAGGCGAGTCAAAAGCCAGGGAGAGGGGTTAGAATAACTCCAGTCACACTAAAAAGTCCCCCTCTTTTTCACCTCTTTCTGTCTTCCTTCACACTCCCACCGTCTGCCAATTTTCCACTTTTCCCTCTATCCTGCTCTCCCCGTTGTTTACTCGCTCACAGTTGCGCTCTCTTGCTCAGTTGTGCTCACATTCCCATGCAGAGATGTGGAGTTGCGAATATCAGCTGAACCTCCATCGCCTTTCTTCCCTCCACCCTACTTCTAATCGAATGTCCCCTAAATATCTCTCTATTTTTACTATGCTCCCTCTCCTCTCTTTTCCCTCACTTTGTCTCCTAACGCTCACTTTTCCTCAGTTTCTGTGTTTTCTGGTTGCTCTCTGAGGTATCATACACTGTCCCTGGATGGGCACAGTTAGACTGTCACACTCACATGGGCAAGGCTCCTTGTCAGTACACATGAGTTCAATGGGTTTCTGTGCTCATATGGTCGACCTCCCTTCCAGGCACTGGAATTATGTTCCCCATGCCACGCTCTGCTGAAACACACACACACAAACACACGCAAACTCACAAACCCTTTATGAATTTTTCTAACGCCATGTTTTTTTCCCTTCCAGCTCTGCACGAGTTCCCTACAGACCTGTTCACAAACAAGGAGCGGACAGAAGGAGCCGTGGCCCTGCATGTCCTGTGTGTAAGTTGGCCGGAGCATTTACTGCATTCATGTGCACGTGTGTCAACATGTCTGTTTGTGTCTAAGTGCACATATGACCTGTATTTTTTTTAAGCAGCAAACGTTACATCACTCTTAAAAGGTTTGGTCAGTGGATTGTCAATAATCTGGCTAATATCCCATAAATTATCTGTGTATTCATGACCTGGTGCAGTGTTCCTCCACTATTCTAAACTATTAAAACTACATCACTAAGTGAGGTGACATGTTCCTTCATTAACACGAACACTGGCACTGTAGTGTATTTCAAACACTCCTAGACACACTGTCCTTCCGCCTCAAATACTTTTGAGAGCAGCAAATGTGTAGTTATCTACAACTGTAAATAATCCAAACATGCACCAAATGCACTATTTACCTCTCTTTAATTAACATTAGGATTTAACTACAGGACAGTATAGATAGATGGACTAAATTGTTGTTTTTTGTCTAATCAGGAGATTTTTTGATTTTTTATGTATTCAAACTCTTTACGGGATCATAATCGTTGCAGAAGAGCAAGCGATATCATCTTAATTATTACACACATTCTTTGTTCTTGTCAAAATGTGACACCTACATGTGCTACAATGCAACTACTAGACCATAGAGTTAGTTAAATAATTTGGTGTGTTATACCAGTAGCAGCCTAGGTACAAATTTAGCTTCATGACTCTACCTCGAGCTGAGAATGAGTGTGTGCAGCAGAGGTCTGGTTAAGGGTCAATGATGATGATTGAGGCATTTAATCAGATTTCACACAGCTCCCAATCTACAAAAGGTTTTATACAACTAATCTCCTGGAAACAGACATTAATGTGTTCAATTAAAACAATACGACTCGATCCTTCTCAGCTCCTCTCAGGTTCCGTTTTTAATAAAGTCATAGGATGAGTGCTGCTGTCATCCAAAGCTAGGATGAACAAGTGGTGCAACACATTTTATCCTAACTGCTGAGCAGGAAAGGATCTGGATCAGCAGCACGATGCTCTCCTCCTCTCCCCTCCAGCTTCGCCCAGCGGGGGGGGGGTCAATAAGTGAAGGCCGAGGCTCCGACGGAGCATTTTGCTGTCACTCCAACATGACCGCCACAAATCATGCACGGTGTTCCAGCGCATGGCCCACGTTGTGTTGTGCTGCTGCTGATACTCTCTGGGGAGCTGACTGTAATGGAAGCTCATGCCAGCAGAGCAGCATCTCCAGGGAACTTTGCTGTGCATAAACCGAGCACTAAGAACCTCAGAATGGGCCATTCTGCCAGTACATGTCTGACATTATAGGCAATGTCACTACTTACAGAGCAGCCACCCTCTGAGTTAGCTTTTTCCTGCAGGAGAAGGGCAAATAAAAGTAACCTTTTCTTGGATGCTTAGATATAAAAAAACAAAACATACAGTATATCATCACCAGCTTTGTGCCTACGATGTCTAACCTTTAATATAGTGTAATCTGTCATTTTATAGCTGTTTCTGTACTTATCTTTGAGAGAACAGCAGGCTCCCTGTTTTTATGTTTACTATACAGATGTGATGATTGCAGTCTCTCCAGCTGTCCATGTTTAGAAAACGAGAGAATTCACACACAAATAATAGTTCTATAATAATAATAATAATAGTCCAAATTAATTCCTGACCTTATGAACAGTAAACTATTACTTGACTTCTACAGTCCCTTACAATCTCTTCCAGGAGCATTAAACTGCATTTTTTCACTTTGACATTAGAACAAAAATTTTGTTTTTTTAAATAATCCATGAATAGTTACGCCCTTCAATTTGCAAAAAGGTAAGTCTAAGGCTACACACTCAAATGTGTGGTTTGCCCAACCAACAGTCAAAAGAGACAAACAAAATAATTACAATGATATAAAGGTAATAATAAACTAGTGAAAACCAATTCACACATTATAGACCAGACATGTTTTTCATTTATATAAATGACGTGATTTACTCGAGTATCGAAATGTACCCTTCTACAGTTTCAGTGCGAAATTTTGTACATTAAAAAAATATATTCTAAGTTATTTAAAAAAAAAAAACTTAATTCATTATTATTCTGTTGAAACAGTTGGGACTTACTGGTTATGACTTGTGTTGTGACATCACACTTATCTGGCATCATAATAATGTACTGACCTCGTTCAACCTGCAGCCCTCCTTTAAACCTGAGTCTGAATAAATACTTGTTTTATGCTAATTACTTGTTAAATATAAAAATGTAAGTCCTCATAATGCCAAGAAGTTTGGTCTGAAATGCTATTTAAAAATAACTATAGAAAATTAAAGCACAGATGTCATGTCATCATGTGGCTGATGTTGTTGGTATACCAATGCAGTAGCAGCATTTGGTCTGAGATCAAGGATGCTGCTTAAAATAGTTTTGATGCTGATGCCTTTTTGTTGTATTATCCTGTGATATAGCCACAGAGCGGGTCATCCTTTAAAAAAACTGTTCTGTAGAGAGCGTTGAGTGCTCATCAACTCCTTGCAAATACAGACAATTTGCCATTTAAGTGAAGCTCCAGTCAGAGATTCTCATTGATCTCAATGATCTCAGATGATTCCTGTATTGGATTCAGCTAAAAGGCAGTTATCTGTAAACGTTATGCATTGAAGCTTTGTTTCAGAATTTTTATATCACAGTATTTTACTTTCCGCTGCCTACGTCTTGGCAGCTTGTGTATACTGCTGACCCCCATTTCTGCACCACTTATTAATACTGGCATCATCACTTCTCACGGGAGATTTGCTCTCAGAAACATAAACATAACTCTTAAAGTTTTTCACTTTCATTTCTACATGCACACGAAAAACATATGCACAAGTGGAAACAAATGTACATTCAGCATATACAGTACACTTGTATACTCACCGATAGCCACACACATGCTGACATCCAGTTACAGTAGATTTAAGATGTTGATAAGTGCTGCTTTCATTTCACTCCCTCAACCCTACATCAGAATCCAGATTAAACCCAGTCATCAGGATTACATGGTGACCTTTGACCGTTTGCTTGCCCTGAATGGACAAACCTTTTGGTTTATGGCACGTCTACACACTCACACTCACACACAGACAGATCTTGCTTTCAGAAACAGGAAGTAGAAGAACTGCTGGTTCTGAGCATAAAAGGAAGAAGGAATATTTTTTCACTATGTCATTCTCGCTGTAAGCAGATCCTTGAAAATAAATTATAGCTGTAAGAGTAGTCATGTCTTTCCTTTGTTCACACATTTCCGGTCAGTCTGTCGTCGCTACACCTTAGCAAATTCTCTCTCTCTCATCGCTTCCCTGTCTCGATGCCACTGAGTGTATTGTATTGTGTGAACAATGTGATGCCAAGGAAAGCTTGAATGCGGACGATGTTTATGAAATGATACGCCAGGAAAGACAACAGTTATAATGAGTCTTGCCGAGAGGATTATATGTGGGAGACATTTGAAATTGTATTGAAGGTATCTTGTGGTGCTCTGAAAGGCTTAATGTTAGAGAGATTATCATTTGTTTTCTCCAAAAGTGGTATTTACATTTAGTTGTATTTAATTATTATGAATAAATTATTTTGCTCATGATACAATTTTATTTGGCTGTAGTTAGAATTTAATAACTTTAAAATTTAAGCCAACAAATCCATTGTTTATTAAACATAAAGCTCTCAAGTTCAAAGACCTGGTGGATTTAAAACTGTGGATACTTTGCCTGAAAGGGAGAAGACAGAAAATCAATATTTTGTGTGTGCATCTTTAAAAACAAAAAAAACAAAGGGTGAAGATGACCGTTAGACTGTTAAGCTGATTTATGAATAATTAAGTGAACAACATATTATTTCATTATTTCTCAGATATTATAGCTAAAGGTTTGATCCAATGTCAGAGGTCCTTACTTATTTGTTCTTTCCATCTAGACAGTACATTTCAGTAGGAGAAAAGGCTACATGTGAGTAGGAGCAACTGATCTAGTAACTGGTACAGTGTTAACTTTTTAATGCCAGGATGTATTAAATGTGAAGAATAACTCGCCTTTTAAAAAATTTAAATTGTATGGTTATGGTATTCGTGAATTTCATATGTATAACCGTTAATGTAGTGAACTGCATTTGCATGGGATCAGCTCTCCGACGCTGTAGCACTCAATTAGACCTGTTTGCTTTTTTCAGGATAATTTTAATTTAATGGGGTATTCTCAAAATAGAACAAAAAGCATAAGAAGATGTGAAATGTGGTAAACATCAGCACTTTAATATATTTCTCTCTCTTTTTCTCTCCACAGACCATTTACATGTTCTGTGCCCTGGCTCTGGTGTGTGATGACTACTTCGTCCCCTCCATGGAGAAGATATGTGAGGTATAATGCAGCACACTTTTCAAATTAAAACAACCAGGTTTAATAGTAATGGAATCATTTTGACTTTCTTCCTTCGCTGGTTCAACAAACAAGTCCAACTTCACTTTCTCACTTTCCCCCGAGCTTTCAGTTAGGAAAAGTTTGGGTGAAAATCTCTTGACTTTATACTTTCATACGATAGGACTATTACTGTCTTTGTGCTCTTTTAATATATTAGTGTAACACTGCTCATGGTTACACAAACAGATCTCAAAGACAAACATTGATCCTAGTGTTGTGTATTTACATCTATAATTTAGGAAGCATATGTTAATGCATAAAATGTCAAATACAATGTTGATTTCACTGCAGGAAAAGAAAACCGAAGAAACTGAAATCTCATCTCCAAGGCTTTGTTCATTTACCTAAATAACTTAACATTTGTCTATTTAAATATTAACAAAATTTTGTCCATGTTTATACAATATGTCACTAGATCACAGATTAACTAGAAAAGCAAGCAGAAATATTTTTTTATAAACAAAGCTTTTAGTGGATCTTAAGGATCAACTCAGTGACAGATCTGCTAAAACATGTCTAAAAACTACAGGTGGATTTTTCCGACTGCAGCCACTACTTCCTGTGGGAAAATCCACTTCATGTTGGTCTCCTGTTCTTTTCTCTCTACCAGCGTCTCGATCTCAGCGAGGACGTAGCAGGCGCCACCTTCATGGCTGCCGGCAGCTCGGCTCCTGAGCTCTTCACGTCAGTCATAGGTACAGTGTGTACTGCATCCACCCCTCGCTTTCTTCTCCTCCTTTTGTTCTAACTGCAAGGCTAGGTGCAGTAGCTGTGACAGGGAGGAAATAGACATGCATTTAAAATCGATGCATACAGAAGTAGAGCATTGCTGTTGAATAAAGTTCATATATGTAGTTTTTTTCTTTCATCAGGGGTGTGTTCACTGTAATTCTGTGTGAGACAACAATATCAAACACTTTTACTTCTGAGTCTTGATCCTCACACTACATTGTTACATCCTTTATATTAAAATCCTATTTTGCATAGACTTCATTGAAAAGATTCAACGACTCATTTGTATTGAAGATTTTCCTCTTTTCTTTTTCCAAATCTGTGCTTGCTTATGTGTGTGTATGTGTTTGTGTTTGTGTTTGTGTGTGTGTGTGTGTGTGTGTGTGTGTGTGTGTGTGTGTGTGTGTGTGTGTGTGTGTGTGTGTGTGTGTGTATCGGCATGTTCTCTCTCCAGGGGTTTTCATCACCAAAGGCGATGTTGGTGTGGGGACCATTGTGGGCTCAGCCGTCTTCAACATCCTCTGCATCATTGGCGTGTGTGGCTTCTTCGCCGGCCAGGTATGATGTCACAGCCGAGTTTGTCGCTGACCTGGTGTCATTTCAGAGTACAGCTTAACTAATGTTCCCTTTAGATATTCAGCCACATAAACACAAAGTGGTAGGAAGTGCTCCTGCATACATGCACATGTTCTTCTACTTCTACTTAGGACACATGTCCACACTGTTGATTTATGCATGTATGACTCTATGCACTGAAGTTCGTAGGTAATGTGATCCATGTGTAAGCCGCAAGATATAAAAAAGTGGTAGTATTCCTAAACTTAAAAAAAAAGGCCATTCCTCTTTCAAAGATCTTTATTGTTTGGCTGTTCAAACTGTGTTACTTATAAGCAGCGTTCTGTTTAATTCTCTGTGTATTGAGGTTGTATTGAAATCTATTAATATATGTATCAGTGATTTCCTTCTTGGTACTGCTGGAGCCCAAATTCTTTCTCTCACTATTTCTCACTGCCGTTCACCTGAAAAGCCATGAGTCAGAAGCTGTGCTGTTACTATGACAAAATCGAATTGAGACATGAACATGAGTTATGTTGTCACTAGTTGTAGCTGTGACTGAAGTACATATTTAAGAAAGACTTTGATAGGTGGATTTAAATGTCAATGGTCATATTTTCCTTTTTAAATGGGTTTAACAAGTAAATACTGAAATGTACATGTTACATCATCCTTTTACTAAATAGGATAAGGAAAAATCATGCTGCACCCTCAACTAATCTCTCTGGGAACTGCTGGTCTTGGATATAACTAAAATCGAAACTCACACCTCGACATGTTTTGATTCATGGTTTTTGAGAATGTTCTAACACATAAACTCCTAAAACATCAAAAAGCTGTACACTTATTATGTTTCATTTGTTTCAATTGCATATTTTTTACAGTAGGAGTTTGTAGGTCTTTTTCTGCTTTGCATCCTGGATATTGTGCACACAATACAAAACTACACGATGAAGTGCAGCCTCTCCCTGATGTAAGCTGATGTGCCAGGGACATGGAAATAAGGAGAGAACAAGACTGACATCTCTGCTCTGAAAAATATTTGCATCAGATTCCAAACAGTGATGCAATCCCAGATTGTGCATTATGTAATCACAGGGAGCTAATGAGGGAGAAGGGGGTCTGATGGGGATCATAGGGAATGGGTGCAGTCAAACCATCTTCAGGTCAAGCAGTGCACCTCACCACTGCTTATTACCTTTGGCTGGCTGTTCGTAGCAGGTCCCTGCCACAAAGAACTATTGTACAGTGAACTAGAGCACAAGCAAACATTTCGAGTCTTGTTATGCTCTAACTTTGCCCTCTGCCTCGCAGCAGCAAACGCTTCCACGACTGGGAGTGGCACGTTCAAGATGTGATTCCTGACCTTCCACTTGCGTATACAGTGCGAGCGCTGTGTGGGAGAGTGCTCCAGCATTAGTCACTGCATTGTGGGCCCCTGCATTGTATCTGATTATATAAAGTCGATAACCACACAGGCACCTTTTCTATGTAGGATGGCACCTTGCGATTGGCTTTTTCCACTGATTGTGAAATGATTCAGGAGGTCAACTTCAGAGCTCGGCTGTTTACATTAGTATGGTAATGATGTTAGAGGCGTGAACTGTGCTTCATCTCTGTTCTCTCTCTCGCTCTCTCTTGCAGGCCGTGAAGCTCTCTCACTGGGCTCTACTCCGAGACTCCATTTATTACACGTTTTCTATCTTGGCCCTCATTGCGGTAAGAGTTTGTAGATGAAAACATACAGGACAAAGGATCAAGTGTGTGGTGACTGCGGAAATATGCACAGATACCAATGCTTCCACTTAACCATTGTAGCCATTCCTACATTTACATACTCTCTACCTCAGCAGTATTAATTAGATTGTAGGCAGTTTTTCAATCACAGCTATCCTCCACATCTTTTGGTCAAAAAACATGTGTGCTGTGAGAATCTAGACAGACTGAAGATGTTTCCATCAAACATCTAATCATTTGCAGGTTTCAAATATGCAGTTTATTCACTGTAGAAAAGGGCAGAAATCATGTATACTCAGAAACATCAAACATCAAAACACTTGTGCGTTTGTTGAATGACACTTTAATCTCCCTTTGTAATGTAAAAGGAATTGAAAAGGAGAAGTGGTGAAAAGTACATTTAAGTATTTCAGTACATGTTTTGTAGAGGTAAATGGGAATTTGAGTCAACATTATACTTCAAAGGGGTGTACTATACATTGAAGTCCATTCTACTTATTTAGCTACTTTAAAGATTACAATTTTTATTCATGAAATACATGACTAACATATACTGCATGATTATTATTATACACTCAAACTTAAAAATGAGTGTCACAAGGTCAGCAATATTCCTATATTTGCAGCATGTAGCTATGGAGGAGAGTTTAAAAAGCTGGTTTCAGAGTCTTTCTCTAAGTGAAATGGGATGAAACCAGAAGGTCGAGCTTTGGCCTCTTTTCTGCCTCTCTGAGCTCTGGACTGCTTGCGCCCTCTAGTGGAGCAGAAGTGGAGATTTCATTTAACGTTCACTCACTTCCTTCACCTAATTTCCACTTTTTCTTCATTATTTCAGTTCATCTACGATGAGAAGGTTTGCTGGTAAGTATGTTTCTGTAGAATGCTGATGATTGCACTGAATTATATTTCACATTGGCCTGAATTTGTGTTTGTGTGGCAGGTGGGAGTCCCTTATCCTGATTCTCATGTATGCTGTCTACATCCTCATCATGAAGTGAGTGTCTTTCTCACAAGCTGGGTGGATTGGAAGTTGTTAGATTTTAAAAGCTACTTTCCTTTTTAACTGATTTGTCATTTGCAGGTTTAACGGTCGGGCGCATCGTTACTTTGACCGTCGAAAGAAGAGCTCTGTGAGTCTGGCCAATGGGCTGACAGGAAGCACCGATCTGGAGGACAATGTCACGTGTGATGCTACTGCAGTCCTGCTCAAGAAAGGTATCACAAAATGTTCTATTTCTCTCAGGCACTGCCCTGTAACAGGACTCTGCAGGTTTTAGCTGCTCATCTCGACGCAATGAAATTTGCATAAAGGCAGCTGGGGCACCACCACTCCTCTATTTTTGTTCTTCTCCGTGAAAGGATAGTGAAGGTGGCTTTACTGAATAAGTTCTGTACATCTTGTCCTGGATTGATCCTCATAGCTAATGATCCTCCACACTCCGACTTTGGGGCATTGTATGAGGGTGACCAAAAGTCACAGTGCCCAATGTATGTGGAGCTTTACATACGTATCCCTTATGATATACTTGGTCAAAAAAATATTAAATATGACTCTTTAGACCAAGGAAACAGAAGAATGTTATGATGCAGTAGATTATTATGAGTCCTCCTGTTGGACCGGGTGATGGTAGATGTATGCAGTCTGGTGCAGGGGTTTATTTCAGTTGAGACAATGAAGTTATCCTCAGAGGGGGTATATTTGCCTCCAATGCATAGTATGATGAAAAACCTTACCAGGAATATATGATGGTCATGCTGTGGCTTTATTTACTGTCTGTATTGCTCACCTCCCGCCAGAGAGTAGGACAACCTCTGTGGTTTTACTCAAATGTAAAAAAGTAATTGTTTTAGCCACCATCTCTTCCACTGATGATTCTAATGTCTGCAGCCGCTCTGCCCTCAGTGATAAGGCAAAGTCTGGGGCACAACAACAGCAGCTACCAGAACAGAGAACGTTGCGAGGTGCTGGCTCCAACCTTCCTCAGCACATCCTGCTCTGTCAGCTTGTTCTGTGTCTGATGCTCTGACTGCTGCCTCCGGTGAGAACAAGTGACCCTGCTAACTTGTTCCTTGGGGGTGTGCTGAGGAGGCAACACAGACAACTGGGGTAGCAGGTGGCAGTTGCTTCAGCAAGGTTGCCAGGCTGGATTTGTCTGAATGTGCAGCATCACAAATGGTCCCCACAGTAGCCTGATGTCTGGTCTCATAGACACCTCTGGGACAGGACCTTGTCACCATGTCTTACTGTAACTCAGCTTGCGGGTGATGGTTGACCTTGAAGGAAAGAAAGTAGCTACAACAGCTGACATTGTAAATGTTCCAGCTGCCATTGATCAGCAGACGAAATGGATTGGTGGTAAATATTGGTCTGTGTCAACAGACAGGATGGAGTTAATAATAATAAATACTAATTTATGGGCACCTCAATGACACCTTAATTATATACCAACAATCCAAAAACAGTGGATTGTTATTTTGAAGGTGGGGATAAAGTCAGAGATGGCTTGTGGGAAGGTTCCTGAGATGAGGGCCTGCACAGCTGAAGACTGGAGACCCCATAGTGGATAAGTGGTCAGGAAAGATAAGTGAGGAGGATGAAGGAGGAAGATCGGAGAGAATGGGTAGGTGAGTATGTATAAGGGAGGTCAGAGAGGTATGGAGGTGCTAGGTATGACAGAGCCTTGAAGGTAAGAAGGAGAATCTTGTAATTCAGGCGTTGTTTGACGGGGAGCTAGTGTCGATTTCTGTACATTCCAGACATGGAAACTTGCTGAGATCACTAAACTTATTGAACAAATGTCCTGACATTCTGAGGTGGAGAAGTTTGGCATGGTAGAAATTAAACTATGTTTGAACTTATAGTTTGTTTTTCAGTTAAACTGTTCAAATTATAGGTCACATTAAAGGTGGAAAAAGTTCTGACATGAAATGGTCTCATTTTTTTTACATCACAAAAGCATGGCATCAATTTGTATATCCACTGGCCTTTCACTGTACCAGAGTATGAATCTGACACCGGCGTATTGTGTGACTTGTTTACAGCATATTTTGCATACAAACAAGATGGAATAGTAAATGGGACTTGCTGAAACCGTTGCAGAGACAATTAATCAAATAATATCAAATTATCAGCAGCTCACTCAGCATATACCAAACAGGTGTCCGAATTTTGACTTAGCTTAGGGTGTGTCTGTAAGTACAGTTTATTTATACAGCATCGTTCACAGAGACACTATCTAAGGGTCAGATCAAATCCACAAGGGGAGCAGATATATGACAAAACATTAACAGAAAACAACATGTTACCTAAATACCTGTCTGAACAGTTGAGGCTACAGAGGCTGATGTGCCCTTTCAAGGTCCACGGTGAAGGGTCCAACAGCTCGGATCCTGGTGTGTGGGTGCAGAAGGTCCACGATATCCTGCAGAGCGTTGGCATGTAGGGCTCCATATGTGAGCCCCAAATATTTAAAATAGACATTGAGCCAGTACAGAGAAGTTGGGATAGGAGTAATATGTGACCATCTGTCGGACAATGTTGAGCAGCATTTTGAACATTGGGGACGCTGGTAAAAGAGAGGTCCAATCGTGATGAGATAATATGAAGTATATTAGCTACTATCCTGTCTTGACACAACAGACCGACAGACAGAGTGTGTTTCTGGGATGAAACTGTGATTGAATCAGCGCCTCAGTGTGAGCATCAAAACACATGGATTGGCCCAAACTAGTCACTTCACATAAAAATATTGCAGAGCACTGTCAACAAATCATTAAAGATCCCTGGCACTCCCCTGCCATCATTATACCACAAATCCACATCATAAGGACACAAAAAATTATATCTGACCCGAACGCCCTGCTCGCCTCCTGTTTCAACTGTTACCCTCTAAGAGGCGCCACAGATCCTTGTTCACCAAATCATCCCAGTCATAAGGACTCTGATGATACTGTCTCTGACATTGTCCTGTTTATATATTGTCCAAAGTCATTGTATAGTGTCGAAGTGTCAAGACTAACTACCATTGTTCTGGATGTTATGTTTCAAATGTGGTCCTTCATGCAGTTAATGCAAGTTATTAGGTTAGGTTAGCGTTGGTTTAAAACCCGCTAAGAAGACTGGAGGTTAGTAACAGTTTGACTGCATTTGGTTTTTAGCAGTCAGATGAACAGTGTGTGTTATTTCTTCCCAGCTAACTTCCACTGTAAGCCATCAGTGCTGATGGTGGATGAGCTGCTGTCTGCATACCCCCACCAGCTGTCCTTCTCTGAGGCCGGCATGAGGATCATGATCACCAATCATTTCTCCCCCAGGACCCGTCTCACCATGGCCTCCCGCATGCTCATCACTGAGGTACATGTACACCAACCTATAAGTGGACTCAGGCACGCTACATCACCTTGAGTTATGTGGTTTCATGGGCTGCAAGAAGCTTTCTACATGTCTTCTTTAACATCCTCAGATAAACTACAGCAGTGGCCTGCAACTTGGTCAAACCATTGGTCCAAATCACTGCCAGATCATTTTTTATAATATGATTGTTTTTATTTCACTATATCTGACGCAGATGGGTGCAGATCTCTGTTATGGCAACAACACCCATAGAATCATCCCTGTTTGGACTGCACAACATTTGCACTGCACAACATTTGTTGAATTGGCAGTGTTCGCACAAATATCCGCTGTTACGATAAGCAATCAGACTTATATATGAATTACATACGTGAACATTAATTACGCAAATTCACCTTCATTTTATGAAAAGCTTTGACTATAGAATCATTGCAGATAAACCAGGTAATAGGAATACAAAGTGCTCTAACTTTTAACTGTTTATTAAAAAGCCGTACACACATGATCCAGCACACACACAATAAAAAGAGACAGTATATTGTAGAACTGTTTGAAGAGGACTCATTAATGACAGGGAATAATTCTGAGGCAGCTCCAGAGCATTAACACAGGACAAGAGAACAGGCAGGTTTACAATGAGCACTGCACTAGTCATGTCCACATCTCTCGTGTTGATATCTTTATGTTCTGTTATCCCTTCTAGAGACAAAGACTGATCAACACTTCAGAGACCCGAGTCAACCGCGTCACCAATGGCGACTCAGACTCAGCGGCCAGGAGTCAGGGGAGGCGGGGCTTAGAGAATGGGATGGGCGGGACCGAGCAGGGTCTGAATGGGAGATGCAGACTTCAGCGGCTGGAGTCTGGTAATGAGACAGAGAATGAAAATGAGGATAATGAGAACAATGAGAACGACGAGGAAAGAGAGGAAGAAGATGATAATAGAGGCCCCTTGGTGCCGTTCAAAATTCCAGGTACGTTTGTCACAGTTGACATATAGAAAAATAATAATAATAAAAATTTGTTTGTTTGTCTGTTATCCACTGTCTCCCTGTCTTTGTCCAGCTGGGGCGTGCAATAAACTTACGTGGTTGACCATGTGGCCGCTGTCCCTGCTCCTGTTCCTCACCGTTCCCAACTGTGCTAAGCGCCGCTGGGAGAGATGGTTCCTAGTGTCCTTCTTCACGGCCACCATGTGGATCGCTGGCCTCTCATACATCATGGTCTGGATGGTCAGTCCAGTCAGAAAGACACACACACACACACACAAACTTACACACACACAATCAAACACATATGTGGATGAGGATATTTTTTTCTTTGAGTTTTGGCATTAAGGAACACAAAATCAAAGTGATTATTTGCATATAGACTGTGGAAGGGAGATCCAATCACAAGTGGTGACATTCAGGATGCAATACCAGATGTAAACAGATGCACTTAATGCTGTCCACTTTTGATGGGATCTCTCAGTGAGGATGTTAATACCAAGTCTGAACAGGGCCAGTAAGGTTTATGTAGCGTTTTGTAAACTGGGTGTTAAACATTTTAACACCTCTGACCTGACACAGTGAAAGTTGGTCGTCTTTTCATGGTTTTATTTAATAATGAACTACACATAAAAAAACCTGTATCATGATATATAATTTGTTTGGTTTCAGGTGACTGTGATCGGCTTCACGCTCGGTATACCTGATGTCATCATGGGCATCACCTTCCTGGCAGCAGGCACCAGCGTCCCTGACTGCATGGCTAGTGTCATAGTGGCACGGCAAGGTGCATACACACACACACACACACACACAGGGATCAACACAGTCTGATGAAACAAGTAGAAATCAGAATTTTCATTCAGAAAAGCAGGAATGCTGTGGAAAAAAAAGGATTGGCTGTTCACTGCAGACTATTGCTTGTCACTTCTGACTTGTCCTGTGACTTAAGACAGACCTTGACAGTGCTTCTCTCTTTGCCTCAGGTCTGGGAGACATGGCCATCTCCAACTCCATAGGCAGTAATGTGTTTGACATCCTTGTGGGCCTGGGCCTGCCCTGGGCGCTGCAAACCCTCTGCATCGACTACGGCTCCATCGTGAGTGTTTCTTCAGCTCAGCCAAAGGAGATTCCAAGTAGAACAGAAAAGTGTTTATGAAGAACAGGAACACTAATCTCATTGCGGAATTCACTATTACTTTCGTGTACTAAAACACCCACACATTATCTGTTGAGGCACTGCAGAGTTGATCACCTTACTCTAGTAAATTGTATTTGATATCATTGTGTGGAAAATTATATCAGAATAGGTTAAATCAATGTCAGACGCTTACATTATATTACATTTCATTTAGCTGACTCCTTTATCCAAAGCGACTTACAGTAGGTGCATTCAACCATGACGTTACAAACCCAGAACAGTCTCCCCAACTGAATAAAAACAGTGTGTAATCCTGTGTGGATAAGGACAAACATACAGGACAACAGCGTCTGCCTTATGTCCTTATTTGCAGATTGTTCATAAACTTGGATTTTAAAGCCAGTTAATGGCATTAAGAAATTCGAAAAATACTGTAGTATACCAAAGAATAACACTCTGTGTCTGTCTCTACAGATCCATCTTAGCAGCAGAGGTCTCATATTCTCTGTTGGACTCTTGCTTGCCTCAGTATTCTTCACCGTAAGTATACATTTATAACTTTGCAGAATCAGGTCATCCTGGCAAAAACACATCCTGATGATAAGATGCCAGTTGCCATGTGTGCCCTAAGGGCCCACTCAGACATTTATGAATGTTTAAGCAGCTAACCTTTGCCTTCTGTTCACTTCCAATCTGTGAGAGCAGGGAGGTAAAGAAAAAATTAGCTTCCTGTGCCGAGGCAAACAGCAGCGTGGCTTTACGGGGAGTTTGACTTCGCTGAACTTTGACCTACGATATTCGCTTCACATTCACATATGTGTGACTGGGCTCAAATACTGTGGTGTGGGACCTAAAGTAGCAAGAGCCTGTAAGAAACATGGCCTATGACCAGATTCAGCTGCTCGACTACAATCAACAGTGTGAAAATACCAGAGCAGATAAAACCATCAGCTGCAATATATATATATATATACAACAAAATATACCAGTGCTATGCAAAACTACACCTGCTTATGGCTGATGCAGCAGCAAAGTTAGTGAGGAGATGCGCTAACTGAGTAGACTAGGAAAGGCAGACAGCAGTCGGTTGTCTAAACCATTCTCTAAACGTCCCATCACTGACCACCAAACATTCTATTTCTGTCTAACACGGTTTAAAAACATGGCTCTCTAGTCGACAACTTTTTAGGAACTAAAAAGCAGCACACCTGCAGTGCTGACCTCCTCCCCTTTTTAATTCAGCACCATTCTCTCTCTCTAATTCCGTCTCTCCACCTGCAGGTTATCGGTGTCCATCTAAACAAATGGACTCTGGACTGGCGACTGGGCTTGGTCTGCCTCGTCATGTATGCAGTCTTCCTGTGCTTCTCCATCCTCATCGAGTTCAACGTCTTCATCTTCGTCAACCTCCCAACGTGCCGGGACATCCACTGACCTCCCTCCTCCTCCTCTTCTTCTTCGACTTCTTCTTCCTCTGACCGATGGAGGAAGTCTCACCTGGCTTCCAGTTTTTTGGCACCTTGGAACCAAGTCTTACTATTTATTTTTTCAAATAGAGAAATAGAGATATATGTATATATATATATGATTTATCTTTGGTGCAATACACACAAGAGAGAGGACACAGGAGGTTTTACATTTTTGGGGACCGGAGAGGTGGCGTGGAGAGAAAGTCCCAGCAGCTGTGTTTGCTGCCAATCGTCTGATGAACCGAAAGTTTGGCGGGAAAAAACGTAACTGTATTAACACGGACTGTTAGGCTACTGTTGGTGAAGAAGCTGCTACTGTAACTGACTGACTGACTGGAGGAAAGAGAGGAATCCTGCGCGTACAGCGACTTTAGCTGGATTGTTTGTTACTCTTTGTACAAGATTGGATATAAGCACACAATTAAGGTATTTTTAAGTAAAAACTGACTTTCTCTGTATATATTTGAGGATTATATAAGTACTAATATGAGCTGATATACAGGACTCTTTTATGCACAACTGGATCAGTCTTGCAAAGCTAACTGGTCCAATAACAGTTACAACATTGTAAGCTTTATTGTAGTGGTCTGGTCCCTCCAGTAACACACTCACCCTGCTCAGCACCAGCCAGCGTAGCATGCTGTAATAGCCACGAGTACAGTTGCGCTTAGCACTGTCAGAGAGAATCTAGATATTTAACACTATTCACATAGAGTCTATTCTTGTTTGTTTCTCTACAGGCATATCCAAGTAGATGTGGGCTTTGTAGTTAATGACTAAACCAACATGAGAAAGGGATCACCCTGGGTATGACATCCAGCACTGTCACTTTATGGATTAGAGATAATCTTCTATCTTTGCAAGGCGTCTACAGGTACTCCAAACATGTAACTACTGAAGTTAAAGCTCCCTCTAGACAGTAGACCTCTTGTGCTGTATTAAAGAGTTAGTTTTAAGTCTCTGAGTTGAATCTCACATTATTTCTTAAATTAAAGCCAAAAGTATTTTTAGAACAGAAGGAGTCGAGTAGATTTGGACATAAGAGTCGATTTTAGTCCTGAGTGTGCGCATGTGTCTGTGTGTGTGTGTGTGTGTGTGTGTGTGTGTGTGTGTGTGTGTGTGCTTGCGCGTGCGTGTGTGCGTTTGTGTGTCACAATCTTGAGGGGAACCAAGGAAACCACTGTTACTGGGAAGACATAATCATGATTTATTTATGAATTAATTTATTCAAAGATCATGTCTAACCCTACAGTTTCAGCCCTTTGGGTCATGTACGGTGTATTAAATGGAGCGCCCTCCACTCTTTGTTGATGAAGCTGTATGTACTGCTGTACCTAATATATAATTCAAGTACTGGAAACCGACTTGATGTTGTTTATATTTAAGATCTTAGAAATTCATAATTTATAAGTTTTGTATAGTTTGGAAAGATGTTGCCGCATTTGTATATTGGTGCAAACACAGTGGTTTTTGAAGATGACACGCGGCCGGGTTGAGATGACATGGAGAGAAAATGCGATATTTATCAATGGTCTTAACAACATAGGTAGGAGCCTGAACCCTGTGCATGTTAAATAAGTGATGTCAAAGATTCACTTTCAGGTAAAAAAGGATGTTAATGGCACATGAAGCTTTGACCTTTCACCTCTCTTACACAGGGCTTGAACTCTTGTGCCATCTTTTGTATTTGAGGCTTCAAAACCAACGCCTGTGGCCATTCTCCTACTTGTATTTGAGCCATAAAAAGAACCACCTTTGTCAACAGTATTGCCACTCTCTTTCAGCATGTGTTAAAAAAAACTTGGAATGTGTGTATTTTTATTTCATTTTAATTTTACCTTGAAAGATACCCATGTCAATAGAATTGCTTATTAATAATTAAAAGCCTCCTCTGTAGGTGTTGATGCCCCTCTTGCGGCCACAAGATAGCGCTGTAGAGCTGTGCTAAACTCCAGAGATGGCAGTTATTTTACACAAACAGTAAAAAGTGGATTGGATGTAATTTCAGGTAGGCTTCATAGGGATAAATACTGGAAGGTTTGCATGCCTTGTTTAGAATTCAGTTTATTTTGTTTGTAATTTTAATGCGTCTCCCAGATCAAAAAGGCACTGTCTTGATTATGCTGTACATATCACAGGGATATGCTATTATAAACACAGATGTTTAAATAACTGAGCAGTTGTATTTGAGATATACAGTATTTAGAATGTAGGCCTAAAACAGTTAGTTTTCAGCTAATTCATGTCGTTTTATGCTCATGTCTTTTGAATTGTTTGTAAATCCTAATTTTTGTTGATGAGGACCTCTGGACTCGGAGCTCGGAGCCAAAACAGAGACACAATCATCTGCCTTGTTCCCAGTGGTCTTCTTGCAATAAACTGATTTACATACACATTTTGTTTTTCCCATGTGTTAATGAGCTGGACTTACGATACTCTGTCTGGGCACATGTTCCTCTACTATTTTATTTGAGACACACTACTATAGCACCGATAATGATTGATTCTGACCGTTTCTCTCATATTCATAATATTGGATATTTTGAATGCAGTGATTAAATCTCAGGATAACTTTCTAATAAGGTGTCATTTTTAAAACAAACCAATTTCCATGAGACACATCATGTGCCATTTTTTATACTAATGAAAACAGTATAGCTACACAAAAGCTTATTAAATCAGCGTTAATTAATGTTGTATCATCACTAGGTCAAATTACCATATTTACTTTCAAAAACGTCCTTCATAAACATGGAGCCACAGATAATGATCACTCAGCTCTTCCTTCCTCGCGGCTTTAATCGTTCAATCTCAATGTTGTTTTTCTTTTGGCCTGCACTGTTGTTTATTGTTCAATGTTTTACTCCCACGGCCCTCAGGCAGCAGTTTTCAGCAATTAAGCTCGAACCAAACTGGTAATAAAGCTAACAACGAGCTGCCTTACACTGTGTGGCATTTAACAGAACCGACTTAACTACAATATACTCCAAATCAAAGCTAATGCTGCTGTTTTGAGTGTGTAGACTAACGGGTTTACCATAACAACTTTATGAAGGTGTGTTTACAGCTTCTGTTGCCCCAAAGTGACCATATTTATCAATTAAGGAAATATATTTATCAAAATAGCTTTGTAAAATTTGAATCTACAATAAAACTTTTGATAGGTTTAGTGGCATCTTTGATGAAGCTGAATACATAGAGAAGCGACTGTGTCCTCTAGGTAACTTAAAAACATACAGGCACGTTGAAGAGCCTGGCAACCTCTTTTGGTCAGGTAGAGCATAAAACAGTATCGAGCTACTTTAAACGGATCTCGCTTCAGAAGTAAATTTCCCCCTTTATTTCTTTGTTGACGTATCAGAAATCCTCAAAAAAGTTCTAAACCTCGAAACCAAGTAAACCAGCTACAAGATGAATCATGATATAAGACATTTGATTCTGAGAGAATACATTTTAAAACGGAAAACAAACATGAAGGTACAAGAATGTGTAGTCTACATTATTATTTTGAGAGTGTAGTTACGGCCCGAGCACTGACAGTGGGAGGCCCTATTGAAGTTGTTATAAACGTTTCCCGAAAACCATTGCAAATTATCCCCTTTTGAAGATTCCCAGGGCTTCTTCTTAAACTTTACCTCATAGTGTTTTTCACCTCTTTTGACTTTTCTTTTGCAGCATGTTACAAAGAGAAATCATGGTTTCTTTGTGACAATCATAATGTAACGCTGAACCATCGAGTGTAGCCCGTTGTTTCACAAGAGAATTGTGGGTAGGGTAGTTCTTCTCATTGACATTGTCTATACAGTAAAACATATATTTCTTGAAACACAGTTTAAACCGTACAGAGTTGTGACTTAACAAGAATAACTAACACTGTTTCACGGTCTCGTAGCTTGCGGTAAGTCTACCCTGATTGGTTACGATATTATGGCTGATAATCAAAATCTCTATTCAGGAAATTCAATGATTTCGTTATTGCATAAACGGGCTACTGGGCCCGCAGGCCGTACCAACACACTAATAGAAACATAATTATGAACATTTGGTTGCATTAGTGCTGACAGAGTTCATTACTCCCGAAGCACGGGGCTATTAATCAGTTGTGATGTCAGAAATTGATCTTACCTTAGTCTTCAGATGAGAGTGTGTATGGCTCAAACAACAATTCAGATATTCATGTTTGTTTGGTATTTAACAATAATCTGATTTATATTTAACATGCTGCTGTGACCATCCTAACATCTCTATAGAAGGCCTGTCATGAAACCCTTTCCACCATAACACTGTATTTATACTGTATAGTATGTTATACTATATACGGTATATAGTGTTCCAACTCAGATTAACATGCTGGGTGGTAGCTCTATCATTTGCAGAACTGGTCACGAACACACACCAATAGATAAAAACTCTGACTGTCAAAATTTCATAACAGGATTAAAACTTAAGGTGAAACTCGCCATCATCTCCTCAACCAATCAGACCGAGGCATCATGTTACCGCAGCCTCCTCCTCCTCCTCTTCCTCCTCCTCCAGTCTCACGGTGCTCTGTCTGATCCAAACCCTGTGTCTCTGTCTCGGATCCGCAGACCAGCCATGTAATCCACCGCTGACACCGGCCCCTCGGTGTCCCACTTCTCCTAGAACAGTAACCACCGGGAGCTTTTCTTCATGGAGCTCAGCCGGAGTGTTTCCTGAAAACTGACTCGAGGTGAGTGGAGAAAGACAAACCCTTCGTGCAGCTGCAAACTCCTCTTCTCCAGATGTTTTCAGGAGATTTCAGACCTGCTGACTCCTACTGTGGTGACAGTTAGTTTAGACCTGATTCCACGAAAGGTTTTCGTCTGTAATGTCCAATAGAACACAACCTTTCGGGTTTCATCTTATTTGTGAACTGTAGAGTAAAAGATAGAAGTCTGTGAAGTGAACATGTGAGTGTTGTGGGACACGGTCGTTTAGTCCTCATTAAAAAAACAGACAGCTTCATCGAATCAAACTTTCTCTTAGTGTGTTAATGTGTGTGTGTGTGTGTGTGTGTGTGTGTGTGTGTGTGTGTGCTCCTGCAGGAGAATCTGAACTTGCTCTGGCATGATCTTATCGCAGCAGCATTCCTTTAAGTTCAGTGAGGTCACGGAGGTGCAAATACCTGGAGCATTAACTGACAATATAAAGTGTCTCGTATAAATACATACATGTGCGCGGTCATATATCAAACACATTCTCACAGTGACTTCAGAGAGTTTTTATTTTCCTTGAAATACCACTTCCATATGATACAGCCCCAGCCCCTTTTCTGAGCATACCAAAAGGTATGCTGAGGGGAGGGGGGAGGCTAAACCAATGTGCACTACCTGTACTTTTAAACACAACGTGACCCTCAATGTTATTGTAGGACCCTTTCCTGACATGGAATAGCACCTTCCAACCTCTGAAACATGTAAACACGTTAAAAGTGTAATCATTCTCAGAATAGGCCCTAATAGAGGTGTGATACTGGAGTGGTTCCCACTAACGGTCTTGGCTGTGGCGGCTGTCATATTTTAATTTGTCCTGCCATGGTTTCATAAAGAACCAAAATCTGTCTCACATTTTTTATTCTCATATTAAGATAAGTGATCTCTAACTTGGTTTGTGCATTGCTATTTGCCATTTGTGCAGGGCAGTATTTGCTATTTGCCATATGCTTGCTTGTGTTGTCGTACTACAGAGTGCTTGCGTTGCCACATGCTAATGCTGTGTTCCATAGTGTTTTTATCGTCCACACACGACCCTCAGACCTCATCGTTTTAGCTGCATAAGTGGAATGCAATGCAATTCTTTCGCTCATGTGACAACTTATATTTCCCCCTTAGAGGGATATTTCACTGAAAAAGGGAAATTAACTTATTATATACTCACCACTATCTTGATGGAGGGTCGAAGTGTTTGAGTCCACAAAACACTTATTGAGTCTCACTACTGACTATTGCTGACTATTGCTGACTACTACTGACTTCGGAAAAGCCAGCTTCGTCATGTGTGGGTCCCATGCCAGCGCTACCTGAGGTTGAACTGCGACCAGTTCAATGCCCTGCTAGCTCAGATCAGTTTTCATCTGAATTTAAATATTTCAACCTGAGCTAGTGTAGCAAATGTCACTATTCACCTCCTTGCGATTATTTGTGTCCCTGCAACGACTTTTTTATGTAACCTCATGGCGTGAACAATTGGCTTTGCATTTGATGTGAATGCAACATAATGAAACATAGTTTTAATTTTGAAAAAGTTAATAATAAACACTATAAATAAATGATCATTACTGTCCAACAGGCTACTGATTAAATGTTTTCATCCCAACCCCCATGGATTCTTGATAATAAAATTATAACATTGTTGAGCTTAAATTAGCTTAAATAAAAACTATTTAACTCCCCTGCTCTCCAAATAAATCGGACTCGGCTTCATTTAGCAAAAATAAATAAAATACACATCCTTCTGCCCCACATGCTCTCTATGCGTTTTCATACAGTCCTTTACCGTTTATTCCACAGCTTTGGCTTTTCTCTATCAAGGCCTTATATTCTAAAAGCTAAAGTAGGTTGTGTTGTGGCCTGTTGCAGCTTCTTCCGTTCATCCAAACATGCCCGATCTGTGAGAATCTGTACAGTATGCAGCTCACTTCTGTGCTGCTCTCTCAGAGTTTTCTAAATGAACAATTATCTGATGTTTATCACTATAATAAAGGGACCAGTTTCCTTATTTAAGCCTCTATGGAATCTGTCAAAGAGATTAGCTTCACTGCAGATCCAAGGGGTTGATTTGGCACACAGAGCCTTAGTTTCTTACTGCTGTGGGGAAGTGAATCAGCACAAAGGTATTTTAATTAACAATAACTTGCGGCTTGTTAGTGCTGGATAAGTACAGTTTAGTTTAGTTTAGTTTTTGTCTCCAGAGAGGCAGTTAACAGTTAGTGTTGCTGTCTGCTGTTTTCGAGTTGCTTTTCTTTCTATCGCATGATTATTCTGCTTTAAATGTATTCGAGTTATGTCGTAACCAGTCTGCAACCTGAAGGCAGAAGGACACAGGTCTAAGAAAAGTGATGTCATCTTTGCTGGACAGAGAAGCGGGGACTCAAGTTACCAGTGAAAGAATAAAGTGTCCCTGTGAAGAATGTTAACACTGAACGCTTTCACATGGGCACTGCTGTCCGCTGTAATCCTGCTGCAGCACATGAAATCTAACACTTAGTTGGAATATCAGCTCTGTGCATGAATTCAGCTTCAGATAAACGTGAAAAGGTGTTAAGTGTCGATACCAAAACCTTATTACTGTCATAGTTTGTTTCTATTCCTGCTATAATTCAGGATTCAACTTGACTTTGCAGGCAGGGTGGAATAACCAGCTAACAGGCCCTGAACTGTTGGCCTGTTTGGATGTATTTTTGTCTTCAACCTATGTCTTAAAATCAAGACAATGGGATACATTAGAATATCACTCAACCCCAGGCCTATTTATGTCATTTAACTTGTGATAAACGGAAACTGTTTAGAAATACAGTAAGCGTTAAGCATAATATCATGGAAATATATCCGATCTTGACTTGCAGGAGCCCTTGAGCATGATTGAAAGCCCATAAGGCTGTTAAACAACACAAGCAGCTGTTTTGACGTGTTTCCAGAAACCTCAAAGATTCTTCTGAACATCTGGAGGAGAAAATGAAGCCATCTGCTCCACGATGAAGATCTATAATCTTGATCCAAACAAATATGTTCGCCAAGTTTAAGTTATGTTACTAGTTAAATGTGTCTGTGTTGATGATATATTTTCCATACATGTGATGTGATCATTAGTTTCTTATGTCACACAAAGTGAGCAATGATACAAATTTTAGGCGGGAGTAGGTGTGTGAGTGACCCCACCCTGCACATTTTGTATTTTCAGTATAAGTCGTTCTAATAAGAATATGACAAACATTTGCATGTTAGTTGTTTGAAGAAAATCTAAGTTTCATTCAAATTGAGCTTGAATGTTACTCAATATCAATCTAGATCCATGAATCATTCCGTTGGACATCAAAAATGTGAAAAATAAACACCCAATCTCACAATGTTAAAAGCAGGGATTAAACAAATCAGGGATTGGCCAAAATTGAATGGGTTATTCCTTGGACCTCCTTGGTGGAATTAAGTAAAAAGCTAACATTCATAGGTTTTGCGACTGTGCTCTTTTTACTAATAAACAGGCTCTAGGTCTTGGAACTACAATTCCCACAACAACCACAGTTACAGTTGCAATCAGAAATATTCAACCCCCTTACCTCAAAAGACATTATAGTGATGTGGAGGACAGATTATGACAATAAATGACAAAACTAATTAAACAACAAAATATATTTATTGATACATATTTTAGTTATTTTCACAACAGAAGTTAACTTAACTTTGAAGTTCAAATGAAAAATGTAACTCTTTTAAGACATGTGCATGTTCAGTATTATTCAACCGCCAGCTTCAGTACTTTGTGGCGCATCCTCTAGCGTTTATAACTTCTAACTAACTTTTTGGTAAGTGCGGACAAGCTTCTTACACCTCGATCAGAATCTTTTCCCATTTTTCATGTGAAAAAGACTCAAGCTCAGTGATGTTTGATGGATACCGTGCTGCAACTGCCTTCTTTAAATCCCACCAAATATTTTCTTTCAGATTTTAATCTGGTGACTAAGAAAGCTACTCCAGGACGTTCCAGGATCTTTTTCTCAACCAAGCTTTGCTTGACTTGGAGGTGGGCTTTAGATCATTGTCTTTCTTGAAAGTCCAATGATCACCAAGGTTTAATTTGTCAACAGAAGGCATCCCATTCCTCCTTAAAATGGCCTGGTATTTCTGAGAATCCATGATGCCAGGTACACGATCAAGACCAGTTACTGCCGCAGAAAAACAGCCCAACATCATCAATGACCCACCGTCAGGCTTGACCTTTGGGATGATATTCTTATGGTCATAAGCCTGGCCTTTTCGCATGCCAGACATACCGCTGGTCCATATGTCCAAATATTTCCAGTTCGGATTCATTAGTCCATAGAACTGTCACCCAAACCTCAGTCGTCTTATCCAAATTCCTCCTGGCCTATTCTAGTCGACTCGATGTTCCTTGTGGTCAAGAGCTGAGTGCATCTTGGGAGTCCGGCAATGAAGTCCTTCTTTATTCAGTGCAAGTCTTATAGTTGCTACTGAAGCACTTGTACTAGCCTTCATCAAGTCATCCTGTAGGTGTCTTGGAGTCATACAGGGGTCTCTCTTAGTTGTTCTGACTAAGTTGCTAAGGGCCCTTGATGAAATTTGGGTTTTTTTTCAATGGCCAGGCAGGTTTGAAGCTGCTCAGTAAGTTTTAAACGTCCTTATAATGTTCCCAATGGTGTGTCTTGGAAT
This sequence comes from Platichthys flesus, assembly GCF_949316205.1. Lineage (NCBI taxonomy): Eukaryota > Metazoa > Chordata > Actinopteri > Pleuronectiformes > Pleuronectidae > Platichthys > Platichthys flesus. Next base: position 3,849,429 of record NC_084949.1, read on the forward strand.
GTACATTTTGGGGAAATCTTCTTTTACCCAAGGCCTTTCAGGTTTGATGAAATAATCTCCTCTCTCAGCTTTTGTGGAAGCTCCTTTGTCTTTCCCATGGTTGCAACTCACCTTGAATACCTCATGGGTGGGGTTTATATATGCATCACAGCTGAAGCAAATGAAGGATCATTATAGAGTTCCCAAAGGCTTAATTATGTTTCAACTCCACTTTAGGCCATACAAACTGTCAGACAGCTTTAAAAACAACAATATTATAAAGGGGGGTTGAATAATTGTGACTTGGCTATCTTAACAAAATATACTGTTACACACAAATACTACATCATGTATTTTCTGTGTTGATTTTCTGTATCATTCAACTCATAAAGAAGTCATCCGAAGCAGTATCATCCTCTTTGAAAAAACTGTAATTGATAAATCCTTAAAATCTTTGGGGGGTTGAATATTTCTGATTGCAACTGTATCACCAAGTGTCAGTGGTTGTTTCCAGCCCTCAGGCCTTCGAGGGTATTGATGTGAGTGACAACTCTTTCAAAGTTAATCGCTCTCTTTGGAGTCTCTGTCAATTACAGTAGTTAAAATATTTTCTGTTCATCAGGAGATTCTCCCTTTATCTGCCCATTCTGCTACTTCCTCCTCTTCCTTTGAAAAGTGAACCAGCCGAGACATCTCCCCCCCTCCCCTCCTCCTTACTAGGACTCATTTAAAGGGGAGTGACCCAGAGTTAACACCGCAGCCTTCTCTCTCTTTCTGACCAAGATTCAATCCATCAACGCTTTAAATACATGTGAAAGCTGATCTGCTTCACGGTGTTGTTTGTTTGCTTTTGCATGCTGCTATTGCGAGACTTGTAAAGCTGCGAGTCTCTTAACTGTTGGGGAAATGTCATGGAAAGGCTGAAGGTAATCCTAACCTTCTGTACTGGAGAAAAAAAGAAAAGAAAAAGGGAGTTCACAGATTCCTGTGTTATATAAAAACCAAAGAGCTTCCTCTGTAACTACAAAAACATGGATTGGACAGTCAGTCGGTTCAGCTGAACTCCCCTATAACCACTGACTCATATTCTGCTGATCACAAACACACACACATAGACACGCACACACGTTTCTCATCACTTTAGTTGACACTTTTCCATCTTAAGTAAATTGTCAAAGTCCATGTTTATTTATAGTGATGATATAATAATAATGTCATGTATGTAGCACCTTTCAAAATGCTTTACAGAGAGGACGAATACAAAACAAGAATACAAAACATCAAAGACAAATGAATACAATGTCCAAATTCAAAAACACAGTTGAAAAAATAATACATTATTTAAAAGTAATGGCAAATGAAAAGGATAAAAGAAACATAAGCAATAGCAAAAAGGATATAATTCTACGAATAATATCATATTTTTTCAATTCATACACTGTGTCCTGCATGCGCGCATGTGTAGACACACACATCATCTGGTTTGCCTCAGGGCAAAAAACATGGTCCTCGTGTCAGGGTTCTTATCTGCAATTGGTTTAAACAGCTGCCTGCAGCCTCCTCCTCCTCCTCCTCCTCCTCCTCCTCCTCCTCCTCCTCGTGCTCTGACAGCAGCAGGAGCCCCATCATCCTAACAACACTCCTTACTGGATCTCACATCCGGCCCACAGAGCAGCGCTTCACGTCACAACAGTTTAAACAAACACCAAGTTATGTTTTGTTGGATATGTTTTTACAATGAGGGACAGGGAGACTGTTGGGGAGAAAAGTTCGTTTTATTGTTTTTTTGACCACAGTATGTTTGTTCTGGAGCATCAGTCGGTGTGGAGAGAAACAGAAAAACAGTCCCTGCAGTTTTCTGTGGATTCTACAGAGTCATGGGGATAAAAAAAGAGCAAACAAAATGCATTGGCTGCCACTGAAGTACTCAACAATATTCACTGTCTAAAAAGAAAAATAAAAACTTCATAAAGTATTTGCCTCAACTAACTTAATTAAATCTAACTTGTAAAGTTGGCAATAAATACCTTATTGTGGCGAAACAAAAAACTTTCAGTTTGGAGCACTGGGTGTGCCTCAGTTTAAACCAGGCCAAGTTTAGAAAGGAGTCTCCCAGAAGTTTAGCATGTTGTTGTTGTTTTGTTAGTTTATTTGCAAAAACAGAATCTGCAGGATAACTCTCTAGGGTTTTTGACATATTCAGTGACCTTTGACATCCTTGTGATTTGTTTAGATTTGTTGAGCTTCTGTATGTCCACTACTCCTGTCTGCATGCCCTGTGAATGATGTATATATGTTTGAATTGGTTAATGTAGTGTAAAAGGGTCTAGAAAAGGTGATGTAAATAGTCTGGGGGAAACCCAGATGTACAAATGACTGTAGTCGGTACAACTATTATTCTTTGGAATTCTTAGTATTTTGAACTTTAAATTTGTTTGAATCAATATGAAATTATCCAAAACAAAAGATAATCAGTTAGTAGAACATTTTAGGATTCTGTGCCAGTGACAGCCAGTGGCCGGAGGCATTATGTTGTCAGGTTTTCCGTTTATCATTCCATACGTCCGACCCATTCTTGTGAACACGATATCTCAAGAATGCCTTAAGAGAATTCTTTCAGAATTGATACAAAAAATTTACTGACACAAAGCTGATGGATTTTGGTCACTGTGACCTCACAAAATACCTATCTCAGCAACACTTCGAGGTAATTTCTTCAAAGTTTGTACAAACACTAACTTTGAGTCAGTGGTGAACGGATTAGATTTGGGTGGTCAGAGGTCAAGTTGACATGTTATATGCTTCTTAAACATGATATCTTAAGTCTCCCTACAGGAAACTTATTCAAACTATAATACAATTTCTAAAATTTCTAGAACTGCAAAGCAGCGCTGGGCGGACCTGAGAAACTGCATTTTGAAGCGTTTTGCCTGAAACATATTAATAATGACTGAGGAACTATTGACACATTAAGCTGTTCAGGCTTGGACTCTGATCATGAAACAGGAGATTGGTGGTGATAGGAAAATGCACAGTGGAGTTATGACAAAATCGTCTCCTTGGGGGAAGGATGAACCTTCTCTGTACCTCAATGTTTACACGGTTTGAGGAAATGTCCCAATTCTGAGAGAACGAGAGAGAACTAACCTTTGCAAGACGTAACTATTCCTTTGATCTTTGAACACTCACGCTGTGGGTGATACTCCATGTATGTCCGCAATACAGATCATCGTGTTTTAATGGCGTGTAATCACGCCACGCCACAGTCACACGTGTGACGAAAAATTGATCCTTGAGTTAGTTTGTATCTCCATCTTGTTGTGATGACACTCATCTCATTTGAAGTTGATCTGATGTAAGCCCTGGTACAAGTACCTCAAAGTAAAAATTTGGTATATGGACTAAATGGCAACTAAATGCAAAATAGCAGGCTTCATGTTGCATTTTTCCGATTGCACCTAGACTTTTTTGTTTGTTTGGTCATGACAAACCTATGTATACAATTTTGTGAAGATCGGTCAATGTGAACGTGTTCCAGGGGTATCGGAGGACACCGTTGAGCCATTTTGCGACGCCCATTGAAAATTCCTCCAAAATACATACATTTACACCACTTTCTAAATTGATGCAAATTTTGGTAAGAATTTGAGCATGTCAAAGCCCTCAAATAGCCAATTTATTTGCCTGAAAAAAATATATAAATATAACAAAAGCTTAATGAACCCATATATTTAAAAACCATACCTGTCGTTCACAGCATTTTAAATGATTTACACAGGAATAAATATATAAATAGACAAAAACCTTTATTAAAAGGGAAGAGCCAACCAAGGGCTAGGAGATTTTATATGCCCCCAAAAATTCATAAGATCCAGAAAAAGGGACTGTACCACTAGAAGTGCCTCCAGGTAGGCCAATTGTATCCTACTATGGAAGTGAAACATACCAAACAGCAGAATTTATAGATTATTATCTTAATCCATTGTCAATAAAACAGAGATCATATATTAAAGATACATATCACTTTACAGATATGGTTAAAAACCTGTCAGTGCTCGGGCCCTAAATATGACCAATTGTCACTTGGACTCAAAGAACTAACTGATTAAATTTCAGTGGTCTAACTTCAAAATGCATATGCTCCCATATGAGTCTGGGGAGAAACACTTTTCCTTTATATTTCTTTTTTACATTGCAGTTCATATTGATCTTTTATCAAATATTCGATACAAGATACATTTTATGACCTTAATTCTGAGCCAAGTAAACTTTTGACAGGGTTACCATCATGCATTACACACAATGGCAATGTTGCCTATACAAACACTTGGCATGTATGCTGTATTCATTATAAAGGTCCTTTGAAATCAAATCATCAGATCTGATCTTTTGATTTTGCAGTAAAAACAGAAGGTAGAACCCATTAATCAATGTGCTCTCATGTATGCAGAGGCACATTAAAGACATTAAGATTCATAAAGTTTAATATTGACACGATGATACTGAAATCATGCCATTAAAAGCACAAAACACTGAGGCTATTCATCAGCTCTGATGTGGGACAGCAGCTTCACAGCTAGCCTCACATCTACTGGGAGAAAAGGAGGGTCCCACCACCAGACTGGTCTTTAAAAACAAAAATACCAGAGCTTAATGAAGTACTGATGTCATTCTTGATTCATTATAATTTTACAAAACACAATGTAGTCTGTGTATGCATGTGTGTGCGGGGGGGGGGGGGGGGGGGGGGGGGGTCTGTGTTTACTTGCAGCTCACAGTGATCTGTGATTGAGGAGAAGAAATTAGTGAATAGTTTGATGTGATCTCAGTGGCTTTTTCCTGTGGGGGGTGAAGAGGAGCTGCCCTGCTGGGATGTTATCTTGTTTCCTAGTTCCTGCAGCACCCAGCATGCTCTGTGTTGTGACTGAGGCTCAGGAGGTTTATGCATTTGGAAAAATGATTTACCTTTCTGTCCGAGTTTTTGTTGGCACCGTCCCTGAGAGCAGATCTGTTGCAGAATCAACAGTGTGATGAGACAGAGAATCATCACTCACTGATTTACAGGAATCTCCTCAGTATGACTCACTTTTGTAAAGCTCATCCTTACATTTTTCCCTTGTGCACTTAGGATTCCTTATTTCTTCACTTTCCTCTGTTTGTGGAAATGAAACCATCGTGGCAGACAGATATCAGTTCCACTCTAAGACAGTCAGGAAACGGAATCACACTTTGTGCGGGTCACCTCATATGTAGTGACATTTACTGTAACTGACTTCACTGACTTTGTTTCGGTTTAACTTGCAAATTAGTTTGAAAAGTTGTGTCTCGTATGATGATTACAAATCAATTGTTTAACATGAAACCAAGAATAAAAGCATTGGATGGTTTCTGTGAAATAAATCCATATATACTCTTGCTGATGGAGTTGAATTTTGGCTCCAGGGCGTTTGACAGGTTAATTCGGACATGGTGACAGTTCTAATCATGAAACTCAGAGATACTGAAAGGTCTGTAATTTCATAATATATGACCTTAGGCTCAGCTTGCTTGATTAAGGATGAATCGCTTTCATTGGGGTTAAATGTTTGTCGCAAGATAATCACTATATAAACACAGACCATTTACCATTTACATTTAGTTATCCCAAAGTATCCTGACATGCTCCTCTGAGTTTCCCTTTCGCCCTACAATTAGGGGGTAAGGGGTGCGGAGGCTTTCTTGCTATGTGAGATGAAAATACATGTGGGGGCGGATACTCGACATCTCCTGGTTCGCAAGGACTGTGAACATCAGCCAGGAAGGGAAGGACTAGCCTGATGGTTTCAGCTGGACGAAAGAGAAAGACAGTAGAGAGGGAAACAGAGATATGGGAAGGACACATCACCAACACAAAGAAAGATAAGAAAACAGAAGTTAATCTTACCAAGGAAGAAAGGGAAACCAAAACAATAAGATATAATAAGAAGATGCAATGATTTGATCAGAGTTAAATAGAGTTTCTGCTAATTTTAGATCATTTTCAAGTCCATCAGATCCATCACTAGTGTCCTACCAAAGCCCTTAGGCCTCAAAACGTTGCTATGATGGTTGGGAAAGAAGGGCAGCTGTTCTTAAAGTGAGCCTCGCCAAAATGGAAAATTAATTATGCATGTATGAGAACATGGGAACAAAATCTTGGAAAAAGAAAGAGATTGAAAATTTGATGGAAGGAAATGGGAGAGGCAGGTGAGTGGAAACTGGTTCAAACTAAAATAAGCAGAGGATTGGAATGAGATTTTTAAAAAAGGTCTGAGGGTGAGACAAAGGATTGATGAAGAGAAAGCAGAGGTGAATGTGTAGAGAGGGAGGGAGAGGAGGAAGTGGCAGACAGAAAGCCTTCCAGCAAGCCAGCACTTCCAAAGTACGGCTGTGGCCAAAGCAGGAATTTCCTCTGGTTTCACCACAGCTGAAGTATCTGAAGTGAAGTGTGTTTTTGACCCACAGAGCTCCGGCGCCTGCTGACACTGTCTGAGACGTACACACACACACACTCAGACTCAGAAGTGAGAGGACAGGAAGACAACATGGCCTTCAGCTCTTCAGCCGAGAATGCCCCCAGTGGCCTGACAGACAGGAGCGGCAGCTTCTTTAAGGTAATGATGACGCCGGGGACTTTCCAAAACCCCCTTGGAAAAGTAATAGATTCACTTCCTGTTTATCTTGTGGTTGATGTGTTTTTTTGGCTGGCTCAACTTGTGTTTAGAAGACAGAAACAGCCAAGGACTGAGTAAGCTCTGTCCAAAACTTCTTTCTTTTCCGTGTCAGCCACAACTCCCATCTGTCACTGTTCACACCCACCTGGGAGTGTTTTTAGAGCTCAAACACTCCCAGGTGGGGTTGAGTTTGAAGAATCTGAAGTAAAATATATACACTAGAATGGCACTCGCCAAGGCCCAACAAAAGGAAATTCAACCAAGCTGCACCAAATTTCACACACATAAATATTAATACAAATATTAAATACAACTGATTTGTTTTTCATCAAGATCCATAAATGATTCCCTGAGAAAATGTTGAGAATGTTGAAAATCTGGATCAACACAAAAATGTCACAAGTTCTTCCCTGAAATTTGTTAGTTGCATCTGCTCACACCTGGTATTCAAATGCATCCAGAATGTGTCACTTGTGATCACTTGGGATCTCACTTTCCTGCTCTACATGCATTTGTGTTAGTTTAAACTAAATTATTTTGTTTCGTACGAGTCTGACTGTACAGATGTGTCTGATGTCACTGTTTGTGTGTGTCTGTGTGTCGGCATGAGAGGGAGAGGAGGCACGCTGAATTAGTCTTGTGCGGCTTTCACCAGTTAGATTTCACCAATTTATGAAAAGTATCAGTTATGATGTTGTGGTCAGTTTTGATATTTTGGCAATGGCCACAAACAAATCAGTGTATGGGCTCAGATAAGAGTAAAAAGATGGACGTCAGCTGAGCTGGTCCTTGATCTGTGGCCCAGGATGCAATTTGTAGAACACAACAGAAAAAAACTAAAAGTAAACAAATATTGGAAAAGCGGGGCCATCCAAGTCAAAGACAGCAAAGAAGATGGTAAGAGAGTTTGTGTTGATAAACTCTGCTTTAATATACAAATTGTAGATCAATAAATGTCAATATACTTATATTTACTAGAGCTCTGCTACAACACATGATCAACAGTAATTCATTGATTACCTGCATTCTAATCCAGTGAACATCATCAATCGTGTCATACACACCATGTGTTAATATCAGTTTATAGTTGTAGCAAGCATCATTCATTTACTACTCTCTCTGCTGACGCTCACATTGCATCAGGTCCATGTCTCTCAGAAACACTTACTTGTGAAGTCACAAGATAATTTATGGATTTATTCACTCAGACTGTTTTTATCCTTTCAAGGTTTTATCCTCACACTGTTTGTTCTGACTGAGCACTTTCCTTCATACTTTCAGGGAATGTAATTGAGTATTGATTGATGAGATTTTCAAGTGGAGCTGTATGTATTCTACAGTTTTCCTTTGCTTTCTGCCATATATTGAAGCAGTGCTGGAAGTGAGGAACGCCAGCTGCACTTGTTGGCTGCCTGACAAACACATTCACAGGAGTAATGAAACTCGCTCTCCCTCTCTGTCTTAGTGTCTCTCACTCCCTTTTTCTGCTTCTCTTCATGGTATCTCTATTGCCTCTGCAGTTTCTCCTCTGCTTACTTTCACTCTAAGTTTGTTGCACCTGTATTCTGCTTCACTGTTCTATATAAAAGGTGCGAACACCGAGTAGGGGAGGGTTGTTATTCCCCCTTCATGTTGGCAGTGGAGGCTATCACAGATATATATATCTTTGTAAACAGGAGAACTGGCATGGCGGGACAAGACGAAGACATAACAAGATGTTCAAATAACAGATGGGGGCAGTGTTTGTTTCAGCGTAAACATTTACATATATGGTGACAGAGAGAGCTCATTGCACTGTTGAGGAAAAAAACGTCATCAATTTGACGACACATGCGCTGTAGTTGAAGTTATTGAAGTCTGCTACTTGTCAGTGGTGCTGGAACTTCACAAAGCAATGAACTACAGAAGGGTTCATCCATTTTTTGGGTCCCCTGGAAATATTTCTATTGTCGTTTTTCGCAATTTTCTGGATTTACACTTGTTGGGACTTTTGTAGCGAATGTGACATAAAATTTAGTGTAAAGTACTCAAGAAGTTTTTATAGACAAACTTTTATGACTTTAATGTCACGTTCTTCTCCCATGGAGTACAACAATAGAAAAGAGAGAGGTGACACAGGAGACACGGTTAGAAGGAGGGGTCCCTCAAAAGTGGACGTAGGGCTACACATTGACAACGCAGGCCTATGCCAGGAACAAAGATTTTGTGTCATCATAACATTACAATAGGTGTAAATACATGAATGAAATAAATCCCAGTCGATGCAGAGACCCACAAAATCAGGTTTGCACCAGACAATAGGGCAGCATCTCCGTGGTACATGGAGGGATGGTTGTGAGCTCGTTCAGGCAGTCAACTCGAGCTGCGCTGCGCTAATCATGTGACATGCTTCACTCGCCACAGCCCCTTTATCCTAAACACCCTACCAGTTTGCCGGTCTATTTAAGCTGCAAAGATTCCCCATCTCCCCCTTTGCTTGACAGTGCCTCTGCTGCCCTGCATGCGTCAGTATAACCACCTGTTGATCCACCCCATTCAAAACCCCCAGCATCCACCTGATCACTCTGCAACAAGGGGGCAAAGATATTTACTCATCAATCCCAATTATATCAACTAGTGCAGTTCTCCTTTTGGAGCTACTTCAGAATTATTCCTTGTCATTAGTGAGTCCTCCTCAAACATTATATATTGTCACCTTGTATCGTTTGTGTGCTGAATGTTTTGTGCAGAGCTTTTTGAAGGAATGTGGAAAACTTTGTATCATCCTAACTGGTTTATCTGCAGCAACAAAACAGAAGTTGTGCTGCTGACGTTAAAACCCTACAATCGTCTGTTCATCCCTCCCTTGTGACTAATCTGTATTTCTTAATCTGTATAGGTTTTTGTTATTTTGTGTTTCATATAACCTACTTTACATTCTATATTTAAAGCAGCTGTAGCCTTGTACTTCCTGCTACATTCTCACTCATCTGTGTAATGCCATTGAGCAAGGCACCTCAAACTTGAGATGCACGCTATGTAAAAGTTGCAGTTTTCACCTGACGGCGTCTCCACACTTCATCCAGCTGAAATGCACCAACAGCCACTTTTAAAGGTTCAGACGACTATGAAACAAAACAGAATGTTGTCTCGCCTCTCATTTCCTTTGCAGCTTTTTCCTTCTGCTACCTCTGTGAAAGTGCTCTGTGTGTGTGTCTGTGTGACAAAACCAAACACATAGTTTCCCATTGACTCCAGTCATGGCTTTAACAGCGCACATGCAGAGAATCACTTACCTCTACAGAAACACGCACATACACACAGACACACAGACACACGTCCTTGTATACTTGTGTCCTGCAGAGAGGATGGAGTCAATAAAAGTGGAAACAAACCCAGCTGAATGAAGTGGGTTAGGTTTATAAAAGTTAGTGTCACACACACTCTTGTTATGGAGTGTGTTCCTCAATGTCAGTCTTTTTCCTCTTAAAGTTGTCAGAGTGAAATAAGGCCAGCTTGGGCGCCACCATTAGAGCTGCACACGGCACTCTGCCCAGTTCCAGTCACTCGGCAGCTCTCGTGTTCACTGACCTTCATTTTATAGCTCAGGAATTTCCCATGTCTTCTCCTCTGGCCTCATTACCCATTTTCATTCAGATAATTCAATGCCTGTCTGTTAAAAGAAGGTAATAACAATATTTCTACTTCTGTGTGTTTGTGTTGTGCAAATTATTGCAATACTAAAGCAAACTCTGGCCCCAGGTTTGTAGTCTAATAATTTTATTTAAATGGTATCAAATCCATAGCAAGCTAATAATGAATCAGTAATTAGTAGTTCCTGAATATCCTGATTGTGATGAGTTACTGGAGAACAGACTTGAAGATACTATATTAATGTAAGCAATTTTTTTACTTTATAATTTCACAAAGGTCTGTTTCATACTTGGCAATTGTGAATCACCCAAGTAAGTGCATTAACAAAGTTTGGTTTGATTTTGACATGAAATATGTTCAATATTAATACGATTTGAATAAACAGACGACCAGTGCTATGTACCAGTGCTATAATGTCTATTAACAGGGGGTAACAACATAGAAACCTCAGAGTGAGCCACATGTGAGGGATCCCTCTCCCAGGGCGGACAGAAGTGCAATATGCTGCGTGTAACTGAACACAACAACAAAATAACAGTATTCACTACATTGATTAGAACAAACCTGCATTAGTAGATAATGAGGAGTTATTAGTGAACAGACTGGGAAATACTTACTTAATTATTTTAACACAAATTTTTTCCTATTATTATTTTTGTCAAACCTTAATGCACTTTCTAAACATGCACATATTCAATATGTTCTAATAAAGCAGAGAAAAATCTGAGAGAAGCAGGAAACCCTCACATTTGAAAAACTTAAACGGGAGGTCTTTCGAAACAAATGTCAGAGAGTTGATTATTTTACGGAACAGCATGAGCTCCACTGTAAACAATGGTGTCCCTTGAACTATAGTGCAAATCAAGTTACACAGTTATAAAGTACCTTCAACAGCCTCTCTGTTGCTTTCGAGGACTGGAAAGAGAGAAAGCTTGTTTTTCCGAATGATTTCCCTCTCTGGGATTGACTGCAGTCACTCAGCACTAATTCAGGGGTCGGTCAGTTTATGCTGCCACTTCAGCTGATTGCAGCTTCGGATTTTAGGCTCCTCAAAGCTCTTGAGAAGAAAATGACACGTTCTGCTGTGTGAAAGCGCGCTGGCTGTCTCCGGTCGGCTGTGGAGACTGGAATAGTCACCTCTTACCACAAGACTGAGCGTCACCAGACTTAGTTTGAGTTGCACTGTTTTCAGTCTGGAGCTGACCTGTCGATTTGTGTCGTATGATTCAGTTTTAACCAGACAGAACGCTGAGAGAGAATTGGGCTTCAGCAGAGCTGGCACCACTTACATCAGTCCATAGACTTATCCTGCGAGGGGGAGGGGGCTGTGGTTCATGTGGTCTGCCTGCAGCCTGCCTGGTGGAGAATAGTTTGTAAAAGGATGCCTCCTATTGGTTGAAATCTGTAATGGAAGCATTGGTTCAGACAAAAAAAAGTGTATATAAAAAACAAAACCTACAGTTTAAGAATATTAAGAGTAATTCTTTGAGTTTGATCTACATGTTTGGCGTTTACCACATCAAGAAACTCTGGTAATGGGACAGGAATTTTCCATCTGCAGTTGATGTCAACATACTTTCCTCGATTGCCTAAAATTTTCTGGTCTTCATTACGCTGTGCTCTGCGGCGGACTTGTTTTGTTTGAATTGTTTGACCCAGATCCTCAGTGCAGAGCGTCCAGATTTCAACATCTGCTCAGTAATGTTTCAGCAGGCCCTGAATCCCTGAGAGCGCTCTAACATGTGGAGTGAGGGAATGTGGAAAATGCAGGAAAAGAGAAGACAACATGAAAACAAGTTGTTTTGTAGGCTTTAACTGAGGAGCTTTCAAACTCTGTTGCTTTCAAACCAGTTGCGCCCTTTTGGGCACAACTGGTTAACTGTGCTGATTTAGGCTTGAATTTAGAATGTACTCTCTCTCACGTTGTATTTTACTCTAGACGAGTGATTTTCAGCGGTGTAGAAGATATTGCGAAGTGAAAGGGACTAGTGCATGCAGATAATTATTAATACGATTTATGTGATCAAATTGAATCACTCTTTTCTCACAACACAGGCGAGAAATACATGTTTTTTAGATTCAGCTCACTTCTCTGAATCCAATAGTAACACAGCATACTCCCTGTTTATTTGTTCAGATGGCGCTGGTGTGCATTCTGAGGCTGGAGTAAGTGATAAGAGATTCCAGCACCACGGCATGATGAGCATTGTTCACCACACTTTCACCGTCACATTCTGTTGACTAATGTTTTTGTTGACAGATTTCAATGACAGGTGATAGTTTTTATCTCAAGTGAGTCCAGTGTGGTGTGGAGGATGTAGTCATACAAGCTTCCTGTCCAGATTTATCCAGATGTTTAAATCTCTTTGTGTTTGTCTTTAAAAAACAACATTGGAAGTTTGGTGGCCCGCTCTCTACAATGCTTTGTTTCCTGTCTATAGGAAATGAAGTCCACATACAGGAGAAATGACTAACTTGTTTCCTGCCCTTTGTTCCAGATCTGACTCTTCAGTCTGTCCGTCCCAAAGTCTCACTTTCTTACTTTGCATTCTATGTTGGAGAGATGTCGTCAGTTTCGTTTAGTGCTGCTCCCCCTCCACTTCTCCTTCTGATATTCACTGGAAGCCTCTTATTCTGTCTTCTTGCAGCTGATTGACACGTTTGCACTGGAGATCGGGGAGCTGAAGAAGGAGATGGTCCAGACCTCTCCGACTACGGACAAGGAGCCCATGGAGCTGCGGGGGTAATGTTGTATTTCCTACATTTCTCCTGCTTTCCTCAATCTGATCTCAAATTATTTCCTGATAATATCTGAAAATAATATCTGCCTCAATTAGGCAAAGCATTTTATTGCTGTTCTCTGCTTTGTTTAGTTATCTGCTAAATAGGATTAACAATATTTGTAAATATGTATTCACTACTATGCACATTATCACCAGCAGATGGCATTAGTATTTGATTCTGTCCCTCTCTCTGTCATGCTGTCAGGATGGAGAGTGAGGTGAGCGGTTTTTACCTGCAGTCGCACCACTGCAGCGGGGTGGGGGGTGAAAGGGACTCTGGGTACGACTCATTGCGAAGGAGGATGAGCGTGTTGGACAGGCTGAATCAAACCCACCCAGTGTGGTTGCTGCTGGCAATCAGTGAAGAGGAGGCCAGTCGCTTTCTGCTCAAGCAGCCACCAGGGGTGAGGAGTCACCCTCCTGTGATACCAATGTTCATCTAATATTATCTAAGCTTGCTTTACATGTCATGACGGATGTTTCCTCTTCGGGGCAGGTATTCTTGGTCAGGAAGTCCGCTGCTCTGCAGAGAAAGGTTCTGTCTGTGCGCCTGAAGCAGGATCAATCAGACACTCCCATCAGCCATTTTCCTGTCAAGGAGAGCCAGTACAGTGAGTAATATGTTTGTTAAAATGACTCTACCTGGAGTCAGGATTCATCATGGATTAAATCAGAATCAGTAGTGCCTCAGGGGCTGTCAAATACATTGACAAGTCAGACTAGGTGTCCAAGTTTGCTTCAAAAGATGATCCCACATAATCTAGCATTTGCAATACCGGAAGGAGACGCAATATCTGTAACACGTGTACCTCAGTTACAGTTTGTCCCCTTGTTGACATCGGAGGCCATAAGCGTGAAGTAAGATTAATTTATATAGTGTTGTGCATGTTTATTAACTGTGGTGTTTAAAAAATATACAATTTAAAGATACTCATAATATTAGAATACCTCTTCCTGCATGTGTTGTGCTTCCACACAGAGAGTGAGTAACGGAGCCGTTGCAAAGCCAAAGTGTGATGATATAGCGGCTGTGGATTCTCTGAACTGAAAGGACAGCACACGGGGGAGGGGCCACAGTGCCTCTGGCCTGGTTTGACCTTAAGATGTGGGTCAGCTGCTCTTGAATGAGGCTCACGTACTGATCACAGTGCTGTATCAAGTCAGCCATGTGAATGAATAGTTTCACTTTTGCTCATTAACATACAAGTTATTCCTTGAAAGTTTCTTAAAGAGATAGTTCACCCAAAGATTGCAATTGGACTCAAAACGGAAATGGTTCAGTCAGACAACTCAAGTTCAAATGTTTATTGCAACGGTGCAACATGTTTTACAACAATAATAAAATTAGGTTAAACATTGCAGAAACCAAATCTGTAAAATTCAACAGAGGTTGGTATGGCCAGAAGTGCTGAGTTCAGTGGAAGTTGTAGCAGGTATAACTGAGGGGTTTATCAGTGCCTCGGGACTCTGAGTTTAATTTTTGATCCCAAAGGAGTTTTCTTCAAATGTTTGCTATTGGCTCTGGTTTTGAAGAAGTTTAAAAGGATTCAGCATCCCTGGTCAACATGATACATTATGGGCCTGCGCACTGTTTCACTCCCATATAATATTTTGGGGCTTCTCCTGTTTAGACAGCAGATATGGACCGCACCCTTTCCACAGTCCGCCAAGTTTCTTTATCACACGGATCAAATGTTTTTCCTCAAACATTGATACTTTTTGCAGGGGTTTAAGGTCCAGACGATATTTGGGATAATCTCTATTTACAGCTTTCTGCCCATGAATGGAGATAAATTAAAAAGCCAAGAGCCGATGTGTAGCTGATCTTTTGCTCTCCACATGTACTGTTTACGGGGAAAAAAAACAAAACCTGGTCCCAGGCCCTCAGACTCTATATAATAACATGCAGGATCTTTTATGAAAGCAGCTTTAAACAATGGGTCATAATGGTTTTTTTTTAATAAATGAATAGATGAACTAGAATTAACTGCTATTTAATCCGCATTTTCATGTTTTTGCAGCATTTTCTCTCGAGGGATCTGGTATAAGTTTTGCAGACCTTTTTCGCCTAGTGGCTTTCTACTGTATTAGCAGGTAAATACACATTTCCTTTTCTGTCTGTCCATCTGTCACATTCTTCAGCTTCTCTTTGTGCTGCCCTGTTAGAGAGGGGATTTGAGGTTTTAACCTCCACGTGAAAACAGAGTTTGTCGAGTAAGCAGTCAACTGTCAGTGCCCAGGGCTCTCACTTCTTGTTTTAGCCGGTGCCAGGGTCTCAGACAGACTCAAACTGCAGACAGGGAACAGTGGGAAACTGTGCCACAAGCAATAACCAGTCCAGCAGTGGATGTGACTGTGTAGATGGAGCATAGAGTTTTGGTTGAGCAACACAATTTTGGGAGATGTTTATCTATGAATGGAAACACAGGGTGTGTCAACATTATTACTGTTTGTTTAATAGATTTATGGCATTATCACTTTTGTCAGGGTGTGTCATTGACAAAACTGCAATATTAATTTAACCAGAAAGTACAAACCACTAAACAGTAATGATGAGAGATAGTCACTATCTAAACTCTATGACTTTCTGTCCTGTGTTTTTTGTTATATTTATGGCTGTTTTTTCTTTCCTTAGGGATGTCCTGCCTTTCACAATCAGACTCCCAGAGGCCATTGCATCTGCCAAGACTCAGAAAGAGCTGGAGGAGGTGGCTCAGCTCGGAGCAGGTATTTTCGTTTAATACTTTGCTCATCATCTTGAGCAACCTCGTGGAGTTTGAACCATAAATAAATTCACTGTTGATACATTTTCAAAGCATAATGCTATTCATGAGATTTAATCTCATTTTAGACTGGAAGCAGGTGGAGACAGCAAGCTTGCTTCTCCCGCTAATGTTTAAAAAACCTCAAAAGCCTAATCTAATCTAGTTTAGATCGTCACAACAACTAAATAAATGTCAACATGGCATCTTGTAATGAGCTCTAACTATTTCTTAGTGAATAGCAGCTGTGCACTGTGGCCACATAGTTAATGCTAATTACAGAGCGATAACCAGAAATAGTACCATTTCATCTCTACAGTTATTTATAGGGAAACCTGTGCTCAAAGACCTTATAATTCTGCATATTCAAATGCAGAATACATTCATAGATTAGTGTGACACAAACGAGGGTAGGACTAAAGAACATAGATTTACAGCATGGGCTAAACTTAAAAGCACAATATCAGCACAACATTTTTTTGTCATGCTGTTTGCCTGATGGGAGCACTGCTCATTGTGGTTGTAGCAATTACATTAGCATCTAATATTCCAGTCTATGAATAGCATTACAACAATGTGACACAACATCCACCCAAAGCCATCAGCCTGCTCCTCTAACACATGTCAAACACAAACCCAGGCAATATCTAATATCGACTTTAAATACTCTTATAACTATACCATTATTAGTTCCTGCAGTTTAAAATCATCCACAGATTTGATAACACCTAGAGCTGTTACCAGATCATCAAAACAGTAAATATTGCCAACCACTATTTCTGTCATTCACACAGTTCCAGTCTATGAATCCGCTTTTCATGCTGACCTCCTCATTAGCCTTCATTCTCTACTTTAGATGAGGGTTAAGGACAGAAGTGGATAAGCCCTAGGAGACAAATTGTGATTTGTAAATATGGGCTATACAAATACAATCTGATCAATTTATTGATTATCAGACGCTATCTGTCCCCTGGCTGTGCATGTGCACATAATAATGACGCTCGATATCCACGAAAACTGTCAGTCATACAAAGCAAAGACAAATTGAACAACCATCATTTGTGTGCAGAAGTTTTGTTTATTTTCCTTTGTCTTTCCACGCTGACCATTCAGGTCTGTTTTCACAGCAGTTTTAGTCACTTCATCTCTGTCAAGTTATTCCAGGCTCAGCAGCTGTGAAGCTGCAGTGAGTCAGCTTCCTACATTGGAAGCCTACGACATTACTCAGTGCTCAGTGTGGGGGGGAAGGGAGTGGCCAGTGGAAAGCTACAGTTGGCTGATACTGTCTAAACACACACATACCATCATACCAAAGTCAAAAATTTGTGAAAACCCGCAAGCTTCGCAAGTGTTAGTGCTAACGTAACGTGCAGTAGACTGTGTCATTGGTATTTACAAACGTGAGACGCTGTCATTGTATTTACATGACCGTATTGGTGTGAATGGAAGCGAGTGTTAGTCTGCGTTGTAGTTGCTTTAGCACTTTTCTCCCTACATTTAATATGTTCTGGAAAAGCTGAAAACCCCATAAATTATAAGCAAGCTTCTGAACTTCACATAACAAGCGCATACATTCATTAAAGGGAAACTCCCTTCTCCACTGGACAGCCTCTATTTAAAGACAAAATGCAGGCTGCCTGAATTTTGGTTGTGGACCTGGGCACGCACATGTGAAACACAAACACATGTTGCAAACAACTTCAGACATTTGAATATGACAGAGACTTTGCACCCTATCCCTCCTGCCCCCAATTTAACTTATTAACTGGTGCATTCATCATGAATATTTAGTCCATTGATATCTGTCATTAGTCTACTATTCAAATTGTAGTAATGTTAGGGATGGTCCAGCAGTTTGGCCCGGACTTTTATCTCTGCAGTATAGGATGGATGGTATTAAGCTTTCGCATGATATTCTCATTAGACTTCTATGCATTTAGTGCTAAAGTTGAATAACTAACATGCTCAAATAAGAGGGTGAACGTGGTAAAGAAGTTTGTTAGCATTGACTCTATAAGCATGTTAGTACAGGGCCTTCCTACGGCCTTGTGAAGGGGCTGGCATAGTGCTACTAGTGTTACTGTTATATTTAGTAACATTAAGTCGTTGATGTCTCTAAAGTTTCCCCCAATCTCTGGTATTTTACTTTTTCATTTAACTACATTTTTACATAGTCATATTTGAACTTATTCTCTGTGTCTGTCCAGCTAAACAGATGTGTTGATTTCATTCAATTTCATAATTATTTTCAGTAGCTTTCAATTGAACAATTATTCAGATTCTTTGAATCGACTGTCCACAAGACATTTCCTGCACAACTTTTTCACATTAAAAGCCTGCCAATGTCCCAAAGGGGCACAATCATCCCTGTCCATGTAAAGATTTTTTTACCTGTGTTTTGAAACCCCCAAAGGAAGTGGCAAATCCTTTTAGGTTGGTTGCTGTGGCTCAGGAGTCCTTTAAACAGAGGGTCGGTGGTTGAATTTTCAACCACCGATGGGGAAAACCAAAGTTTTCCCCCATTACGCATGCCAAAGTGTACTTGGGCAAGACACTGAACCAAATCACCTGATACAGAATAACGTGCTGCATGCCCATAGATATACTTTATGAATGTGCTTGTGAATGGGTGAATGACAAAAAATATATATATATATATCTGTAAAGCACTTTGAGTGGTCATCAAGACTAGAGAGCCCAATATAAATATTAACATAATGTTTTTTTGCATTTCAATTTGTATTAGTGTGTGACCTGACCACAGACAAATATTAATCTATTACAGTATTTTTGGCATGCTCTTTTGCAACTACTGCTACAGTGAGGTCAGTTAGTATTACAGTATATGGGGTATTAAGGTTTGGCTGCCTGGTGCAGTCATGCTCTGTAGTGTCAGATGCTCATTGCTCACATGGACAAGTGAGAATACCACAGGCAAAGTTCACTCTCTAGACACGGAGGTATTATGAGACATCTGAAACTGCTCTACCAGCTGGACTCTGCTTTCCTCAGCAGGAATGCTAGAGGTCACGTTTCCATTTTTAGGCTGCACGACCGTTCGCACCAGACTTAGGCTGTAGTCTCGGTGCATATGCATTAAAGTGTGTGATCTGTGGCCTGTTACTTTCAGTTTGGTGAAATCACTGACACACTGACAAGAAAGACCATTGATTTAAAGCAGGAGAGAAAAAAGGCATAAGATCATACACACATGGTTTGCAGACAGCTTTCAATTCCCTGAACAAAAGAAAATTAAATAAAAAGTACTCATTTAGGGGAACCGCAGGGGAATACAGTTCTGTTTGAAATACGAGAGAAGGAAAACAGAGCAGGAAGAAGGAGTGGAGGAACTGGGACTGTGTTCTGTGTGGTGTGTTGAGTGCCCTCCCACTCTGTGATTAGCAAGGGTAACTCCCTCTGTACGTCTCTGGGTGTGTGTCGGCATTCAGTGAATCAGACACACACAAGAGACACGGAGCTTAAGTCACCGCATTTCTCGGACCAGCAAAAAGAAAGACACACACACAAGAAGAAAGCGAGGTAAAGACAAAACAGTAAGAACTTTTATTGAAAATAGTTGAGAATACTGGCTTCGTTATTATACATCTATTCTTTAACTCATCTTTTCATTTGAACACTCTTGATGCCCCTCTGTGAACTTTTGGTTGAACCAGGAGAACTATGTGTAGCTTAAAGTTGTAATGTTTAACTTTCTGTGTCTGTGTGTTATAGGCTTCTGGGACTCTGCCCTGTGCAGTCAGCGTCGCACCTCCCCCCGCCCCTGTCGCCCTCTGAGCCGTACCCTCAGCCCCCAGCGAACCAACAGGAACGGGGAGGTCGGGGGGTCGCAGCAGAGACACACCGGGTATTACTGTGAGAGCGCGCCTCCAACCTTACGGTCCCACGCTGTTCCACCTTCATATAATCTGGAGAGAAGACATTCCAGTGGTCCTCTGTGCTTCGTTAACCCGCTGTTCCTCCAGACTCATCAACACCACCATCGCCACTGCGCAGAGGATTCTCCTCCACATGCTGACAAGTCCAGTAAACACCCAGAGAATGTGGGGGAATCATCTGTGAAGCCGTTGAGCAGCAGCAAGTCTAGTGAGCAACAAAGAGACAATATCAAACTGAACGGAAAATCAAGGCTCCCTCCCCCCCGTCCCCCTCCCCCGCGCTCAATGCCACGCCGCCGCCCTGCGCCACCTCCACCTGGGCCTCCAGCCGCTACCACCAGACCCAAGACCATGCCGGAGGCTGTTGCTGTGGCCACGAGGCAACCCCAGCCCCCCAGCAAGCGCCCAGCTCCTGCTCGACCACCAATTGGTGCCAAACACAGCAGCCTTACCAAAGGTGCCAGCTCACCAATGACCGTGCCTTTGAACACACCACCTCCAAGGCCTCAAAAGCCTGATATGGAGGCCCACCGCTGCCACATCGCAATGGACGATGAGACTATTGCCAGGGCCCTATCTCGTGCCAAGCTTCCATCATGCCAGCCTCCGCCTGCTGTCCCCACTGATGTACCACTGGAGAGTAACGCTCAGAGTACATCCAGTCCCAATGAAAGGGGACATCAGCGCCTCAGTGACATGAGCATGTCTACTTCTTCTTCTGACTCACTGGAGTACTCACAGTCCCCTGGATTCTCCCTAGGACTGGCCCCCAGCCCGTCTCAACACCGCAACCATCAAGACCCAGTGGAGGACAGCAGTGAGGAGGATGAGGACGGCGAAGAAGATGAAGAGGAGGATTATGGGGTCGGCCTGGAGACAGATCTAGAGATGCGCCTTCGTACATCCTTTAAAGCTCGGAGGCGAAAGGTTGGTGTGAGCCTTGGTGGAGGGTCCTTTATCCTCCCTAGGGCGTTGAAGGGACGCTTTCGCAAGGTGAGCGGCATGCTAAGCTCCCTCATGACCCCGGAGAGACGGGCGGTAAAAAGGATTGCTGAACTGTCCAGGAACAAAAGCTCATATTTTGGCTCCCTGGTTCAGGACTACATCAGCTTTGTTCAGGAGAACCGAGGCTGTCACACATCAGGGATGGATTTTCTGCAGACTCTCAGGCAGTTTATGACGCAGATGAAGGCTTACCTGCGCCAGAGCTCTGAGCTGGACCCACCTATAGAGTCACTCATACCTGAGGACCAGATCGGTAAGTAGGACAAGTACATTGAGAATCTTTAAACCATGACTCTAAATATAGCTTTTGAGGTTGGAGGTTATAAGTGGGTTTGTATGTCCATACTTTTTGAAACATCTGCTCATACATGCGTGGGCACGTGTGTGATGTGTTAGTCAGATGCCATCTTCGACAGCATTCGGTTCCATACAAGTTTTCATTCCACTATAATCTGAGAAGTACAACCCCTTTACTATTTCTACAGAAGAGGATTTGAAAATGACTTAAGTCACTGACAATGTTCACATAGTGCCCAGACTTGCCGCTGTCTCGAGAGTCAGAGCTGAAGTTTTCCATATTAGTCTGCCTCATTAAAGGTGTTGAGTTACGAAAATGCCATTGTGCTGTGCCCCAATGAGTTAATCCTTGGCCGCAGTTCGTTGTCTTAGGCTCATAGTGCAGTTGAAATCGTTAAAATGTATTCACAGCCTTGAGTATTAAAGCTGGCTTCAAATGTCAGGTTAAATCTGTACTGTAATTCTTTTACATTTCTGATTAATTGTTTCATTCAGGCAAAGCTCTTGTGCATCTACTTGTGGTAACATTGAATAACATTGGTTTCTACTTTGGATATCCTATTTCTGATCCTCGTGGTGTTGATCAGATGTGTTGATGCTTTCCTGGAGGCCATGGTGATCGTATAAATGAAGTTTTCAGACATGAGTGGCAATATCAAAAGGTTGTTTCAGTCCAAGCAGATTACTGTGGAGAGAATTTGCATGAATATGTAAGCACGTCTCTGCACGCATCTCACATCCCTTGTTCATTGTAAACAATAACAGCAAGGCCTTGTTCAGAGACAGAGAAGTGATCCACTCTGGTTGTGCTAGCAGACCACAGATCCGCACATTAATGCCTAACACTCGCAAAAAAGGTTCTCTTCAAGGTCGGAAATTGTGAAAAAACGTAAAGACGTAAATACATAATGAGAGGACTGTGTGTACTTTTTATGCTATAAATAGTAGGTTTTTATAGCAGAATTATAGTTGTTAGTTTTTTCCTGGAAAACAAAAAAGTGTGAGCGGCGGGGCCGACAGATTGGATTTTTCTGCTCCCCTCCTGAGTGTGTACAGAGCGGGAGAGCCGTGTGTCATTATACATTATGGCTCAAAATGTGACATCTTGGAAAATACATTTTACTCTTTATCTGATAAGTTTGAGTTTGAAGAAAAAGGCGAGCTGAAACTCCAAACTTTTCAATATTGGTCGCGATTGTAATATATAGCACTGAATGATCCGCCATTAGGTGTTTTTAAAGGGAGGGTGTACGATTATTAGAATACACACAGAAGTATGGCTGTGACAAGATGAGAACAACCGGCAGGATGAAGGGGAGACTGCCATTTCTATACAGATGTAAAGCTTGTTCTCATGTACATTTCTGTGAGCAATTGATTCACGTTTTCAGGCATGTGCTAGTGTGTATGTGGATGTGGCCGCGTGTTTCTCTTTATATCACACACTCCTCTTCAGTTTATGCCACTTGAAGGAAGCCTATGAACAGGTTGTTGCCCAGATAAAGCCCAATAACAAACATTGCTCAATATACAAAGGAAATGAGCCTTTCTGGAAGGAATCAGGAAGTATGCAGTTTGTGTGTGTGTGTGTGCCAGAATGAGTGTCCTGAATAGCCTCTGTACCCCTCCTTGTGTACACAGGAGGATCTGACAGAATTGTCCACCACTGTAAACAACTCAGGCTGTCACTTGTTCTTTAGTAAGTTCATGAACGCATTATTTTCCTTACCGGCATTTTTACAGTGGACTCGTATTTGTGCTCCTCTGGTGTTTTCGACCATAAAGGCAAAGGCGGCCAGAAGAAGAACAGCTCCTGTGTGTGCAAGCTCATTTGTTTACACTGTTGCAAAACAATGTATTTTGTTCTGCTTAACTCATTGCATTAGCATGACACTGGAGGATCGAGATTCCTGTGCACCATGACTATTTGTGTCTGTGCTGCCAGTGGAAAATAAGACAACTGTTTCAGTGTGAGATGCTGGACATTGTTGAGATAGGCAGGAAATGAGATGAAGCCTATGGACTACGTCTGAGGTACAGATGGAGCATTGTAAAATCCAAACTCAACATTGGATTTCATGTCAGCTGACTGAATGGTATATTTGTGAACAGAGTTGAGCTCCATGTTTGATTGAATTCCTTGTTGGTGACTTACCTGGTGGGATTCAGCCTAATCTTAAACTCTACAAAGAGCAACACGAAACAGTGAAGTCGCCCTTTAACTCAATGACAAATATGTAAGCTATCACAGGAAACCTGACTTTAAGTCTTTGAATGTCAAACACTGAGGTTAGTTAATCATTCATTTAGTTATAGTTGTTGAAACCCAGGAGTTAGAAATCCTATACACTTTGATAGACACTTTGATGTTTTGGGCTGCAACTAACAATTATTTTCATTATCGATCAATCTTGCAATTAAATCTTAATTTAATTGTAAATTAAGTGTCAGAGGAAACCAATGTTCAAGTCTAACCATTCCTTGAACTTCTACTGTACACAGTTCTGATGGCATCTGCAATAAACCCAAACTTCCTCCCATTTGTTTTACATACAGTCAAAGCACATTCATGTTGGCACCAAATCATCACAGAGGACATTGGTTCACTGATATTTGTATATTCCTTTTTAAGAATAGTTCCTGATCAGTTTTCTTTTGATGGACTTAATCATTAATCAGCTTCTTGTTGCATTTATAATGCTGTTGTTACAAAATTGTTTTTTACCGCACGTATAAATGTATTAAAGAAAGCACACAGCAGAAGAAGCTCAGTGGCTATGACTGTTGATCTAAAGCAGCGATAATGTCTTGGTGTATATCTCTTTGAGTCAATTTTACAACAATAAATAATGATGAATAAATACTTGGTTTTATCATCAGAGACTAATAGAGATCTTGAGAACCACAGTCAGACATTATGTTGATCATTTAATGAAAAGGCCAGTCTTATCAGATCAATATTTGTCCTGTACTGGAGTTACTGTAATCAAATTTATATAGTTAAAAGGTAGTATAAAAGGAGAAGAATATGATTCTGTGCAGTTTGTTTCCCTTTAGGTTTAATGACTAGATTATGGTTTGAGTTGGGCTGACATCTTACTTTGTGTCATGTAGAGACTGTAATTTACTGAGTAATAAATTGTCTGAATGTCGAGACTCATACAGATTTTTATAATAATAGAGAGCACAGTTTAAGTTTTGTGTGATGTGTCTTGTCTTGAGTCTTACAACATTAACCACGATGAATTTAATGTTTTATAATATCACTTGTTTTTTTCAAATTATTTTTCTCTTTCTATCCTATCTGCGTGTGTGTGTGTGTTTGTGTGTGTGTGTGCGTGTGTGTGTACAGACCAGGTGCTTGAGAAGGCCATGCACAAGTGTGTCCTGAAGCCTCTGAGGACCGTGGTTGAGGTGGCTTTACATGACTTCCAGGTCTGGATTTTTTGATGGTTACTATTATATCAGATGTAGGACTTGTTGGATTGTGGACATTTTAAAAAGAAAATTAATTCATATTTCTAAATTAAAAAAATCTAATAAACAATAAAAAAGATGTTCTTTCATTATCATTAATAGAAAGGATATTTTATTTGCTTGATAAATAATCATACATACTAGTCATGGTTCATTATGAGAGAAGCAGACTTTCCTTAAATTTTAACAGGGAACCTTTAAACAGCCGTCTTTGACATGACTTAATTCAAAACAAAACCATGCCTAATACAGGAAATTGGAGATAATAGAGAGTTAAGTGTAGTAATATTACTAACTGGCTGCGGGCTGCAGCTTAATTTCCAATGTACAGACTGATCTTCTCAGCTAACTCTTATCTAGAATGTGAACAAACATGTTTTCTCGAGTGACTCCTTAAAGCCTGCCTGTGTTGGTTTTTCTGTAGGTAAGCAGTGGAGCTTTGCAGCAGCTGAGGGAGAACCTGGCCCTGGCTAAGGCCAAGAGGCCCCAGGAGCTGGGGGTGGATGGGGCCGTGCCCCCTGACGCTGTGGCTATTGAGAAGATCCGCCATAAGTTCTTAAACATGAGGACGATGTACTCCCCTGAGAAAAAGGTGTCTCTGCTTCTTCGTGTGTGCAAGCTCATCTACACCATCATGCAGGATAACTCAGGTATAGTGTCAGTGTTAAATGAACACTGTACGTAGCACACAGCCTGAGAACAAAGCTCATTTCAAACTACTCTGGATACTTTTTGTTTGTTCTAATTGCCTCGTCCGTCTGACCTGTTACCACCCCCCTGCCTCTCTGCTCCCATCCTGCTTCCTTCCAGGGAGGATGTACGGTGCCGACGACTTCCTGCCCATGCTGACTTATGTGCTGGCTCAGTGTGACATGCCCCAGCTGGACACAGAGATCCAGTACATGATGGAGCTGCTGGACCCGTCCCTGCTGCAAGGAGAGGGTAGGTGCTGGAGATGTGCTCACTTTATTGGATCCATGTCTATCTAGGTGTGTAACTTTAAAACCTTGCACACAACGTACACTACAATTGCACATATATTGGGTTTTATCTCTCTATCTGGGTAGCACAGAGCTGGAGTCAGCATGTGGTTAGCCTAGCTACCAGCACCTGGCTCCTCTTAAAGGAATAGTTCACCCAAAAATTTAAATTCACTCATTAACTACTCACCTCTATGTCGATGGAGGGGTGGGTGAAGTGTTTGAGTACACTAAACACTTTAGGAGTCTCAGGGGTAAAAGGTGTTGCAGCCAAATCCAATCCGATTGAAGTAACTGGTGACCACGTCCTCAGACGTTAAAAAAAACACAACAAAAAAAAAACAATAAAAAATGCCTCCATACTGCTCCTGTGATGTCATCCAAGTGTCTGTAAGCACTGACGTTCAAATTTGACTCAAAATGGCGCCATTTACACCGTGTGTTTAGCCTATATTTCCTCAGTGATCTTCCTTTCGGGGGCTGTGTTTAGGTTCATCAACAAGTTCTGGCGATAGCTGCAGGAATTTCTCGCTGATTTTGACATGTGCCCCTTTGGCGAGAGCATAGACACACAAGGTTGTGCGCAAACGTGGCTCCGGGCTGAGGATAACAGCGAACACTCCACACAAGCAGTATTGAGACATTTTATGTTTTTTCCTAAAGTGTTTTGTGGCATTAACACTTCAGCCGCCCCTCCATCGACATAGAGTTGAGGAGATCATTATTTATTTAAAGTTTTGGTTGACCTATCCCTTCAAAACCACAAATAGTTTTCACATTTCTGTTTGTGTACGTATTAAACATGCAAGATTCAACCTGTTCATGACGGAGTATTTTGAATGATTTGAGGTATGTTTTCTTTCCTTTGGACTGAGCCAGACTTACTGCTTCCCACTGTCTCCATGCTAGGCTAGGCTAACAACATGCTAACTCAAGCTCTATTCCAAACATTGAATTGAACTATTCCTTGTAAAAGTTCGATTAAAAAGCAGAGAAAAACGTTTGTTTACATAAAGTGATTTACCTCTGTGTTTCCGACAGGATTTTTTAGCAGTGGGGGCAGACACACATACACACACACACACACACAAACACACACACATACACACACGTGCCAATACTCAATTAGTTACTTTGTTGCTCTCCATATCCCGAGTCATTCAGGTTAAGACCTGTGTGCTGCTGTACCAAAGACGCTTCTTCTTCGGTACTTGCATTAAAACAAACCTACCTTCTGTGTGCAGGAAGAGCTTTTTGTGTGAAGTCTGTGTGCGTGTGTGTGTGTGTGTGTGTGTCCGTGTGTCCGTGTGTCTGCTTGTCTCACTTCCTGTTTAAACTGACAATAACATTTAGTTAGTTATTTATCAATGGCAGTTTGATGTTGACTGATTTCTCACCCAACATTGTTTTGCCATGTGTTTAAATCATAGACTTTAGGTTTAAATCCATACCTGATCAATACTAGAGGGAATCAAAAAAGTAAATTTCAAGATCCAATAACTTATGATTAGTGTTGGGGTTTATTGTCAAAGTGCAACATCGGTGCAGACCAGTGGGGGGAGCGGGGAGGTAGGACACTTTGGCAAGGTACAAGGCAGCGGCGAGCAGCAAAATGTATGGGCCAGAAACCTCGTAGCTTCACTGCAAGTTATATGATATTGTATATTTCCATCATGAGGTCAGGCACATGACAGTGTGGTGAGAGGTTAGAAAGAGTTCCACACTGTTGTTTAAAAGGAAGCTCTTTCACTATGTGAACAGAAGGCACATCCCCTTGTTAGGAACCTGGAAACTGTTCATATCATTAGAGATCAAGAGTGGGCGCACTGGGCGGTCATATATTAGGAGTCCGCTTCCTTGCATATCGTTCAGGCTGTTGCAGTGATTTACACTGGACAATGACAAATACAACTGAAAGAAATGTTGTGCATTTATTCGTCTTCTGAGTCACAAATACACAATGCTCTAATGCTAATAATACACACACAATTGTAATCTTATGTGTGTTCACTGATAACAAAAGTTTCACATTCTCAGTCCTGGGGCCCGCTTTGCCTGTTGCCCCTGCAAGCTGCGCACCATATTCTGGAGGAAGGTCCTCCTTACTGCTTGAGCTCAGCCACTAGGAGGTTCTTTTGAGCTCATTTCACAGCTTCTCCATTTGGGATAGAGTCCAGGCTCTAACTGAGCTGAAGTTGCCAGATGGTTTGAAGAGCAGAACCATCTGTTTAAGATAACTTTGTAACTTTTTCCAGTTTTATGCAAATCAACAATTCCTAAGTCTCATGAGATGTGGATAAAGACGTGGTTCACATCAGCAGATTATGATTGTCAAACTCAAAAAATTTTACTTTTAAAAGAAATAGTTGCTGTTATTCACACCCTCATCTGGTTTCATTGACTGGACTCCAGGTTTGATAACTGCTGCATCCAACAGGTCTTTGACCAACACGTTGTATTCTGTAGTCTCTTTTACTGAGCGTGTACAGTAAGTTCAAGACTTCTGTGTGACTGAATAGTTCACATGAGTCAGAATTCAACCTGAAGCTCTTAGAAATATTAGTAAGGATTAGTAACAGAGTCCACTGTTAAGATGCAGTTTCTATTATCACATGCTGCTGAAATAAATGCAAACACGTCTCACTTTCGGAAAGACCCATTGTAACACAGACCTGTTACAGTGACCATGTCGGCTGAGTTGAGTTCACAAGGAAGCTTCATGAGTGAGTTTGACACAGGCATGGGAAGGAAAGCCCTGACGACATTGGCAGGAAATTCCAGTCCGTGTTTGATTTGAATGGGCTGGAACAGGTTAAGAGGAAAAGAGAAAACCTTCCCAGAATAAAATATTTTCCTATTAGCGTCAAACTTTCTGGCACATGAGTTATTTAGGAAGGGCTTCAATACATGTGTATGTGTATGTGTAACCTTCTTTGAATATTAAGACATTATCTGAAAATATCAGTTCTTGCTATGACATAAATACTTTAGATCAAATATGGAAACATTTAATGAAAGTGTTCCACAAAACATTAAAGGGATAGTTCACCAAAAAAGATTCACCCATTATCTACTCACCACTTTGCCGATGCAGGGGTGGGTGAAGTGTTTGAGTCCACAAAACACTTCTGGAGTCTCAGGGGTAAACAGTTTTGCAGACAAAACCAATACAGTTGAAGTCAATTTACACCATGTTTTCGCTTAAATGTCTTCTGATAACTTCCTTGATGGTGTACTCGTACCCTCTGACACACCATCGTGTGGCTACACTCGCTAGCGTAGTCAATTCTGGCAGTGGACATTTAGGCTAAAAACACTGTGTAAATTACCTTGTTTCAGGTCAAATATAAATGTCGGGGCTTGTGGACACCACACGAGCAGTATGAAGGCATGTTGTGTTTTTCCTGGTAATTTATAATGTCTGAAGAAGAGGTAAACACTATTTACCCCCTGAGAGTCCTAAAGTGGTATGTGGACTCAAATACTTCATCCAACCTCCTTTGGCATAGTGGTGACAAGATAATGAGTGAATTTACATTTTTCTGTGAACTGTTCCTTTAAGGTGAATAACTCTGTTCCGAAACATATGCATAAATCTGACTCATTTCTATAATGGGAGAAATGGATCAGAGGAAAGAGGAACTGTTTGTCCTGTATTACATCAGAGTTTTTGCTCATTTCATTTCTAGATAAATGACCCTGATGTGGTTCACTTTCCAGTTTCTTTTTCTCCGTCCAGATTCAAGCTTTCAAACCTCTTCCTCTCCGTGTCTCTATCCTAGGAGGTTATTACCTGACCAGCGCCTATGGGGCCATGGCCCTTATCAAGAACTTCCAGGAAGAGCAAGCAGCCCGGGTGCTGAGCTCCGAGGCCAGGAACACTCTGCACCAGTGGCACTGCCGACGCACCGCCCAGCGTTCGGTGCCATCTGTAGATGACTTTCAGGTATCAAGCCGGACTTGAGCCCACCTTGAAAAC
The DNA here is from genome assembly GCF_949316205.1 of Platichthys flesus. NCBI lineage: Eukaryota > Metazoa > Chordata > Actinopteri > Pleuronectiformes > Pleuronectidae > Platichthys > Platichthys flesus. The sequence goes on from NC_084949.1 coordinate 3,878,912, forward strand.
CCAGGCAGTGAGTCAAAGTTGTACCAATTCCATATAAAGCCAAACTTCCCGAGCAGCACTGGGAAGGTGCATTTCTACAATTTTCTACTAACATCACAGCATGTGCATCTGGCTCTATGGCTTTATATTTTTGGTAGAAAGCTCCATCTTGTGGATCATTGAACCAACTACACGTGATGTTTATCTGTGGCCGTACGTAACTGCATGTCTTCTCTGGCTGCTTGAATTCTTCGTCTTTTTCTTTTCTGCCAAAGTATAAAACAGGACCTTTTGTATCTCTCCGTAGAACTATCTCCGTGTAGCCCTGCAGGAATTGGACACAGGCTGCACGGCCAAAACCTTGGTCGTCCACTCTTATACCACCACAGAGGAGGTCAGCTCGCTCTGCGCCTACAAATTCAAGATCCCTGACACGGAGAACTACGCACTGTTTCTGGTTACTGAGGATACCAGCCAGCAGCTGGCTCCAGACACTCACCCTCAGCGCATCAAGTCTGAGCTCCTCAGCCGACCCTGTGGACAGACCTTTCACTTTGTCTACAGGAGGTTGCCTAACCTTAACCTCTGTATGCCTACCTTAATGCAAAATGGAAACTTCCCTCAAGTTGAGTAGTAGAGGAGAATGTAACAGCTTGCTGCAATTAAAAACATTAATAGGTGGCATTCCTCTGGTGCTGGTTGATGTTGGTTTCGTTGAAAGATTTAAGGGAGGTCTGAAATAGAAAACCAACTATCTGCATATTGATTTAGAAGTGATAGGATGGATACTGTAAAGTGCTGGTGTTTTAACTAACACCTCAGATATGTGGCTCAAATATGGGTTGAAAATGAAACAATTATGGTCACACTGACGCAACTCCGAGTCTACTTGGTGTGCATCTGATTTAGTTCGACCATACGTTGAGCTGAACTTGTTGGATTTTTATAGAGGGATATGGGTTTTTGGGATGTCAAAAGGTACATGAAAGGTTCTTCAGGTTCTTGAACGTGTATAACACCATCAAAGCAGAGGTCAGACAGTACAATATTGCATTTCATGAAACTAACGTTTGCATTAACTGCTGTTATTCCAGGTGCTTTCAAAAAGAACATGATGAACATTCTGTTTGCTACTGAAAGTTTACAGGTGTCATTCAATGATGAGTCAACTTTCATCAATTTACAACTTCACGCTCAAAAATTAAGTTAAGAATCAGAGTGAACTATTGTAAAATTTCTAATTATTGTTATTTTTGCTTGTATGTTTTTGTCTGCAGTTGCTGGTCAATTGCAGCCTGTATTTCAATGTAGAAATATTTTTATATTCAAATGTTTCGTCACTTAAGTGACAAAGATCTTGATTCTGATTGAATCTTTCTGGACTCAACTTGGATTTTATACCAGTTATTTGTCAAAGGCCAAATTACGACAACACTGTTTTTACTGTTTGTTATGAAAAGCTCTGAGCTGACTCTGGAAATTCATAAAATTCTCTCCAAACAAAGCTTTGTGTTGACTCCAATATCATCATTATTGTATTGGTGTTGCTATATTATTTTGAGAGAAAGCCGCAGTTCTACAGTATATTAATCAGATGTTATTGTGGTATAATACCTGAAAAATATCCTGACAGCACACGAACAGTGGAAGATATCAGGGGGAATCTAAAACGCACCATTTGTCGCATGTTCACTATTAAACTGTCAGCATACACAAATGAATTAGACTCATGAAAAAAAAAAAACCTGTAATAGTTTTCAGAATCATTATTATTATTGCATTAAAGTGTTATCATACTTGAACTGTTTTTTTTTTGTGTTGTATGAGTTGCATCAAACACTATTGTCGTCTGTGACATATTATCATTTAGCTAAATCAGGAACTATCACATCATTGACCATTCCATTGATTACAGCCTTTTGAAAACTGGCCTAAACCACAAAGTCACATATTCATTATAAGGTATTATATAAAAATGATTATGGTGTAATGTGTGTAATGGCCTTGTTCTCATGTTTATCTTCACTGCTCAGATAATAAAACTAACCTGAATCAGCCACAGAATTAGGACCTGAAGGATTTGTTATTCTTCCACAGATTAACATAAAGCATAAAGATAAACTTCCTTTGATTAAGTTTAAGCATGTAGTCTATTGCAATTATGACTCGTTTGATTCTTTATATACAAACGAAACATGCACAGTGTTATACACTCACAAGGGTTAGAGCAGCCGTCCAGGGTTTGACGGTTCGATCCCAGTCTTCCCATTCTGAATGCCGAAGTGTCCTTGGGCAAGATACTGAACCCCAACTTGCCCCTTCTCATAGATAAAAGTGCTGCACAATGTAAAACTGTAAATTGTATAACGTTTGAGTGGTCATTGAGACTAGAAAAGCATTTTATAAATACAGACCATTATTATGGAGTTACCACATGCTGTGTCGACTCATCAATAGAATGGGCCCTTGCAGAGAAGTCCCTCTCATCAGTCTGATTAATGCATCTAACTACATGTTGATAGTGTTCTATCTATAGGGTAGGGAAGGGAAGGGAGGAGTGGGTAAGATAAGAATGTGAAAAGGAAAGGGGGAAAGTGTTAGATGACTTTTCAAATAAGAACGGCCCTATTCTCATGTACATGTAGTCCTCCAGATTGACGACCTGCAGAGGGCGCTGTCCAGTGTTGCCAGATGTATGATATTTGTCATATTTGTACTATAATTTTTTCCTCTGTAGGATCAGTTATTCCTATACCTTTCCATGATGTGCAATAGTTTGATCATTTTGTGCCACTTCAGTTGTAATCTGGATAGTAAAATATGGATACTGTGTGAAACCAGACAACCTCTTGACAACCTCTTGAGGAAGCTTAGATCTTTTAGATCCGTAGACTCTACATTCCACATTTTGACATAGTGTTGCCCTAACCGAGTCTAACGTTTAGAGGGTTAGGCAAACATTTATTATTGAAAATGCAAATAAAGTCTCTGTTTTCTTCAGAGGTGCCACTGGATTCAATATCACTCTGTTGATTGTTCATTCTGGGAACATCTTCTATGGGGTGATTGGCCCCTGGAAGTGGCAGAATGATGTGTGGTCACATCATGTAGTGCTTACCAATTATATGGAGTCAGATGTGGGATAAAACCAATAACACCCCGATCACATCACACTGAGCATGTCTTAATCCTCTTTTTGCCTATAGTGAAGTAGTGAACTTTAGCACCACCTGCTGGTTGATGAAAACCAACTCAAGTTAACGGGGAAAACGATTTCATGGAGGGGTCACAGTATGATTGTAATTCGTGCAATTCCCTTAGCTAAGGTAATATCATTCAAAATACATTTAGAATTCCCTCACAGTCTGTTACCTTGCAGTTCTCAAGACCCCTGCAATATGCTTCAACAAACCCTGCTGCAACTAAAGTGTCACATATAACCACAAACAGCCACAACAGCATTGTCTATCTTGTTGAAGTGATACAGCCATGCAGCTGAGCCAGAATAAACCATTCACACTCTGCTCCCACATCAGGTCCTCGTAAACACGTTGAACCACCTCCTAACACTAGAGAGGATTCATAGGTCACAGCTTAAACTCCCGCTGGGAAACAATCAGTGTCACTGGGCTCCCTGCTGCTCCTAAGCTGGATGCTGCTGATATCACATTAGAGATCAGACACAGAGACTCTTCAGTTGGTCTTTAAATACACCAACATAAAAAAGTACCATGCATTTTTGATAATGCCCTATCACACACTTATGAGCAGAGATGAGCAATGCAACCTGCTGCGAATGCTTTTTAAAGGGCAGTTCTGTCTATGCTGATGTAGGTCTCAATGAGATGAATAATGAAGTGAGTCCCTTTTGTCAATGTTGAGTTTTGTTCTCACAGTTTGTGTCACTTTGTGTTTCTTCTGCTCCCCTGCTCACGTAACTGTAGAGCTAAATGAGACATACCTGAGGCTTGGGTGCATTTTTAAACAAGTTTGACCTCATGTAAGTTACGAGTCATGTCAGATTTAGTTATATAGCACATTAAAAACAACAGGAGTTGAGACTTTAAATTGGACCAAAAAAAAAGTAATATGGATTTAAAGTAAGTCAAAATGGTGCAATAAAATCCCAAAGATAAAAGTTAACGTGATAAGAATCAACCTGACAAACTCAGGCTGAATCAAGGGCTAAATTAATAAGGTGAGTTTGTGTGTGGGGGGAGGGGGCAATAACAAGCAGGCTTAGCCATTATTTGCCAATTCAAAGACAAAAAATAAGTTCATTCATTTGAAGTACTTGTACACATTTAGTCATGCGTCATAATGTGTTAATCTACAACTGTGTAAGTGGGACAGCTCCATGTGAGTCTACACACAACCCCCCCCCCCCCCCCCACACACACACACACACACACACACACACACACACAGGGCCAAAACAATACCTTGCTTCCGTCTTAGTTGCAGGTAAAATGATGAATACCTATTTTCTGTGTGACAAACTCATCTACCTCTGTTCAGAGAACATAGTTTCTGAACTTTGGTGGAACAGTTTCCCCAAGTTTTTCTTTCATTCCATCTAATAAACATTCTTCACTCTAAAATTAGTTGTATCTTGTCTGTCTTTATCCCTCCTTCTCCCCATTCTGTTAGTGATGTTGTTGTTCCTCCTATCACCTGAACTTTTAATTCCAGCCTAATCTACTTTGAATTTCTAATACCAGAACTTGTAATGTCTTTGGTTGTCTCATTGTGATTTATCATGTGTATGTTTATATGATTGCTTCAAAAAAAAAGTCTCATTTGGGACAGTGTTTTTAAAGCTGAAACCAGATGAACCACGTTAAACTGAGTAGAACCATATCGTGAGTGGATATGAAACAGAATCAGTGTGGAAGTTGTTTAATAGATGTTGTCATGTAAAATATTTAAACAGAGTTTTTTGTAAACTGTATTTTTGATTATATTTGGGAAATATCATATTAACTATGTGCGACATGTTTCCTAATTTAAAGTTCCCATCAACTCTGCAGCTCTAATATCAGAGTTAGGAACTGTTCTGTTTATGTTTCTAAATAAAGATTTATTCAAAAAGAAAAAAATGGCGGGGCGGGACTTCGTCACTTCCGTATCCTATTTATTCATTTCCGGTAGTTTCAACACCCGCGCCACCTGAGAAGTAAATAACCTCTGAACCGCTTCTCCACGCTGAGAGCTCTTTGTTCGTCCTCGACATCACATCCCGGCTCCAGCACCACGATGTCAGACAAGATGAACATGTCTCTGGATGACATAATCAAGTTGAACAAGAAAGGAGGCAGCGGCCGCGGCGGAGGATCATCGGGGCCCGGTGCGGGTTCAGGTCGGTCCGGGGGATCGTCGAGGCCAACGCGGGGTCGACAGAATAACTTCAACCGGGAGAGAAACAGCAGGCCCGCACCGTACACACGGGTAGGAAACGAGAAGCAGCTGAAATGGGTCTTAAACTTGAATTAAGGTTGTGTTGTAGTCCTTGAATCAGTCGTGGTGTTTTTATAATGGGCGACGATATCTGCCGCTAAATCGCTTCACATTTCCACACTGAGTTTCTGGTTGCTTTTCAGCCGCGGGTCGTTTCCATTACCGCCATGTTCAAACTTTCCTGAGGTCCACCGAGCAGCCAGTTTTCAAACATCGTCCCCGACCGAGGGGATGGATGTTCCTTTATCAAGATGGCTGCCGTGCGTGGTTCTTTATTTGAGCAAAAGAGGTCAGCTGAGGAAGATCAGTATGCCAAACTCATCCAGCGTGTTTTATTTTAGTGAGTTTCAAAAATGTCGTGTCCCCAGTCATGTGATGTGGCGGCAACTGTGAGCAGGATGTTAACTTCAATGGCTCAGGGAGGACATGCCGCTTCCTCGGGCCTGTTCTTTCTATGGACGCCACCGCTATCTCACTGGAAAGAAGATTTCTCTTTGTGTCTCAGAGGAAAATCAAATATCCACCTTCCAACACTCGATGGTCAACTGGCCTGATTCCTAAGCTGTTCACGACCATCCTGGGTATAGTCACAGGTTTAAGATTAAAACTGCTAGACTTTGTGACTCATCACAAACTCTTTGTCGTAGCTGTTAGAAAGTAGTATTGTGCTTTTTCTGGTGCAACACATTTATTCTGTCCCTATTTAAGAAAGGAAATAAATATAATATTAAAAAATATTAGCACAATATTCAAATACTTGAACTACAAACAGAAAATAAAGAACTGTGATTCTTTTTTTAAGCAAACATAATAATTCACACATGCTTTTGAATGTGTAGCCCTGTAACATTTCTTGAATTACTTCTGCACCAGTCTGCTTCTTTGTGAATTCTTTGTATTCAGAAGTCTGTAGTAATGTCTTGTCTTGCTCTTTTCAGCCCAGAGAGTTACCAGACAAATGGCAGCATGACATGTTTGAGGATCATGTCGGTGGACGCAGGGGACCGAGCGCAGTACCTGAAAGAAGTGTGGAGAGTAACGGCAAACTTCTGGTCTCCAATCTTGAATTTGGTGTCTCCGACTCAGATATCAAGGTAATACACTAAACTCTATGAATCTTTGGCCATGTCTTTGTGTTGTGAATTTGACTGACGGCTCTGCTTTTATCCCCAGGAGCTGTTTGCAGAGTTTGGTCCATTACAGAAAACATCTGTTCACTACGATCGGTCTGGCCGCAGTAAAGGAACGGCAGATGTCCACTTTGAAAGTAAGGCTGATGCCCAAAAAGCCATGAAGCACTACAATGGGGTCCCACTTGATGGTGAGGAATCAGGTCTTATTCTACTACGGCATTGTTGTACTTGGAGGTGCTTTTTTAAGCACATAAGTTCTTTCACACATTTAAACATTTGTCTTTTTTAATTATTAGGCCGTCCCATGAAAATCCAGCAAGTGACGTCAGAGGTCGAGGAACATAGACCGTCAACACAAAGGTACGTCATGTTGGCTGGCTGTATGTTGGATTTTGGGAAGACTGGTGATTGTGAACTCTGGGGAAACCACTTAGGTTGCTTTAATAACAGCTACAATATAAAGGTTTGGAGATTACTGGGGTTTATTTTGCTGCAAATTGCTTATCTCTTTGGTGTCCTTCTAGTTCAAACAGTGGTTTTGACCGGAGCAGACTTGGTCAACCCAAGTTCGAAAGGAGGGATAGAGGCGAAAAGAGGCAAAGTGGCGGAGGTGGTGGTGGTGGTGGAGGAGGTGGCGGCGGTGGTGGAGGTGGTGGAGGTTTCCGAGGACGTGGAAGAGGAGGTGGAAACCGAGCCCCCCAGCTTTCTGCAGAGGAGTTGGATGCCCAGTTGGATGCATACAATGCCAAGGTACATACTCTAATAGAAAAAAAAGTCTTATATATTTTAACTCTACAGTGAACAGCTATCGATAACTTAATCGGGTTTCTTGTGTTTTACTTTCAGATGGACACCAGTTAGAAGAATGGAGGATGCTGTTGTCGTTCACTTTTTAAAACAACACTTTGGACATTAAAAACAATCAGGTTAATGTGATATGGTGGATTGGACATTTTATGCAGCCGTTTTATTGTATGGACGTTGGATTATTTTGACTTTTTTGTAGTAATTTGTCCAGGAGCCGTTTTTTTGATTATTTTTCTCTTAGGCCATCAGCTCATGTGCCCTTTTCTTAATGTTTGGACAATTACCTGCAACATGACGTATTTTTTTAAACTTATCATATAAATCAGATTCAGTTGCTTGATTTGCTGTTCAATGTACTGTTAAATTGCTAATGAACATCAGCTCAGTCACCTGGTACTGTATACTCATCATGTTAAATGTATTTCAAAGGGTTTTGTATATAAATACATTATTGAAATGTCTTTTCCAGTGTTTTTTAACAGAGCATGCCTTGTTTTGGGGCTTCATGTAAGTTTAGCTGATTTCGATATTAATAGAAGTTTACTTGCCAGCCTCTAATTTACCCCAGATGAAGTAAGCATCTTGACCAGCCTTGTTGGCCTTTTCATCACTTGCTAAGACATTTAAGCATCTGCTGTTGATTTAGAAGAAGTAGCTCTGTATCATCTGCTCATGACAAGAAGCTGTGTACAGTGAAAGAACTACTATATAGCTCCATTTCTTTTACATCAACTGAACCAAATGGAGGCGGAACTACACCTATACTGCTTTGCTAATATTTGGAGTGGAACTATTTAGCTGAAAGGTGTCCACTGAGTAATACAATGGTTAAAAAGAAAAAACAAGGTGAGAAAAATGTAAGATTCATACATCTATCAGTCCTACAATAGGGAAATTTACAATATTACAGAAGCAAGAGTCGTATAAGTAGCATGCAAAACCTAAGTTTAAGGAATATATACATTGTAAAAACAATATCTGCAGTGTTACACTGTATACAGAGAATGGATTACAGTCTGTGTAGTCTCACTGGGAGCAGAGCTTGTTGTACAGCCATCCTGCTGCAAAAAAGAGCGACCTGGGAAACCTCTCCTTCAGACACATGAGGTGCTAACAATAACTGCTCCACGTCAGGCCAGACCAAGAATGAAGTTTTTAATGTTTAGCCTTTTTTTATGATATTGTAGCTGTTACATTTTGTAAAAGTGCAATTTGTACGCTGTCATATACCCCTCCATCGGACATGCTTAGGTCAAATGTTGGTGAGAAGCAAAGAGTGATCGGTGTCACCCCACCCTTGAGTCTGTTCTTACACCACTGTACAGTCCACGCCCACACCATGCAGAGAGGGAATTAGTGTCAATGAGTCTCTGGAAACCGTCAGTGCACATAATACACACCGAACCATGAATTTTGAGGGCGCGCAGCAATGCTCGATACGTCACCTGCGTGCGCGTGCCTATCTCCGGGAGCCGTGTTGCGCGTGCAGAGCGCGGGGCGGCGCCGGCCCCTTGTTCGCCATACTTGCACCGGAGCGCAGAGACCGCACTGACTGCAGAGGCACCTGAGACCACTAACACTAAGGTAAGAGTCCTCCATGGAGCGGCGCGAGGAAACCGCGCTGCTGGAGGGACTGGGGCCGCAGCAGGTCACTCGAACCCGCCCAGTCCCTCTCTGCCCCCGTCAGCTGGGGAGAACTTGTCGAGCTAACGGTAGCCGCCGGCTCTTGTTAGCTTGTCTGGATTGTTCCCATAGAAGCGGCACCTCGTCTGGGCTCCGTCCCGCCCAGTGCCAGGCTCTGCGTCAAGAGAAGTTCAGTCCCGATGTCGGATATGAACCTGCTCACCCAGACAAGCTCACTTCTGCAGAGAGCTGCCGCTGACCCCGGCGAGCTGTCAGAAGCAGCGGTGTGTCTGAAGAGATGCGCCCCCCGCCCCCCCCCAGACATGATGGGGAGCAGCTGCTGTATTGCCCTGGCAGCTGCGGTTAGCTTCCTGACAGCAATATTGGACGTAACAGATTTCAGAAGAGGCCACGATCGTGTCAGCGCAGCGTGTGTTTTTAAAGGAAACGTGGATTTGTTATGATCAATGTGTCCAGATATCCACAGATTAATATTCCTCAGAGTGGAGATTTTCTCTGAAAATTCTTTGAACTTGACATTTGCTCATGAGCGACTTGGCTCCTATTCCTGCAGACCTGCACTTTGTTAGATCCACTCAGAAGAGGCCCCGGCAGACAGAGGTGAATCAGTCTCCAGCCTCCCATCTGTGAATTAGAACTTTCTAGCGTCCTCTCCTGTTCAGGGAGCAGATGATTCCAGTTGGCAGGATGGGCCTGTCACACTGGCTTCCAGTCCAATCCAGAAATATCTTAACGTTGATGTCTTGTGTTGCAGAACTGAACGGGGCCTTGCATCTTACGGTCAGCTCCATCTTAAGTCATGTCCCTGTGAACCTTGCACTGTGCAAACAAAGCAGATGAGTGACTGGAAACTGACCAAAGACTCTGATTGAGTGGTACATTTAAAGAAACCATAGTAAATTATTCAGACTCATGATCGGCTACTGTCTACATATGATTGTACCCCCCCCCCCCCACACACACACACACACTCTGCTTCTATCATTCCAACTGGCCTTGATCTAAATTTAGGCTCTTGTGTATATATATATAATTTAGTTGTGGAGACTGGAGTTCATTGTGTGAGATCTAACGGATGTTCAATAAAGAGCTTGGCCTCTTCACTGCCTCGTTGTGTCATATGACCCATTCTCACCGGATCATTCCAGCCAGGCTCAATGATATTTGAAGCCACATTCTTTATTATTCAAATGCACCATTCAAAGTGAGATTTCATCATAGACAACCATTATTATTTAACTTGAGCTAAACTTTGAATATAGGAAAAAATGAATGCTTCTTTCAGGCCAAAAAAATTTAGACGCATATGTGGTGGACAAATTAAATAGGAATAGGGGGCATTTTGTTCAGGGTTTTTGGCACCTGCTCAGGCACATATTAGCTACAGACTAAATCCAATCAGTTGTTAGAGTTCACTCCTTTACTGTGTTCAGATGTTTCCTCTGACAGCTGCAGGTTTGGGCAGGTCGGAGGCGAGACCCGCAGAAAGGTTTGCTCGTTGAATCTCACTTTTCACCAGATGGGGCCATCTGTATCTGGTCTCTGCACGTCTGTCACTGGTCCCCAGTCTTAGTTTACAGATGTTATGTACATTATTTATGGCAACTCTAGATAATAAATCTATCATAGCAATATCTGTCTCCTCTGTCCAGGGAGGGACACTTCTCTCTGCATGAGAAGTGTCCCTCCCTAATTGACATGTATTTGAGATATACAGTTAGTTGTGCAGCAGAGCGTGCTTTTAAACTTTGGCACTGTGGGGTGCACTGTCAGCTCTCTTGGTTTAACACATACCATTTATCAAAGGTGAGGCCTTGTACACTGCAGTGGCTCTGGGTTAAACCTGGCCCAGGTCCTCTGCTACATGTCATCTCCTCTCTGTCCTGCACCATCCCTTTTTATATTTTTTTATTGTCCCCTGACTGCAACTACTGATTTTTCAGTCAGGTATACATTTTGTCCATGAAACAAGAGAAAATTAAAATTATCCAACACAGTTGACTAAAGTCCTATGTAATATCATCCAATAACCTGTTTTGTCTGACCAGCAACAGCCCAAAACCAAAAAGATATAAATTTTTATAAAATTATAAAAAGTAGAGTGTTTACCATATAGTATTTGCTTATAAGATTACAATTTGTAATAATATCAGATTTGTTTAGAATTAATCCATTTGGATAGCCCATATTCACGAAGTACAAATTGCCTCACAGGGCTTAACAGGGCAAGAGTGAGGAGAAACTAAAGAAATCAACTTTTAACTTGGGATATAGTTGGAAACCTCAGAGTCACATATGTTGGGGATTTTACAATTTTAAAAATAAACGGCCAACATTAAGTTGTTGAAGGAGAATTTAACTAAGTGACATATCATACGATAAGATAAGATAGTCCTTTTGCAGTCAAAAATAATCATCAGTAAAGTAATAATAAGTAGCATGCAATACTTATAATGTAAGGAGATATAAAAATACCATATCTAAGAACACAGTCCTTCTTTTGTGATATAAATAATGTCTAGGCCTGTGAAGGACCACCCCTGGAAGGAGAGGCTTTGCATCATGTGATTCATGACGCCTCATTCTCAACCCTCCAGGCAGTGACGTAATTTCAGAGAAATATGTACAGATGATATCACATAGAAGATATCGGTCATCAACAGCAGCATAAAGAGAAATGCTGACACTGATGCTAAGGCTGCTGTGTTACCAGCAGAGCCTCACAGAGCAGCAACACATTCCTCGCTGACATCGTTGCTGTGGTCATCTGTCCAACAACCTTTCCTCAAAGAGGCAAGTGTCTATTAGGAAATTAGAGAACGCCATGTTGTCCATCTCAAACAGTTTTTCCAATTTTTTCATTCCTCTTTATTCCTCTCAACCCTTACCTGCTATATAATTGCTATATCCTTTTAATGCCACATGTCTTTCCCTTCCCCTTGAACATAATCTTTGTCCAGACATGGCTGAGGATGAGGTGACTCCAGAGCAGCTAGCAGCCATCGCCGCCGAAAATGAGGAGCCAGAGCCGTTGGACTACAAGCCACCAGCCCAAAAGACGGTGCAAGAAATCCACGAGCTGGATAAGGATGATGAAAGCCTACGCAAATATAAGGAAGTCCTGCTTGGTTCTGGGGTCTCTGTGGCAGGTAATGCTCTGTGTGTGTGCATGTGTGCGTGCGTGTGCATGAAAGAGAAAGAGCAGGGGTTGTGGACAGGAGAAAATACTACATTTGTGGGTCTACCCCTCCGTTCCAGCAGCTATTGGGACAGCCTACCCCTACACATGAATACACAAAACGAAGGGGAAGGGCCAAGGGGTGAAATGGCATTTGACCCAAATGTACCTTGAGCACATTCTGTTTTTTCTTATGAGTTGATATTTATGCCTCTGATTTGCCTTAGCTTTTGTGGTTTCATCTGTAGCAGAAGAATAAACTGAATTTTTTTCCCTTGCATTTTAATTTTCAATATTTCGTTTCGTGTTTATATTAAGTTATGGTAATACTAAGCATCACATAAACACAGTCAGATAAAATTATGCATATGAAGGGATAAGCTTTCTTAAAGTTCAGGCAGAAAATGGGTGTGTTAGTTCAGCTCACCATTTGCTTTCCAAACCCACAATGTCTTTATAAATTGATTATATATTTATTGATACTTTACTGATTGATACAGCTCTTATCTGATAGTGTTCCGATATCAGATGATGGTTCATTTATAAGTACTCCCCATTCTGCATTGCAGTCCTAGCATTGGACACTTAAGGGACAGTCTTAAAAGAGAAGCTAAGTCAGAAGAACCAAAGATGCCATCTTTATTTATTCCATGCATTCATCTTCCTTGTCAAATCCTGGTGCCTGTCGCCTCCTGGGTGTGGCTGACTCACAGCCCTGAATGTTGGTACTCCATATTCAGAGCTTTTAAGGTGATGAGCCAAAACCGATGACATGCAGCCATCACCTTCACAATTACTGGGGAGAAATACTCAGGTATTCTTTTATGAACAGTAAAAAGCTGCCACCCTGTACAAAACAGTTACCTGCAATCACCATATGTGAATAATACAGACTCAGGCATGAGAAGAGCACATTAACCAGTCAATAAGATGTTCCTATTTCCATCAGAGTTAATGTTTATTAGACACAGTTGAGGGACCATACTGAGCCCCTGAGGATCAGTATTCAGGCTCAGTGAAGATGGAAGGTTTCTTCAGTGTGACTGAGAAACCTCAGTCAAGTTTAATTAATGCAGAGTCTGTCCCAACTACTGCAGAGATGTTCTGCTTCCAGCTCCCTTGAGCCTGTGCACTTGGACGGCTGCAGGCCCTCTTGTAAATGTTTGCTGCTCTAAAGTCTCTGCATGCTTCCACTCAAGTGTTGTCACGTTGAAGTTATGGTGTCAGGATGAAGTAGGTCAAGTAAGCTGGAGTAAGTTAGCATCCTACACAAACCTACAGGGTAATAAAACAGAGTTTAAGATTATCATGTCTGAGAGCAAATTAGTTTTCTGTATTAAACCATCTGTTTCCTGTCGCAGACCCCAGTGTCTCCAATGTCCAAGTGACCAGGATGTCTCTGATGTGTGAAAGTGCTCCGAACCCCCTGGTCCTGGATCTGCAAGGTGAGTCCCTGTTCTGCCTTCCGTATACACAGGGCCGTATGTCAACTTTAATTCACACGTGGCACTAGTGCTACAGATGTGGATAGTTTTGTGGCATGGGTAAACATCTTTTACCATCTCTGAAAACAATCGCAGGTGTAGCGCATTAAACAGGTATGTGAAAAGCAAATGACTCGCTGCGCTCTAGGCAACAAATACCAAAGTTTAACAAGTGCTTGTTTTTATTACAGGGACATTACAACTGTATAAAAAGGTCAATATATTTGACATTTATGTTTTATTCATACAAACATAAGTATACATATATATTTAAATTGGATTCAAAAAGTGTCTGATTCACCAATGAGAGAACAAAGGTCTGTCTGTCTGGGTAGACTCCATGCAGACCAGGACATGGTTTTTACTCGCACGACAGACTACAACTACCAAGTGGAATAGCAAAGCCTCATCAATTCACCTCACACACAAGCAAGTACACAAACCCTCATATCACTGTCAAACCACAAAGTGGCTGTGATTCACACACACGCAAAACTGAATCATACAGTGCTTCAGGTGTTATATATCGTGGCCGTTTTTTGTTGCATTTGCAAACACTCGTCTTCGGTCACACCACAGAACTCTGTTACAAAGGTTTGAATGACTTGGGAAATTCTCGATCGACAATCTGGCAGTTGAGACTTGAGCTGTGAGAGCCGCTCATGCCCCAGCTGGCCTAGATCTGCTTCCATCCAGAACATTCTGTCCTGTGTCCCGCCTCCCCTGCATCACTCCTCTGTCTCCTACTTTCTCAGCTTAACATAATGCCCACCCACTCTGTAAATACAAGTTCCTTTCATTAATTTACTCCCAAAAATCCAAGAGTGATGCTGATTATTCAACTATGAAACTATTTATGATACAATAAATTTTAAAGTAAATAAGATACTGTAGTGTTTTTGTGATTGAACTTGAAACCCATACAAGTGGGTAGATCATGAGCACTTTGTCCTCACAATAGAAATGATCTGCTCTTTGTTTCGCGGCCTCAGTACACCCCTTAACTTTATGTTCTAACTTTCATTCAAAAATAAAAAAGTTAAAAATACAAAAATTTACTTTTTACAGAACTGATATATAAACATCAGTAACATTATTAAATTACACTGAAGTTCAAATATAGATGTGAGCGAGATTTGGTTGTTTATAACCTGAATGAATGCTGTAAAGAAGTTGTGACATTTGTGAGGCTTCAGTTCATATCCACAGACGCATGAAGCTACAACTAAATCAAGGTTCCTGCAGATGATGCAAATGGCTTCAGAAGGATTTTTTATCTTATTGCTGAATTGGGATGACATGCACCTTTTATGTTTGAAGCAGCAGTAAGCCTCATACGCCTGCTGGGTATGAGTCATAAACACTTAGTCAGTGAGTAAGGTCAGTTCCAGTAAATGAATCAGTGCAGCGTCTGTATGTCAGACCTGTCTGATGTAGAGTTTGGTACTGTTTGGGTTGTACAAAGCGGTTGTAAATTGTTTTCAAACATTTGCTGCACGTCACAGTGTCCGAATCCTTTCACTTGAAATAATACCACACTTTAAACAGTTCAGCTTTTGGCATTTGGTTGCTGTGTTGACTTGAGTTGGAGATAGCTTCTAGCTACTTGCAGGCTAAAGTAAAGAGCTGCCAGGAGCCGCGTACTGAGTGTGTTGCCACCAGAATTAAGTGCAATGTTAACTAGACACAGGGACCAAGGGAGACGACATCACAGTCAGGACTCTACAAAAATCCCTCTGAATATGCACAGGCAATTTTTGATGGGTCACAAGCCAAAAACAAACATTAGAACTATTTGTATAGAGCGATCAATTCAATTGAAGCTAGAAATGGACTCCCTGTGTATGGTTATGCAGGGGATGTCTGTGCTCATCCTGTTTGGGGGGGCAGGTGAGCAGGACATATTACCACTAAACGAAGTAGAAGGATGTGGTATGGGTCAAGGAAGAACTTATTCAATTTTCGTACAGATGTAGTTCTTGGGGGAGATCCAGGAATTTATAATCACTTTATTTAACAGTGTGAGATAAAGCATTTTTTGAAAATATATTTGTCTGGCATATTTAGAGAGCTGATATATGAGTGTGTGAGGTTTGGTGCAGCTTGATTGAATTTAAGGGGGCTTTTGGCAATAAGGTGGTTTCGCTCTACTGAGTACTATTCTAGTTAAAGGTGCACTGAAACATTTAGGAAAGGCTGAGGCAGATGGGCGCCCACATTGAGTCTGGTTCTGCTGGAGGTTTCATCCAGTTAATTACGGAGTTTTTTCTCTCCACTGTTGCCAAAGTACTGCTCATTAGGGGAACTGTTGGTTTTGATTATCATTTTTAAGGTCTCGACCTTCTAGAGCACCTTGAGATAATCTACATTATGATTTGGTGCTATGCAAATAATAATGAAAATAATTATTTTCCTCTGTGATTTCGAGCAGGAGACCTGGAACCCTTTAAGAAGCAGGCCTTTGTCCTAAAGGAGGGAGTGGAATACAAAATAATGATCAGCTTTAAGGTGAGAGCTGCTGCAGCCACAGTGATATGCACACAATGACGTTCCATAGCATTCCATGTATATATGTCCCTCGTATTTGTTGCCATGTTTAAAATATGACTAGCCTGCTACACCAGTAAGGTTTAATTAAATGTGACACTAATAAGGATGTTGGTGTTTTGTCATTGAACAGTCCATCCACTCGTTAGCAAATTGCTTGTTTACATGGTGAAACAAGCACTTTGTTTTACTGCCAAGGCCTTCACAGTATGTAATACTTAGAAAAGGCAGCAAATTGAATGTGGTGCTGAACACAAATGTCTGAATAGTACGAACATATGAAGAACAGTAAACTTTTGCTGAGTCTGCTCTGGGCTCTGAAAAAAATCTGAAGATAGTGTCACAGATAATGTATGCAGAGCTTAAAGGGATAGTTCACTGAAAAATGGAAATTAACTCATTATCTACTCAACACTATGCTGATGGAGGGGTGGGTGACGTTTTTGAGTCCACGAAACACTTCTGGAGTCTCAGTACTCAACTCCTACAGTGTTTCTTCTCCTCTGGTTTGTACCAAAACACAGAACATCTGTCAGTCTGCCATATGTCTTTAACAATGTGTGGGTGTGTCTCTGCAGGTGAACAGGGAGATTGTTTCGGGTCTGAAGTATGTGCAGCAAACATTCAGGAAAGGAATGAAGAGTGAGTAAACACTTTTTCACCCTTCTTATTCTCCTACACAATTGTGTTTGCTCCGCTTGAATTTATCTGCCCAGTTAATTACTGAGTATCAGATGATCACCTGGAAATGATTTGTCATTAGTCTTCCTAAAATCCAGATCTATGTCATTATATATATATATATGTTATTTTACTTTACATGTGCTGAGTTTTAATTAAAAAAAAAATTGGGTTCCATAATGATGTTATAATTCGATCTCTGATATAAAAATATCCTTCGAGTAAAGCCAATCAAATCAGTTCTTTCCTTGTTTGACGGTGACAGTGACTTAACACCAGACAGCAGCATGTTACACAACACAAAAAGTCTTAACCTAAAAAAAAATAACTGTCTTTCTATCTTATGTGTCCACAAGCATGATCTAAATGTGCTCCCGAACAAACAAAGGTTTATTTACCTTTTTCAGTTCGTAAGCTGGTCAGTTAGGTATGTAGACAGCTGTAGCACGTCGCAAAACTTAAAACTGTTCCTGCAAATATTTATTACATTCATTTTAGGTGCTAAATGTGTTCAAATGTGGTATAGAGTGCAAATGCAAACAGTTTTCTCCACAGGTCTGTTCACATTTTGTATTTTGTATCCACACTAATACAATTCAGTTTGTTTTTTGCTTTATTTTTGTCTGGTGTGCACAATGGGCACAATAGGCCCCACCCAGTATTGGTATGAATAGTGCAGTATCAGTTCTCAACACTGATGTCCTCAACACTTTTCAAAGTGTTTCAATGCATGCGCCATAAACTCAGGAGCGAATCAAACAAACACAAAGTAAACTTCAGTCACTTCAGTCACTGCTTCACTGTCTGTGTGTGACTGAGTCAGCTATAGACAGAGCAGCTAAATGTCTGGTGCAACCAAGGAAATGTTGCACTGCAAATGGAACCAAAGTCTTTGTCGCGGGGCACCGTGCAGAAAGGTTGCCAGTGAGTACCAACCGCTGCTGCTACAGAGCACGGGTCTGTTTATTCAAAGTTTATTCATATTTAACACTTCACTTCCTTTGGCCCTTAACAATACACAAGGTAAAGGTGAAGCCCATGAGATGGTTGGGGCGGTTGTGGCTGAGGGGGTAGTCCACTAACTAGGAGATCGGCTGTTTAGTCCCAGTTTTCCTCATTCCGCACACAGAATGTCCTAGGGCAAGATACTGAACCCCACAGAGAAAGTGCTGCTGAATCTGTGTTTGAATAGGTGAGTGGCAAAAACGAACGTCTAAAGAGCTTTGAGTGGTTATCAAGACTAGAAATATGGATCATTAAGCGTTCTCGAGATATGTGAGACATACAGACAGAGATTTTTTCCCTTTCGTAGTTTTGTTAGAAATGTACGAGATGACCTGATTGGTTAGGACAGATACCAGTGGAGCAGCAGTTCCCTGGTTCAGACCATTTACTGTATGTCGTTGCTCTTCTCTCACCCTGTTTCCATAATATCCAAGTCAAATATCTGATATAAGTCAGATGTGTCAATATTATTCCTTTATTCAACCGTCTCCATTCAATGCCAGTGTTAGAAGGTTACCACTTCAGGAACAACTCTTCATGATCCAAGAATTCTTTGGTTTTGACTTTTTTAATCCTCACTGGGGGAATTTAAAATCTGCTTACAAACTTATTGCTCATTCCTAATGGAGACAAAGTTTGTTAACATTGTTTTCCATTTGTTAACAGTTGATAAATCCGACTACATGGTTGGCAGCTACGGGCCTCGTCCCAATGAATACGACTTCGTGACCACGGTGGAGGAGGCTCCTACAGGCTTGATGGCCCGCGGCAACTACGTCATCAAATCCAAGTTCACCGACGACGACAAGCACGACCACCTGTCCTGGGAGTGGAACCTCAACATCAAGAAAGACTGGAAAGACTAAAAGTGGCCTTCGTGTAAGGGGGTGGGGTCGAGGGAGTCTAAACTCCCTCCGCCCCTGTGTGTTCCTCAGCCGCTGCCCTCGTCCCCGCCCTGCGTCGACCATTTCTGCCTTCTTTGTTTTGACTTGGTTGTGCATTTCATTCATCTCATGCCTTAGTTCCTGCCTCATGGTCTTCACACACCCCAGCCCATCCCTCCTTGAGCATTGGTAGCAGCAGCAGAAGTAGCAGCAGCCCCCCTACCCCTATTCCTCCCCGTCCGCCACTCCGTCCAGCATCTCCCCAGCTGCTCATTATTTCATGGTTGCACACGATTTATCATCGTACACAAACCTGCCATCCCCACTCATCCCCTCACCCCCACACTGAGCTTCACCATGTAGCACCTTACTTTCTCACGCCCCCCCCCCCTCTCCTTTCCTCCCAGTCGTTTTTGCTGCTTGAAGAGATTACCCCCCTCCACCTTTCCAGAATGGTGTCTTCCTCTCTCAGTATCAAGTACATGTGGAAAAGCAACTGTACAATCAACTTTTGTTTGCCTTTTTTATATAATTGTATCAATCGTTGTGTGACATGACTGTATTCACATCAATGTTTATCAGCTGTTTTCATAGCGTGCCCCACCACATCCACCGCACTACCCCCCCTCCCCTCCCACGGCTTTGCCCGCCTACTTTGCTCGCTGTTTTTTTAATGGAATTACCAGAACCTGCCTTGTTAAAAGAATTCATTCAGAGCTGCTCTTCAGCATCTCCCTCCCTGCCCTAAATGTATTAACCCACTCGCTCTTTTTAAGCTTGGAGTGGGACCAAAGTGAACAGGGGAGTAAAAAGTACAAGGGTATAGAAATAAGATGCCTTATGTATCAACTAATGATCAAACTTCTTGTCTTTAGCATGCCCTGTGTGCACGAGCAGTCATCCGTAATATCAAGGGCTTACTCTCGCTACCATCTTCTCTGTTAGCCCTGTTGTAGTAGAGACTGTTTCTAAAGGTCACTCTCATACAGCTGCACGCACCCACCCCCAGAATAACCTGACCTCCTATTCGGAGGGGACTGAATGTGAAAAATTGGAGATAAGAAACCAAACCCTGTGAATATCAGTATTGGCACTCTCATTCTGTTTAGCCATGAGGCCTTAGCATTGACTTTGATCATGTGGCGTAAAACGGCGACAAGCATTACTATTTGAGTCTTTATTGTTTTTGTTTGTTTCCCCTTTGTCCTAATGTACATCATTCCCCTTCAGTGCTCCTCTTCAAGATAGCTTCATAGCCCGTAGTCAGGAGAGTTAGTGTGGAGTAGAACCGGAGAAAGCCCAGAAGGCGGCTGAGCCAGGCACCGTCTGCTGCTGCCAGAGACCTCGTCGTGGCCTCACCCGCAGACAGAAACTGGCAGTGAGGAGGAAATACAAAAGACTGACCAGGCCTTCAGTGTTTTAACCCAGTGACCCTCTCAGAAAGACACTATAACCCACATTACAAAACTTGAGACTACTAGAGAAACACAACTGACCTGTCACACTAAACTGAAAGCGACTTGTACTGTACCAGAACATATGGATGTAAACGTTTTGTTTTCTTTCTTCTGATAATGATATCGGTGTATTCCTGCTCCATACATTCCTTCACATTGTACAGTTTCTATGAAAACGCTGGCATGCTGGTGGGGTTGTATAGTCTGTCATCATTTGTGATTGCTCTTCTCAGTCAATAAATATTTTGCTCAACTTGGCCTCTAACATTGTGGTGTTTGTAGATCTGTAGATTTGTTCCTACCTGGACAAGCTCTGTGTATATATTTATACATGGGCATAAAAAAAGTATACATAGGAAAATATATAACATCAATAAAACAGGCTTAAATATAAATAAATGAATAAATACAATTTTATTTAAAGGTAGAGTAAAAAGGAGGGGGAAATTGTAGCTTTTTGTTTGCTGTTATCAATCCTCTGCTGCCCCTTGGGTCTTCAGAAAGGTTGTCCCAATGACGTGGTCCTTAAGGGACGTCTCAACTCAACGACCCAAACTGTATCTAGTCTTTAGCCCCAACTGACGATGGCTCATGTGACATCAGTTGAGGCAAGCGATCCATATGCTGCAGTTCTCCTTAAGACCCGGAAACGATACATCCGAGGTTCCTCTTTAAAATTTCCTACCAATCGTACCATTAAAACCTTTGACATCAGTGTCATATTATCTTTCATGGACTGTTTGTTCCAGTAGAACCCTTCAGTCGAATATATGTGAATGAACGTCACTCTAAAGCATACAAGATTTTAAGCCCAATATAAATATTTGAAAGTTATCTTTTCTTAATTCCTGAACTATCATTTCTCATTACCATTCAGCCGCCATTTTCAACAATATGATAGATCTGCATTAGGATTAATATTGATAAAGATATACAGAACTTGGCTCTAGTGTCATCAGTTATCGTCTTTACACACAAATAACAGCACCACTGGAGTTATGATGTGCTAACTTTTGAAGAACCATTCTGACCCTTTCAGAGTAAAGGGAATGTTCAGTCAAACAAATGTTTTACAAATTAAAAGAAACAAGAGCCGTGAATTGTTTTTGCCCAAATTGTATTTTATACTTAACGGTGTACGTTTACCAAAGCAAAATAGAAATATTACTTACAAATGCATATCGAAAGGCACGGCATCAAAATACAATTTGACATGCAAGAGTTATTTTTCTTTAAAACAGGAGTAAACATTCAAACGTTGACCCATCTGGCCTGTCTGTTAGAAAATAACAGCTGTCCGTCACGGGGGCGAATACTTAGCTTAGGGGTTGTTGCTTTTACAGAAGCATCCAGTCAAAATGGCAAAGTGAAATTCCTACCGACTTACAGTACTAAGAAGAGAGCGTGCTTTCTCCACAACCTCTTGAAAGATGTGACGTTTGTAACAAACGGTTTCAGTGAGAATGCCCGTGTACATGAGCTGCATCTGACGTCCACTGCTTAGCACCCGAAACTCTGCGCCCCCTTTGTACAACAGAGACCATGACAACACGCCTACATCACTGTCAGGACAGATGGCCCCTGTACATAAATATACATCTTAAATATACATTCAGAGGAGCGGGGGAGGAATGAGCATGCAGATTTGGTCCACGTTTACAGCGGTCAGCTAGAGCAGGAAGCATCGGCCCAACACTCATCCTGAGAAACAGCACTGACCACAAGGAGCGTTCCCCAAAGGACATGCACAACCAGGGCTGGGTTTTTGGTACATTACTGTCTTTTTCTTTTTCTAACAACCACCCCCTCACTCATGACTGGCATTTGTTAATCTATCTAAAACACGACTATGAACTCACACTGTGCATGGCTTTAAGTCTCTTGATACAGATCTTTATACAAAGTGTTGCAAAAGCAAAGCACATAAAATATTCCAGTTAAAAAATACAACAATAAAAACTTAATATAAAAGTGGATGTGAGCAGGGACACCCTGACAGTCCACGGGAGGTGCAGTTCAGCTTGTTATACAGTAGATCTGCCAAATCATAAAGGCCCAAACACAAGCTAATAACCCTGAAATCTCTATGCTCTTCCAGTTACTGTTAAATGTGCTCTGCAGGTGTTTGATGCTGCGTCTCTGTTCCTTGTTTTGTGTCTTCTGAGCTGGATGACTGAAATAAATCCTGTAATACTCTTCATCTCCATGTAGGTGTTTTTTCCAGGTTCATCTTGACAGTTTGCTGATGACTCGAATGAGGGCGGCGTTCTCGTCCTTGAGCCTCTGGTTGTCTGCTCTGAGATCCCCCAGAACCTACAGAAACAACATCAAACATTCATTATTTTACTCGGCTTGAAATGTAACCGTGACACAGCGTTCTTTGTTGCTCACTTCTGCGGCAGCTCAGTGACTATTTTACCAGATCAATACTGGAATAATGTCAGTATTTGCAGCATGAGATAAAATGGAGCCGAGCAGTGAGGATGATTTTGTTGTCCTCTCACTTCTTGCAAATATTGGGTCAATCCAATCCTGAGAAAACGCCACGAGCAAGCCGAATTTAATCTTCTGATCAAGGAGCCTGATCGCTTCCAAACCTATTTCAGGATGTCAGTTGTCCAATTTGATACAGGGGCGCTGAGACCACATATTAAAAAGAAAACCCACTTCTCTGATCTTACTGATCCCGAAAAGCTCAAACATCTCAGAAACACCTTTCAAAGACGAAGGTTTCGGAGTGGGAGTGTAAACAGCAGGTGCCGCTTCTGAGAACAGGTTTAAGCCTTAAACCACAACTCAGCTAATTCCAGAGCAACAACCCCAGAGTTTCCTCTAAACATGAGCACTTTCCAATATAACACTGGTCAGTCTACAGGAGATAATGGGACGGTTGCTCGGTGCCAAATAACAGAGGCAGGTTGATGACTATTCTCTGGATTTCAGGTTTTCATGTGAAATCAGTGAAATCAGCCTCTGAATGTCAAATTCTGCACATCCAACATCCTGCACAGTGAAGCTCTAACATCCAAGTGAAATTAAAACATGTAAAAACACATTCTTCAGTGATTTTAAATGACTCAATTTGAATTTTTATCACATAAGATATGATGTAGAACTCAGCAGAATACAGGCATTTGGGATTAGAGCATCATATGATTACGGTCGCGCTGATTCAGAACAGTTGTGATGAGTATTGAAGTGAACATGAGTACCTTCAGCTCATCCTCCAGTTCCACTGCTTTCCTCTGGAGGGCCAACTTCTCCTATGAGCACAAGAGTTTGAAAATCATGAGCAGACACTTTGCCTGCTGTTACCTAAGTGCAAGTTTGTCACACATTTACATCACATCTTATACAGTAAGATAAGCGTTAGCCATTAGGACGTAACAGTTTGAAGTCACAACTCAATAAACAAAAGCTGTCTTGTTGTTTTTTCCACATGAAAAAAGCTTCTCCAGTTTAAAAAAAGGTGGCTTTTGTTTCCATTGTTTTAACTCAGATTCTATCATTTACAAATATTATTTCTGCATTTTTTTTTATATGTCTGTAGGGCACAAGTGGAGGTGAATTCCACCAGACAAAGTGAAATAAAAGCTCAGACTCACAAATCTCTCCAGCTCCAGCAGGGCAGGTCTGTCTGTGCTGCTCTCTTGGCTCTGCAACAGGAAGAACCACTATTCATTGACTGTTTTCAACGACTGAAGAATTACACACCAACAAAAGACACTGAATTAACTAAATCATTTCAAAACTAAACATCCAATCCACCACGCTCGCCTTGATTTGATCAATGACTGCATATAAAGATGGATGACATCCACACACAAATATCCTGCATGTATTTAAAGGTGTTAGCGTCGGTTGTACGATTGGCTTCACAGTCGTAATCTGGGAGTGGAGGCCCTGCAGGTACACGTGTCCAAACCATCAGTCTCAGCTAGCCCCTTATTTATGGTGATAGATAACTAATCGAGACCAAACTTATCAGATTAATAAGGGAAAAAATAAACAAAAACAAAAAACTCCAGAGCTTTTTGGGTGATGCCTTGTTACCTCTCTTTAATATTTTGGTCCTTTATGATCGCTGATCAAATAAACATCAGTGCTTACTCACGTGCTTACTCACATGCACACGCACAGGCATGTCTCCATAGCTTCAGAGGACATTCCATAGACTTCTTAAATAACTAACCTTAACCTACTGGCAAGTTGCTGTATGTGCGCAAAAGGAAGATGAGTCCCCACAATGTGACGGGTTGTAGTTCCAAAGAACAAAACTATACTAACACCTGGACCACACATACAAACACGCTATATATGTTTTTATTTAAAAACAGTGTTTTCAAACTGTCAACACATGCGTATAGGCGACGAATCATTATTAATCCCCATCCAGTCTAATACACCTGAAAAAGCAGATCACACCGGGCATGTTCAGGACGCTGGACACGGGAGCTGTCATGGATTGCTCAAATAAGATCTCATCTCCTGTATATGATAACAGGGTGATCATGTAAAATGCAGAATTTAACTGCACAACAGCTGTTAGCCAAGACAACAGGGCCAGCAACACTTGTAATTTGTTATCCATGTTGCAATCAACACTGGTAGCAGTGTCTGATGTCAGTTGTTATCTCCAGGAAGAGTGTCATGTGATAGATGCCTGAGAACCAATCAGCAAGCGGTTGGGAGTGTCTCCCATATAACTTCCACACATCTCTGTTTCTGCCCTTCCAGACTCAAACACAGCCCCTGAGTTTAAAGAGGCCTAGCAGCTTTTCCAGACTTCTCTGTTTTAGCAGTTCTAAACAACAACACTCTTGCACACAGAAGACTCTGTATCACAGAGTCACGCAAAACATGCAGCTCATTCAATCTTTGAGGTCAGAGGAAGCAGCAAACCTGCCGAACCTGTCGGAGTCTCTCCAGCTCCACTTTGTTTTGGCTGAGCAGCAGCTCCATCTCCTGCACATTGTCCTTCAGAGCCAGGTTTTCCTGCAGTACCTTATAGTACAGCTGATGGGAAACACACAAGACAGAGATTCAGCTCACAAAAACATGTTGTTTCATACATTTGAGGTGTGCAGGTGGGAATAGTTTGGCTGCTTAGGGTTTCTGATCACTTCTCTCTAGATCTTGTCGGGTATCATTCCTGTCCTCATTTCTCAAGACCTCGGCTACAGCTCTCTTTCAGCCCTCAGGTGATTTTATTAGGAATGTGTGTTCTGAGGAGAGGGTCAGGACTTACCGTTCTGTAGTCAGCTGACAAGTCTTCCAGTGGACTCTCACTGCAGAGACACACAAGGGACTTTTAAAGCTCAGAATCATCAACACCAACACTGTAATCTCCCTTTTTGAATGAAGAAGGTATCCATCAATCTAACACAGGTTTAAACATTTCAATACAAATCTTACAGTGTACACAGTTAGAAAGGTTTAGCGAAGTTTAAGATAGCCGACTCACTTGGAAGTGGTTATATTGTTCTTATCATCCAGATAAGCATCCTCTTCTTCATTCTAAAAAAAAACAATGACAGGTTCACATTTTCAGTTACACATCCCTACACCTATACTCTCATTGCAGCAATACTAGTGCAGTGCTTGTTGTCTGTTTGGAATGGGCTGTTTGTTTGGCCTGTGGTGATGTTGGTGGCAGCTTTCTTATTGAAACTGTAAAAGAGACCTGTATGAATTGAAGAGTGGCAGAATGACCAGTTGCAGGACAGTCCACAGAACCACACTGAACGGTCGTGGTCGTGAACACAACCGTTGTGTTGAACAACACCACTTATGTTCCAGCCATGGCTGCTACAGGGCACTTGTCCGCTATTTATTAAATATGTGGTAGTTTGTCACAATATCATAATTGACCATTGATTCTCATATATAATTTTTTAAATTATAAGTATTGGTAAAGCATTTAATACTTTTTGCAGAAAAACAGCTTATATACAGAATGATGTAATAAAGTTGTTTAAATGGTCTAATCCCACAGCATTATGTATATTGTGACAGCTTGTGCAGCATTTTATCAAAGGTTATAGATGTTCACACTGAGTAATATCAGGATTTGATTGATTTGTTGTTTATTTGGTTTTAATGGCTGGTTCACCAAACAAAAACATTCTAGATGACTTTTGATTCATCTGTCCTCATCCTTCAAC
The DNA here is from genome assembly GCF_949316205.1 of Platichthys flesus. Classification (NCBI taxonomy): domain Eukaryota; kingdom Metazoa; phylum Chordata; class Actinopteri; order Pleuronectiformes; family Pleuronectidae; genus Platichthys; species Platichthys flesus. The sequence continues at coordinate 3,905,332 of NC_084949.1, forward strand.
ATCTTTGGAGTTTTGGTTTGATAGACGTCCGATAAAGTTCAGTGAGTTCTAAACCAAAGTTTGGCAGCGCAGCATGTGTGTGACGTTCAGGCAGCTAAGTGGGGCTTACCAGCTTATGATCATGTTTCGCTACAGCGTCGGAGAAAAAAAAATCAAGTTGCCTGATAAAAAAGATTTATAAGTGTGCAGTGATCATTAAGTTACATCCTGTCAAAGAGGAAGTAGTTTTGCTGACCTTTCATTAACTTTCAGCGTGCAGGTATTGTTGCAAAGACAGGCGAAACAAATAATTTGTTCCCTAAAATGAAGTCCCAACAAAAATAAAACTACAATTTGTTTGGCAGTGAACGGTCAGCGATGATGTGAGGTTGATTCTTACCTCTGCTTCCGGCTGGACGATGCCAGTGGAGCGCCTCTCCTTCCTCCCTTTTCTCCTGTCCTTCACTGCCAGACGCTTCTCTCCCTCTGGCTCCAACTTCTTTACTGGGTCTGTATCTGGAAAAGATGGAGATCAACAGTAAACACTCCTGAGGTCTGTGGGACTATATTTTGAGTATGGAATTCTAAAAATGAAGAAACAATATCATTAACTAACAAAGCTTAAACGCAAAAGCTGCTTGACAGAGCTGTTTTCTGTTCGATTAAAGTAACTTATATGTGGGGTAGATCAGTTTCTAAATGTAACTTTGTAAGATGCAGGAGGCTGTCTTATCTTTGACATCACTCTTTGGTTCAGATCAGTACATGTTGAGGCTTGAGGGAAATGAGCACATTTGACATGAACAAAGTGCTCTCCTTCTATCTATGAGCTGATGTTCAAGGTTGACCTGATATGTTTGCTGAACTCAGCTTGATTTATCTAAACGTGAACATGTCAGATTGGGAGTTGCTCGGTTCGCATCTAAATAAGGGTGGAGTGTGGTACGAGGTCAGAGTATATGTGTGATAACTGCCCTGAAAGCTTAACCACACCTAATGCTGTACTTCACAGCTAGAGGATATAGCGCATATGTGAGGAAACCCATTTCCTTTTAATCTGCAATTCTCAAAAACACCCCACCAAAATGTACTTCTATTTCTTAGTCTCATTCTTACAGTAAACAGAAGTGAGACTGTTCACATGGGGAGGGTAAACAGAACAATACATAATAGATCTTTGAGGCTTTACCAATATTTTACATTGGTAACAATGTTTCTAGAAGTGTGTAGCTTTTGCACTTTTTCTGCAGAAATTCCCACCAGCACATTATACTGTGTAGAAAATCAGTTGATATTATTGACTCAAATTTAATGGGAGAAATGACCACTCTAAGCATTGTTCAGATTTTGTCAAAAAGAATGTATCTAGTTAGACAAACAACACAAGGCGGTTGTGACCTCTGAAATCCATAACTCCTTGTTAACATCATGATTCGCTGTACTTCCTCACTCACCTCTTTCAGCAGGCGTGATGGTGACGATGGGGCTGACAGGCTGGACGTTACGAGGTGCTGGATCTGCAACTTTAGCCACAGTCTTCTCTGCTTCTTTCAGGTCTGTCAGAGTCACACCCTGAGCACACAGAGCAAAAATATAAACAACTCGAAGGCCAAACGCAACAATTTTGCCAAAAAAGACACAACCTTTCCATCATGACGAAAAGGTAATGATGCAGTACATTTGTACCACGGTATGTGTGCAGCAAGATGCAAAGTTCTACTAGAGTCCTGGAATATTCGGGTCAACCACATCATCACAAAGTAAATTGTTCACTTGGTAAAGTGCTGTCTTTCTTTCTCTCAAAATCCTTGTACAGTACAGTGTTTGCCCCACAGCATTCACACACAAGAGGTTGTAACACCTGCCAAGAGAGTACCAGTAATGTTTAATAAGTAGTACAAAAACAGCACCGTGAAGGACATGAAATCCAAAAGGTATGCAAGTGTACAATGCAGAAAGATGAGGCAGAGACTCAATGATTCCACCACTTTGCATGAAGTAGGGATGTCCCCTAGAACCCAGTTCTGGATATGAGCTGGTTCTGTATTTGTATGTTTGGTGTTTTTATTGGTGCTTGAAGGAACCTGGGAGTGAGATCAGCTCGGTGTGTCTAAGTCCGTTTGCCCCAAGGGCAAGGCTGAGCTCCTTTACCACAAACACACACACACACACTTGCATGTCTTTCTATACTTGTGAGAGGAGCCCTCATTGACATAATTCTACCACAACTAAATAACTAACCTCTGCCCATAACTATATTAATATGGACTGATCAAAAAAATGTCTGAGTCCTTAGATTTCTTCTTTTTTAAACTTTTTAAAAACTACTGTGGAGTTTATACTTTGCTGTGGTATTTATTGCAGTTATTGCAGTTGTTCCTTCCTCCACCATAGAGGTTATGTTTTTGTCTGCATTTGATTGTTTGTTATATATCAGGATTACGCGAAAACGACTTAAAGAAATTGTGTGTAGGGGATGGGTCATGATGACTCATAAAGAACTCACAACATTTTGATTGCGATCCAGATTTCTTTTTTTAATTATAGTTAGCATTGCATTCCACATTCCATTGATGACTTAAGAAAATGAATGGATCCTGATCATGTTTCCGGCTGTGATATTTATGAGTTTTCTAAAAAAAATCGGCTATTCGAAATTAAAATGCTGATCTAGTGAATTTTTTGCATTCTAGTGGTTTCATAATAGGACTGTTGAGCCTTGGCGGAGGTAGAGTGCCACTCTAGTATTAAAATAAAACTAATTTCCAATCCTCATCTAAATGTTTTCAATTTTGACAAAATCATAAAAAAACCCATCACCTGTAAGCCATACCTGTGTGGAGCGGCGAGACTGGCGCATGAGTCGAGAGCGAGCTTTCCTCTGAGATTCAGACTCCTCGTCTCTGACAGGAGCCTGGAACCTGAACTCACAAACATCCACAAATTATATATTACATAAGCATTCTGTTAACTTAACTGCCTTTATGCACCATGCAATTGTATGAAACTCCACTGAGAAAAAACTATAATTGTTCAAAAACACAGTTCTCAATGTTCATTAAAAAACGATATGGGTGTGAATATTTTTTGAGGTTCCTGCGTCGTACTTGCGCCTGTCAGCATTGGGGGCGTTTGGACTCTCAGCGGAGGCGTCTCTCGTCTGAGGAGTGGGTTGAACTCTGGCAGTGCGGTTCGCCTTGTCCTGCTCCTTCTCCTCATCATCCTTGTCCTCTGGTGTCTAAACCACAGAAGAGAATAAAGATTTTCTTTACTGTTATCAGCTCACACCAGTTAAATCTTTGATTTATCTTCCTAGTAAGGAAACAAAACTAATGATTGAGTCTTTTTTGTTGACATGCTCTTACCCTTCCCACCTGACACAATTTATTTCTGCAGTTCTGGTGAAATGCTGGTATGTGAGGTCACATTAGATAAATGGTATCCTGACAGTGTTGGTGTTGACATTTTAAATATATTAGACAATGTACACTCTTACTTTCTTCTTCTCATTTTACTGATATTGATAAATATTGTCGCCATATACAGCGAGTAATTTAATACTTCGCTTCTTTGTTTGACAAAAAGTTCTACTGTTATCTATACAGTGCATCACAAGAATATAATGTGATAGCACAAAAACCTGATAAATCATGTGAGCTGCCTTTTTTCACAAAATAATAGCTTATTCAATAAAATGTATATATTGAATAATAAATACTTTGGTAAAATACTTTTGAGGACACAAACTGACGAAAGGTTACACAGGGGTATAAAATTGTTTCTTGCATTACTGAGGTTATGTTTTCTTTTAATCACATGTTGTTCTTTACATTGAGCTATCTTACCTCACCCTTCAATATTCATAACAACACTTGTGTAACACTGAGGCCTGCACTTCTCAGTGAGTATTACCTTGTCAGCAGGGCTGACTGTAGATGTGGTCACACTCTCTGTGTCTGGACTAGACACTGTGGAGCTTTCTGAGGGAAGAGGAGGAGGATAATTTGTCATCAGCACAATCTCTAGTATTTAGAGAGAAGTGGTACAACTGATGGTCCGTGTCAACCGAGTCGCTGTTGTTACCTGGGCTGCTCTCTTTCTCCTCACTCAGCTCCAGGTCTCCAGAGACGCCCCTCTCTTTAGACTGGTCCTGCACGTTCATCTTGTCTCTACTGCTCATCCTGCACACTGAGCTCCTGGAAGCATGACATAGGACAGATGTTGACCTCAAAGGATAACACAACTCAATAAGATTTTGGAAAGCAAAACATGGCACAATAAATCATTTTTCAGTTTCATTATCATCTGTCCAAATCTGTTAATTTAAGTAGAATACAGAGGAAAGGAACAACTGAGGTATATTAAATGGCTAAGAATGTGTATAATTCAGGATAAGTAACAGTTAGATACTAACCTCCGCCGTCTGTTTTGTGCATTTGCTGTGGTGGAGCCTTGCTGGTTTTGCCTATCCAGTATAGACTGTTCATTACGCCACTGAGAGAGGAGGATACACAGCAGAGTGAGATCAAGACAACAGGTCTTCCAAATTAAAGTAAATGGACATTACACCAGTAAAGAGAAACACTTCCTCACATTGGCTTGTTTCTGTGATAGCTCCTCCAGCAGGTCCTCAACACTTTCATCAGCAACATCAAATGGCGTCTGACCCTGCAAGGTTCAACTCATATCAAGATGGGGCAAAATTTCAAAAATAAAACATGAAATGGAAAACAGAGTGGAAAACCTGTGTGTTGTTAAGATGTACATCCTTATTGGTTCACATGTATTATACAAAATTCTGTGTCATAATAAATGTTCTTCCTGTAAATGAAAGTAATCCTTTATCTTGATTTATATAGAATAAGAAGTAGAAAATAGAAAACAACTATAATGTAACAGGAAAAACTGTCAGTATTGTTAGGGTCTTTACCGCATTGCTGCGGGATTCCATATTGCACAGCTGTTCAGCCAGTATGCGACAGGCCTCGTCCTGACCCCAGTGGGCTGCTGCATGGAGGGGTGTCCAACCATCAAAGTCCATAGCTGACACATCCAGCCCACACTGACACAGGATCCTGGACAACACAAGTGCAAGGTGTCAACAGGAGAGTGTCACTATACGTGCTGGTATAGCACGTATAGAAAAATCTAGAAAGCGTTCTGGGCATAGATCCATTAAAAATCAGGTCAGAAGTGTTTACTTGAGAGCCTCCAGGTAGCCTTTGGCTGCAGCCACATGCAGCGGGGTGGCCCCAGTCTTAAGATGTCGTACATCGGCAGGCGGGCCCTCAGTTAGCCAGGTTCGGGCGTCTTTCATGATCTGTTCCTCCTCCAGCCGCTTAGCTGCCTCCAAGTCCACACCTTGAAACAAACAGAACATGTCAAATACACACATCCCTTGTTATATCCGTGCCCAGAAAATGACACACAAATTAAATGTGCATTGCATTTAGCTATTAATGCTTTATCTTAGTAGTATCCAGGGTTAAGACTTCTCTATTTTTCCATCTTTTACAACACCGACTCAACTTTAAAGTGGGAGAGCTTGGCCTAGGGGATAGAGGGGGTGCTCTGCAACAAGAAGGTTGCCGGTTCAAATCCCACTCTATCCCATCTGCATGCCTAAGTGTCCTTGGCAAGATACTGAACCCCTAGATGGCCCCTCATAAAAAATGATGAGTGTTCTAAAAATGTAAGTCGCTTTGGATAAAAGCGTCAGCTAAATGACATGTAATGTAATGTAATGTAATGTAATGTAAACAAAAGCACTATAAAAGCCTTCCAGGCCATATTTCACCAACTAGATGGTTCCAAGCATCAAACTGCCTGTAAACGCTTTGTTCTCTAGACCTCGAGCCCACTATAATCAACAATGACCCAAACACATGACTGGGAAATCATTAGAAAGACGTTATTTGGATATCTCCTGAAGGTCAATGTAATTTATAAAAATACAGGCAGAAAACTCATTTTCAAGGCACTAAACTATAATAACTCGCCTTGAATATTGAGACATAGGTGCATAGGCAGCCTTTTTTCCACACTTTACCCAGCACAGCGAATAAAACTATAAACAGGCCAATCGGGTACTTTCAATTTAGCTCAACAAACATACATAAAAACACATTCCGTTAATGTAACAGAAGGTTTGCTGGAAAGAAACACACACACATAATAAACCCCTGGATTAAGCCATTCAAAAAAAGGTGAATTGTTGTCAAGGAACACCACTCACCTTGTCTCTGAGTATAATCCTGAAGAATGGACTCAGTGGTTTCATCCAAAGCAATGTCGAGAGGAACGTCACCGTCACAGTTCACAGCAGAGAGAGACGCACCTTTCTGCAAAAGGAAACTGTCAAAACAAACATGGACAGAGTGAGAATTCGTTTCAACTATAGAAGCTAACCAACTCGAAATAGAGAACATCTAATCTTTCACATTATATGTGTTTGAGATGCAGACTTTCAATCTTCAAACAAAAAAAAGGTGCATAAATTCTTAAATCGTTGCATGTGTCTGTGTGCCAGGCCAGCCAACTCGTGCTTTAGCTTCCAAACAAGGCAACAATGTTAGTATTGTTGAATGCAGAAATACTCTGGCACCCACGCTGCACTCGGACCTCCCCACAGTGGCGAAGACTATTGTATTACACATCTTATTCGTCACTATATTATACTACATACACTGCAATGTCAGAGTAGCCGCAGGAGGCAGCAACATGGAGTGGCGTCCATCCCTCACTGTCAACCTGGTTCTCATTGGCACCTTGCTCCAAAAGGAAGGTCACCATCTCCATGCTGCCATCTATGCAGGCCTGTGGACAAGAGAGGAAACCAAAAGATTGTAAATGTTTCTTATTCATCATCCGATGACTTCCATGAAACCTCGGGAGGACAAGCTGCCTCACCTGGTGCAGAGCTGTGATTCCATCAGCGTTAGAACAATTTATAACTTCTATTACATCTTCCCTGTTTGTCCCTTTGATGTCTTTGGCCTCTTTCAGCATCACCAAAGCCTCCTCCGTGTCCCCGCTGGCACAGGCTGCCAGGAACTCTGCAGCCCTGTCGAACCTCACGCTTTTCCTAAAGACAAAATATAAACAACTAGATAATGTCACTGGGTAGCAGTTGTAACACATTGTAACACAACTAAATTTCATACTGGGAATTTACACAACATGAACACCTCATAACACTGAGCAAACAAGGTTGTATAGTTTTGGTATTTGAAAACATATCATGTGTCTCTCGATTCTTTCTGAATTTGATCCTTGTGTATGCCTCTAAGCCCCATACCCATCATCTTCATAATGAAGAAGTGGACCCTTAAAAACAGGTAAATAATGGTCAACAGCCTGTTTTTTTTATATAGCCTTTTTCTAGTCTTGATGACCACTCAAAGCCTCATTCACCCACACATTCATACAGTGGATCTATACGGGCAGCACTTTTTTCTATGAGGGGCCATTCAGGGTTCAGTGTCTTGCCCCCAGAACACTTGGGCATGCAGGTAGGGAAGACAGATGTAGAATAATGCAAGCCTTTAACTTTGAATATTGTTTAGACGCAAAAGTATCTGTAAGTGTGCTCCAGTCAGTGGTGGTGAGGGTCTACTTGTGAGCCCTCTGTGCTAATGCAGTGTCATCATATATGGAGACTTTTTGTCGTCAATTATCATATTGCTCTACCCTTGTAGCAGGTGGACCTGCAGCTGTGACAAACACTACTGAAGTTCTAGACAGTGATCTTTCGACATAGTTTAAAAGCTTTGAAAGAAATGGTCATTCATCATCATTTACACCAGTCCGATGGATCACGATAAGCAAAGTCAAGCCGGGATACTACTGGACCATGACAAATACCCTTTGTAGGACTCTTTGCTAGCTAGCTCACAAGATAAACACCAAAGGAAAAACGACAACTGACAACTGGTGGTTTACACATATACTACGAGCTTCATCAAACAAGGAACTCGGTGGGTTTTCAGTAGCTGGAGGGGGGTGAGTTGTAGTGTTTCTGGTATTTTAACCCCCCCACCCCCCCCCCCCCAGCCCCCTTGTCCAAGCCCACGCACAATTCCTCCTTAAGCATAACTGGAGATGTTTATGCTAAGCTAAGTTAGCTATTATGTGGCCCTCGATGTAGGACTGTTTGACAGGAGTCGCTTCCTCACCGTCGTTTGAGGAGGGGGCTGACTTCTTCAGAGCCCACCGACTCTGGCTGCTCCCTGGGGGGGTCGTTCAGCTCGGCCTCCGGCTCCCCTGCTCCTTCCTCGGCATCGCCCCGCCACCTCCGCCGGGGCACGGCCGACGCTTTGTCCGTGCAGGAGCCGGACCAGCGCTTCAGCTGCTCCCGCCGCTTGGTTCTCGCCGAGTCCCCCATTTATTTATCCGAGGAGGACTGTGTTTTTAAAAATAAAACATACACTCGGGAGGGGAAGACACACCCTCCATGTGTATACTTTCACTTCCTGGTTCTTGCTCTGGATGTGGAGGAAGCCTCTGCTCGAGTTCGTGGGCGTCGGGAGCGCGCAGAGCCGCGCAGGGGCCAGGCCACGTGACGTCACCGCTGTTGTTGCGTAGCGGAGCCTGACGGGAAACGCTGGAGAAGTCACTGTGCACCGAGAGCAGGACACTTCCTGTCTTTGTGCTTCTTCTAACACCGCAGACACATGTTATCAGAAAGCCCGCCACCAAGAAAAGCCTGTACTTCAAACTCAGTCACAGGACTGTAGAGGAAGTAACAGAAATCATTTATAAACAGTTCTCTCTTTACACACTGTTAACGGCCTAAATTGTAACGATGATCTTATCCTAGATTAATTACATTATAAGTTGAAATACTGGCAATGTGCATGTCTCCCCCTGATGGTCTGTTTACCTCCTATAAAGTTATCATCGGTGCTTAAAACCCTGCTTTCTGTTGTGAGAAAATCAATGACAGCCACCACCATTTTGGGCCATATGCAATGAGAGGAAATGCCACAAAATAAAGATCAGCAGTGCAAAGCATAACAAAATAAAAAAATAATAATGGAAGTGTTATTTTTCATGCAAAATGCCAAAAATAAAGGTTTGATATCATGACTTTTCATGCAGTCTGCGGGTTAACAAGCCTACAGCATGCTAAAGCCTGTCAATCAGCCTCGGTCACAACAATCAATCTTAAGCCTCATACTGGCTCTCAGCTTGTCAACATTCCAACATGGACACGGGGGCAAATTCCACATCACATTTTTGCTGTGCCTCCGTGTGCACAGTGCTGCAACTCCACAGTCTGTTAACAACAGAAAGAGGAGGCCCACTGATGGAAGTAAGTAAATCTATCCTTTGTTTTTGTATTGCTGGCCCAATCTTGGACTAGTTGTCCAACCATGACACAATATGCAGTTGTGATAATGTCTATTTGAGAGCGTAGTTGTAGAAGCGGTAGGTTCTTTGTGTAGAACAGATGCAGTAAAAACAAGATAAACATTAAGTGTCTTAGGAAGGTACTGGTCCATGAATCATATGGAACAGCTTCAGTACCTCCATGCATAGATTATATGAGTTATTGTACCAGCCCTTTTCCAGAGGTTATTCCCTCACTTGTAAATGTGATCAAATATTACAGATGTAATCTCAGAACCCTAATGTTCTGTAAGAAAACACTTGAATTTGTTGGGCTTCATTCATTTTTTCATGATTTCCCATGAATAAGTATAGTTTAACCGATTAACTATTAAACTGATGATCTGAAAGTACTCTACTGGATGCAGATCATATAATCATGCTAATTCTGATAAATATCCTATCCTGTGATGTTTTTAAAGCTGCCTCTCAAGTGCAATATTTGCCCTGGTGATCAATCTCTTCTTGAGTGAGGGGACCAAAGCAAATCTATCATGAAACTTTAAAATCTTTAAATCTACAGAGTCATGGGCTGATAGTTGCTGTGTGACAGAGACAAGATAGCCCTGTGAAGGTTATGAGGCGTCATTATCTGTTTATCTGTTTGAAGTTTTATGTCAACAAGAAACAACATTTGTCTCCACAAACTCTTGTTTCAGAATGTCTCTCCCCAAACACAAGGCAGCTCACTCGATCCCGCCTCCCGCTCTGTCCCGGCTGGCACGTGAATGGCTGGCAGAGGACACACCCAACTTTGACCCTGCAGGGGTGTGTGTGGGGTCACAGGAGGTGGAGGCCAGGCTACTGTGTAAGACGCCACACAGCATCCTGGCAGGGAGTCCCTTCTTCACAGCAGTGTTCACTGAGGTCGGCTGCACTGTGGACTGGATTTATCAGGAGGGGGCCAAGATTGGTAGGAACAGGTCACTTTCCTCAAATGTGACCAGGTGTCTGTGATTTAAACTTCTGTGTTTCTGCTCATTAAACACAAAGGGAACCAGAGACAAGGTGTCACAGGATGAAGACAGTTAGTTTTATTAAATATCCATCCATCCTTTACTTGTCCATCAAGGGTCACAGGGAAGCTGGAGCCATCCCTGGGAAACTGGGCGAGAGGTAGTGGCCCCTGGATGGGTTTTCAGGGTTTGTCAATCATAGGGCCCTGTGGTAGAAGGCCCTAACCTGTCAATAGTCGTTTTCAAAAAATAAAGCCATTTTCTAACAATATATTAATAACAATACTAACACTTATATGACAACTTGTTGAGAATTTACAAATTTACACGTTGATGCAATTTGCTCATAAAGTGTTGTTTATTTACCTGATATCTTGCTTCTCAACATTAGATCTCATTATTCCTCTGTCCTCTGTTTAACCTGCACAGGCCCAGACGCTGTCACGTTGACTGCTGTGGTGAGAGGGCCGGCAAGGTGCCTCCTTCTTGGGGAAAGGCCAGCTCTCAACTGCCTGGCCCGGGCCTCTGGGATCGCCACTCGCGCTTCTCTGCTCCAGGCAATGGCAGCGTCAGGAGGGTGGCATGGAGAGGTGGCTGGCACACGCAAGACCACCCCGGGCTTCCGTCTGGTGGAGAAGTACGCCATGCTGGTTGGCGGGGTGTCCATGCACAGACAGGACCTGAGTGGAATGGTGATGCTGAAGGACAATCATGTCTGGGCATCAGGAAGTATCACAGAGGTGAGAAGCTGAAGCGAAAATCCAGTTAATATAAAAAATGTATCTTCTTATAGTTTCAACTCGAAAAAAGAAGTAGTCGTGTTTCAGGATCCATAAATTCTGATGGAAGTATTGCTTCCACAGAGCTTAAGCTATTATTGGTTTACACTGATTCACAAGCACTTCTGAATTCATAGCACTGAAATATCTTTCTATGAAAACTATCAAAATGTATTTAAATGACAAACCTTTTAATAAATAGTGGAATTTAAAAAATAATCGAACCCAATGAATACAATAGTGGTTAAAGTTAGCAATGGAGTTGAAAAATGTATCATTAAAAAGACCACATACTGTTTGTTGTGCAGGCGGTGAGAGCTGCCCGCTCAGTGTGTGGCTTCAGCAGTAAGATCGAGGTGGAGTGTCGCTCTGCAGACGAGGGCAGAGAGGCAGCCGCAGAAGGAGCAGACATTGTTATGCTGGACAACTTTCAAGCTCAGGTAGAGAATATGTAAAGAACACGAGTCATTTTTCACTTTCATTGCTCGGTTTCCACTCGCTCTGCCACTATGCTCAACAATAACCGGCCTCTCCCCCACCCTGTCTCTCACCGACAGGGGCTCCAAGTCGCAGCTCGAGCCCTGAAGATGGAGTTCCCAGCTCTACTGATAGAAGCCAGTGGAGGAGTTACTCCAGAGAACCTAGCTTTGTATTTCTCCCCGCATGTGGACATCATTTCCCTGGGCTGTATAACACAGGGCTGTCCTGTTGTGGACTTTTCTCTCAAGGTTCAAAATCCTGGTGCTCACTCAAGCCACCACAACACAAACAGGACATTGTGAGATTTTGTTCTGATAAATAAAGTGGAGAATTTTTTCTTTTTCCCCCAGCTATACAGTGAGCTATGGTTGCAAAATATTAAGAAGAATGTGCTTGATTAATTCACATCCTGTTCCCTGATTTTGGTATAAGGATCGAAGGAGAACAGAAACTAGTCTGTTTTTTCAGCCAGGGCCAAACAGACAGTGTCGTGTCGTAAACAACGACATATTCAAATCTGCAGTTACAACAAGAAACAGCATTCACAAGTCAAAACTGTCCAAGTGGTTACAGAGACTTTTTAAATGAAATGAAGATTCAGGAAGAAGTTTGGCACAATCAAAAACATACTATTCTTATTTGAATTTTTTTTTTAGAAAGTGCTGTCAAATAAAGTGATATTGCTAATTCACTTCCTTTGCCAACGGAAATGTAAAACATGGTATAACTATTTTGCAGGGGCAGATCCAGAGTGGGGCCCAGGGGCACTGGCCACAGAAGATACACATATACAATGTTTCCCTCCTAACTTGAATTGATTAAAGTGTGGTGGGCAAAGAAAAAAAATGACATGTTCAATGTCAAGAATAGATTTTGTGTAAATCATTTTGTCACATTTCACCATAGCTTTCACTTAAATATAATACTTCTTCCATCACTGGATGTAAACCAGGACAACTTTTCTGCATTCAAGTGATGGTTTCACTATCACAGCAAGTTTCTCACACGTTTTAATTTAACATCATCATCCTGTTATGAGAATCCTGTGCTAATAATGTCTTGGCCTCCGGAGCTGTCAATTAATAACCACCAGTTTCCTTTATCTTTTTGTTACTGTAACAATGAGTGAGAAATAAAGTATTTCAGAGCAACAAAAGAAAAGAGGAAGGGTGAGGGAAGAGATACATTTTGCTGAGAGCATTGCTGAGAGAGGAGAAGTGTCACAACCACCTGTTACGGAAACACCCTCATTAAAACAGCGCACAGGAAGTGTTGCACATAGGGTTTAAACGTGTCAAAGCAGCACCATCTTTAGCCTTGAGAAGATTGATGTTGAAGATGAGAGACCAGCGTCATATTTTCCTGCTCACCTACATGGTGGCGCTTGGTGAGAAAATAATATTTCCTTCATTTATCGGACAGAACTTCTCCATGAGATTGAGGGGGTTTGTGCTCTTTGTGAGTTTTGGAAAATTGTGTATTTGAGTATTTGAGGCTTGAAACTAATAGATTTTTTTTTGTCATTTTGAAAAAAAAATCTATTTTATGTAAAGTTGCAAAACCTTATAAATGGACTCTTTCAACTTGAATATTTGGTGCTGAGCAGGTATAGTTAAGTAAATGGGTTTTAAGGGCTTTTAGAAAATAGCTGCCTGATGCTATTCTTGGAAATGACACGTATGAGAGAGAACAAACAGCAGAGCTGGGCTGTGCATTCTCTGTGAGTTTGTTTACGACACCTTTCTATTTATACATTTGATTTAAAAAATATGCAAAAGATGATTACTACAGCTTCAAGTAAACATAAATAGACAGGTAAAAACAGCTTTTAAAGCTTTACTTATTTGACAATACATACATAATAAAATGACAAATAAAGTTAACAAAGAATGGAAGGCTCTGGTGAATCAAGATTTCCTTGAACATTTGCAATATTCATATCCTCCCAAATCAATGCTGCTTGAGAACAGTGCATTTAAGGTTTAATTGTACAATAATGCTGTGAACGTTATTTTTCACATAAGTGAATCTACACTGCATGTGTGGAAAGTCAAGAAGATCATATGATGCCAGTGTCAGTTTAGCTGAATATCAGTTGAATATATCAGTTGAAATGAAGAGGAACTGTCACCATTTGAGTTGCCGTGGGTTTGGAAAAGGAAGAAGATGTAGAAATGCAATTTCTTTTTCTGCTGCATTAATTCTGATCCTTTTTAAACTTTTCTTGTGAGAATGGCTGTAATATTAGAAAACAAGACTATATTATAGTATACTATATATATCAAACTATCAAGGTAAGTATGTAAGTATGTGTTCGTGTTCTAGGAAATAAATGTGAAAATGTGTGAGAGCATGAAGTTGGATGGATATGAAACCAGTTGCCTCAGATCTACTTTTCTTCGATAAAAAATGTATATGATCATTTGTGCAGAATTTTTTGTTAAGTCTGAAAAAAAATAACTGTAAAAACACTGTAGCCCTAAAGTAGATAAATGTTTTCTTAACATAGTGCTGAGACCTATACAAGTTTAAATACAATATTTAAACTGTTATTATTACTACTACTGAATTAGATTAAATATTTATTTTTTTATTGCAGCCACCCCTCTTTCTTTGGCTTTCAACATTGATGCAAAAAATCCCGATATCTATGCTGGTGAAAAGAAAGATTTCTTTGGATACAAAGTGCTTCAGTTCACGTCCGGCTCAGACAAAGGGTAAGTTTGCATGTTCAACCTGGAGGTGCAGTTGATTATTACTGTTGCTGATATCGCCGCGATCCTTATGACTCTAGATCCGGAAGATAAATGAGGTTTCCTTCGACTGCACAGATGTGAATAACTGTCAGACATTATTCTTGATCACTTTGACGGATGCATCCAGATTTTGCTGTTCCTCACAAAAGCATGACTTCACATCCTGCTTCACACAGAGAGCATTTTCTTTGTGTTGAAATGGTGCTGCTGCTGCCACCGGGATTACTTCAATGGTTCAGACGACTGTTTTCATGGTTGTTCACCTCGTTCTCAGGATAATCGTCACTGCGCCGCTGCAGCTCAATGGATCTGGAGGAGTATGCAGACCTTACAAAAACCAGAGCACCCAGTGTTTCAATGCTGAAGGTATACAAATACAGTGTTGAATACAGTCAATGTTGCACAATTAACCAAACACAAATCACACTTCTCAACAGTAAAGGAATATGAGGCATAAAATAGAGACTTGATAATGTAGCTGAAATGCTTTGCATTATTCTAGTACTAATTCAATGCTACTGTTTCAGACATTACTGTGAAACACGAAACGTTACCAGTGAAGCTCCTCGGCCTGTCGATCACCGCAGACTCCACAAGCTCCCAGTTCATAGTAAGAAAATCACAGAGGCCAATAATTAGATACAACCATTACAATCATTATGATGAATATAATTTCCTTTACCTCTTATGTTTGGACTTAGGTTTGCAGCCCAAGTGTAGCCCATGAATGTAATGACAACTCCTATCTGAACAGTGTGTGTTACAACATGACATATAGTCTTCAGACAACCTCCAATTTCACTCCTGCTTTCCAAGGTAAGAGATGATGAAAGACTGGAAATGTCTCCATTGCTCACATCTTGTTCTTCATGTTTTTGTCCGAACAAAATGTATTTATCATACGTGTTACTTTTCAGAATGTACCAAAAAGACAGTGGACCTTGTCTTTCTGGTTGATGGATCAGGCAGTATGACCGAAGATGAGTTCAACCAAAATAAAGTTTTCATAGTGGATATAATGAACAGCCTTAAGAACACATCAATCAAGGTCACTGCTCCACTGCAACATAAAGAAGTTCATGACTTTTATTTGTTGAATTATATACAAATGGTGTTATGTTAAATTATATTGTGTTGTCTGTTTCATGCATTTTTCCAGTTCTCAGCAGTTCAGTTCTCCTCATACCACAGAACAGTATTTGATTTCAACGACTATCAAGATGGCAAAGCTCTTGACAAACTTATGAAAGAACCCCACATGGAGGATCTGACCAACACACATGGAGCCCTCGAATTTGTGATGTGAGTTCAGTGATATTAAACATACAGTTTCAAACTCTCAATCTGGGATGTTCAAGGAATCATGTCGACATTACTGTTGAGGGATATCACTCATCATCAGAGCTGGTCCAGTGCCACATAAGATCATGAGCATGTTAATTAAGATATAATCGCTTATTTATTCATTTTCATAGATGGAGTTTTGTTTATTCCGAGCATTTAAAAAAACACTTTACTATTTGTTTGTTTCAGGAAAAATACACTGGAAAACGGAGCTGCAGGTGCCTCTCCTGATGCAATTAAAGTTCTGGTTATAATCACAGATGGTGATCCCAGTGACACAAACAATGGGATTATTGAAAAATATGATGAGAAACAGATCATTCGCTTTGTCATTGGGGTAAGATGACATGATATGTTTTATTACTCTATCTTATTTATATTACTAGTTCAATTGTTCTCTTGTCCTGTGTTCATCTTGTTGAGCTACTGTTCAAGTGTGTGGTTTATATACTGTGTATATATATATATATATATATATATATATAGGGTGAACTCGGGTAATATAGGATATTTCTTTAATTTTGACTTCTGCTTATTCCCGAAGAAAGAATGGAGCATGGAGATCTCATAGAGGAGACTTCTAGGGTTCTTTGTGCCAAAAAAGAAAATCCTGCCTGAATTTGATAGTCTGCCAGAGATCCCTTGGTAACCTGGGACATTTCTATTAGGCTTTAAAAAAAGCACTGCAGTTATAATTTAATGAATTTAATTACAGAGGTCAGCAATCCATCTTCAGACCCAAGTTCACAACTTGTAAAACCAAAAGCTCTGCAGTTCAGCTTGATATGAAGCATTGCAGCAACAAACCAACATTGTGCTTTATTTCTAGAGACAAACTCCTAAAAAGGAAGTGATTCTGTGAATGGTACTGCGTTGAAGTTTGGCCTCAGGTCATCAAAATGACCGGTTTTGACTGCTGCTGTTGTTTATAAGAGGAATTAGACTCTAAGACTTGGAAGAAGATGTGTTGAATCTGGTAAATAAACTGAGGACACACTGTCCCGCCCCTTCTGACTGCTACAGAGAGCTGGTCACCTGTTTATCCCATTTGTATTCATATTGAATGCATTGAGCTCATGAAACTCCTACTGAGATGCACCATTGCACTTCTCAGAAAAGAACGGAAATGTTTTACCAGCAACGCTTAAGTGTTTCCTCTTTAAATGGTAGTGTAACAATCATGTTAGAGCTCAGCCTTTCAGCCTGTGCTGTGACTCTTTACGAGCTCAAACTAAGACGTGGGTCATAATATGAATCTGCATTCTGATTTCAGGTCAAAGAGGCTACGTTAGAAAAATTCACAGCCATTGCTTCAAAACCAACAGACCTATATGCCTTTAAAATCGAGGACTACAACGGACTGAAAGGAATACTGGAAAACTTCCAAAAGAGGATTTTTAAAATGGAAGGTGATATTGGATATTTTTCTTTCCTCTCTATCAAACAATGTTACAACTAAAACCATTGCATATACACACCAATACTAGTGAACTAGTTTTATTCCATATTTAGGCTCCAGTGTGGCTCGGGGAGGAGACTTGACGGAGGAAATGGCTCAGAGTGGATTCAGTGCTGTCGTCTATAACGTGAGTAAAGTGAAAAAAGACAACTCTGAGCACATTCTAAAACCCAGTGGTTTTCAATCACAGGTGCAGACAAACAGTAGAGTGTATTACATCCTGTCTTGTTGAGGGACCACTGTTTACAATCTTCCATTGTTTCTTCTGGATGAAACAACCATTCTCTAGTGCCTCAGTGGACCAACCAGTTTGACAGCAGTAGTTCATACTGAGCAGTCGACACAGCACCCTCTGGTAGCTCCACTTTTCTCTGTGCTCGGACTAGACCTGCATTTCTCTGTTGACAGAATACATTGATCCTGGGTTCAGTGGGCTCAAAGAGCTGGGGGGGCTCTCTCCGAGAGATCCATGAAGGAAAAGAAACACAAATTGAAGATCCACCAATGAAGAAGGACTCCTACATGGGTATAGTCACATAACAATCATTAACATTTCACCTGCCCCTTTATTAAAATAGTTTATTTTGGCAGGAGACATGCAATGGTAAATGGCGATGTAACTGACAGTTAAAATAGCTTTGTATTGTAAAAAAATGGGCTTCTTAAAAATAAACATCTTGTGTGAGTGACATTTTGTGTTGTAAGTGACGGTCACTGTTGCAGGATACTCCATCTCTGTTGGCAAGAGGGACAATGCTTCTCTATACTTTGCGGGTGCACCAAGATTTGAGCACACAGGACAAGTCTTACTTTTCAGACGTGATGGTGGTAATTGGGCCGCAGCCCAAACACTAAATGGTACCCAGGTAGGTCCACTGTCTTGAAAAGGTTGTTTATAATATAAGTTATGGAACCATAATAACATAAACGTTTTGCTTAACGTGGTAATTCTGCTAAATCTGCCAGTGCAAGTTAACAAACGTCTTTTTGTTAAGCAGCCCTTTGAGGCCGTATCAATCTTCTTATGGTCATTTTTCATTAAAGTAGCTGTTCAATGATGAACAAGAATGTGTGCAAGGTGCAGGTTTACTTCCACCTCTGAGACAGCATTGCCATAACCCCTCACATATACATCTACTGTGAAGAGATATCAGCTTTTACTTTGCAAAGTTACTCAGAAAGCATCATGTAACAGGTGACCAGGCCCTGTTAGTGTTTTTCATTGAAGCAATCAAGGACATCAGCTAAATCATCATGCAGCAAAGTTGCACCATTTTTGAGGTTTTGAAGAGGAAACCAGAAAACTCCCTTGCACTAGCCACTCTTCTTTTTATTTTTTTAGTAATCGTGTGAGAAAATTACAGATATCTTGTAAGCACAATACATGATTATCCTTACTCTACTAAAATAGATGTAGGTTTTTCAAAAATGTTTTAGCAAGTGCATGTTTAGACACTCTGCATTTGTATGCCCCACATTTTCAGATTGGCTCCTACTTTGGTGCAGAGCTGTGCTCAGTAGATATCGACTCAGATGGTAACACTGACTTCCTGTTGGTGGGAGCTCCCCTGTTCTATCAGCCCCATGAGAAGAAAGAAGGCCGGATATATGTCTACATTCTGTCTGAGAAGGTGGGGGCAGCGATAAAGCTTCACGTAAACTGTGATGCTTCTTTTTTGTTCCCCTCACTTTTTAATTGATGCATTTGTTTTCATAATGAATTGACTTCTACAGATGCAGCTGGAAACTGTACTAAATGTGACAGCACCATCCATGGGCAGATTTGGCACCACCATTTCCAGCCTTGCGGATCTTAACGGAGACGAACTCCGAGACGTTGCTGTTGGAGCCCCCCTTGAGGATGATAACAGAGGGGCTGTTTACATCTACCTTGGTGACAGACGCCATGGGATACGCAGCAATTTCAGCCAGGTGAGCTCATCACTGACATGCTGTGGGTAGATTCATCAACAACACATCAACCAGTGGTGCATCAAGGAAACCCAGTGAATACAGCATTAAGATGAACCACAATTGCAACAGGTCACATCCACCAAGGGGACGTTTGTTGATTCTTCCTAATTTCCTGTCATCTCCATACGGTCTGTCAAAATCTTTGATAGATATGTATTTATTCCCCATTACACAGAATAAAACTGTCTGTTGAATCAAAAAAAAAAACTCACATCTTCTAAAGGACATGACTTATTTAAGGACGATATTATCATCAGAACATTTCTCAGTTGTTTCAGTTTGTTTCATAAAAACTCATTTGAGTTTTTATGAAAAGTGAAGGTTAACAGAGGTTCTCTATCATGTTTGGAAGGGGAGGGTGAGGTGAGGGGTATTCAGAACATGACACTTCACCACTAGATTTCTCCCTGATATCCAACATCTTGTACGATCCTTTTGGCTCCTTTTTGGTAGTGAGCATAATGGCTGCAACGTGGTTTCGTAGATGTTGCACCATTTATAGAGCATCATCTGTTTCCACCACCTCTCTAATGGGTAACTTAGAATTTTTGCTCACTTTCAATTTTCCAATCTGTTATTCCAGAGAATCATGGGACAGGAAATAAAAACTGAGATGAGATTCTTCGGACAGGCCATTGATGGGGGCATTGACCTCGGAGAGGACGGACTTCCAGATATTTTGATCGGATCCCAGGGCATGGCTGTTGTCTTGAGGTATGGATACTGTGTAGATTAAAGGGTCAGTGTGTTAGATTTAGGTGAAAGGATCTATTGGCAGAAAGTGAATATAATATAATCCTAGTGATGTTTTCATGAGTGTGTTTCATCTTAGCTAGCCCTTTTCTCCTTAAAACCTACCTTTACATCCACACATACAAACACACTCACAAGACCACAACGTTGCAATTAGAACTATATTAACATCACACACACTGTATCAGCAACTACCCCTAACCAGCTTTGGGGGGGGCCCAGCTTGCAAAAATTTGAGAACCCTGATCTAAGTTGTACGAATCATTGTTTTATTTACCCTAGAATGGGCCCCCTATATTTAAATGTTTTGCCATGTTTTTTTACAGTAGCCCAGACTGGACCAACTACAACACTGTTGAGTTTTTATGGCTACTGAAGGTTAACAGAGGTTCTTTGTCATGTTTACAAGGGGAGAGTGGGGTGAGGGGTATTCAGCTAAGACATGCAACTTCATCACTAGATGTAACTAAATACTACACACTGAACCTTAACGAGTATGGCCAAGTCTGAATCAGAATCAGATAAAAGATGATTTTTGAGAGAACACCTTACCTGAGAACCTACTAAGCACTATAAGTTACCTATAAAATATTAATTAAATGTTATGAATGAAAGAAATTAGAATATCAAATCTGTTCACAGACAAATACACAATACATCTAGATAATGTTTCTTAAGCTGATTTTCAAATATAGGTCCTTTTTTTATGCAGTTGCAATATTTTCACATTAATAAAAAAAAAAACAGCATGGTTTTCATCCAGGCAGGTGTCAAGCAGGTCTGAAGGCACTAATATCAACCGTCTCCTATATGACCTACCAAAATATGTTTCAACTCTATGCACTAGTGTACCATCATCCTTTAAAATAAGCGTCTTGTAATGGAAATTTACTTAATAACTTCTCAGTTTATTCTTACAACATTTCCATCTAGGGCACAGCTTAACATAAACTTTATAGTGCACCCACTTTCTAGCATCTGAGCCCATTGTCTTTTCATGTATTGCAGAAGTTGATCCTGAGTTCATCTGAATTCTAGTGACCTTTGCTTTAGTCTTTGGTTGGACTGTGTTTGTCCTTTTTTTGAAGAACACTCAGCCTAACCACCTAACCATACATGATACTACAGACTTTATGTTCCAATCACAGACAATACATTCACACACATCGCCCCCCTGGGTATTTTGGGTCAGGAGGTAGCCTTCATCTCACTTTCAACCTCCACCTTGCCTGTGTGATCCTTTCTGCAGACAGCTTTTACGAATAAACTTACAAAGACAACTTGTCTAAGAACCTTGTTTGTTGAACAATTTTCCACCACAGTCTAATAATACGTTTTGTATTTCTTAAAATTAATTTCATAAATTTATATCTTTAATCAATATCTTTCAGGTCCCGTCCTGTCTTCAACATCACCGCACATCTCTCTTTTCTTCCTAAGGAAATAAGCACTGAGAAGATTAACTGTGTGGACAAAACAGATGGTGATTTACCCATGGGGACCTTACATGTCTGCTTTGAAATGGTAGAAAGCACAAAGAGCAAAGCCGGTAAGGACTGGAGCCAATGAACAGATTTATTAAGGGCTGCCAATAGTGCACACCCTATCAATGAGGTACTTTAATCTTGCTGTGTGTCCTTATAGACGTGATGAGCTCAGGACTGAACATCTCATACATCCTTAATGTGGATCCAGTGAGACAAACCCACCGAGGTTTCTTTGGAAAAGACAAGAAAGCCAGGAGTCTAACTTCCACCTGCAACCTGATGGCTAATGCAACTTGCTTTGAGCACTCTGTCAACATGCCTGTATGGAGACCAATTCATTCACACTCATACTCTACTCATATGTTTTAGATCACCTACCAGTTCTGTATAAATATCATCCATGTCGCTACACCTTAGCTAGTAAATTAGTAAATTGCTTCCATAACCAACACCAGTGGTTCTGAAATTAGGATCAGAGGACCCTGGGAGGTTGATGGAAATTCGCTCATTAAAATTATCATGATATATGAGTATTCTTTGTTGACAACAATCATAATATATGTTGAACATCTTTCTAAAAAATTTTTTTAGTTGTTCTCACAAAACTTGTAGAAATATGAAAAGTAGGTTGTGTCCAATTATTTCAAGGGACGTGTGTGAGGGGTCCTCGCAATATTTTCTATGGGAGACCTTGGCCAGAAAAAAATGTAGGACCTCTGCTTTGAGCACATGACCTCTGCAACAGACACTTCCAAATTGTGCATAGTTGTGTTTTTACAATTCGCTTAAGGTTTTTAACACATTGTCTCAGGTAACAGAAATTTGCCTCTGAGAAAAACACTGAAATGTTTGCTATCAGTATTGAAATCTGCTGCATGCTTTAATTTACTTGTTTTCTATTGTTGTTGTTATTCAAACTCAAATACTCAGCGACCCACCTCTCCATGTAGCAAATATCTTTTCTCATGTTCATGCTGAAATCAATTTCTAAAATGAAAAATCTCTGCTTTGTGAATATGTCTTCAACAATATGCAGATGACTTCTTTTCCTTTCTCATAGAAATGTCTGAAAGACACTTATTCACCCATCAGCATCAAATTCAACTTTTCCCAAGTCGACAGTGAGAGTGCGAGTGCCGTCCTGAACGTGGACAGCAGAAGGTCGGCTACTGTTGAGGTATGTGCACTGCAGAAAGCTGCAGACCGTCACACAGAGTTGTATCCTTTTATCCTTGTCTCCTTACAGGCTAAGGTGAAATGGATGTCCCACAAAATCCTCCTGATTTCAAACATATTTTAAAATTGCAATTTTCAAAAAAACGTACTGGAAATGCTGAAATATAATCGGAAAACCATTATGAATGACTGTGGTGGAAAACAATTCTATCGATAAAAGCAAAATGTGAACTGGACCTTTTAAATAAATCATGATGTTTATAGATCAAGTGACTTAAAACTTCACACAAGCTTCTGCTAAGGGACAGGAACATCAACATATCTGTGTGGAGCGATATGAAAACTTTATAGTTACTCATTTCGACATTAAATAAACCCAAATGCTATACATCAGGTTTTCCAAACCTTTTTTTATACTGTTCATGTTTAACTAAAATAGTTTCATTTGCTTGTTCTATTATCATTTAATGGCACCTAAGTAAAACATGTAGTGCAACTATCTGCTTTAGCCCTGTATTTTCAAATAAGCAGCAATCTCTTTTTTCTACAGGTTCCCTTTGAAAAGCAATGTGCAAAAAACGACAACTGTGTTGCTGAACTGGAGGTGGATTTCAACTTCACGTACGTTCGACATGTGATCAAACACAGGGCAGCAACTGTAATGTTGGCATCGTGCAACCAGTAAGAAGTACTCTGTGTCTCCTAGGACCCCGGCCTTAATGGTGGCAGAAGATAGTTACTTCAACGTGACTGTAAAACTGTCCAATTATGGTGATGACTCATACAACACCAGCCTCACAATGCACTATCCTCCTGGCCTCTCCTTCTCCAGGATGACTATTACAGAGGTGATGTAAACATTTATTTTACTCTTATTTACATATGAGGGATATTCTCCATCTTTTCCTGTGGTCTGTCCCAACATCGATTTGCACTCAGTGACCACTTTACTGTTAGCAAACCACACAGGTCAAAAGTAATAAAGCAAATTCCGTTTCATTTTATGAAAAACATTAATTATAAAATCTTCATTGCAGATGAACCAACCAGTATAAATGTTCTGACTTCACTCTGCTCGATAGACTGTTTATAAAAAGCTCTGCACACAATGTCCAGCACACAAACAAGATAAAGTGAAAGTATATTGTAGAACTGCTGGGACATTTGGCCCCAAATGAATGATACAAATTAAGCCTAACCTAACATTTATTAAATTTATATTTGTCAAAACTACAACAACGCCTCCTGTCACAAAACAGAAACAGAACTGAAATTGTCTAGAGGATTTGAATACCACACAGGATGTGTGGGTTGTGAGGGGGAAAACGCTTCAATCACAGCATGCAGCACTGACAATAAATGCTAAAAGTTCAAACTCACGTAGATTACTAATTAACAGTCAAAGTCGTGCAAGTGTCACGGCATTGTATTTAAATGTAAAGCTCATCCTGCTTTGTTGATGTTTTTCTTAAAACAGGCGACTAGACCAACGCTCCACAGCTGTCATGATCTTGAAGGGGTGCTTGACAAAACTGTGTGCGGCGTCAGCCTTCCTGTGTATCGCAGCAGATCTGCTGTGAGTCAAACTGCACCCACTTCACAGCAGACAGAAGTGAACTACTATAAATGATGAACTCAAACTACTATGAACTTTGAAGAAGTTTGGTGACCTCTCTCTTTTTTTCTGTGAAGGCAACGTTTATAACTACTTTCTACATCCTAACCGGGTATGAGTGGAACGACACAATCCTGATGACCGTTACTGGAAGAAGGTAGAGGCCTTCTCATGAAATCCAACACACACAACAAAGCCAAACATTTTAATCAAAATACCATTTATTATCATTACAAATTATATTTGTGAAGCCCAAATTCAGAAATACCAATTTGCGTCATACAGCTTAACAAGGTTGGACAATCTCTGCCCTTCACCTTCAGCAAGAGTGAAAAGATTTAGAAACCTCAGAGAGAGACACATGTGAGGAATCCCTCTTCAAGGACAGACAGATTTGCAAAAGACGCCTCATGTACCAGAGAACATCAACAAAATAACCTTTACAGCATTCATGAAAAAATATGTTGTTGATAAAGGGAGAGGTGTGTCAAAGTTTAAAGGGTCCATATTGTGTAAAATACAATTTCTGGGCTTTTACTATCCGTAATGACTTTAAGGGGCTCAGTACTAACCCTCAAAGTATGACAACCGTCAATCTGGGTTCTTTTTCACTCAGTCCATTCCAAAAAATATGTTGTGGATAGGTTGTGTTTCCTACTTCCTCCCCTGTATGAGTCATATGGGATCGCACTTGTCTCTCAGCCCCACCCAGCCGGTACCAGTCCAGCCTCCGAACCCATCTCCTCTGCTCCCTGTCACCTTCAGCTTCATCACCACCCCCGTAATGGTATATGTAGGAATATTGTATATCTAAACAATCCAGTTCTTATTATTATCCGTCACAATCCATGACCACGATGTGGCCACAGAGTGATCCTGGATCTGCTTAGACAAAGCACATTCAAGTAAAGTCAAGTCAGAAACATGTATTGAAAAAATAAACACGTGTCATGTGTCCCCCGGCAATCTAAACTTATTACAGAAGAATTAAAGGACTTAGAGGTCTAAGACAGACCCGAACCAGCTCTAACTATAAGCTTTATCAATAAGGAAGGTTTCAAGTCGATTGATAAATGTAGAGGGTGTCTGCCTCCTGAACTGACACTGGGATATTATTCCACAGCAGAGGAGCTTAGATAGATAGATAGTTGACAGATAGATGTACTTTATTGTATTGCAACAGCATGTCAAGGGTATTTCACAAAGAGCTAACAAAAAATAAACATAACTGAGAACTCCTACAAGTGACTCATAGTTTTACCCCACTGACTTTCAGTACAAAAAGCCTTTTCTACTTTTAGAGATTTTAAAGATGACTAGTATGCCTGAATACTTAACTACCAGTTCTCACAATAATTGCTTTGTTGCTTCCCCAGTGATAACGCAAACATCACAGAGAGCAATACCGTGACCAAAATCATCCCAGTGCAATTTGAAATTAAAATGGGACTAACAGTGTAAGTATGGCTGTCTTAATAAATAACATTTTGTAATGGTAGCTCTTATATGCCCCAAGAATGTTATTTGATCGATTTGATAAATTTAATATTACATATTATATCCCACAGCACACTGTAATCATCTTGTGTTCTTTTCAGGAAAGAAGGCACCACCACCTATCTGAACTTCACAGCAGAAGAGGCAGCACCTAAAAAAATGGAGATTATATACAAGGTAAAAAACTTCTAAAAATCTGTCTTTCAATGTTCGCAACAAATATTCACGCAATGGGCTTCATTCTTTTGAACTGTTAAGTGTTTTGGGTGAGAAGCTGTTAAGACCCAACCCCCCACCCCTAACTTCTGTCTGGTAACAATACTACACATACCATAGTTATTAATTGGGAAGGTTGGCTTGTTACCAAGCAACAATTCACTACTATTAAAAAAAACATCTAGCATGATAATAGTAGCATACTCAATCAACCAATCATCAGCCAGACAGAGACTTGTATTGTGAACGTGCAAACCCAACAACCAACCATTCGAAGCTCTTCATTTAAACACTTGTCACAACAGCCTAAGTTTTTCAGATGAGTAGATTTATCTTCAAACCACTGAGCAGCTTGACAAATGATAAGTTACAATAAGTTAGGTTTACTGACAGGTGTGTAATATTTAAGAAGTGATTTCTATCAACCTTTCTGACAGGCGTTACATGTCGATATGTGATTTTCTAATCTTGATGACCTGTCAAAGCAATTTACAGTACATATTTGACATTCACACACATTCATATGGTGCATAAACTGTATGTGCAGCACTTTCTCTATCAAACATAATCACAAGCTAGCTTAGCAGCCATCAGAGGCCATTTGGTGTTCAGTAGCTTTCCCAAGGACTCACAGAATGTGGGAGACTAGGATCGAACTGCCGACTTTCTGGTTACTGGACAATCCACCTCATGATTCAGTTCAAGTTTATTGTATTTGAATACTCGCAAATCAAAACATACATGATCTCAAGGCACTTTACAAGTTAGGTCTCATAAAATTATGGAGAAATCCAACAGTTCCCATGACGAGCAAACACTAACCACATTATACACTGTCATGGTGAATTTGGCAGCAAACAGTTACCCACTTACTAACTCAACTTTCACTAGCTAGTTGCTGGATTTGCAGATTTGCAGAGGGCTGGTTGAATACATCATGAAAGTATAACCTAACATGTGTTCCTTTATGTAGGTTTGTATTAACTAAAAAATACACAAAATGCTAATCACTGGGCTTTAGGAGCCTGTAGCTATGTTTCTTTACAACAACCGGTTGAGCAGTTTCCTCAAAGACATGCCAGTAGCATCAATCTTGTCATCTGTCTAGACAGGAATATGAACGGGCGTATTTCCCTAAAATGTTGAACTAATCTTATTAAATGGACCAACTGTCTCTCACCATTCACAGATTGATAATCCAGGTTTTAAGGCTTTTCCTGTCAACGTGTCTCTGTTCTTCCCAACACAACTGGAACATAACTTTGAAATGAAGGATTATCAAGTGTCTGTCCAGGAGGTAATTTTTTCACTACCACAACACTCCTAACGGATAATGGTGCTGTGTATGAAATTCCAAACTCTTAATACTGCATTTAATTTCTCTCTTTTAAGGACAAAACTCAATGCAGAATCCCTGATCTCAAAACTGATGTAAGTGAAACATATGCAGTGTTGAAATATTGTCAATGAACATGTAATGAACCGACAAGTCTCAAATGAACCACTGCTGTGTTACAGCACTGCTCTCCAGGAGAACGCCACAAAATCATTGCATGTGACACATTCATCCTGGACAAGGAGTCCTCCACTGAGTTCACATTGTCAGGAGAAGCACATTTTAGGGGTCTCAAAAAGCATGCCGAGGTATGAAGCGACAACTGACACACTGACAGAATACATACCACGGTAAACCATTGATAGTGGTGAATATATATCTAATTAATGTGCACATTGCAGAATATTGCCTTTCTGAAACGATACACCGGAGACAGCGGGGAGGTGAAATTCAAAAGCTCCATAGGTGTTGAATTTGACGGGCAACATTACGTGCTGGTTTCTCGTAAACAAGAGGTTTGCTGATGTTCCACCACAGTACTATCCTTTCAAAGATGCTGATTTAAATTCCACGATACCTAATTTATCATGTTCATTAAAAACAGAGAAACGATGGATTCATGGAGACGTCTCATAAAACTTGCTCATGGAAAGACAACGATCCAACCATGAAATGGGTAAATTCAGTTTGTTTACAAACAGCTCAAACTATGAGGATTTTTAGATCCACAGACTTAAAGCTCAGGTTTCACTACAAAACCTTTTTCTGCCAACAGAGTGAAGTTCGGGTTGAGTTCATAATTCTCCCCAATCGACTGCTGATCATCTTTACTGGAGCTGGATTGGGTTTGTTGTTTCTCATCATAACCACAATCATCATGTGGAAGGTGAGAGATAATTTGTTAATCCACTTGTTCCCCATGCACCACTTGAAATATAAGTTACAGTCTTCAACCTTCATATTCAGAGCTGATGCTTGAATGTGAATAACTGAATTCAGGAGATTTAAACGATGGTTGTGATCTAATGATTTTTTTTCTTGCTTCCAACACAAGCTTGGCTGCTTCAAGAGGAAGACGTTTTATGAAGAAGAGGAGACAGATGCTGTTCTTCAGGCTGACAGTTCCAACGAGTTTGCCTTTGACCCCATAGTAGTCAGCCAATTGGAGACTGAGGGCAAATCTGACAAACCATCAGAGGAGAAATCGCTTCTTGTTGCTGACGAGGCCAAAGACGGCATCGCAGCAGCTGATGAAGAGGAGGGACTAGAGTATAAAAAGTAGTTTACAACCATGAAGGTGGGCTGACAAATGCCTGAACTCTGAAGGGTGCACCAGGCACATCATTATTAGTGAGCAAAATTACTGAAGGAACAGCTTGTAATTTTTGCAAATAGGCTTATTTGCTTCCTAGCTGAGAGTCAAAGAAGATACCACTCCAAATATGAAGCTGGAGCCACAAGATGGAGAGATTTGATTTGCATATAGATAAGACACAAAGGGAAGTGGTAGCTTGGCTCTGTTCAATGTAGCAACATCTGATAAACCAAGTAATTTTTGTTTTATCCATACAGTCCAAATATTACAAATTTGCCTCAAGGGTCTTTACAGATGTTCAACAAAATGACACCTTCTGTCCTTAAAGACTCAAACTGAAAAAATAAAAACGAAATAATGAAGGAAACCCGAAGAAAAGGAACTGAGGAGGGGTCCCTCCTACAGGACAGACTGACATGCAGTAGATATCATGTGTACATAATAGATCTACATTGCATTCTTACAAAATGGATAAACAGCATGGTCAAAATATAGATTGTAAATATACAAGAGGAATATGATATGGAAAAAAAAAATATGTTGTCGTTCTGTGATGTTTGTCCTTTGTACAGGAAAAACCCTTCTTTTTATTATCTCTCTCTGTACATTACTTGACCGCGTTTTGTAAAGATTTCTGTAACTGTTGACATGTCCATCAGATGGGACCTGGGCCACACGACCTGGAGTGGGGACAGACAAACCAAACACAGGAGGCCATGCACATCCTGAACACATAACCTCCAGCTCCCAGCTACTCTAGCTCACTGATTTTCCTCTTATATCTCGTTTTACAAAAACCTTCACTCAGTCACCACGGTGATATCTACATGTGGGACCTTGGTCACGTGATAACCGGTGCTCCTAAAGAGTGGATCCCCACAGAGAAGACAACCAACATCACAGCAACCGTGAGGAGCTCTATGAAGCTGGACAGGAATCTGATCCAACACCAGAAGCATCAGATTCAGACTGTTGACAGAAAACGCTCCATACATGACAGACCTGTTATCACATTACTGATGTCCCATACCTGCAATGGGTCGCATGATGACAACTGTGCAAAATAAATGCTTTTTTAGTTTTTTGGTCAAATTATGAAATGTTTTTGGAGCATTGTTATTCCATGAAATACCATGGTTGTGTTACATCAGGCACAACAAAGTTAAGTGAAAACATAACAAGTTTAAATTCCAGGTATGATCCCTGTGTCCGGCCTAGGGTGCCGTCTCTACTAATGTATATTTACACTTTAAAATACTGTATAGTCAGCCTTTACCTACTTGATCTTCTGCACAGGTTTTATCTCCTTGTTTATCCAATGTTGTGCCGTAATATTGTTACGTTTTTATGCTTTTTCAATAAAAAAATTAAAGTGAGAGAAAAAGAATGGGTGAGTGTGTAAGTTCAGCATTCAACATGTGTCACTGTGTGTTGTGTTGATTTTTGCTCGTTAAAAACTTCCAAACTGCTGGTGTACTAGCAAGCAACCATTTCAAAAAGATTGATCTGTCCAGAAAAATTGCTTTTCCTGACAATTGTGCAATTCTTTAAAAGCATGAAATCATATTATGTAATACTAAGATTGGTACTTTCCATGCTGAGAAATCTTTTTGAGGAACATTTATTTCAGGTATAGCCAGTTTGAAGCCTGGGCTAAAAAGTTCACATTAAGAGAAAACCCTTCAATTTTCATCAACAAAATAAGATGTATCTCGTTTCTTGTGATTCAGAACGTCACAGTGTAGAGATAATTAAGTAAAAACTGCAAAGCACTTACAAATTTGTTAAGTTTGATTAAGGGTCCATCAGGTGTGGTTCACTTAACACTATGTCTGGGACTCATAAGATTATTTGCACGCCAGTATTATTGAAAATAGCAGCAACCTCTGAGCTGACAACCTTTAAGTGGCTCAAGAAAGAAAAGTCAAATTATTCACCCAACAATTTGAATTTGAAATTGATCAGAAACTAACTCTTATTAAAAGTGACACAAATACTTGTAAACATATATTATACACAAAGCGCAGCCCATACCCTGCAGGAGGCGCACAAACTGTCTTTAAAAACGAGGCACTACCTGATGCTGATCTCATTAAGATTAAGATTAATCTTAAAATGCATTTATTAGTCCCAAATACATGCACAGACATGCACAGGCACACTTATGCAGGTAGGGGAATTTAATCTCTGCTTTTGACCCATCTGGTGCAGGACACACAGAGCAGTGAGCGACAATGTACGGCGCCCAGGGAGCAGATGTTGGGGGAGTAAGGTGCCTTGCTCAGGGGCACTAGACAGGGTAGGGAGAATCCTCTTGGATTTTTGGACAGATCAATCTAGGTTCGTCTTTTTGTTGTTTCTCCGTGGAGTCGAACCAGAGATGAACCAGAGACCTTTTCTGCCCATAGTCCAAGTTTCTGCCACTAGTCCACCGCCTCTCCATGATATGACCCATCCTCTGTCACAAGTTGACTTATTACATCATATTCCTGTTATGAAATCATTTTAATAAGCATGCATCATACACATATCTTACATAAATGCACAGCATACAAAGTTTGTGGTAGAGTATTGATGAAAGGTACTCATTATTCAAGTTGTAATTTACATACTTTACAACAATGAGAAACAATTTTTTTAAATTTTATTTGGCTTAATAAACCAGCATCTTTCCTTTCTTAATATGACTGTTTTACATCCGAACCTTCAAATATAATCTAACTAATTAAGTCTAATTAAATGCATTACATACTCACATTTACCAGTTTATCAGGGCATTTGTATTTTAAAAAGTAAATGTATCTGATTAACTGGTAATAAATACGAACGCAGCAGCAATATTGTTTGGATACACTAATATGATTCAATCAAAACCTTTGGCAAACATATGTATGATAAGTAAACAGGTCTGATTTTCACACTAAACATCCAAATAAATGTTAACACATACAGGTTATAGAGATCAGAAGATTCAGATAATAACTTCATCATCATGTGATCCAAGATGGCCGCATGTCTTTTGTCTCTGTCAGGTGTCTGTCTTGTTTTATTATTTTTATTTGGGATTTTTTAGGATTTTTTAGGATTTTTGTGCTGATGAATGGTCAACTCTCAAAGGTCTGTGGATTATTCATGTTTTTGTCTGCTTTGGAAGGCTGCTCTGCCTTGTATGCTTCAGCCTGTTCCTTCTGATTGTGGACTGAGTTGCTAGCCGTAGCCGTGGCCTGTTCTGAGCTTCTTGGAACTGTGAGGTGTGATTGATTTTCTGCCTGGTGCTGCTGTGGTTGGGCTTGAGATTGGTGCTAACAGCAGCATACAGCAGTTCTGCAGCCTGAGGCCTTTTCCATCCACCCTAATCTGCAGCCTGAGACTCGCTTCATTATCCTGCTGGGATACACCGTTTCTTGCCCCTGGTTTTCTCTCTTGGGACTGAACTCTATGCTGGTACTATGTGTTCTCTTTTCATGGTCCTCATCGCTACTGTGATTCTCTCGGATTCTGGGTTAACCAGCTACCATGGGGAGTGCACATCAGGTATTGTGCTCTCTCCTCCAATCATTCCAAACCCTGAAACCAATAACTTGCTCAGTGAACGAACTGAACAAGTGCTGACCCATTCTTATTTGGATCCTTTTGTCTTTGCACAATGGTTATGTCTTGTTTGCACCTCTGTCCTGGATTCAAACTTTTTACAGTCTGATAAGTCTCTTGTCATGTTGCATGCTAGATTACACTCCAAAACAGAAACACACAGCAACCCTGAAATTAGTAGGAAAAGATTTCTGTTGCTTCTTTTACTCTTGGTTTCTGGTATCCAGCCAAATCCGGGTCCTGGCACTGCTATTTGTTACACACCTGCTGAATTTAAGGATAGGACCGGGCTAGGTCCATCTGAATATTCATAGTCTGCCATCAAAGATTGATATGCTGCATATCTGGGCAAAATCAACTAATGCAGATGTCATTGTTCTGTCGGAAACGTGGCTCAGTAAATCTTATTCTGACAAAGCAATCAAAGGGTATAATGTATTTAGGGCTGACCGTCCTAGGAAAGGGGGCGGGGTTGCAATTTATTGTAAATCAAAATTTAATGTAAATGTCCTGCAGTCCAAATCAATCAATAAACAGTTTGAATTCTTAGCCATAAAACTTGACATTTCAAATGGGTTTTCCATCACTGTTGTGGGCTGCTATAGACCCCCATCAGCTACTGCTGAAGCGCTAACTCCTCTGAATCAGCCATTAGCTGAACTGACCTATAATGAAATAATATTAACTGGTGATCTAAATTGGGATTGGCTAAATTCTAACTCTGATGCCTTCAAAGATTCCTGTGTTTCATTGAATCTTATGCAGCTCATTGAAAGCCCCACACACCCCAATTTGAAGTGTCCAGATAAATCATCTTTAATTGACTTGTTCTTGACTAATGTCAGGTGTTTTTGCAAATGATATTAGTTACCACTGTGTGATTGCTGCAGTCAGAAATGCCAAAGTTCCAAAATCCAAACCTCGTATTTTGATAAAACGTAATATGAGGGCCTTTGTTGAACAGGCATTCTTCCATGATTTATATGATCTTAACTGGATCGTATTGAATTAATTAATGATGTAGAGACTGCATGGTAATTTTTCTCTGAAGGTTTATCTTCCCTGCTTGATAAGCATGCTCCCTTCAGAAGATATAAGGTTAAGGGGAGGGATAATCCCTGGTTCACGCCGATTTAGCCGATCTACTGCATAATAGAAATCTTGCCTTGGCTAAGGCCCGAAAGACACAGTCTGAGGTAGATAAACTTATATTTAGGCAACTCAGAAATAGTTTTACCTTTCTAATTAAAAAAGCAA
The DNA here is from genome assembly GCF_949316205.1 of Platichthys flesus. Lineage (NCBI taxonomy): Eukaryota > Metazoa > Chordata > Actinopteri > Pleuronectiformes > Pleuronectidae > Platichthys > Platichthys flesus. The sequence continues at coordinate 3,938,692 of NC_084949.1, forward strand.
AGTCCATAGAGCTCTTTGCGCTCATGATATCAGTAAATCTGCAGGCCCAGATCACTTGGAACCATATTTCTTAAAGTTAGCAGCTGATTTTATTGCCAAACCGCTCCAATATCTTTTTAACCTCACTATCACTACAAATTGTATTCCTGAAATTTGGAAAGTCGCTTACGTCCTTCCCCTTTTGAAAGACCCTACTTGGTTGAATAATTATCGACCCATCTCCATGTTGTCCATCCTGTCAAAGGTCCTTGAAGGTCTAGTAAACGATCAGTTGAAAGATTTTCTCCATACTAACAAAATTCTCTCCCCATACCAATCCGGCTTTAGGAAACAACACAGCACAACTACAGCCTCACTCAAACTCACTAATGATATAATAGAGTGGCTGGATCAAAAGAAAGTGTGCACAGCTCTCTTTGTTGACCTTTCTGAGGCCTTTGACACATTGGATCATTCCATTCTGAAGCAACGGCTGCTTGATATAGGTTTATCTGAGCAGGCTGTTGGCTGGTTTAATAATTATCTGTCTAATAGAAAACAATGTGTTTGTTTTGAAGGCAGCTCATCCACACTGCTAAATGTCTCTACTGGTGTGCCACAAGGCTCAGTTCTGGGCCCGATTCTGTTTGTTATTTATGTAAATACATTACATCCCAACGTAACGTCCCAAATGCCCAATTTCATTTTCATGCTGATGACACAGTTATATACTGTTGTGGCACCACTCTTGCCGAAGCCCTTGGCAACTTACAAATTGCTTTTGACCTTGTGGAAAATCAGCTCATTGAACTAAGACTTGTCTTGAATACCGCCAAAACCAAACTGTTGATATTTTTCAAACGGCAGGAAAGTGCCTGTGTCACCAGTATTTTGTCATTGCAAGGGTATGATATTGAACTTGTGAACTGTTACAAGTATCTCGGTATTTTAATTTATGATCGACTTTCTTTTAAACAACATGTAGAAAATCTGGTAAAAAAACTGTGAAACTGGGGTTCTTATTCCGTCACAAATCTTGTTTTTCTTTTTTTACCAGAAAAAAGTTGATTGCAACACTTTCCTCCCTGTACTTGATTACAGTGATCTCTTATATATGAATGCCCCAGCAAACTGTCTGTGTTCTCTTGACACTGTATATCATGGTGCCTTAAGGTTTGTCACTGGTTGTAAAGCCCTCACTCACCGCTGCATCTTATATGCTCGAGTTGAGTGGCCATCGCTGGCAGCATGCCGCCTTATACATTGGCATATTTTTTTTTATAAAGCTATCTTGGGTCTGCTCCCCCACTACTTATGTAATTACATCTTTAAATCCCAGAGCAATTACAGCTTACGTTCAAATGAGTTTTATTTATTAATTATGCCCAAAGTTCACTCTGAATTTGGTAAGCACTGTTTTAAGTTGGCTGCACCTGCTGCTTGGAATGCACTGCAAAAAACTCTAAAGTTAAAGGAGCTCATAAACCTTGAAACTTTGAAGACTTGTGTGAGAGAAATTGGAGCGGCTTCATACCGCACTAGTTCTTGTTTTGGTGGGAATCCGGAGCTTTAATCCTTCTGCCTTATATATATATTTTTTTTAAATGTATTTTATCTGTGTTATGTGATTTCTGTGTGTCTTGTGACTGTTGACATTTTTTTATATGCTTCCCTTGGAAAAGAAGTCATTGTATCTCAACAGGACCGACCTGGTTAAATAAAGGCAAATAAAAATAAAATAAAAACTACATTCACTTTCACTGTTTCAACATTGGTGCTAGAAGAATAAATTATTACGTTTTTCAAGATTGTTAGAGATACAACAAAAGTGTGTTAATGTTAATGCCCAAGGTTGAAAACAGTGGTGTCTAAACTATTAAAAAGGTCTTTGATGGGTGTGACCGACACTGCACTTCCCCAAATTTCCTTCCTCTGAATTGTTCTTCAGTCTCCGCCTGACGTGATGCTGTGTCTGAATGGCAGGAGCATGTGCCAGAGTTTCTGACCTGAGACTCAGTCCTAGCTGGAGGACTGAAGGTCGACCTGACTGTTGCCTCCACAGAGAAGAGAGAGGTCTGAGAAGAGGGCTGATGCTCTGTGGAGTGGGCAACACTCTTCTCAGTGGACTGTTGCTGGGAAAACGGAGTCTGAGGAGCACATTACACACAGAGGCACAAAGTCATCAGCTGCCACACACAACATATACTTTTGAGTAAACAGTTGCTCATTAGAAGAATTTAGCCCATCCCCAAACCTTAATGACCTGGAGGCGTTCCTGAGTTATCACATTTACGTGGCAAAAGAAAATGAGTTCCTCTTTGAATCCCAGTGAAAATTTGTTCCAGATATGAACATATACCCTCAATATTCCCGCTTGAGAAACTGTTCACAAGAATGGGACTGACAAACAGAAATTCCCCCAAAAAGCGCAGACACATAAAAAAAAAAATCTGCCCCAATAGCATCTAAACTGTGAGTGCACTAGGCAAAACAGCAATATTGTGCATATTTCTACTTTCAACATATTGAATGAAAAACCCCAAATCAACCAATAAATCTTAATATCAACAAGTTGTTAAGGTATAAGCCTTATACATCTTCTAACTTTGTACCATAAAGCCCCTACAAGACATTAATGAGTCCAACTCACACCCCAGTTGGATTTAAAAACTATAGTGTACCACCTTAAATGATCTGTTTGCACTTACAATGGAGATCAAGACTTGTCAGATGATGGAATTGAGTAATACAGGTAAAAAAAAAAGCTATCTAATAAAGAACTAAATATTTTCAAGCATCATTTACTGTTGTGGCTGAACAAAGACATCCCCGTGCTGCTCTGATCCTTGTTTACACTTTCTCAAAAGGCAATAAAAACAACAAGACTTCTGTTCAGTTCTACAAAGATGATACCACGTTTTTTATGGATTTAAATCTAAATTATTTTCACTGGGATGCATAAACAGCACGCACCTAAAGGTAGACTGATGTGAGCACTTAGCCGTTTCTCTCCACCCTCTTCAAATGGACTCAGACATGGAAAGAGAGTCTTCAGAACTGAATTAGAAGTGTTTCCAACTGCAGATCCATGAACAGAGAGTTAACAACACACTTCAGCACCACACATCTAGTTCCCAGCTCAATACAAAAGCTGCTCTCAGACATGCGCTGAACTGCAGATAATCCCCTGACATGTTCTGGAGAGGGTGAACGCAAATGTCCGAGTGAAAGGCTCCTGCAGAGTTTCTCCTGCCAGCATCTTAGGAGGAGCTAACAAGCTTGTGTGAGAGGTCATTCGGGAGATCCTCTGCAGGATTAAGTGACATGGCTTTACCTTTGGGCGATGAGATGTCCGGCAGGTGATGATGGGTCTGGGTTGTGGATGATCCTGCTCTGTCACCACAAGGAGTCCGACTGGAAGAGATCTCACGACAGGCGGGATTCACCTGATGCTTTGTAGGTTGACTCACAGACTCAGACAAATCATTTTCATTATTCAAACGAGGAGTGAACTTAGGAGATGCTTGTCTGTGAGAAGTTTTGACCAGACGTGGAACATGCGTCTCTGCATTGGAAGCTCTTTGATTATAGTCTGATGAATGAGTGACTTTTTCAGACAACTGGTTTGACTCTTGTGTACAGGGGGCCGTCCTTGAATATTCTGGCTGAGTCTCCTTGCATGGCAGAGGAGCAGCACTGAGAGGGGCAGAGAAGAGGCAGAGGAAGGACCTGGCAAAGACCTGGTCAGGTTCATCCACAGTTTTAAGATAATCTTTACTCCTGGAATGTGCGGACAGCGGAGCAGAGCAAGACGAATGAAGAGGAGCGGAGGTTGTCCAAAAATCTGGAGTGAGCTTCTGGCTGTCATTGATGGGGCTTGCAAACAGGCTACAGAATGTCTTACTACGTCCAAATGAAGAATCGCCACAATGTTCCATGTTGCTGATGCACTCTGCTGTGGCCTCAAAGGAATAATGTTGCTGTGTGCCAGGTTTCAGGATGAGTTGTAGTTGTTTGGAGGGCTCATGGGTCTCAGTGGATTGTTTTGCTTGAAGATGACGAACGTTAGAGTTTCCAGCATTATTTTGTCTCGGCGGAGATGGTGACAATTTCAGTTGCCCTCTTCACCTCTTGGAGACGCTGCAGTGTCCTCTGTTCCCGGACCAGCAGGTTCAGGAACAGTTTACTCACTTTGGTGCAGTGTTCATATGTATTTTTCATATTAGGGTTAGATGAATGTCCCCCATGTTTTTTGATGTCATGAAGAGAGAGAAGCGCATGGGTCACATGTCCCCAGCCTCCTGACTCACGATTACCCGGAATTCAGGTGCATTACTTTTCGTGGCATTTCCTACGAAATTTTTATGAGACCAGCCTGCAGTGTTTGAGCTCAGCAGAGGATCAGTGCGATGTTCGCCGTCAGTTTTTGGAGTATATGATACATACTGTGCAGTAGGAGAGGAAAGATATGTGGCCAACGATAAAACTTGCGTCCGATTTACTAGACCTGACAACATCAACAGAGTAGGGAGCTTTGCTTTGGTCTGCAGAGCCTGAAGGGCATTCAGAGAAATGATGTGGACCAGAGAGAGATGGATAGTCTTGACTACCAGGAGTAGTAGAGAAACTAGCGAATGGTTTGAATAGCTGAGGTTTGAGCACCGCTTCGACTGAATAACAAACTGGCTCCTGGTGATTAAGCTGAGTGGACAGGGGGCTGTGAGGACGGACACTATCTGATGCTTCTGGTGGGACAGCTGTCTCCTGGATTTCACGCTGTTCTTCAGTCTTGCATAACAAAGTTTCCTGCTCGGTCTTTGGTTCTCCACTGTTGTAAAATATAGGCCTAAAAATTAAAAGCATCATGTGACAGTTAAACCCAAACGTCACAACTTGTATGGAGTATTCATTATTAGATGAAATACGATACAAGAATGACTTTAATGTTTCCATGACAGGTGTAAATTTGAATCTGCATACCTGAGTGGTTGTCTTAGTACATCAGGGGTTTTCTTTGACTCTGTAATTTCAGTCTCGTCTGACTTCTGACTTCTGCTCTTCTATTTTTGAAAGTTCATAGAGGTCCTTGTCCCGTTTTAATACCTGCAGTGAGAAGTAAATGCAAACATTTACACACGCTGTACATGTACAGCATATACTATACTACTATAATATTTACATACACAGTACATACACAGAAATTGCAATCTACCCGTGAGAACGCTTTCCTTCGCTATGGAAGAACTTGCAGGGATAGAACTGTTCTGTTTAGTAAAGGAAATATGTTCAACAGTTTCAGTTTCTAAAAGTTACAAGCAGGAATCAAGGACAGAATGATACAGTATATCCACCAATTCCAGAACTCTCTTTCTCAAGAACCATTCATCTGATCAGCTTTACGCTTGCCATGTGTATTGTTAAAGGCCAAAGGAAGTGCTGTGTCAAATTTGCTGCCATTTCAAATCTCAACATTTCTTTGAAGGAGCTTTGAATAAAGAACAACCAGTGCTCTGCAGCAGTAGCACCAGCGTAAGTGATGTTGTTGATCAGGAAAACGGCAAAGATAACACATTCTCCAGTTCGGGGGGGGGGTCCAAATACTGAGTGATTTTACTGAGTGATTGGATTTGTGGACAGTGGACACTACACAAGTTACACTAATTATTGCAGTTAAACCAAAGGATTTTGTGCATGTAGGGGCAGCACTACGGTGGCCGGAGAGCTCAAGGCACTGCAACTTAAGAAAACACATTCAAGTGGACAAAACGCAAGCAAGTAAGAAAAAATGTTCATCAATTTCACAACACACTGCAACACATTATAGAAACGGGCTGCAAAAACAGAAAATGACTACTGAAGTGTAAGGATGTACTGGACAGTGCTGTGCTTTTTTTTTGTTTTTATGAATAACGTGAATGTAAAGGTCGTTTTTTTAAATCATCATCGGAACAGGCCATCATGAAATACCAGGAGAGGGAGAGTGTGTGTGTGTGTGTGTGTGTGTGTGTTTGTGTGAGTGTGTGTGTTTGTGTTGGCTCTCAAATAGTGCACACCCACAATGGCCTCCGCCGCCGCCCACTAACAGGATACATCTGCAGTAATATCACCTTATATTTCAGAGCAGCATAACAAAAGTGAAAGTGTGAGGGAAGAGATACATTTTGCTGAGAGCGTTGCTGTGAGAGGAGATGTGTCACAACCATCTGTTACCTTAACTCACTCATTTAAAAAGCGCACAGGAGGTTTTGCACATAGGGTTTAAAGTGTCAAGCAGCACCATCTTCAGCCTTGAGAAGATACATGTGGAAGATGAGAGACCAGCTTCATATTTTTCTGCTCACCTACATGGTGGCTCTTGGTAAGAAAATAATATTTCATACATTTATCGAACAGAATTTCTCCACTAGATAAAGGGGGTTGGTGGGAGAATGTGAATTTGAGTGTTTTAGGCTTAAAACTAATAGATTTGTATTTTCATTTTACCAAAATGTAGTATTTTATGTAAAGTTACAGAACCTTATAAATGGACGAGGCTTCTGGTATGGTGTGGTAGAGAGGAGCAGTGTGGCATCGTCTCTCCGCCGTTCAGTATTAAATAACTAACCAGCATAAAAAAAGTTGACCAGCTCCGGGATACGGCAGAAGATCCTGTTGACTCGAGGAGGACGACGTTACACCGCTGAAGAGGAAACTAACCGCGATGGAGAAAGTAAATGCCGAGCTGACAGCTAAAGTCACAGATCTAGAGGGTCGCTCCCGACGAGACAACATCAGAATCTTAAACCTCAAGGAGTTGACTGAAGGCAGTGACCCGGTTCGATTCTTTGAAGGATTCATTCCCAAGGTGCTGGAGCTCCCGGTCCAATCCATCACTATCGACCGCGCAGACAGAAGTCTCGGGCCGCCTTTGGAAGGTCGCCCTGTCATTGTCAAGATCCATCGCTCCAGAGATCTCCATGATAAGGTCTGCAGCGAGACGCAAAGGACCCATCCAACATGAGGACCAGGCTATTCGCTTCGCTCACGACATCCCTCCGCTGGTCCGGTGCGCACGCAGAGCCCTCAACCCTGTCTGCGCCGAGCTTATTAAGCGAAACATCCGCTTCCAGATGATCTTCCCTGCAGTGCTGTCATTCAGGGTAAACGGGCTACTGAAGTGATTCAAGGATCCGGAGGAATGCAAAGACATTATTGGACGGTAACGTGTAATCGGTGACTTTTCCGTTATCTGCCTTTCATTGTACTGCTGGCAGCTGGTGAGTCACACACTTAACCCTAACCCTCCCCTACTTTATTTTATATTATTATTATTTATTTTTTCTTTATCATTTGTGTTTGATATTTCTAATTGCAACCCTTAAATTTTCAAGCTAGATAAAGTAGTGACTTTGACACCTCCTTGTGGTTTTGAATTCTCGGTGAAGACTAGCTTATTTTCCTTCCATAGGAGTTACAGACATGGTTGTTCTTGTCTTCTCCTTGTTTTGTGTTTCTATTTGTATTGTTCAGATGTTCTTGAGTTATTGAAGGTCCAGAGGTTCTTCTTTCCCCCTTCGCTTCCCCTGTCCGAGATTTATATAGTCTTCAAATACGCTGCCCTCCTTTTGCCTCTGTTTTTACGGGTGAGGGTTTCCAGTTGAAAGTCCTAAGCCTCAATACAAGGGGTTTAAATAATCCAGTGAAAAGAGTTGCTATTTTTGACCTCCTTCGCAAACAAGGAGCCCATTTTGCTATGCTACAAGAAACTCATATGGTTAGACGTGATGTGAACTGTTTATCTAATAGATTTTTCCGGATACTTGCTCATTCTTCTGCCACCAATAAAACCAAAGGTGTAGCAATTATCTGCCGTCGCAATCTGCACTTTAAATTGATGGATACATGGTCTGACAATAAAGGCAGGATAACTATTGCCAAAATTCATATAGAAAATACAGACATTGCGCTGGTATCGCTTTATGCTCTTAATACTTTTGACTCACAATTTTATGAACAGATAACTAAAATTCTGGGCATTAAGATTAGCTCATCAGTACAGTCCATTGTCAAGTCCAATTATGAAGAAACTCTGTCCAACATAACCTGTGACCTTGATAAATGGTCCGCGCTGCCAAATTCTCTTAGATCTTGTGTATCTATTATTAAAATGAATGTGCTTCCCGGATTAACTTTGTGAGTGCGATGCTGCCTTTGCCACCACCCCTACGTTTTTGGGACAAGGCCCAGCAGATAATTTCTAACTTTGTCTGGAATAGAAAGCGTCCTCGTTTCAGATTATCCACGGCACAGAGAGATAGAGCTGACGGGGGTCTCTCACTGCCTAACCCTAAATTATATCACTGGGCCTTCACTCTGCGACCTCTGATCAACTGGCTCAACGTGGGTATCGAGACTTCATGGCGAACACTGGAGGAGAATATGGTTTGTCCATTGAAACTAAATGAAATCTTATTTTCCAATGTTCCCCTAAAGAAATGTCAAGTCAGCTATGACCCCATTGTCTCTCACGTATTAGCAGTCTGGAGGGCAGCAGAAAAAATTTGTGGTATTTCATCTAATTGGAACCCGTATTCACCTATTTTTTTATAATGATCGTTTGTTGATTGGTAAATCCACAATTAAGTCTGGTCAGTGTCGCCGGTGGTATGACAAGGGGATTCACTCCCTTGGTGCCATTTTGGGGGACAGGGGCCTATACTCTTGTGAAGAGCTCACATTTCGGTTCAACTTGCAACATTCCACTTTTTATTTCTACTTGCAGCTGAGAACAGCCATGAAAACATATGGTGTATCTGCTGTGGCCTCAAAGGAATCAGCTTGGCGGGAAGTAAAATTCCTTAATCCGAACTGTACACTATGTACTACAGGCACTGTGGGCACCTTTTTCCACATGATTTGGGAATGCCCGGGGGTTGACATTTTTTGGAAGATGGTGCAGAGTGAACTGTCATTGCTATTGTCCATTCCTATCCCCCTGTCCCCATTTGTTTTTATTTTAAATGATCTCTCTCAACTGAAACTCACAAAATCCTCGAAGCGCGTGTTTCTGGCTGGCCTAACTCTAGCTAAAAAGATGATCGCAACAAGGTGGAAACCGCCCCATATACTATCTCGGCGACAGTGGCTGCTCAACTTCATAGACGTTGCGCTTCTGGAATTGTCCACAGCACGCGTCCATGGTGCAAAGGAGGAAGTGTCATTGTACTGGGCTCGAACAGTGGAGGCTCTCAAAGGCCTTTTGGTGTGAGCTGAGGTCCCCCCCCCTCTGGTCCTGTTTTCTTTGGTTCATGTTCTCTGTTTAGGTTTTATTGTGTACTGCAAATTGTGGACGGCATCTAACCATTTGATAGATCTAACTAGGTTACACTTCAATGGCCCTTTTTATCCTTTTGCATTAATGACATTTTATTTTAATTAATTTTTGCTATATATTATCCGGCGTGTATGTGTGTATCTGTTTGTGTGAGTACATGGTATGCTTATGTTTGTATACGGTAATTACTTTATTTATGTGCTGTTGAATGATGATGATTGTTGTCCTTCAAAAATAAATGGACTCTTTCCACTTGAATATTTGTTGCTGAGCAGATATAGTTGCGTAAAATGGGTTTTGAGGGCTTTTAGAAATTAGCTGCCTGCTGCTATTCTTGGAAATGACACGGATGAGACCTGTGAGAGAGAACAAACAGCAGAGCTGGATTGTGGATTCTCTGTGAGTTTTTTTTACGAAACCTTTCTATTTATACATTTGATCTAAAAAAAAGGTAAAAGATGATTAGTACAGCTTCAAGCAATTTTTTTTTTAAAGTTATCCTTATTTGACAAAACATACATCACATAATAAAAATAAAAATAAAGATAACAAATAATGGAAGGTTCTGGTGAAAATCAATGCTGCTTGAGAACAGTGCATTTTAGGTTTAATTGTACATTGAGGTCAACAATAGGAACATTTCAGACGAAAGTAGTTATTTCGCTTTTCATGCTGTGAACATTATTTTTCACATCAGTTAATCTACAGAATGTGAAAAGTCAAGAAGATCATATGATGCCGGTGTCAGTTGAGCTGAAGATCTGTTTGAAAATGAAAAGGAACTGTCACCATTTGAGTTGCAGTGGGTTTGGACAAGGAAGAAGATGTAGAAATTTAATTAATTTTTCTGCTGCATTAATTCTGATCCTTTTTTAACCTTTTATTGTGAGACTTGCTATGACATTAGAGAGCAAGACAATGCTTATTATACTCTGTATAGCAAACTATCCAGGTAAGTATGTAAGTATGTGTTCGTTTTTTAGGAAATAAATATTAATATGTGTAAGAGCATGATATTGGATGGATATGAAACCAGTTGCCACAGATACACTTGGGTATCATTTTACTTTCTCTCTACTTTTTGTGCAGAATCTTTTGTTAAATCTGAAAAAATGATTGTGTAATGTTGAGTCTTAAACAAGTTTAAATACAATTTTTAAATTGTTGATTATAATTACTACTACCGAATTAGATTAAAGCTTGCAAGAAAAAAAAACAAGTAATTTTGTTTTAATTGCAGTCACCCCTCTTTCTTTGGCTTTCAACATTGATGCAACAAATCCCGATGTCTATGCTGGTGAAAAGAAAGATTTCTTTGGATACAAAGTGCTTCAGTTCACGTCCGGCACAGACAAAGGGTAAGTTTGCATGTTCAACCTGGAGGTGCAGTTGATTATTACTGTTGCTGATATCGGCGTGATCCTTATGACTCTAGATCCGGAAGAAAAATGAGGTTTCCTTCGACTGCACAGATGTGAATAACTGTCAGACGTTATTGTTGATCACTTTGACGGATGCATCCAGATTTTGCTGTTCCTCACAAAAGCATGACTTCACATCCTGCTTAACACAGAGAGCATTTTCTTTGTGTTGAAATGGGGCTGCTCCTATCACCGGGATTACTTCAATGGTTCAGACGACTGTTTTCATGGTTGTTCACCTCGTTCTCAGGATAATCGTCACTGCGCCGCTGCAGCTCAATGGATCTGGAGGAGTATGCAGACCTTACAAAAACCAAAGCACCCAGTGTTTCAATGCTGAAGGTATACAAATACAGTGTTGAATACAGTCAATGTTGCACAATTAACCAAACACAAATCACACTTCTCAACAATACAGAAATATGAACCATTAAATAGAGACTTGATAATGTAGCTGAAATGCTTTGCATTATTCTAGTACTAATTCAATTCTACTGTTTCAGACATTACTGTGAAACACGAAACGTTACCAGTGAAGCTCCTCGGCCTGTCGATCACCGCAGACTCCACAAGCTCCCAGTTCATAGTAAGAAAATCACAGAGGCCAATAATTAGATACAACCATTAAAATCATTATGATGAATATAATTTCCTTTACCTCTTATGTTTGGACTTAGGTTTGCAGCCTCAGTGAAGCCCATGAATGTAATGACAACTCCTATCTGAACAGTGTGTGTTACAACATGACATATAGTCTTCAGACAACCTCCAATTTCACTCCTGCTTTCCAAGGTAAGAGATGATGAAAGACTGGAAATGTCTCCATTGCTCACATCTTGTTCTTCATGTTTTTTTTTAACAAGATTTATTTATTCTGCATATTACTTTTCAGAATGTACCAAAAAGACAGTGGACCTTGTCTTTCTTGTTGATGGATCAGACAGTATGACCGACGATGAGTTCAACAAAGCTAAAGTTTTCATAGTGGATATAATGAACAGCCTTAAGAACACATTAATCAAGGTCACTGCTCCACTGTAACATAAAGAAGTTCATGACTTTTATTTGTTGAATTATATACAAATGGTGTTATGTATTGTTGATCACTTTGACGGATGCATCCAGATTTTGCTGTTCCTCACAAAAGCATGTCTTCATATCCTGCTTAACACAGAGAGCATTTTCTTTGTGTTGAAATGGGGCTGCTCCTATCACCGGGATTACTTCAATGGTGTTATGTAAAATTGTATTGTGTTGTCTGTTTCATGCATTTTTCCAGTTCTCAGCAGTTCAGTTCTCCTCATACCAAAGAACAGTATTTGATTTCAACGACTATCAAGATGGCAAAGCTCTTGACAAACTTATGAAAGAACCCTACATGGAGGATCTGACCAACACACATGGAGCCCTCGAATTTGTGATGTGAGTTCAGTGATATTAAACATACAGTTTCAAACTCTCAATCTGGGATGTTCAAGGAATCATGTCGACATTACTGTTGAGGGATATCACTCATCATCAGAGCTGGTCCAGTGCCACATAAGATCATGAGCATGTTAATTAAGATATAATCGCTTATTTATTCATTTTTATAGATGGAGTTTTGTTTATTCCGAGCATTTAAAAAACCACTTTACTATTTGTTTGTTTCAGGAAAAATACACTGGAAAACCGAGCTGCAGGTGCCTCTCCTGATGCAATTAAAGTTCTGGTTATAATCACAGATGGTGATCCCAGTGACACAAACAATGGGATTATTGAAAAATATGATGAGAAACAGATCATTCGCTTTGTCATTGGGGTAAGATGATATGATATGTTTTATTACTCTATCTTATTTATATTACTAGTTCACTTGTTCTCTTGTCCTGTGTTCATCTTGCTGAGCTACTGTTCAAGTGTGTGGTTTATATACTGTGTATATATATATATATATATATATAGGGTGAACTCGGGTAATATAGGATATTTCTTTAATTTTGACTTCTGCTTATTCCCGAAGAAAGAATGGAGCATGGAGATCTCATAGAGGAGACTTCTAGGGTTCTTTGTGCCAAAAAAGAAAATCCTGCCTGAATTTGATAGTCTGCCAGAGATCCCTTGGTAACCTGGGACATTTCTATTAGGCTTTAAAAAAAGCACTGCAGTTATAATTTAATGAATTTCATGTCCGCTAATACAGAGGTCTGTTAAGCAATCCATCTTCAGACCCAAGTTCACAACTTGTAAAACCAAAAGCTCTGCAGTTCAGCTTGATATGAAGCATTGCAGCAACAAAACCAACATTGTGCTTTATTTCTAGAGACAAACTCCTAAAAAGGAAGTTATTCTGTGAATGGTACTGCGTTGAAGTTTGGCCTCAGGTCATCAAAATGAACGGTTTTGACTGCTGCTGTTGTTTATAAGAGGAATTAGACTCTAAGACTTGGAAGAAGATGTGTTGAATCTGGTAAATAGACTGAGGACACACTGTCCCGCCCCTTCTGACTGCTACAGAGAGCTGGTCACCTGTTTATCCCATTTGTATTCATATTGAATGCATTGAGCTCATGAAACTCCTACTGAGATGCACAATTGCCCTTCTCAGAAAAGAACTGAAATGTTTTACCAGCAACACTTAAGTGTTTCCTCTTTAAATGGTAGTGTAACAATCATGTTAGAGCTCAGCCTTTCAGCCTGTGCTGTGACTCTTTACGAGCTCAAACTAAGACGTGGGTCATAATATGAATCTGCATTCTGATTTCAGGTCAAAGAGGCTACGTTAGAAAAATTCACAGCCATTGCTTCAAAACCAACAGACCTATATGCCTTTAAAATCGAGGACTACAACGGACTGAAAGGAATAAAGGAAAACTTCCAAAAGAGGATTTTTAAAATGGAAGGTGATATTGGATATTTTTGTTTCCTCTCTATCAAACAATGTTACAACTAAAACCATTGCATATACACACCAATACTAGTGAACTAGTTTTATTCCATATTTAGGCTCCAGTGTGGCTCGGGGAGGAGACTTGACGGAGGAAATGGCTCAGAGTGGATTCAGTGCTGTCTTCTATAACGTGAGTAAAGTGAAAAAAGACAAATCTGAGCACATTCTAAGACCCAGTGGTTTTCAATCACAGGTGCAGACAAACAGTAGAGTGTATTACATCCTGTCTTGTTGAGGGACCACTGTTTACAATCTTCCATTGTTTTTTCTGGATGAAACAACCATTCTCTAGTGCCTCAGTGGACCAACCAGTTTGACAGCAGTAGTTCAGACTGAGCAGTCGACACAGCACCCTCTGGTAGCTCCACTTTTCTCTGTGCTCTGACTAGACCTGCATTTCTCTGTTGACAGAATACATTGATCCTGGGTTCAGTGGGCTCAAAGAGCTGGGGGGGCTCTCTCCGAGAGATCCATGAAGGAAAAGAAACACAAATTGAAGATCCACCAATGAAGAAGGACTCCTACATGGGTATAGTCACATAACAATCATTAACATTTCACCTGCCCCTTTATTAAAATAGTTTATTTTGGCAGGAGACATGCAATGGTAAATGGCGATGTAACTGACAGTTAAAATAGCTTTGTATTGTAAAAACTGGGCTTTTTAAAAATGAACATTTCGTGTGAGTGACATTTTGTGTTGTAAGTGACGGTCACTGTTGCAGGATACTCCATCTCTGTTGGCAAGAGGGACAATGCTTCTCTATACTTTGCGGGTGCACCAAGATTTGAGCACACAGGACAAGTCTTACTTTTCAGACGTGATGGTGGTAATTGGGCCGCAGCCCAAACACTAAATGGTACCCAGGTAGGTAAGGTACACTGTCTTGAAAAGGTTGTTTATAATATAAGTTATGGAACCTTAAAAACATAAACGTTTTGCTTAACGTGGTAATTCTGCTAAATCTGCCAGTGCAAGTTAACAAACGTCTTTTTGTTAAGCAGCCCTTTGAGGCCGTATCAATCTTCTTATGGTCATTTTTCATTAAAGTATTTGTTCAATGATGAACAAGATTGTGTGCAAGGTGCAGGTTTACTTTCACCTCTGAGACAGCATTGCTATAACCCATCACATATACATCTACTGTGAAGAGACATCAGCTTTTACTTTGCAAAGTTACTCAGAAAGCATCATGTAACAGGTGACCAGGCCCTGTTAGTAGTGTTTTTCATTGAAGCAATCAAGGACATCAGCTAAATCATCATGCAGCAAAGTTGCACCATTTTTGAGGTTTTGAAGAGGAAACCAGAAAACTCCCTTGCACTGGCCACTCTTCTTTTTATTTTTTTAGTAATCACGTGAGAAAATGACAGAGCTCCTGGAAACACAATACATGACTATCCTTACTCTACTAAAATAGATGTAGGTTTTTCAAAAATATTTTAGCAAGTGCATGTTTAGACACTCTGCATTTGTATGCCCCACATTTTCAGATTGGCTCCTACTTTGGTGCAGAGCTGTGCTCAGTAGATATCGACTCAGATGGTAACACTGACTTCCTGTTGGTGGGAGCTCCCCTGTTCTATCAGCCCCATGAGAAGAAAGAAGGCCGGATATATGTCTACATTCTGTCTGAGAAGGTGGGGGCAGCGATAAAGCTTCATGTAAACTGTGATGCTTCTTTTTTGTTCCCCTCACTTTTTAATTGATGCATTTGTTTTCATAATGAATTGACTTCTATAGATGCAGCTGGAAACTGTACTAAATGTGACAGCACCATCCATGGGCAGATTTGGCACCACCATTTCCAGCCTTGCGGATCTTAACGGAGACGAACTCCGAGACGTTGCTGTTGGAGCCCCCCTTGAGGATGATAACAGAGGGGCTGTCTTCATCTACCTTGGTGACAGACGCAATGGCATACGCAGCAATTTCAGCCAGGTGAGCTCATCACTGACATGCTGTGGGTAGATTCATCAACCACACATCAACCAGTGGTGCATCAAGGAAACCCAGTGAATACAGCATTAAGATGAACCACAATTGCAACAGGTCAAATCCACCAAGGGGACGTTTGTTGACTCTTCCTAATTTCCTGTCATCTCCATACGGTCTGTCAAAATCTTTGATAGATATGTATTTATTCTCCATTAGACTGTTTTATTCAAAAACTGTCTTTTGAATAAAACAAAAACTGACATCTTCTAAAGGACATTTTCAAGGACGATATTATCATCGGAAATTTTTTTCAACATATTTATGAAAAAACACAACATAAATATTCAGTTATAACATCCCAAACTTTTGTGTTTAGTTTAGTTTAAAAAGATAGAATAAAATACATTCATAGGAAAAATCACAAAATAATTAATCAACAACATATGTAGTTGAAAAAACACAACATAAATATTCAGTCCTCGGGGTTAGGTTAACACAAGTTCTCTATCATGTCTGGAAGGGGAGGGTGAGGTGAGGGGTATTCAGCACATGACACTTCACCACTAAATGTCACTAAAGTCTACACACTGCAACTGTAAATGTAGATGTTGCCCCATTTATCGAGCATCTGTGTCCACCACCTCTCTAATGGGTAACTTAGAATTTTCTAATCACTTTCAATTTTCCAATCTGCTATTCCAGAGAATCATGGGACAGAAAATTAGACCTGAGATGAGATTCTTCGGACAGGCCATTGATGGGCGCATTGACCTCGGAGAGGACGGACTTCCAGATATTTTGATCGGATCACAGGGCATGGCTGTTGTCTTGAGGTATGGATACTGTGTAGATTATAGGGTCAGTGTGTTAGATTTAGGTGAAAGGATCTATTGGAAGAAATTGAATATGAAATAATCCTAGCGAGGTTTTCACTAGTGTGTTTCATTTAAGTTGTATGAATCATTGTTTTATTTTCCCTAGAATGGACCCTTTATATTTAAAGGGTCCATATTTACATTGGAAGCAGGTCCTCTCTACAGAGGCCGCCATGTTTTTTACAGTAGCCCAGACTGGACCAACTATACACTGTTGAGTTTTTATGACAACTGAAGGTTACCACAGTTTATATGTCATGTTTATAAGGGGAGAGTGGGGTGAGGGGTATTCAGCTGCAACATGCAACTTCATCACTATAGATGTCAATAAATACTACACACTAAACCTTAACGAGTATGGCCAAGTCTGAATCAGAATCAGATAAAAATGTTTTTTGAGTGAACACCTTACCTCAAAACCTACTTAGCACTATAAGTAACAAGATAAATATACTCAGTGTTTTTTCTGGTACATGGCAGAGCTCTACAAGCCCCTGAACCCTGACAGCATATTGATTAAATGTTATAAATAAAATAAATTAGAATATCAAATCTGTTCACAAACATATACACACTACTAGGGGCAGCTGTGGCCGAATAGTTGTCCTCCAACCTGAAGGTCGGCAGTTCGATCCCCAGTCTGACCCATCCACATGCCGAAGTCTTCTTGGGCAAGATGCTGAACCCAGAGTATCCCCCCATAGAATAACAAAGTGCTGTGAATAGATGCACTGTATGAATGTGTGTGTGAATGTAAAACTGTACTGTAAAGCGCTTTGAGTGGTCATCAAGACCAGAAAAGCGCTATCTAAATACAAAACCATTTACCATCTACATCTAGAAAACGTGTCATAAGTCTTTTTTTTGCAAAACTTTTACAAAAAAAAAAACACCAGCCGGGTTTTCATCCAGGCAGGTGTAAAGCAGGACTGAAGGCACAAATATCAACCGTCTCCTATACGACCTACCAAAATATGATTCAACTCTCTGCACTAGTGTACCATCTTCCTTTAAAATAAGCGTCTTGTAATGGAAATTTGCTTAATAACTTCTTAGTTTATCCTTACAACAGCCTGTTCCATCTAGGGCACAGCTTAACATAAACTTTATAGTGCACCCACTTTCTAGCATTTGAGCCCATTGTCTTTTCATGTATTGCAGAAGTTGATCCTGAGTTCATCTGAATTCTAGTGACCTTTGCTTTAGTCTGTGGTTGGACTGTGTTCGTCCTTTTTTTGAAGAACACTCACCCTAACCACCTAACCATACATGATACTATTTCCTAGCTAACACATTTAGGATGCATTGTTTCAGACTATGTGTTCCAATCACAGACAATACATTCACACACACCGACCCCCTGCATATTTTTGGGTCAGGAGGTAACCTTAATCTCACTTTCAACCTCCACCTTGCCTGTGTGATCCTTTCTGCAGACACTTGTCTAAGATCTTCGTTTGTTGACCAATTTTCCACCAAAGTCTAATAATACATTTTGTATTTATTAAAATTAATTAAATAAATTTGTATCTTTAATCAATATCTTTCAGGTCCCGTCCTGTCTTCAACATGACCGCACATCTCTCTTTTCTTCCTAAGGAAATAAGCACTGAGAAGATTAACTGTGTGGACAAAACAGATGGTGATTTACCCATGGGGACCTTACATGTCTGCTTTGAAATGGTAGAAAGCACAAAGAGCAAAGCCGGTAAGGACTGGAGCCAATGAACAGATTTATTAAGGGATGCCAATAGTGCACACCCTATCAATGAGGTACTTTAATCTTGCTGTGTGTCCTTATAGACGTGATGAGCTCAGGACTGAACATCTCATACATGCTTAATGTGGATCCAGTGAGACAAACCCACCGAGGTTTCTTTGGAAAAGACAAGAAAGCTAGGAGTCTAACTTCCACCTGCAACCTGACGGCTAATGAAACTTGCTTCAAGCTCCCTGTCAACATGCCTGTATGGAGACCACTTCATTCACACTCATACTCTACTCATATGTTTTAGATCACCTACCAGTTATGTATAAATATCATCCATGTCGCTACACCTTAGCTAGTAAATTAGTAAATTGCTTCCATAACCAACACCAGTGGTTCTTAAATTGGGATCAGAGGACCCTGGTGTGGTGATGGAAATGCGCTCATTAAAATTATCATGATATATGGGTATTCTGTGTTGACATCAATCTTAATACATGTTGAACGTCTTTCTAAGAAATGTTTTTAGTTGTTCTCAAAAACCTTGTAGAAATATGAAAAGTAGGTTGTGTCCAATTATTCCAAGGGACATGTGTGAGGGGTCCTCGCAATAATTTCGATGATGACCTCTGACCTACATGGTCAGTGTAAAAAATTAGCAAAATGTCTGCTTTGATCACATGACCTCTGCAACAGACGCATCCAAATTGTGTATAGTTGTGTTTTTACAATTCGCTTAAGGTTTTTAACACTTTGTCTCAGGTAACAGAAATATGCCACTGAAATGTTTGCTTTCAGTATTGAAATCTGCTGCATGCTTTAATTTACTTCTTTTCTGTTGTTGTTATTCAAACTCAAATACTCACCGACCTACCTCTCCATTGAGCAATACCTTTTTGTCACATCGTGATACATTTAACTGATAAAACTGGACCCTCAAGTCACATACCAATAACTCTAGCCATAAAAATCTTGTACAATTGTGAATATGTCTTCAACAATATGCAGATGACTTCTCTTCCTTTCTCATAGAAATGTCTGAAAGACGCTTTTTCACCCATCAGCATCAAATTCAACTTTTCCCAAGTCGACAGTGAGAGTGCGAGTGCCGTTGTGAATGTGGACAGCAGAAGGTCGGCTACTGTTGAGGTATGTGCACTGCAGATAGCTGCAGGCCGTCACACAGAATTGTATATAGTTGTATCCTTGTATCCTTACAGACTAAGGTGAAATGGATGTCCCATGAAATGTGGAAATGCTGTGGATATGTTGAAATATAATGGGGAAACAATTATGAATGACTGTTGTGGAAAACAAACTTCACACAAGCTTCTGCTAAGGAGACAGGAATATCAACATATCTGTGTGGAGCGTTATGAAAACTTTATAGTTACTCATTTCGATACATGAAGTAAACCCAAATGCTATACATCAAGTTTTCTAACCCTTTTTTTGTACTGTTCATGTATAACTCAAATTTTTTGATTTGCATGTTCTGTTATCATTTAATGGCACCTAAGTAAAACATGTAGTGCAACTATCTGCTTTAGCCCTGTATTTTCAAATAAGCAGCAATCTCTTTTTTCTACAGGTTCCCTTTGAAAAGCGATGTGCAAAAAACGACAACTGTGTTGCTGAACTGGAGGTGGATTTCAATTTCACGTACGTTCGACATGTGACCAAACACATGGCAGCAACTGTAATGTTGTCATCGTGCAACTAGTAAGAAGTACTCTGTGTCTCCTAGGACCCCGGCCTTATTGACAGCAGAAGATAGTTACTTCAATGTGACTGTAAAACTGTCCAATTATGGTGATGACTCATTCAACACCAGCCTCACAATGCACTATCCTCCTGGCCTCTCTTTCTCAAGGATGACTATTACAGAGGTGATGTAAACATATAATTTTTTTTTATTCTTAATTACATATGAGGGATATTCTCCATCTTTTCCAATGTTCTAAAATGGGACCGCTTTTGACTCTGTTGAACGACAGTAGGAGTTTAGTTTAAAAAAGGCATTGAGGTAATGATGTCTGATCTCCTGAGCTATCATCATGGCTTTACTGCCATACAGCCAGTAGCCAGTCAGAAATACCCTTAGCCTCTGCGTACCCTCAGGGTTGGCTTGTAACGTTGGTGCAATTAAAGCTTGAAACTCCTGATGACTGAAGATTTGTCCCTAACATCTGCTGGTGGTTGGCATCCTAATAGGTGAAGTAGACCTTCAAACATACAATGGGTATTCTCCATCTTGTCCTATGCTCTATCATGTCCCAACATCGATCTGCACTCAGTGACCACTTTACTGTCAAAAGTAAAGTAGCAAATTCCGTTTCATTTTTTGGAAAACATTAATTATAAAATCTTCATTGCAGATGAACCAATCAGTACAAATTGTTCTGACTTCACTCTGCTCCATAGACTGTTTATAAAAAGCTCTGCACATAACGTCCAGCACACAAACAAGATAAAGTGAAAGTATATTGTACAGCTGCTGAATGATACAAATTAAGCCTAACCCTAACATTTACCAAATTTATATTTGTCAAAACTACAACAACACCTGTCACAAAACATACACCTAACCACACAGGATGTGTGGGTCTTGAGGGTGGAAATGTTTCAATCACAGCATGCAGCACTGACAATAAATGCTAAAAGTTCAAACTCACGTAGATTTCTAATTAACAGTCAAAGTCGTGCAAGTGTCACAGCATTGTATTTAAATGTAAAGCTCATCCTGCTCTGTTCATATTTTTCCTTAAAACAGGCGACTAGACCAACGCTCCACAGCTGTCATGATCTTGAAGGGGTGCTTGACAAAACTGTGTGCGGCGTCAGCCTTCCTGTGTATCGCAGCAGATCTGCTGTGAGTCAAACTGCACCCACTTCACAGCAGACAGAAGTGAACTACTATAAATGATGAACTCAAACTACTTTGACCTTTGAAGACGTTTGGTGACCTCTCTCTTATTTTCTGTGAAGGCAACGTTTATAACTACTTTCCATATCATGCCCGAGTACGAGTGGAATGACACAAACGTGATGACCATTACTGGAAGAAGGTAGAGGCCTTCTCATGAAATCCAACACACACAACAAAGCCAAACATTTTAATCAAAATACCATTTACTATCATTACAAATTATATTAGTGAAGGTCATATTCACAAATCCCCATTGCAGCTGTTTTTTTCGACTTTAAACCACTGATATATCATCTTAGGGGACCAATACCTCAAATTAAATCCCGGAAAGGTGTAAAATATGGGCCCTTTAAAGTATTTATACAAAAGATACAGGTATTGAAAAAATATCCATGTGTCATGTGTCCCCCGGCAATCTAAACTTATTACAGAAGAATTAAAGGACTTAGAGGTCTTAGACAGACCTGAACCAGCTCTAACTATAAGCTTTATCAATAAGGAAGGTTTCAAGTCGTTGATAAATGTAGAGGGTGTCTGCCTCTTGAACTGACACTGGGAGATGATTCCACAGTTGAGGAGCTTAGATAGATATATAGTTGACAGATAGATTATTACTAGTACTTTATTGTATTGCAACTGCATGTCAAGGGTATTTCAAAAAGAGCAAAGAAAAATTTAACATAACAGAGAACTTCTGCAAGTGACTCAGAGTTGTACCCTTCTGACTTTCAGTACAACTCTGAGTCACTTGCAGAAGTTCTCTGATGACTCTGCAGTGGTTGAGTTTGTGGAGCTTGATAGCTGAAGGCTCTGGCTCCTTTTCTATTGTTAGAGACTTTAAAGATGACTAGTATGCCTGAATACTTAACTACCAGTACTCACAATAATTGCTTTGTTGCTTCCTCAGTGATAACGCAAACATCACCAAGAATAATTCCCCGAGCAAAAGCATCCCAGTGCAATTTGAAATTAAAATGGGACTAACAGTGTAAGTATGGCTGTCTTAATAATAGCATTTTGTAATGGTAACTCATTTTTGACCCAAGAATGTTATTTGATCAATTTGATAAATGCATTATTAGATATTATATCCCACAGCACACTGTAAACATCTTGTGTTCTTTTCAGGGGCGGAGGCACCACCACATATCTGAACTTCAGAGCAGAAGAGGCTTCACCTAAAAAAATTGAGATTATATACAAGGTAAAAAACTTCAAAAAATCTGTCTTTCAATGTTCTCAACATTCACTCAATGGGCTTTTGTTGTGTGAACTGTCAAGTGTTTGGATTAGAAGCTGTTAAGACCCAACCCCCCACCCCTAACTTCTGTCTGGTAAAAATACTACAAATAACATGGTTATTAGTAGGGAGGGGTGGCTTGTTGCCAAGCAACAATTCACTACTATTAAAAAACATCTAGCGTGAGAATAGTAGCATACTCAATTAACCAATCATCAGCCAGACAGCGTCTTGTGAACGTGCAACCCCAACAACCAACCATTCGAAGCTCTTCAGTTTAACACTTGTCACAACAGCCTAAGTTTTTCAGATGAGTAGATTTATCTTCAAACCACTGAGCAGCTTGACAAATGATAAGTTACAATAAGTTAGGTTTACTGACAGGTGTGTAATATTTAAGAAGTGATTTCTATCAACCTTTCTGACAGGCGTTACATGTCGATATGTAATTTTCTAATCTTGATGACCTGTCCAAGCTCTTTACAGTACATATTTGACATTCACACACATTCATATGGTGCATATACTGTATGTGCAGCACTTTCTCTATCAAACATAATCACAAGCTAGCTTAGCAGCCATCAGAGGCCATTTGGTGTTCAGTATCTTTCTCAAGGACTCACAGAATGTGGGAGACTGGGATCGAACTGCCGACTTTCTGGTTACTGGACAATCCACCTCATGATTCAGTTCAAGTTTATTGTATTTGAATACTTGCAAATCAAAAAATACATGATCTCAAGGCACTTTACTTAGTAAGGTCGAGATCTCATAAAATGATGGAGAAACCCAACAGTTCCCATGATGAGCAAACACTAACCACATCATACACTGTCATGCTGAATGTGGCAGCAAACAGTTACCCACTTACTACCTCAACTTTCACTAGCTAGTTGCTGGATTTGCAGATTGGCAGTGGGCTGGTTGAATACATCATGAATGTGAAGCGGACATAAAGTAAATGCTACATTGTCGAAACAAAATCCTTTGTTAAATGTTTGGATGCAGACGCCTTGATGAGGATCTTAAATTTCCTTGGTTTCAAAGTGTTTCACAGAGATGGCAGATTTCCCGGCGGACTTGTCCTCTTTTGTTTTTGTTTATTATTAGTGTGTAAAAGGAACACACTAACATGTGTTCCTTTTATGTAGGTTTGTATGAACTAAAAAAAGACACAAAATGGTAATCACTGGGCTTTAGGAGCTTGTAGCTATGTTTGTTTACAACAACCGGTTGAGCAGTTTCCTCAAAGACTGCCAGAAGCATCAATCTTCTCATCTGACTTGACAGGAGTATGAATCAGCGTATTTCCCCAAAATGTTGAAATGTTTAAATGGACCAACTGTCTCTCACCATTCACAGATTGAAAATCCAGGTTTTAAGGCTTTTCTTGTCAACGTGTCCCTGTTATTCCCAACGCAACTGGAACATAACTT
Organism: Platichthys flesus; assembly: GCF_949316205.1. NCBI lineage: Eukaryota > Metazoa > Chordata > Actinopteri > Pleuronectiformes > Pleuronectidae > Platichthys > Platichthys flesus. The sequence continues at coordinate 3,962,461 of NC_084949.1, forward strand.
TGAAATGAAGGATTATCAAGTGTCTGTGCAGCAGGTAATTTGTTCACTACCAAAAACACTTCTAACTGATAATGGTGCTGTGTATGAAATTCCAAACTCTTAACCAGTGTTGGGAAGAATGCTTTCAAAACGTATTCCGTTACAGAATACAGAATACATGGCCAAAAATGTGTATCTGTAACTTATTCCGTTACATTTACTAATCTGAGTAACGTATTCAGAATACTTGGATTACTTCCACATTGAATTGCATTTTATAAGTGTAGGAATTGTTATCGTCAGTGGAGCAGCAGCAGTTTAAGCTCTCTCTCCGCGGATGCGTCGGGCCAGCTGGATGTCCTTGGGCATGATGGTGACCCCCTTGGCGTGGATGGTGCACAGGTTGGTGTCCTCGAACAGGCCGATCAGATAAGCCTCGCTGGCCTCCTGCAGAGCCATGACAGCGGAGCTCTGGAAGCACAGGTTGGTCTTGAAACCCTGAGCGATTGCTCTCCCCAGGCGCTGGAAGGGCAGCTTGCGGATCAGCAGCTCCATAGATTTCTAGAATCGACGGATCTCTCTCAGAGCCAGGGTACTGGGCCTGTAGCGGTGAGGTTTATTCCTGCTCCGGTGGCCGGGGCGCTCTTAACAGCAGCCTTGGTGGCGAGCTTCTTCCTGGGGGCTTTGCCTCCGGTGGATTTATGAGCGGCATTTGCGGCATTTCCATTGCTTTACTTGGAGAGTAACTAAACTCGTGAAACAGAAAAGTACCGTCATGTAATCCATTGATTTCAACAATATAACTGTATTCTGAATACCATCTATTTAAATTGTAACTGTAACGGAATACAGTTACTCCTAACTTGTATTCTAAATACATAACGCCGGTACATGTATTCCGTTACTCCCCAACACTGTTCTTAACCCACATTTACTTTCTCTCTTTTAAGAATAAAACTCAATGCGGAATCCCTGATCTCAAAGCTGATGTAAGTGAAACATATGCAGTGTCGAAATATTCTCAATGAACATGTAATGAACCGACAAGTCTCAAATGAACTGCTGCTGTGTTACAGCACTGCTCGCCAGGAGAACTTTGGAAAATCATTGCATGTGACACATTCATCCTGGACAAGGAGTCCTCCACTGAGTTCACATTGTCAGGAGAAGCACATTTTAGGGATCTCAAAAAGCATGCCGAGGTATGAAGCGACAACTGACACACTGACAGAATACATACCACAGTAAACCATTGATAGTGGTGAATATATATCTAATTAAAGTGCACATTGCAGAATATTGCCTTTCTGAAACGATACACCGGAGAAAGCGTGGAGGTGAAATTCAAAAGCTCCATAAGTGTTGAATTTGACAGGCGACAATACGTGCTGGTTTCTCGTAAACAAGAGGTTTGCTGATGTTCCACCACAGTATTATCCTTTCAAAGATGCTGATTTAAAAAAAGATCAACGATACCTAATTATCATGTTCATTAAAAACAGAGAAAAGATGGATTCAAGGAGACGTCTCATAAAACTTGCTCAGGGAAAGACAACGATCCAACCATGAAATGGGTAAATTCAGACTTCTCACAAACAGCTCAAACTATGAGGATTTTTAGATCCACAGACTTAAAGCTCAGGTTTCACTACAAAACCTTTTTCTGCCAACAGAGTGAAGTTCGGGTTGAGTTCATAATTCTCCCCAATCGACTATTGAGCATCTTCACTGGAGTAGGATTGGGTTTGTTGTTTCTCATCATAACCACACTCATCATGTGGAAGGTGAGAGATCATTTCTTATTCCAAGTGTTCCCCATGCACCACATGAAATATAAGTTACAGTCTTCAACCTTCATATTCAGAGCTGATGCTTGAATGTGAGTAACTGAATTCAGGAGATTTAAACAATGGTTTTGATCTAATAATTTTTTTTCTTGCTTCCAACACAAGCTTTGTTGCTTCAAGAGGAAGACGTTTTATGAAGAAGAGGAGACAGATGTTGTTCTTCTGGCTTACACTCCCAAAGAGTCTGCCTTTGACCCCATAGTACTATCTACTACGATTCAATCCTAATTTTCTAACCCCAAAAAACTATTTTCCATCTTTTCCAACCTCATTGACCGGTCAAAAAAGATAGATGACATACGCTCATTATTTTCTAATCCTCCTTCTATAATAACATTTCCATCAACTTCATCTTCATCCCCTTTGCTTTCCTCTTTCACCCCCCTGTCTCCCAATCAACCTCTTACTTTGGTAGCCTCCACTCGCCCTACCACCTGACCCCTTGACGCCATCCCATCTCACATTCTCAAGTCTATCGCTCCAGACCTTCTTCCTTTTCTCACTCATCTTATCAACACTTCTCTGTCAACTGGCTGTTTCCCTAACTCTGTGGAGGAGGCAAGAGTAAATTCTCTCCAGAGGAAACCCACCCTCGACTCGTCTGAAAACAATCACAGACCTGTCTCTCTACTTCCCTTGGTTTCTAAAACTTTAATCAACTCTCCTCCTATCTCCACCATAACAACCTTCTTGACCCTCACCAGTCTGGTTGCAAGGCAGGTCACCCAACTGAGACTGCCCTCCTTGCTGTCTCTGAGCATTCGACACAGTGAAGCAGATCCTTATTTCCTCTCTTCCTACCTTCATGACCGCACTTATTGGGTAACTTCGAGAGGATTTGTTTCTTACTACTGGGGTCCCTCAAGGTTCCGTCCTGGGTCCTCTCCTCTTCTCTTTGTACACCAACTCCCTCGGCTCTGTCATTCACTCACATGGCTTTTCCTACCACAGCTACGCAGATGACACCGAATTAATCCTCTCTTTTCCCCAATCTGAAACACAGGTAGCAGCACGAATCACGGCCTTTCTGACTGACATCTCTCAGTGGAGGTCTGCATACCAACTGAAAATTAACATTGATAAGACTGAACTACTTTTCCTTCCAGGGAAAGACTCTCCCACCCACGACCTGACTATTAACTTTGACAACTCCGTGTTAACCCCCACTCCGACTGCTAGGAACCTGGGTGTGACACTCGATAGCCAACTCTCCCTTACTGCCAACATTACTGCAACATGTTCCTGTAGATTCATGCTGTTCAACAGCAGGTTCTGGTTCAGGTTCTGGTTCAGGCTCTGGTCATCTAGCGCCTAGACTATTGTAAGTCCCTCCTGGCAGGTCTGCCTACTAGTGCCATCCGACCTCTGAAGCTCATCCAGAATGCAGCAGCTCGACTGGTCTTTAACTGGTCCTAAATTCACTCACATTGCTCCGCTCCTCCGCTACCTTCACTGATCACCGGTGGCTGCCCGCATCCGTTTCAAACCATTAGTAATTACGTACCGTGAGGTCCAGTCTACATCCAGAACATGGTCAAACGTTACACCCCAGCACGTTCACTCCACTCTGCTTCTGCCAATCGGCTCATTGCTCCTTCACTGCGAGCTAAACACTCATCAAATCACGACTGTTTGCTGTCCTGGCTCCTAAATGGTGGAAGGAGCTCAGCATCGACATCCGTACATCAGAAAGTTTACACATTTTCCTGCCGCAAACTAAAAACACACCTCTTCCGACTATACCTTGAATACATTTTTACAACTAACAATTTAATAGCCCTTAAATGGCACTTACTTATAGCACTTTGTAGTTATTTTTAAAAAAAATGTAAGAAATTGTACTTTCTCGATTCTTGTTGTTCTGGGTTTGTACCCTCATGGATGAATGCACGTATAGTAAGTCGCTATAGATTAAACAAAAAGGGAATTGGTAGCTTGGCTCTTATGAATGTAGCTAAATCATATGAACCAAGTAAATTTTTGTCCATATGGTCCAAATATTACAAATTTGCCTCAAGGGTCTTTACAGATGTTCAACAAAATGACACCTTCTGCCCTAAGAGACTCAAACTGAATGAATCAGTGAAATCCAAAGTAAAGGAAACCCCAATTAGAGGAACTGAGGAGAGATCCCTCCTACAGGTCAGACTGACATGCAGTAGATGTTGTGTGAACAGAGTAGATCTACGTTGCAGTCTTACAGTATGGACGTACAGCATGGTCAAAATATAGATTGTCATTATACAAGGAGAATATGATGCGAGAGGATGTTGACATGTCAAACCCTTTTTTTTTCTCTTTTTTATCAAATCATGAAATGTTTTTTGAGCATTGTTAATCCATGTAATACCATGGTTGTGTTATATCAGGCACAACGAAGTTTTGTGAAAACTCATCCTCAACACAGAAGAGACACAAGTTTAAATTCCAGGTAGCCTGGTCACATGATCCCTGTGTCAGGCCTATGGTGCCGTCTCTACTAATGTTTATTTACACTTTAAAATACTGTAACATTAATACTAGTCAGCCTTTACCTATTTCATCTTCGGCACAGGTTTTATCTCCTTGTTTATCCAATGTTGTGCCTTAGTATTATTTTTTTATGCTTTTCAGTAAAAAAATAAAAGTTAGAGAAAAAGATTGTGTGAGTGTGTACGTTTACCATTCAACAGGTGTCACTGTATGTTGTGTTGATTTTTTTCTAGTTAAAAACGTCCAAACTCCTGATGTACTAACAAGCAACCATTTAAAAAAGATTGATTTATCCAGACAAATAGCTTTTCCCAACACTTCTGCAATTCTTTAAAAGCATGAAATCATATTATGTAATGCCAAGATTAGCACTTTCCATTCTGAGACATCTTTGTGAGGAGAATTTATTTCAGAGTTTGAAGCCTGGGCTAAAAAGTTCACATTAATAGAACCCTTTAATTTTCACCCACAAAATAACTTGTTTCTCCTTTGATTTAGACCTTCACTGTGTAAAGAAAATGGAGTAAAAACTGCAAAGCACTTACAAATTTGTTAAGTTTGTGTAAGCATCCATCAGGTGTGGTTCACCTAAGACTATGTCTGGGAGGCATAAGATAATGGCAGGCCATTATTATTGAAAATAGCAACACCTGAGTTGGCAACCTTTGAGTGGCTCAAGAAAGATAAGTCAAATTATTCACCCAACAATTTCAATTTGAAATTGATCAGAAACCACCGCTTATTAAAAATGACACGTACTTGTGCACATGCTTGTGAAAATACATAATACACAAAGTGCAGCCCATCCCCTGCAGGAGGCGCACAAACTGTCTTTAAAAACAAGGCACTACCTGACGCTGACCTCATGATATGACAAGTTGACTTATTACATCATATTCCTGTTAAGAAATCATTTTAATAAGCATGCATCATACAAATATCGTACATATATGCACAGCAAACAACGTTTGTGGTCGAGTATTGATAAATGGTACTCATTATTCAAGTTGTAATTTACATACTTTACAGCAATGAGAAAAAAACAATTTTTTATTTTATTTGGCTTAATAAACCAGTGTCTAAATATTACTGTTTTACATCAGAAGCTTCAAATATAATAGAACTAATTAAGTCTTTAGTATCTTATCTTCCAATATTTTATCTATACTGAACAAAAATAAGATTTGTGGCACAAAACTTTATATATGGCAAACCACTGTAGAATAAATTAATTTCAGTCGTATAATTTCGAATAACTTATGCATAAGAAGCTTGTAAATTTGAAATTTAACACAAGATTAAACATGTGTACCTCTTATAAACAGGGTGACCAGGACTGACCACAGATTAAGGGAGAATGTAAACAAATGCATTACATACTCACATTTACCAGCATATCAGGGCGCTTGTATTTTAAAAAGTAAATGTACCTAATAAACTTGTAATAAATACGAACGTAGCAGCAATATTGTTTGGATACACTAATATGATTCAATCAAAACCTTTGGCAAACATATGTATGATAAGTAAACAGGTTTGATTTTCACACTAAAACATCCAAATAAAATGTTAACACATACAGGTTATAGAGATCAGAAGCCTGGGCTTTGACTCAGATTCTAACTACATTCAGTTTCGCTGTTTCAACATTGGTGCTAGAAGAATAAATGATTTAGATTTTCAAGATTGTTAGAAAGATAAAACAAAAGTAAGTCCGATGTTAGTGCCCGAGGTTGAAAACAGTGGTATCTAAAGACTTAAAAAGGTCTTTGAATGGTGTGATCGATTCTTTCCCATTTCCCCACTTTCCTTCCTCTGAATTGTTCTTCAGTCTCGGTTGGACGTGATGCTGCGTCAGTTGCGTAACAGGTTTGAATGGTGAGTTGTGTCTCCCAGAGTTTCTGACCTGGGGCTCCGTCCTAGCTGGAGGACTGAAGGTCGACCCGACTGTTGCATCCACAGAGAAGAGAGAGGTCTGAGAAGAGGGCTGATGCTCTGTGGAGTGGGCAACACTCTTCTCAGTGGACTGTTGCTGAGAATACGGAGTCTGAGGAGCACATTACACACAGAGGCACAAAGTCATCAACTGCCACACACAACATACACTTTTGAGTTCCTCAGTGAATACCGTTGAAAATTTGTTTCAGATATGAACTAATTCCCTGAGATAGTGACAAGAACGGGACTGAAAAAACAGGAATTCTCCCAGAAATAATGCAGACATAATGATGCCGAAGACACAAGATTATGTATATTTCTACTTTCAACAAATTTAATAAAAAAAAAAAAAAAAAAAAAAAAAACTTAATATCAACAAGTTCAACAGTTTGGAGAAAAAGGGAAACTAAAAAAAACTAAAGATATTCAAGCATCATTTACTGTCTGATAGTTGATGTCTCTGTACCACTGACGGGGATAGAAGCTGCCTTGTGCTTCTCACAATAAAATGTCTGATACCTTTTTCTTTCTTCTCTTTTTTTTCCTCTTCTGTTGTGGCTGAACAAAGACATCCCCCGTGCTGCTCTGATCCTTCTGTACACTTTCTGAAAAAGCAATAAAAACAACAAGACTTCTGTTCAGTTCTACAAGGATGATACCACGTTGTATATGGATTTAAATATAAATTACTTTCACTGGGATGCATAAACATCACGCACCTGAAAGTAGACTGATGTGAGCACTGTGCCGTTTCTCTCCACCCTCTTCAAATGGACTCAGACCCAGAAAGAGAGTCTTCAGAACTGAATTAGAAGTGGCTCCAACTGCAGATCCATGAACAGAGAGTTAACAACACACATCTAGTTCCCAGCTCAACACAAAAGCTGCTCTCAGACATGCGCTGAACTGCAGATAATCCCCTGACATATTCCGGAGAGTGTGAACGCAAATGTCAGAGTGAGAGGCTCCTGGAGAGTTTCTCCTGCCAGCATCTTAGGAGGAGCTAAAAAGCTTGTGTGAGAGGTCATTCAGGAGATCCTCCGCAGGATTAACCGCGAGCGAGTTGATGACACTCCTAACACACGCAAAATAAAACAATATAAAAAATTAAAATGTCAGTTTGAAAAAGCCGTTGAATATGTCAAAAGAGATTTGGTGATAAAAGTTAAATGATGATGTTGATGGGCTGTTAACAAAATCACATGAGCTCATGAATTTATACATTAAAGCCTGAAACATGCTTCTGTTACTGCGTCTTTTCACGCCGCTGTGGCGCAAGACTCGTTTTCATTCATGCTTCCCCAACCGTTGCGCGTCTTACAAAGCCATTCCGCGCCAGAACACTAGGCGGAGTAATGCTTTTTGTCGAAGACCTTAGAGACGCCTTCTTTCTTCTTCGTCGATTGTTTATTTACATAGCCACTGCGGCTCCTCGTAGCCTTTTTCTGGCGGACAAATCCGCCAGTCAGTGACAGGTTATACAAGTGATCATACTATCGGATATCTTCTGCCAAGTGCTCTTCTATTTGGTCCATATTCGTTCTTCTAAATCTTCCGTGATTTCTGCCGGTATTATGGGGCATGAAACCGGAAATGCAGCTCCAGAAGGGATGTAGAGCAGACCAATCACAGCCTTGCGGGCTGAGTGAGCTTGCGGAGCTTTGCCGTAAATTTTAGAAAAGGGGGTCGACACCCGTCAGCACGTAAGGAGGGATACATAAGCACGTAAGGGACCCGGAAAGGCTCTTGCGCTTACGGGCCCGTGAAAACGCAGAAGCATGTTTCAGGCTCAAGGCCTTTCTCTGAATGCTGCTATTCATAAGACATGTGACATGGCTTTACCTTTGGGCAATGAGATTTCGGGCAGGTGATGATGGGTCTGGGTTGTGGATGATCCTGCTCTGTCACCACAAGGAGTCCGACTGGAAGAGATCTCACGACAGGCGGGATTCACCTGATGCTTTGTAGGTTGACTCACAGCCTCAGACAAATCATTTTCATTATTCAAACGAGGAGAGAACTTAGGAGATGCTTGTCTGTGAGAAGTTTTGATCAGACGTGGAACATGCGTCTCTGCATTGGAAGCTCTTTGATTAGAGTCTGATGAATGAGTCACGTTATCAGACAACTGGTTTGACTCTTGTGTACAGGGGGCCGTCCTTGAATAATCTGGCTGAGTCGCCTTGCATCGCAGAGGAGCAGCACTGAGAGGGGCAGAGAAAAGTCCGAGGAAGGACCTGGCAAAGACCTGGTCAGGTTCAGCCACAGTTTTAAGATAATCTTCACTCCTGGAATGTGCGGACAGCGGAGCAGAGCGAGACGATTGAAGAGGAGCGGAGGTTGTCCCAAAATCTGGAGTGAGCTTCTGGCTGTCATTGATGGGGCTTGCAAACAGGCTACAGAATGTCTTACTACGTCCAAATGAAGAATCGCCACAATGTTCCATGTTGCTGCTGCACTCTGCTGTGGCCTCAAAGGAATTAGGTTGCTGTGTGCCGGGTTCCAGGATGAGTTGTAGTTGTTTGGAGGGCTCATGGGTCTCAGTGGGTGGTTTTGCTCGAAGATGACAAACGTCAGAGTTTCCAGCATTATTTGTCTCGGCGGAGCTGGTGACAGGTTCAGCGGGAACAGCAGCTCCATCTTTAAACACTGAGAAACCTGAAGTAGGACGAAGAGGCTTTGCTGAGGCTCGTGATTTAGACGCCAGCCCAGAGAGATATGGCTGCATCTGTGGAGGATTAAATGTCCGGCTTTTCAGATTAGTTGGTGCAAAAGGAAAACCACCAACACTTTTACAGTTCACAGAATGTAAAATTTTCACAGGCAGGTGGGAATTTCTTTGCAAATCTCCTTTTCTATAGGACAACACAGACTTCTCTGCATCTGTGGCCGGAGGGTAGAACAACTCCGACTTAACTTCATAGGAAGCTCTTTGAGCAGGTTTCAAGGATGCAGCTACTTCCCCAACGTGTTTCTTGTCATCCCCACTGGCCACAGTAAGATCAGGACATGTCTTTGATTTAAGGTCAGAGTATGTGTGGAAGGATGGCAGGCACTTGAACTTTTTCTCCTGGGATTTATTTGCTTCATTGCTGGTTTTCGTAGAATACAAGTCCTTGTCAGTTTTTGAGCTCAGCAGAGGATCAGTGCGATGTTCGCCGTCAGTTTTTGGAGTATATGATACATACTGTGCAGTAGGAGGGGAAGATATGTGGCCAACGATAAAACTTGCGTCCGATTTACAAGACCTGACAACATCAACAGAGTAGGGAGCTTTGCTTTGGTCTGCAGAGCCTGAAGGGCAATCAGAGGAATTCTGTGGACCAGAGAGAGATGCATAGTCTTGACTTCCAGGAGTTGTAAAGAAACTAGCGAATGGTTTGAATAGCTGAGGTCTGAGCACCGCTTCGACTGAATAACAAACTGGCTCCTGGTGATTAAGCTGAGTGGACAGGGGGCTGTGAGGACGGACACTATCTGATGCTTCTGGTGGGACAGCTGTCTCCTGGATTTCACGCTGTTCTTCAGTCTTGCATAACAAAGTTTCCTGCTCGGTCTTTGGTTCTCCACTGTTGTAAAATATAGGCCTAAAAATTAAAAGCATCATGTGACAGTTAAACCCAAACGTCACAACTTGCCTGGATTATTCATTATTAGATGAAATACGATACAAGAATGACTTTAATGTTTCCATGACAGGTGTAAATTTGAATCTGCATACCTGAGTGGTTGTAGTACATCAGGGGTTTTCTTTGACTCTGTAACTTCAGTCTCGTCTGTGTTAGCTGGTTGTCCTGACGACTTCTGCTCGTCTATTTTTGAAAGTTCATAGAGGTCCTTGTCCCGTTTTAATACCTGCAGTGAGAAGTAAATGCAAACATTTACACACACTCTGCATGTACAGCATAAAAAATACTAAGAAATATTTAGATACACACCTCCTCGAACAGTCGGCTAGTGGTCTCATTAAGTGGATCATGGGAGAAATTGCAATCTGCCCCGTAAGAACACTTTCCTTTTCTATGGAAGAACTTGCAGGGAAAGGACTGTTTTATTTAGTAAAGGAAATTTCACATGTTCAACAGTGTTGGGGTAGACTCCCCAGTGAGGACCAAACAGTGGGTTGTAAATACTTGGGGCCAAGCTGAAACCAGTTTGGCCAGTTTTCAGTCTTAATTCACACCTTCCTCAGACAGCCTGGAGCCGACGGTGAGGACAAAGGATTAAAACTTTTGGAGGGAAAACATTCTCCAGCAGGCCTGAGAATCTCCCCCTGGTGGTTGGAAAATGTCCTGAAGAGCCTTCAGGACCCCCGCTGAGTTCCAAGCCCCGCCCACTAAGGTCGGAATCCTGACATTCCCATTGGCTGAGAGCCAACTGAACCCTGTGACCACTTCCGGAGGAAGCAGGAAGTCCTCAGGTGGTATAAGAGTGCTGAGACATCAATAATCGCTGCCATTTTCCCTGCTCTGAAGACGTCAACAGACCCCTCCGGGTCTTTCCAGATGATTAAGTTGCTAAAGGGGGCAACCAGAGTTATTTTCTTTCATTTCTTTCATTGTCTTTTATCTCAGTCGACGGTTTTATTTTCAAAAGGACTTTTGCTCTTTTAACTTGAAAAGACCAAACAGGAAATTGCACGCGGAACAATCTCAGACTATTTCACTTTCCCCACGGACTTTTACTTTTCTTTTCCCAACGATCTACAAACGGCTTCCACAGCCGTCCCCTGCAGTAGCGCGAGTTTCATTCCGCTGAGGAGCACGAGCTCCACATCCCTGAAGAAGAAGGACGACGTCCATCCCGTCGAGGCAGCAGGAGAAAATCCGCTGCTTGTCCGGTCCAGCGGCGGTTCACCGCTTGAGAGACCACGTGATTCACTGGCCCGACGCGCACGCACACCGCGAGGGTGGTACAGTAAGAGGCTTTATTGTCTGGGCAGAGACTAGTTTAAATACTTAGCGTGTCATTTGTTTGATTGTATGTTTGTTTGTAGATCGCTGATCTGTTTTTAGCCGTTACACAGCGGACCGAGACGTCACATCCGGTTCCTTTGTCTACTGTGTTTTCGAGAAGCGCGCGGTAACGAGCCGTCGCTTCCTTTTAACGTGTTACCGTCAGAGATATTGTGCGGAGATATACATCTGTTAACAGATAAATCTCACGTAGCTGGACTGCCTGCTTCGCTAGTAGTTGTCTCTGACGATGTTTCCTGATCTCTCTCTTTCTCTTTTCTCCTAAACCTGTTTATACACACATCCGATCTGTATTTAGAATGCAGTTCATGTAACATAGTTAAATTCTATATTTAGAGAGGCTGGACACATCTGGAAGCCATGCGGCCGAACGCCAAAGCAGAGACAAAGAATTCTCTTTGTCTGAAAATCCTTTGGTGTAATTCATGTGACGACCATCAGTATCAGTATTGCCACGCCTCCTCTCTCCTCCCATTCTGGCTCTAAATTCATAACGGCTCCGCCATCTTGTTTTGTAGTCAATCCGCCATTTTGAGAGTTTTTAGGCCTTGATTCCACGAATCATGATCGGCCGCCATCTTAGATGTGACGTCACCACTTGACTGCGTCATCGCCACGCCCCCTTCTTTTTCTCTCTCTCTCTCTCTCACTCTCTCTCGCTCTCTCACACACACACACACCCACACAGACAGATACACATTGATGAATACATGTGTTTTCTAAATTGTGATAAGCGTCTGCTGTTAAAATGATGAATCATTAAATAACACTAACTGTATTTCACATGCACACACATACACACACATACACAGAGAGACCCTTTGACACAGACACACCGAGACAGACATACATAGGTAGACCGCCGGTTTTACATGTATTTTCTGAATTGTGATAAGTGCTGCTGCTGTGTTTATCTTTGAAATATCAGAGCTTGTTAAAATGATGAATCATTGAATAACATTATAACTTTATTTCCCCTTTAATAAATGCTTTTGTAATTAAAGTATCTCCAGTCTGTGATTATTTGTGCATATGTATTTGATTGCAGCTGGATTATGATTGCCTGTGCTCGAACTTAAAACCCTTCATTGTTTATTATATAATCATTAATACTAAATATTGAGATTATTAATATAACTTATATCATTGAAACTGATATTTTATAGATTGAATTGTTGGTCCCTGTAACCAGGGTGGTGCCCCGCGACAATAAGCAATGATTACAGATTTGTATTATTCTTAATTGATAATTGTTTTCATTAATTATTTTAACTATTATTGATGGATAACCGTATCATTTCTAATTAAATGTGTTACTGTTCTCAATTAATAGCTTTATCATTTTTGATTATTTTTAATAAATAATTGTTATTTTAATAATCATATTTCATGATTATTAATAATTAGCCAATGTCAATTCTACTCCTACTATTGCACAACAACAGTCTCCACTTTCTAATAGTTACCAGCAGGAATTAAGGACAGAATGATAGAGTATCAAGAACCATTCATCTCATCAGCTTCACGATTGCCATGTGCATTGTTAAAGGCCCAAGGAAAAGCAACCAGCACTCTGCAGCAGTGGTACCAGTGTCAGTGATGTTGTGGATCAGGACAACGGCAAAGATAACACATCCCCCTGTTCGGGGATCCACATACTGAGTCAAAGCTGCCACCAGCATCACCACAGGCCAAAGAAACAGCCTAATTCAAACAGAAAGGTTCAAAGTGGACACTGCACTACACATGTTATACTAATTATTGCAGTTAAATCAAAGGATATTGTGCATGTAGGGGCAGCTCTCCCCTTTAGTGCAGGCTCCTTGGACGTAATACTTGCAAACTTCTTTGATGACATCGTTGGAACCCTGAATGTGCTTCAGTTGGCACTTGTCACCCTGCAAACAGGAAAGAAGAAAAAGGCACAGTATAAGGCAATATAGTAGCTTACAATGAGACATTTTTACACCATCTTAATCACTGACACTTCTCCGCATTTGTCATAACCTGCCTTGATGCACCGTCCCCAAATGAAATGTCGACAAAGTAACTGTCCATCCACCAGCAAAGCATTCTGCTCTCTGAACTCTTGCGTCATAATTCTTGTGGTTGGCACTTTAAATTCCTAAGAGGAAAGACGAGCATGACAATTAGATTAACACATTAATCCTATATATATATATATATATATATATATATTAAATATTTCTTTAACCAATTTTCATATCCTCTCACATTTGTGTACCCCTAACTCTACTGGGGCCATTTTTTTCTTTTTTTGTAAGAGCAATTGTTTAAATGCTTCAAATTAGGAGTTTCCCTTATCTGATGTTGCTATAGAGACTGTCCTTGTCCGTAGAAAATCCTTACAGGGACCTGGACCTGGACTATATGAATGAATAGCTCAGGAAATACAAATCTACATTCAGACATGTACATAGCTTTCACTACACAATACATTTTGATTTTTACTGATTTATTTATAATTTGTTTAACATTTGTTTAACTTTTCTCCCTTGATTGTCAAAAGTTGTTTAGACCCTTGGCTGTTTATAATAAGGCCTAGTTAATTGTCAGTATACAGTTGAAATGCAGCAGACAACAGGCTGCTAATAATTAATATCTCTCCCCACGGCAGTATGGTCAAGAGTCTTGCTTACCTGCTTGACATCTTGTCGTTTACCCTGTCCTCCAAATTTTCTATTCTGATAGTGGCCACCTCGATTAGAAAATCCTCCTCTATCCTTCTGATGATTCTGTTTTTTCCTGCCATCCCTCTGGTTGTTCTGTTGCTGCTGCTTGTAGTTCTTTTTAGCATTCTGACCTTTGTGATGCATGTTATTGTGGCCAGAATTATCACTGTGGTTGTGCATCAAGTCTTTGGAGAAGCCAGTCCTTGAATGTTCAGTGGAATCATCATCTTTAAAGGGTTTTGGTTTGTACGTCCAGCTACTCTGGGCTTCATAACCTTGTTTCTGTGGAAAAGGAAATCATAGAGGTTACACATTGTAAAGTTTATCACAACATTTTCAAGTCCATAAATACAAATTCATATTGTGCAGAACATACAGCAGTTTAATTCAGCGCAAACAGTTGTTTCTTTCTTATTCAAATCCTTCTAATAGACGTACAGATTAAACTGTGTGGTTATTTTAGAGAATAGACTTTTTATCAGAGGATCTTGTTCGATTTTGTCTTATACACTTATACCACTGACAGACCTCTAAATAATGTTTTTTATAATACCAAACTGTTTACATCATATTTCATTGATATGAAAATATGAATTTGTCATTTGTCAACTTCTGGATCATTGAATGTATGAAATGTGTTGTTTCCCCCCCCGTAGAATATGAAGATATTGACCTCCGCCAAAGGAGATAATGTTTTCACCACTAACTGTAATGTTTGTTTGTTTTTATGCAAGACGTCATAAAAACTACAGGACAGATTACCTTTATCATTGCAAGGCAGTTTTTTTTTTTTTTTTAACACATTCACTGATATCCCAGAGAATAGAGGCATTCATGGATCTTGATGAAAAACAAAATCCTTCAAATTAAGGGGACCTAAAATTTTCATAATTCGGTGCAGCTTGTTTTTAATCTAAAGGGATGGTTTACTCACTCATTATCTACTCACCATTATGCCGATGGTGGGTTTGAGTCCACAAAACACTTTAGGGGTTTCAGGGGTAAACAGTGTCGCAGCAGAATCCAATACACTTGAAGTTACTAGTGACCAAAGATTCAGACGTATAAAGCAGAAAAAACCTAACATGTCTCCATACTGCTTGTGTGGTATCATCCAAGTGTCCACAAGCTCCGACATTCATCTTCGACTCGAAACAGCATCACTTATACCGTGTTTTATGCCTAAATATCCAGCAGGAGTGGCTCAGCTAGCGGACCTTAGCATTTCCGACGGTCTCTGAATCCCTTGAAGGGGACTGTTGGGCCTTGGTGGAGGTATGAGCTCTGCCATTCTAATTTGTGATGTTTAAGCAGTGGCAGATTTAGAAGGGATCTTGTTTCTTGTGCAGTTGTGCTAAGAGGAACGATTTCACCAATGTGCTGAGTCAGAAGTACAGAGGTAGCAGATGGGGAGGTTTGCCTCAGGTTCCTCCACTGAAAGCCTGAAGAAGGGGGAACTGGGGAATCTGGGGCATCTATGTGTGTACAGTAGCCTACTTAATCAATCAGTCAGTGTGATTATTAATATGAACCATACAAATGCTGGGCAGATTTCATTTGATGTATAATTGATAACTTTGCATCAAAGAAGACAAGAAACGTCAGGAATTGGAAAGAAGCAGTTTTGGAAATACTTTGTGTTAGTTGTGTTTCTTGTATGAAGTGAAATAGTATAGTGAGGTGATATAGTGTAGTGTTCTCCTCTTTATAAATACCTTGTTCATCTATGTCCGATTTGTGAAAATATAACATTAGATCCTTTATTCTATTTATATGCATTTACTATATTTATTTATTTCCTTCGCATTTCATTTTCGACATCATGGACTTGATTGTATATCATTTATGGTTGTTATTCATATGGGTTCTTCCATACAAGCCAGACTTGAGAATGAGCTAAACCCACCTTGTTGTCAGGGCCTCTCAGCTCAGCCTGGCTTCTCCTCTTTCTTTCTCCAGCTCCACTGTGGAACAACACAAGCAGGTAGACAAACATGAGGGATTCGTCAAACACAACACAGCTACACACTCAAGTGTGGCTACGTACCTGTGTGTGACGTCTTGGTTCATAGATAATCCCGTGAACAGGTTTGCGAAAGCCATGCTTTTGTTTTCTTCTTCGCCAAACGTTTGTTGTATGTTTGGGGAAATCCTGCAGTTTTTCTGTCTGTCAGTTTGACTAAAGCTGCAGTCAGTGGTTTCTCACATGCCTTCGTAATTCACCGCATCGTCTCCATCTTCTTCCGCGTTTTTGACTGACGTCGGAGCTCTGTCTTCTTCTTCTTTGAGGTTTTACAGCAGTTGGCCTCTACTGCCTCATTGTGGCTGTAGATGTCACTTACAGTTGAGCAAATCTGTGTCATCCTCGTCCACTGTCTCCTTCTGTGAACAAAATGACCAGTTGTTCTGTTTGTCGACAAATTGCTCTTCCCTGAACTAAACCAAAATATATATACTAGTTCGATATAATCAGACTATAATAAGTCAACATTTTCTTTGTATTAGTCTTTTATTCTCTAATTTCAACCTTGCATGTTCTTGATTAAAGCAGTTTTGTGAAATTTGAGTTGGGAGTAAAATGGTTTCTGAATACCCCCCACCCCAGCCCAACCCACACACACAAACTCACACTCACACTCAGACACAATGACTCAAATGATCAATGGAAAGTCACAGTACATACAACATAGTCTCTGACAATTGATTTGTCTTTGTTTGCTTTATTGTTTTTAATGATAAGATACACACACAAACACACAAACTGAAGTATTCAGGGTGTAATCTGGACTATTGAAAAGCCCTGTATACATGCCTCAGCCAAACCATAGAAAGCTGTTAGCAGCTTGATCAAAACACTGCTACTCGTATTTTTAACAAAAAATGTTTATCCCCTCACTGGTTATCAGTTAAATTCAGAATACTTTATTGTAATACTTAAGATACATTTAATAACTTTTAAAGCTCAACGTGGGCTGGCCCCCTCATACATTTCGCCGCTCTTGACTCCCTATAATCAAAGTCATAACCTGAGCTCGGCCAGCGTGTCCCTGGGCTCTGGAACTCCCTGCCTGATGAGACTAGGCTCGTCAACTCATTACAGATCTTGAAATCCCTGATCAAAACTTATTTTTACAGGAAAGCATTTATAACATGCGACCTGTAATTATTTTAATACAACAATCTGTTTTACAGAGTTCAAGTGTGAAGTTCCTGATTCTTTAATCTCTTTTCTTTAAATGGCAACCAGCTTCCTGTTCACCCATTAAAGGACATCTCTCATCCCACAAAGAGAGGTTCTCTGAGCAGTTTTACAGGACACAGGGAGGATGCTCTCACATTTTCACTTGATGCTAATGTCAAGAGGGAGTAATTCGAATATTAATGGGATTAAAGTGTAATTGAATCTATTTGGCTAAATGGTGACTAAGCACACTCTGCCTTTTTTGTCAATCAGCGAGAACGATAAAAAGCTCAGACATGATAGAAGCTGGACTTTGTTCCTCCACATATGAGGCTGTCCCTGCATCTGGCTCAAAGTTCAGGTCACACAGACAGTTGCAGTGTTGGCTCTACGAGGGTGTTTGTGTTTCCCCCTCAGTCTCTGAAGTCTAACTGTGTTCACACTGTCCTGTCTGAGCTTCAGGATGACCCGCTGGGCCCTTCTCACTCCCCTGCTGCTCCTGTTAGGACTCTTCCTCCACAGTGCTGTCAGTCAGGAGGCTGACGACTCTGCAGCAGCACCACCCCCACCGCCACCGTCGGGCCAGGCCTCTGATGGCACGCAGGCAGAGGACGAGAACGATGAGTGGGGAATGAACTCGGTCAGAGGAGGCTTTGAGGCCGTCGGAGGCTACTTTGACTCTATGCTGGAGTTCATGGGCGGACGTGATGGAGTGTGCCAATACGGCTGTAGATATGGTAAGTCTGTTCAACAGATCAGTGGCATGATGCAGAGTGCGAAACACCAACTCAAAGCTTTTCTCTTTTTGGATTATACTGACATTGGCAAAACAAATCAAATCTGCTAATTTCAGCCTTTTAACTGATGTGTCTGTAACTATATGGATCTTCATTTGACCACAAGTTTGACCAGAGACCTTCATCTGTCCTGTATGTTTTTTTTAAATATAAGTGGATTCAAATGTAAAATTAAAGCAAATTCTCGTGAAAAAGGTTGTTTTTCAAAGGGGTATTCAATTTTAATTTGTAAATGTATCTCTCTTGCTGCCTCATGGATTATCTATTATGATAAATACGAGTATATAGGACTAAATAGAGGTTGCCTTCAAATTGCATCATGAAATGATAGTTCGATGAAAACTGACCCTTTGGATATAAATAGAATTATTTAAAATGATTATATGGAACTCAAACTTTAAAAGATGACCAGGATTTACTATAGGCTGATATTGTAAATTCATCCACTTATCATCTTTGTTATCATCGTGGAGTGGGCCTGGAAACGGACTGTGACCCCAGAGTGATAGGAGAGGTTTCAAGTGGAATGTGCCAGATATTCATTTGGTTGTGAAACCGATTCCAGCACTTGTGCACTGTGCGTGTTGTGAAACATGACCTACATCTGATCTGCTCTCAGGTAAAGCTCCTATTCCTCGTACTGGATACCAGATGCCAGAGCCTGATGGATGCAGCTCCTACTTCTTTGGACTTCCTGTTCCAGAAGGGGTATGTTTACTCTGACTGCATCAGGGAAATTCTAATAGGAATTACATAAACTGTAAATAGATATATAGAGCTGAATCTGTCTTCCAAAGGGCCAGTAGAAAAATGACTGGAGTGGTGTAGGGAAGGTGCTGAAATGTATTTTTGACTTTTTAAAAAGCAAGATGCTCTTTTTATATTTCATTTGGACCTTCTCTCTAGCCTCAGGAATAAATTCAACAACTTCCTTAGTAACATCTCTTTGCTTAACATATGGAACAATATTTTCTATCAGCCTAACTGCATCTTTACCAAAGTTGAGGAAGAATTATGGAAATGTAGAACTTGGTCTGTTGTGATGTGTACAGTGTACAGTGTACAGTGACGGCAATTGTTTGCTATTGATATAATGGTTCCTCAGAGAGATTATGTTCCCTACTAACTAGTAACATCAATGTTTACAAAATCAAAACCACTCACTCACTCACACACGGAATCCTCTCTGTTTTTTTTCAGATGGATATGGGGATCCCTGCCATGACCAAGTGTTGCAACCAGCTGGATATGTGCTACGATACCTGTGGCTCCAACAAGTACCGCTGTGACTCCAAGTTCCGTTGGTGCCTCCACAGCATCTGCTCCGACCTCAAGAAGAGCCTTGGTTTTGTTTCAAAGGTTGAAGGTTGGTCACATTTCGAACTTTTCATTAATGAATGCACGTTTACAGAGCCCTCTCAAGTTCATCAGCACCTCCTGATATTCTAATTGAATTAAAACTAAATTAAAAAGTGTTTATGGAATTAAAGGTTCAGTGTGTAGTATTTAGTGCCATCTAGTGATGAAGGAGCAGATTGCTTTGAGTTCAAGCATGTAAAAGAAAATACAGCAGGTCAAATAAAAACATTGAGTTTAGACTCCGTGAAAAAGGACTAGCTCATAACTGAAACCCAATAATGTTTTTTTCAGGTGATTGAACACTAACAAAAATAATATATTTTAATTATTTCTAAGTATTCTCCTAATCCCTACACAATGGACCTTTGATTTCAAACAAAAAAAGTTCATCAATCCAGTTGTGTACGAATTCAACTGCAAGCAGAGTAAATCTGACATTATATAATACTGATGAACATTGTACCTTCATTATTGGTACATTGCTTCATGTGCTGACTGACATACTTGTCTGTGTCTCTCTGTCCCTTCTTGTCCTCAGCATGTGAGACAGTGGCAGACTCCTTGTTCAACACAGTGTGGACTCTGGGCTGCAGATCCTACATGAACAGCCAGAGAGCAGCCTGCTACTGTCAAGGAGAGGAGAAAGATGAACTTTAAATGAGATTAACACATCAAACCCAGTCTCCTATTTATATAAAAACAGCAGCAAGTACTGATGTCTGATGATGATACTCTGAGTTATAACTGTGCAACTACTGCTGTGTGACTACTTGAGTAATTTATTCATTAGGTCTTGGTTATAGTTTTGTTTCAGGCTGTTGTTTTGTTTGTGGATTGCTTAAAAACTCAAATGTACACAAGTTGTAAGCTAAATCTGGATGTATTTGTTTTTGCATGTATGCAGACTGGTATTAGCACCTATATAGCTGGTCGTGGACTGAAAGGAAAAGGGCCTGAGGCGTGAACTTCACTTAACGTTAAGCTACTGTGCAGCATTTTGAGTGTTACCATCTCCTACTGAGGATAATCCAGTGTATGAATAAATGTTAACACATTTAAGAATGAACCTTTCATTTCCTGGTTTATAATAAACAACCCCATTCAATAGCTCTGAGATCAGTATTCTGCAGTAACCAGTGTACTTAGTAATGAGTAGGTATTTGACCAGTTTAGAAAACTATTATCATTTATTGTAGATAGTTCACCAGTAGATGGGGACATAGTTACTGTTGAGGATATATAGATATAGATATAGATATATAAAGACATATATCTATATCTATATATATCTATATAGATATATATAGATATCTATATATCTATATTTATATATATCTTTATCATTATATCATGTTTTATTTTATCTTGTCTTCTTTGTCGATAAAATAAAATCAAGACAAACATGAACTGAATCAATATTCGTGAATATCGACAAATGACTCCAGTAAAAAACGATAATAGAAAAACCTTCATGGGAAATGAAGTGGAACAAACATCTGTTTACCTCTGTCTAATGATGACACAACAAAACAACTTCTTCTGATCGGCAGTGGTAGACAACCGTTTTGTATCTGTAAACACAAAAAAAAAAAAACGCCTTAAGAACACACACACAAACACACACACACACACTAAACAGAGAACTCATATCCTGAAACATGAGTGACAATAAAATAACATTTTTACAATATAAGCATATTTCAGCCTTTTACCACTTTTCGGTCGTATGTAATTGTAAAGTGAATATTTCAGGCTTTGGGTCTTATCTTCAGGTCTGGAAAATACCTGTCAAACAATTATATAAAGTCATATTTAACAATGCAAGATTATTACTTGGACATTACCTAAATAATTGCCAATAAATTGAATCATCAGTCAACCAATACGTCTCCGGTATCCATGTTCACAGTGGGTGTGTTTTGGGCGATCTGGTGGTCACGGGACCACATAATGCCGGACAACACTCAAACATGTCATAGCTTCATAAACACACAATCTAGATATATACATACAAAAGATGCTACAAATAAGTCATTTCCCCTATAAGCACCAAACCATGGAAAGAACAAATCATGAGAACAAGCATTTTTAAATACTTTTTATTGTCTTTAATGTTTTTGAATTACAATATTTGCAGTCCTTAAAAAACGATGTCCCCCGGGGGTCTCCCCTCGTCAATTGTCTTCGGACTCCACCTCCCGCAGCCAGGTGAAAGAAGGCCGTGATGGTCTTCAGAGCCACGCCCTTACCCAGCTGCTCGGCCGGGTCTTCGCTCGTCCCCCACTTGAAGGACGCGTCCACGGAGATGACATCCTGGTGTTTCAGACATTCAAAGAAAATCCGGAGGAGGTCTGGAGAACAAATACATGTCAGTCATCGTTTCAGCTGTGACGAAACGGAGCTGAGACCAATTCCTAATGTTATCAATTCAATTATTGCGATTTGTATCTAGATAAGAAACAAAAAATTGTTGGATTAGAAAGTACTGAAGACGCCATTGTGTTCTGCAAAAGTGATTTGGAGTCGGAGTGATGTTCCTAAAATGAACAAATCAAGTTAATGTGATTTGAGATCAAATTTGAGATTCAAAGTTTAAATCCAAATTGTTCAAAGTGTCCTTTAAGGGCTTAAAAAATAAACGAAAATATGTAAATCTACAATTCCATATAACAAGGCGAAGTTCTTCTGCTGATGAGAATCATGTGACAAGAAGCAAAGCTCCAGAGAAGCTACTAAATGGACCTTGTAGTGAGATTGAACTGTTCCACTGGTTTGATCACAACTGAGAACTTGTTACACAGTTTATTCTTAAGAAACAAAGAAAAAGGATCATGTGTGAGTTTCATTTGGAGTGAACTCTGAAGCAGAACTTACTTGGAGGCTGATCGAGGGTGACGATCAGCGCCTGAAGTTCCTGAAGAGCATGCCGCTGTCGCTCACTCTGTGAGCTACGGTAGTTGAGATATAAAGGCATTCTCTTCTGAATCAGGGCTGTGTGCACGCGACAGTTGGTGTTTTCTGCACAGTGAAGCAGGAGGCAGAGTAACTTCATTCATTCGCTCGGCAGAGAGTAAATATTGTAATCAGCGGTGTGTGATTTGAGCAGAGCAGAGGAGTCTCTGCTCCGGCTGGTGGAGAGTTTACCTTTCACTGCTGCCTTACACACTGCCGTCATCAACTCCCTCAGGTAGTGAGACGAGCTCATGTGAGACCTAACCAGCTTCTCCTGAGAAACGGAGAACAGAGGAGGAGGAGGAGGAGTAAAAACACAGCGTCTGTCAAATTCGCAAGAATCAGCTCAGAAGTGATGACACTGAAAAGCAGTCAACACAAAACCCCTTCAGACAGGACCTGAACTGAATGGCCTTCCCCACATGCACAACCCTGCCGAAGGTTCTCTGCACAGACGCATCGACAACTTATCCTCCGCATTATTCAGGCGAGAGGTGGAGCAGCCGGGTGCAGCAGGCAGAGGCAGGAAGTGACGAATTAACTCCGCTGCAGAAATCACATGATCATGTGCCAACAGTGTCATTGGCTCTCCTCACCACAAACATTTTCGTTGGTGTCTTCTCCATGTGTGACGTCGCTTTTTCAGATAGAGAGAGATCTTTGTTTTTTTGTTTGTTAAAATGTGTGTAATTTGGTGGCGCTTGATTGAATTTAGGGAGACTGTTGGGCCTCGGAGGAGGTACGTGCTCTACTGAGTGCTTCTGGTTTTATTTATTATTTATATTACCTGATATTGGTGCAAGTTCAAAATATGTAGATGTGCAATGAACCTATTTCTGGTCTTAAACTGGAGCTTATGTTTTCATTTGTTTAGTTAGTTTGTCAGCAGGATTCTGGTTGATGTCACTTTTCGTACCTTCACACAGTTGAAGATCTTCTTTTCACTGGCCATGTCCTCCAGCAGGTGTCTCTGCATCTGATGTGTCAGCACCCCGGGAGACCAGCTTCTTTCAGACACGGTCGCCTCAGAGCTGCAGGTGTCCGACTGACCATTCATTAGAAAACAAAGATGCCA
Organism: Platichthys flesus; assembly: GCF_949316205.1. Classification (NCBI taxonomy): domain Eukaryota; kingdom Metazoa; phylum Chordata; class Actinopteri; order Pleuronectiformes; family Pleuronectidae; genus Platichthys; species Platichthys flesus. The sequence continues at coordinate 3,985,730 of NC_084949.1, forward strand.
GTTCAAGACTAATACTTTGATTCTTCCCTTTTAGAAGTTTTATTCTATGAAATTGAAATGAAAAATCAGTCATCAGTTGACTGGATCTCATCACCTTTGAATTGTTCATGTGCAGGAACTCCTCAAGGATGGACTTCCTTTTGATCATCTCAGCAGACCGAGCAGGTTTCTCTGTCATCTGGACAACAGTCTCAGGTTTCACTGTCGATGCAAATAAACAACCACAGTCACAACAGTGTGATGAATGGCAGAGAGTGAATGTGTCAGTATTATCGTCCTGTCTGTCCGGTGTTGGGCAGCGAGCTGCGTCTCACCAGGCTCTGGAGCTCTGCTAGTCTCTGGCTCAGGTGCAGGGTCCTGGGTGACACGCTGTGGGGTTGGACTCTCCAGCAGCTCCTCTGAACTGTAACAGAGTAACTCTGAAAATCAAGCTTTTCACCCAATTTGGAACCTACTACAAATTATTATCACTGACCTAAACAGAAGTGAAACAAAACCAAATGACAAAACTGATTTATTTTTAAGTCAATGGAAACTAGTTAATCAGAGTTATAAATATCCTGCTAACAGGAGAGATAAATATCAGAATGACAGAGATACACTCCTTGTGTTTCAGAGAAACCTAACACCATCTTAATCCTTAAAATCAGACAGCGTTGTCATCTCATACCTTTCCAGAGTTTTCCTGGCGTCAGAGTCTGGTGTCTGAGGAGGAGTGGGAACCTGTGGCCTCATGTCAGAAGCCACAGTTTCAGAGGAGACTTCTCTGTCAGTAGGACTAGAGGCCTGGGGCTGGAGTGCAGCGGGGGGCATGAGAGATGGCTCATGGGCCGCTGTCTCCATCTCAGTCCTGGACTTCCGGAGTGGGAGATTGACAAGTGTGCTGAGCGTGGAGGGGAGGGGAAGCTCCGGTTCACTTGTGGGAGGAGTGGACTGAGCTTCCAGTCTCTCCACGGGGGCTTCAGGCTGCATAAGCCCAGGTGAGGAAGACCTCTCACCAACTGGCTGCACTTCTGGAGCTTCATCTGGAAGAAGGAAAAGTACAGATGAATACATGTCTTCAGAATTTAATCAGCAAAAGGTAATATTTGTATCACAAACTACACTTAACAGTTCTTCACATATATGGTATGTAATAAAAAAATATAAATCTGTTTACAAGCTGTGAGATTTTGTGACTGTTACAACTTCAAGTTCAACAAGCCTCCTAATTAATGGCGATATGGGCTTTCCAAGTTTATTATTAAGGGGTACTCTGACTTTGACTGGTCATATCTCCTTTAACATGAGAAATAAACAACCACAGTCACAAACTAGTTAATCAGAGTTATAAATATCCTGCTAACAGGAGAGATAAATATCAGAATGACAGAGATACACTCCTCATGTTTCAGAGAAACCTAACACCACCTGAATCCATAAAATTACTAATTATTAATTAGAAGGAAAAGTACAGATGAATACATGTCTTCAGAATTCAATAAGCAAAAGGTAATATTTGTATCACAAACTACACTTAACAGTTGTTCACATATAAGTAATGTAATAAAAAAATCTTCTTAATTCAATTGATTGTGCTGATTTGGTCGCATGAGAAACACATGGAACTGAAATTTGACATATCAAAAATCCTAATAATAGGAATCTTAATCCTAACTCTAATCAGCTACAAGACTCCTGATCATAAGGCAGCAGGTCATGTAGTGTGAACTGCACAGTGATCCGACAGCTTTAAAAGTCATGTGGTGCGACCTCACCTGAGTCAATGGCCTTGGCTCCTCCACTAGAGCCCTTCACCCATGTGACTTGAGACGGGGGGCCCAAATAGGTGTTCTCTTCCATTTGAGGCTGCAGAAAGAGAAGCGATTATGAACACTTGTCACATTTCCAGCGAAAACTACAGATGACAAAAGTAGAAAATCTGAAAGGAAAAGTCTAAAGGTTTAGACTGAAATCTAACGGTAAGGAGTTCCACTCTTTCATGTTCTCAAAATGTCCAGCAGAGGGAGAACTAAGCTTCTTTCCAAAGCACTGTCTGAATTCTTTAATGCCCAATGTTAATCAAGGACAAATCCCAGCCACATTACTGCATCCATACCATAAGTTGTATTTTGTAAACATGAACACAAGACAAACTTGTTACAGCATGAAGAACGAACTCACCACTTTATATTAATTACAAAGCTGGCGATGTTCGACCGAGACGGAGTTTTCAAAACAGCCTCCAGATTCAGCACAGACCAACAGGCACAATAAATGAGCCACACAACTTTTCAAGTTGACTGTGCTCAGTTTCTACTCAGAGGTCACTGCTGATTTCACAAAATCTACTATATTCAACTTCTCTTGTCTTGATACATTTTTACAATATTAAACTCATTATACAAATCATTATGTATATTGTTGAATTGATTTACTCTGAGTTGAGGGCGTGCAATCGTGGGCGTGCGGAGGAAGCAAGACATTTAGTGACATTTCAAATCTCTCAGATCAAACTATCATTAATCAAAATTTCAGCTAAAGTAATTTAATAGTTTGAATTTTGTAGCCAATTCTCTCGATTTTAACCGGAGGTCACGTCTGACAACGGCTTAAGTTTCCATGGAAAACAACCAGTTACCACATGGTCATTGTTTCTCATTGTTTTCGGTGATTCCAATGTAGAAATATGAGCAAATGAACTATGAGGGACAGAAGGTTAATGGCAGCTTCACGTCTCCTGTATGCAGTGCATTTGTACAGTCCAAACAGAATCAGAATCAGAATGGAAGGTAAGAAAAAGGTAGAATGGTAAGATCTGCGTCGAAGCCTCGGACAGCTCGTCTCACCTTGCAGAACTTTGGCATCTTGCTAGGGTCGTAGGTGTTCCAGGTCTCCTCCCCCTGTGTGAGCTGATCTTCCTGCTCCTCTGGATCTGTGGAGACACACCAACATAAAAAAACAAAAAGGCAAATTCAGGTTTAAGATTAGTTCAGTCAAACATTTCTGACTATTTCTGTGGCATGCTGTGTTACTAGATGCAGTATTATATGTCAGCTAGCAGATGGGAGGGATTGAGCGGGCTTCCTGTCTGCTGTTGGCCACAATAGCACCTCTGCAGGCTATAGGGACATGTGGTCTACAGCCTGGCTTCCTGAGTCACTATAGCTGTGCTGATGTGATTCTAAGCCTTAAAGAGGATTTAGACTGCAGGCCTGACCTGGCTGTCTCTTGGTGTCCTTGGAGAACAGTTGCTGCTGCAGGTTTCTCTGCTCCTCCTGCTCTTCAATCGTTGGCTCCATGTGGATCTGCTCGATGGTCTTTGGACTCAGGTCGGCTCTTCGAGGCACCCAGTTTTGCTGAAGAAAAAAAATCTTCAAAACCACAATTACTTCAAACCCTAATCAGACAGATTCTGTAGTGTTAAAAGATTTCTTTGCTCTTTATTTTTGACAGATCAGATAATTTAGGAGCATGTGTGGGTTTCATCACACAGTGCTAGATACATTCTAGCATAAACAGAGGAATCAGTCATCACAGAGGAATATGAATGGAGACACACTGATGAATTCATTAAAGATTATGCGTTAAAGTTCACTTCTTCCTCAGGTTTCTTCAATTTTTCCCTGTTCTATAGATATATCTATATCAGTCCAACAGCAGTGTAGATATTCATTAAACAGAATATCCAGTATCATGTTCCTGGTCATCAGACAGATCGGTGAAATAAATCTCTGTGGTAAAATCCATCTTATTTTGAAGCATTTGAATGTTGGACTCTTTACAATTGTGCAAATGAAAGAGAAACAGTGAGCCCCACTCACCAACCTCAGGTCTATAGTATCCTGCAACGTGAACCTTATCCGAGATGACGTCTGACTCGCTTTGGCGATTGTTTCCATACAGTTAAAATAGTGATCCATCCGAGGCTGGTGAGACACAGAGGGGGAGAGACGGTTAATTTGGACACATGAAGGTCATGTTTAGCATGATTCCATTCAATCTACCAGACAGCAGGTTGCAGATATTATTATTCTACAGAGTTGACCAATTGTCCAGTTTATCATTACATTACATTACATTTCATTTAGCTGACGCTTTTATCCAAAGCGACTTACAATAAGTGCATTCAAACCCGAGGGTACATACCAAGGACGAAAAGAATCAAGAAAATACAATTTCTTCAAATAAAGCAAAACTACAAAGTGCTATAAGTAAGTGCCATTTAAGTGCTACTAAAGTGTTAGTTTCAAAAAGTTTTTTTTTTTTTTATTCAAGGTAAAGTCGGAAGAGGTATGTTTTTAGTTTTCGGCGGAAGATGTGTAGACTTTCTGATGTCCGGATGTCAATGGGGAGCTCATTCCACCATTTAGGAGCCAGGACGGAAAACAGTCGTGTTTTTGATGAGTGTTTAGCTCGCAGTGAGGGAGCAACGAGCTGATTGGCCGAAGCAGAGCGGAGTGAACGGGGTGGGGTGTAACGTTTGACCATGTCCTGGATGTAGACTGGACCGGATCCGTTCACAGCATGGTACGCAAGTACTAGTGTTTTGAACCGGATGCGAGCAGCCACTGGTAACCAGTGAAGGGAGCGGAGGAGAGGAGGAGTGTGAGTGAATTTAGGTTGGTTAAAAACCAGTCGAGCTGCTGCATTCTGGATGAGCTGCAAAGGTCGGATGGCAGTAGCAGGTAGACCTGCCAGGAGCGAGTTACAGTAATCTAGACGTGAGATGATCAAAGCCTGGACCAGAACCTGCACCGCCTTCTGAGTGAGAAGGGGGCGTATTCTCCTGATGTTGTACAGCATGAATCTACAGGACCGTGTTGTTGCAGAAATGTTGGCAGTAAGGGAGAGTTGGCTGTCGAGTGTTACGCCCAGGTTCCGAGCCGTCTGAGTGGAGGTTAACACAGAGTTGTCAAAGTTAATAGTCAGGTCGTGGATGGGAGAGTCTTTCCCTGGAAGGAAAAGAAGTTCAGTTTTGTCAAGGTTAATCTTCAGGTGGTGTTGAGACATCCACTGAGAGATGTCGGTCAGACAGGCAGTGATTCGTGCTGCTACCTGTGTTTCTGATCGCGGAAAAGACAGGATTAGTTGGGTGTCATCAGCATAGCTATGGTAGGAAAAGCCGTGCGAGTGAATGACAGAGCCGAGGGAGTTGGTGTACAAAGAGAAGAGGAGAGGACCTAGGACAGAACCTTGAGGGACCCCAGTAGTGAGGGGACAAGGTTCAGACACGGACCCTCTCCAAGTTACCCTATAAGTGCGTTCATTGAGGTAGGAAGAGAGCAGGGAGAGAGCAGAGCCTGAGACACCGAGGTCCTGAAGGGAGGAAATAAGGATCTGGTGGTTCACTGTGTCGAATGCAGCAGAGAGGTCTAGAAGGATGAGGACAGAGGAGAGAGAGGCTGCTCTAGCAGTGTGAAGCTGCTGAGAGACAGCAAGGAGGGCAGTCTCAGTTGAGTGACCTGCCTTGAAACCAGACTGGTGAGGGTCAAGAAGATTATTGTGGTTAAGATAGGAGGAAAGTTGATTAAAGATAGCACGCTCAAGAATTTTGGAAACAAAGGGAAGGAGAGAGACAGGTCTGTAGTTATTTACTTCAGACGGGTCCAGGGTGGGTTTCTTCAGGAGAGGATTTACTCTTGCCTCCTTCAGAGAATTAGGAAAACAGCCAGTTGACAGGGAAGTGTTGATTAGATGGGTAAGAAAAGGAAGAAGGTCAGGGGCAATAGACTGGAGAATGTGAGAAGGGATGGGGTCAAGGGGGCAGGTGGTCGGGCGGGCGGAGGTTACCAAGGTCAGAACTTGATTGGGAGACAGGGGGGTGAAAGAGGAGAGCGAAGGGGATGAAGATGAAGTTGTTGGAAGTGTGGTTATAGAAGGAGGATCAGAAAATGAAGAGCGTATGTCATCTATCTTTTTGGTAAAGTAGTTGACAAAGTGGCTTGTTAGAAGAGAGGAAGGAGGAGGGGGACTGGGAGGGTTGAGGAGGTTGGAAAAGATGGAGAAGAGTTTTTTGGGATTAGAAAATGAGGCTTGAATTGCAGTTTGGTAAAAAGTGCTTTTGGCTGTGGAAATAGAGGCAGAAAAAGAGGAGAGAAGAGATAAGATAGCAGGTCGTCCAGGTGTTTAGATTTCCGCCATTTCCTTTCTGATGCTCGCATAGTGGCTCTGTCGGCACGCACCGAGTCAGACAACCACGGAGCTGGGAGGGACTTGCGGACCTGTCGTGACGTAAGAGGACAGAGAGAGTCAAGAGAGGAGGACAGAGTAGAAAGGAGAATGTCAGTGGCAGAGTTAGGATGCATGAGTGAGAAAGAGTCAGTGGAAGGGAGGGCTGATAGAACAGAGTAGGCTAGAGAGGAAGGAGAGAGGGAACGAATGTTGCGACGGACAGGTACCGACTCTGTTGATGTGTTAAGGTTGTCAGTTTGAGATAATGGGAGAGAGTAAGAGATAAAGAAGTGGTCGGAGACATGAAGTGGGGTTACAGTGAGGTTAGATGTTGAGCAGTTTCTGGTGAAAATATAGTCCAGGTGGTTACCGGCTTTGTGAGTAGGAGGGGAAGGACTGAGTGAGAGACACTAAAGACACTTCGTCGTAGTTCAGCAGCAGCTTGGCCACGCAGTCATGCATGATGGTCTCATTTAGCATCTTGAGCTTGAAGAGCTCGCCGATGAACTTGATGTTGCCGATAGAACGCCGCCGAGTAATGTTCTCGGCTTCCTGCAGCTCTACCTGAAGTTGGTCACGCTCCGTCTAATGGGACCAAGGAAACAAACCTCTTGAACAGAATTGAAACAGAAACTACAAGACGTTTCAGTAAAGAACTGGCATCACACTTACCGATCCAGCAGAGTCCAGCTCCTTCGGCTTCGTCTCAAACGCCAATAGTGAACAGAGGACCCTTTAAGTATTTTGTATCCACTGGTAGAGATGTTCAGCATCTCCTTCAGTTGTGACAAAACTAGATAATTAAAGACGTCATCCGTTGTTTTCACCGCTGTCAAATTACACAAAAACAACTGCAAAGGTAGAGCAGCAAACTTTGTGGAAAGGGGATTAAGCACCTTGCCCAAGGACACTTAGGCATGCAAATGGGGAAGACTGGGATTGTGCTGGTAACCTGCTTGTCAGAGGACTACCGCTCTAGCCCAAGATATTTGTTTTTTGACAGTCTTAGAGTTGACTCAGGGGATAATTTGTGAAAGTTGATGAAAGGACCGACATCAACTTTCACAACTTAATGGACTTGATTCTGACTAGGGTTGCAAGGGGCGGAACATTTCCAGTAAATTTCCAAGAAAGTTACCGGAAACATTCCATGGGAAGTTAAGTTCGGGAACTTAGGGAATTTTGAAGAAGAAAAAAACGGCGTATCGGCATCACGCACATGGGATGAATCTGCATGGACGAGAACAACAAACGCCGGTGCTGGAGTGAGCGTGAGAGGCGGAAAGGAGTGGAAACCCGGCGGCCCCTGCGTGTTCTCTGGTACCGGCTCCGTGCACCTGTGCGCCTGGCGAACAACGAACACCGCGTGACAAACTCCCCCCAACAGCTGGAGGAAAAGTGAAAGTGTTGTAGATTGAATCCTACTCTGCAGTGGTTTTAACTCCGCCCACTGACACCTACACATAGCGCTTAGCATGAGCCTCTGGGGACTAGAGCGTCACTTTGATGTATCAGTTATATTCCAGCACGCTCCCTCCATTTATTTTTCTTCTCATCGGTGATGAGAATATAACACGAGTAGAAAGGCTTCTACAGATACTTCCTTTCATACCAGAAAAAGGTCTGATGAGTGAATCCTTCCAGGTCCAACATGTCCCAGGACTCAGTGATGATTGGTCGAAATTTGGGGAATGAAAATGAAATAAGCCAATCAGAGGCTAGGTAGCGGCGGGGTTTGTCTTACCTGGGGTGTGAAAAAATAAAATACTTCCACAAAGATGAAACCAAACATTAGACCTCCTTTAATAGATATTAAATAAAAGCCGTCGACCTTTTACTAAATTGAACATGTTGAGAATATTTGAGAATACAAATTATACATTTAAATGTTAAACTTTATTTATAACTCCTGTTTATGTATATACAGAGTTATGTTAGTTTATCTGTGAACTTTATTTTGATTTTAAATAAAGATTATTTAAGGAAAACTGTGTGTGGTCCATGTGGTGTAAGAATAATATAATATCTCTATTTATTACGGACAAAGGTTCCTATTTTTGTATTTTTTATATTTTAACTTGCACACTTACACCACATTGAATTTGTTGTATGTGTAAACCCGTTTGGGAACAAAACCTGATGCAAATGACACGTTAACTCCTGTTTTCAACTACTGACATGGAAAGAAGAAAGTAGATCGGTGAGAGGGTACAGGACAAACGTCCCCTCATCCCTCTTTTCTTTGTGTAATCATAAGTCTGCTGTGTAATGGAAAATTTCACTGATCAATGTCTTACTACTGTTTTGACTGTTTTCTGTGCACTTAGCTGATACAACATTAATGTCTCCCACCTCCTGTTGACCTTTATTTGTGAAACTATTTGCTGGATTTGATTCCTCTTTTTGGAATAGTGATGCCAGACAGCAGATGATCCTGTCTGCTTTTTGTTTTGCTTCCTGTTCATCACATTGTATAAAAACCTTCCTTTTTAACTTCTCGTCGTTGCACTCTGAGCCATGTTGCTGACTGTGTAACCCTCTGCAGAGCTAATAATTAAAACTCGAAGGCAACTCCGGTCTGAGAAACTCATTACTTCGAAGCTAGATAAAGCTAGCAAGATACATTTCTACAACAAATTTGGCGTCACGAACAGGATTCCTTGAAAGATCGCCTGGACCCTAGAAGTCTTGGATGGTTGGCCAACCGGGAGAATAAATAAAATTTGGACTGGGGTTCTGGACCTTATTCACAGGGATCCAAAGACCTCTCTTGGTCATCTTATATCTGGTGAGATGTTGAAATTCAGATTTTTCATGACTGCTTGGAAGATTTCTCAAATAAAAACAGATATAGGACATATCACATTTATGGCTTTATTTGGCTTTATTTGGAATGGGTGTATTAGTCATTGTCTCTGGATTATTGTTGATGAAGTTTATCTGACCCATCCTCATGGCAATCATCCTAGTTGAATGCATTTTTCCTGTTTTGCCGTAGCAAGAAACAAGGATTCGTGGAGACGTCTGCGTCTTAAATTGAGTGTTCAAGGGAAATTGTGGATGAGTACGATTTCCTTCACTTAATTAGCAAGGTTGTGAAAATTGTGGATGAGTACGATTTCCTTCACTTAGTTAGCAAGGTTGTGAAAATTGTGGATGACTACGATTTCATAGAGCTTATTGATAGGATGGGTAACAAGGGAGTCAGGGACATCCAGACTCAGCGCATCCAAAGTGTGGACCCTATTGTTGCAAGAGTGAGGACGGGAAAGTCTGACATTTCTTCCAATATGGTCAAGAGACTTTGCTAATCCTCATAATAGGTCATTCAGTGTTGACAAAATGAATCTCCTAAGAGAAAAACCTACAAAAAGTCACAATGTGGAAAGACAGAAGATAAAAGAAATGTCTCGAAATGTGGGAAAAAATTAAAAGACTGTATGGACAGAAAAAATACTTAAAAAAAAGAAAAGGGAGATTAAAAGAACTGAGAAAGTAAGAAGAAATTACATAGATCTCTGTATCCTCCATTTACAGGGTGTGTCGGTCCTCTCCTCAATGCCTGCTTTCCTCCTCCTCAATGACAAAACCCTCCTCAATATGATGCAGTGACCAGACCAGACTTTACCAACAAACGAAGAGTCAGTCGCTGACTATCTGACTCTTCTGACTGTCCTGTTTGACCAGCAAAGCGGCACCACAACTGGTTGACCAACCGGGTGCTAATGATACACATCTGAAACAGGCCTTTCTGAAATGTCTGCTTTCCACTACGGGCAAAAAGATCAACAGATCCAAAAAGCACAGCTAACTTTGATGCAGGCTGTCAGCACTGGTTGGGCCCGGTAGTCAAGAAGGCGCCGAAAGCAGAGCCAACAACTTCACTGAACTTCAGTGAACTTCACTGAAGAGAGGGGTGCGGTAGCGGACTTAGCCATGGGAGAGGCTTCTCTTGACGACCCCAGCTTGCCAAAGATGATTGTTTAATCTGCAGACAAATAGGACTTTGGGCAAAGGACTGCCCCCAGCAGCAAGAGTATAGGGGGGGCAAGAACTTCCCTTTCTGACTGAAATACAGGAAGTTAGTGGGGAGCGGGCGGGGGGAAGGTGACTTGCCTGCCCACAGAGGTGCAGTAAAAGGGAAGTGAAACACACAGACACACAAACACACAATGTTAAATAAATTATGTATTTCAAGAAAATGCCTCAACTCGAACTGTGTGTTAATGGTCACAAACCCAACTTCATGGTTGACTCTGGTGCAGGTTATTCTGTGGTTAGGATGTCTGATTTATCCACATCTCCTGAAATGAGTGGTTGCTTTATTTTCTCTAAAGGCTCAACAGCAACAGTAAGGCAAAATTTCACAAAACCTCTCCTGTGCACGGTTAAATTTGACAAACATCCAATAAAGTTGAACATGATTTTCTGTTGTCTCGTTTATGAATCTCTGTTTTGGCTTTTTCCTGATGATTCTCTGAATGTGTCCAATATTGTTCGCTTGTAGACTCATCCATTGTTTTTGTTTTTGCTGGGACGACAGGGAAGAACACAACTGTGTTGCTGAACTTCCAATCCAGTGTTCACCACGACCTGACCTTTCTGACTACCCTCTTTCTAACTCTGACTTGACTCTGTATGTAATTGGGTCCTACTACTGTATGATTGGGTCCTATTGGGTCCTGCTACTAACTGTGTTGGTTTCTCTGTTTGTTCAGATAACGATGATCTCCTCTCGAGTTCTCTTCCTCAACACCTCTCACCTCCCTATGGAAGACCTCTGGTGCTATGTTCCGAACTGGTGTGTGGTATGGTCCTGAAAACAAACCCTGTTTGACAAAAACCTATCTTCCCTCATTATGCTAAGTTAGCTCACGGTAAAGATCATACGTCTAAAATGGGGTTGTTATCTATAATAACAGAACATTGGTTTACGAAAGGTTTCTCCACCTTTGCTCAAAAATACTGTCAGGCATGCGCAATCTGCAGCACACACGATGTTGAAAGGCCAGTGGATGTAACCAGCCAGGCAGCACACCCACCGCCTGTACGACCTTTGGAACATCTGATGATGGACTTCATAGAGCTATCACCATCAGAAGGTACATCTCACTGCTTAGTGATGGTCGACATGTGGTCAAAATGGGTTGAAGCCTTTGCTGCCTCAAAACAAACTGCGTGTGTGGTCACCAAGCCAGTGGTGGAGCTGTGGAATGAGAGAACGGCACGCTCAAAAACTATGCTCGCAAAGTGCTGTGAAGACACAGGTCTCACATGGACAACGGTCCTGCCTGTGATGCTGATGTACATGAGGATGAGAAAACGAACCAGGTCTAATCTTTCACCTTGTAAAAGTCTCATTGCATTGTTGTCCTTTTTACTTCTGTCAATAGACTTGTTTGATAATAATGATGTTGTGTAACCTGATTTCCTCCCACACCTTCAATTATTTTTTTGTACATGCTTGCTCAATTACAGGAAAGTAAATTTGTCTTTGCACAAAAAACAACTAGTTACCTATTGTGTCCTCATCATCATGCATCGTTTGTTCTAGAACCTCTCCGTGGTGGATGTGAACTCTCTACATACACAATGTGCATGGGTTGATGTTTCTTGACTGTTTTTAATTCGTGATCATATTTTTATATAATAAAAAGGAAAATTTCACTGATCAATCTTAATACTGTGAAGAATGTCTTACTACTGTTTTGACTGTTTTCTGTTGACCTTTATTTGTGCAACTGTGGTCTGGATTTGATTCCTCTTTTTGTAACAGTGATGCCAGACAGAAGATGGTCTACTACCTGTCTGCTTTCTGATGTGTTTCCTGTCTATCACATTGTAGAAGAACCTTCCTTTTTAACTTCTCGTCGTTGCACTCTGAGCCATGTTGCTGGCTGTGTAACCCTCTGCAGAGCTAATAATTATAACTCTAAGCCAAACCCGGTCTGAGAAACTCATTATTTAAAATCTCATGATATATTTCCACGAGAGCTGGTTCAGACCTTTGTCTTCGTTCTTCACCTTCACTCTCTCGAGCTGCTCCACTTTTCTCCTCCAATTCCTTGCAACACTCTCCAGCTCATTCTCCGTCTCACTCGCTTCGTCAAGCCAGGTAGGATTCTGTCTTAATCAACTCGTCCTTGTGTCTCACGTCCTCCTCCAGCTTCATCTGTTCACTTCTCAGTTGGTGAACTTTCTCCTTCAGAGATGTGTGTCCTCTGTTGACGGCCTCCAGCTTCCTGCAGCTCAGTCCTACAGTTGGAGTTGTCTCCTGCTGCAGCTTCACCTCCAGCATCTCTGCTCGACTCTTCTTCAGCTCACTGGCAAGACAAAAAATGTAAAAAAAAACAACAGAAGAATACGGAAGCGTATTGCGTTCATTTTTATTTTTGGAATGTAATACGCTTCTGTAGAAGAAAGCTTATTTTAAGTTCTAAACATATTTAGGGTGTTTTTTTCTCACTTTCTGTACGTCACAGAAAGTGACATCATCCTGCAGCGCACATCATCCTGCAGCGCACATCATCACCTCACATCATCCTGCGGCGCACCCCTTCCTGCGGTGCACCTCATCCTGCAGCGCACATCATCCTGTGGTGCACCTCATCATGTGGCGCACATCATCCTGCTGCGACCTATGGCGACCATTACATTATGCAAATAGGCGATGACGTCATTTAGCAACATCTAGCGACTTCTAGGACAGCCAATAGCTACTTTCCTTACTGAGGAGTTGGCAACACTGACCGGTTTTGCCAACACTAACTATCCCCTGCATGTTTCTCCGTCCTGCCTCCACCTGAGCCGTCATGGATCTAATGGAGGAGGGAAACCTGAGCTGTGGAGTTAAAAACTGTAGCTTGCCAGGCTTCTGGGGAAACTGCTCCAACCAAGACTGCCAGGAGGAGGAAGCAATGTCTGGATTGATCTTCCTTGGTGGGTATAACAATGGTGATGATACTGTAGGCGATTTTAAAATGATACATCCAGCTACTCTCATTACTATTATTAGTTATACAAATATAAAATACAACTTCAACCTTTATCTGAAAGACAGAAAATGTAAACATTTTTCTATTATAACAAATTAAACAAATTATTAAAGAATTGCCAAAAAAAACTGAGAGCTGAGATGAATATACATTAAATAAAAAGCAGTTGCTTAGCTTAGCATAAAGACAGGTTAATCCTCTTAGCCTGATTCTGTTGATAATCAATAAACAGATCCTCCTCCCAGCCCCTTTAAATATCACCAATTAAAACGTTATATATTGTTATCTAAACACATGCACACAAGCATTTGAATAAATTTAAAATCACACCACATATTAAACTGCCCAGTTGCTCCCGTCTGTTTCCAGTGAACACGATGAATTACCTCTGCAATATTTTAACTGAAACTGTAAAAACAATCTGGAAAATTAATAAAGGTGCTGGAGGAAATGTGAGTTATAAAATGAATAATAAATAAATATATATATATGTGTGTGTGTGTGTTTTTCAGATTTAGATATGCAGTACAGTATATTAAAATTAATTGGCAGAACTTGGCCAGAAAGCTTCAGCAGAATGATGCAAATTAATTTTAGGTTAAAATTATAAATAACAGTAAAATATTCCTCCTATTTTATATTGATATGATCACTGGGGCTGAAAATGTTGCTGAGCTATGGAGAAAACATTTAGAGGATATTTTTACCTGACTCCATGTTGTTTCTTATATTTTTTATACTAGTCTTTCACAGTAGCTTAGGAAAAAACTGATAAAATATCTGCCAGTAGTTATTAGAACAAATTATTTCTGTGAATGTATTTCAGTTCAGTCCATTGTGGACTGAACTGTGTAAATTTGTGATTTTACTGCAAATCAATCATCAATATTTCGTTTTCTAGTGTGTGTGACAGTGATTTGTTTCACTGATAATCTTCGGCCTTCTTGGAAACACAATGACTCTTCTGTATAGTTTGGCTTCGCCCAAACATGAGAAGCTCCGCCTACCTCTACCTGAGCAGCATGGCTGTTAGTGACCTGCTGATCCTCCTGCTGCTGCCTCAGGATATATATGAGGTGCCCTCACATATATAATACTTGTATACCTTTTAGTTTCAGTTCACTGTGATTTGACCAGAAACTTATGGTTTGGCTGAATGTGCACTAAACGGATTGTGTCTCTTCCAGCTCTGGATAGAATGGAAGTTAGGAGACTTCATCTGTAAGATGACCACGTTCCTGTCACAGTGCTGGGAGTGGAGGAAGTGGAGGAAGTGAAGAAAGTGGATCATATGGGAGAGGACACACATTGCACTATCTCAAAATCCTCATTCTCCTCTGGCACCGGGTTGGCCATGATAATTCTCTACAAACTGTACGTCCTGGTACCCCTGTGCATCCTAGGACTGGTCTACATCCTGATTGGACGGACTCTGAGGCTCCGTCCACAAAGCAGCCGTAAAGACAAGAGTCACCGACATGCAGTCAAGATGCTGGGTGAGAAACACAATCCAACACACACACACTTAGGTTCTGAATTTAGCTTTAACTAAACAAAACTGAAAAACAGATGAACAGGTTTAATACTTTGTCTTCATCCTGGCTTGCACATCTGGAGTCAGAGCTTTATCCTCCAATAGATAATCAAAACTAAATACAGCGGAAAAAGAACACACTAGTTTTATAAGAACCACATAAAATGACAGAAACCGTCATTCAGAATATATCTGTGTATTTTGACTTTTTAGATTGGTACATGTCCCACCTGTTAAAATCAAGGTGCAGGACCTGTAGCCAGCCACCAGGGGGCAATCGAGGTGCTTGGGCTTCACTTTTGGGGAGCAGTCATGTTGTCCATCTTTATTTCCAGCTGTGGGTCAATTTTTATGGGCTGCATCACAGCAACACGAGTAGAAAGGCTCATACAGATGCTTCCTTTCATACCAGGAAAAGCTCTGATGAGTGAATCCTTCCAGGTCCAACATGTCCCAGGACTCATTGCACTTCGGTGACGAACTGTGTCAACTCAACTAACGGCTCACATGTTAAAACCAAGGGGCATTAAGCTTTCTGTCGTGTCCAACTGTGTCCTTCTCCCTGTGTTCCATCAGGTGTGATCACCTTGACCTTCGTCCTGTGCTGGTTGCCCTTGATCGTCGCTCTGACCATGACCTATGTTTCTCAAAGAGACAGTTCAAACAATATACACAATAACACACACACTGACAGTACACACAGTAACGCACACACTGACAGTACACGCAATTACATAGTGACTGAAACACACTTTAATTTTTTCGTGGTCGCCTCGATCCTTTCCCGTCTCAGTGCTGCCATCAACCCTATGGTGTACAACCTGATGTCCGCCAGGTACAGAAATGCTGTGCGTAGCCTCATGCACACGCACTGTCTCACACCATCTCACTGACCGAGCACGTCGCTCTCATCAGGATACTCCACAACCACTTTGTAGACATATAGGCACAGGAAACCACAGCAGAAACACAAGGTAGCTGTGATGATCACTGGTAGTTTTGCAACGACCATATTAACAAACTGAATTCAGCTGCTTTCAGACCTGCACTGAATTAACATATCATGAGCTTTGACTGTATAAGAAGCTAGCAATATGCTAACACACAGCTAACCCAGCTGCAGCAGTCATTTACAGATTTTCTCTGACAGTAACATTCAGGCGTTTCGGTTGTGTTCACATCGACCAATCTTCACAAAAATTGATACACAGGTGTATTATGACCAGTCAAACAAAAAAATGTAAGGGGCAATTGAACAACGCTACAGGTAGCCTGCTATTTTGCATTTAGTGGCTATATTGGCCATATTCCACATTTTTACTTTGAGCTACTTGGACCAGGGCTTTCATCAGATCAACTTCGAATTGAGATGAGTGTCATCACAAGATGGAGATAAAAAGTTATTACAAGATCGATTTTTCGTCACACGGTGTGACCGTGGCGTGGTGTCAAAGTTTGATTACACGCCATTAAAACACAACGTTCTGTATCGCAGACATACATTGACCATGAATCCTTTGATGCTGAGCCGTAAACAAACAACTCCACTCCTGCAGTGACAGTGGTCAAAGCTAATTTATTAATGACGTTTGTGTGTTCAAATTAAAACTCTTTTTTAATGGTGATTTATATGTACTCCGACTATTCAACAATTAAAATGTGAACGGCTGAGTTCTTTATTGTTAAACATTGCTCACTTAAAAAGGAGGTCTAGTCTATTGTAAAAAAAAAAAAAGCTTTCACTTTTTCATTACTGTACACTGTACTCAGTGTGTGAACTGCAATTATTGAGTGAATGCATGTGTACAAAAAAATAGAGGTAAAGGGATAGTAAATCCAAAAATGAAAATGCGTTCATTGTCTATTCACCACTATGTCGATGGAGGGGAGGGTGAAGTGTAGGAGTCCACCAAACACTTTCGGAGCTTCAGGGGTAAACAGTGGTGCAGCCAAATCCACCAGATGAGGCAAATGATGACCGATTCTTCAAACAGAAAAAAATACCTGACATTCACATTCGTATCAAAATGTATTTCACTTACTGGAGAAGGATTCAGCGTAAATCTTGAAATATGACAAATCCCCATGACACAAAAAAACGTATGTGTAAATGACGAGTGTTAAAAGTGAGGTCCATGTCGTCTGTCATCACACAAGGTACATTCATATAAGGTCTTGATAATCCACTGATCTACAGAAAAAAAGAAACAATTTCATAAATTACATGAGGCCAGGTGACAAAGTTTCCATTAAAGTCATCATCACACACTTCACTATAAAAACACTGTCAGGGAATTTGTGAAAAATGTGTTGTTTGATGAATTTTATACCTGACCACGTGTCTCACAGAGAGGTGTGAAGAAGGCCACTGCAGGAAGGCTTTAGATCAGGAGGTTTTGTGGTTTGTTTGTTTTTTGAGTTAACATCCCTGGTGTTGTGATCAGATAAACCTTGAGACAGTCTCCCAGTAATCCCCACCTGACTTCCTGTGACCTTAATTTATACCTGTTCCCTCCCATTTGGTTTAATACTTGGGCTTTCTATTGCACTTGATTCTGTTTGGTGAACCTGTTTACATGCATGATGGACAAGGAATCTTCTGTACAAACTCATGTTGTAATAAACAAAAATATTAGTTGTTGTAATAAAGTGAGGCTCATCAAGTTAATTATTTCATTCACCACATAGATTACAAAGTCAGCCATCTTTAATCACATATCTCTGCCTAAGAATGTATTCATCAATCACAAAATCTGAGAAATTAAGGCAGTGCCTTTTCAAAATCTGCCTTTTCTCGTGTCCTGTGTTAATACTACAGTGCTGAATTATTCCTTATTATAAGTGAGTCCTCCTCAAACAGTTCTACAATATACAGTCACTTCTTTTTGTTTGTGTGCTGGATGTTGTGCAAAGAGCTTTTTATACACAGTCTGTGGTGCGAACAGAAGTTAGACAACTTTGTGTTCATCCTACCATGTCTATCTGCAATTCAGATTCAATAGCCAATCTTTTTCATAAAATAAAATTGTGGTGTTCAAATTGTATTAATATTAACATATTGCACATCAAACCCGGTACTGCACTTTTCTCAGGGAGATTTAACATTGACTTTATGTACTTACTCATTGTGAGGGGTGAGGGAGATGGCTGACTGTGTGACTTGTCGCCTCACCATCTGGTTAAATGCTTCAAGCTACAAAAACAGGAAAAGAAAATCCTGAAGACAGTTGTTTCATTTTCTATTCAGTCAATTTCAATTTGATATGTGTGCAGTACTGATACCCTGTCTAGATTCTACTACATTTACTTTGTACATAATTGCATTATTGATGAGGGTTTATCCTCTGTGCACCATGAATGTCTTCACTAAAATCCATATAGTTTTCAAGAAGTTTCAGTCTAGTCCTGGTGGGCCCACAAACTGACATCATCATCCACAGAGCCAAGCAGCTAGCTAGTCTTATTTATGTTATGGTACTTCATCAAAATATTATTTCCATATTTCCTTCAATCTTATAGATCTGTTTCAGTAATGACAAATATCAGCTTATTTTCTACAGGACCATCTGGAGCACTTCAAAAACCCACAGTCGCATATTAATGTTTGATTGATTGAATTATTAGAATTTTTGTAAAAGATGTAAAAGAAATTGTTTCCTTGTAGTCTGAACTGAAACGTGTCTGCTAATGAATGACAGAACTTCACCTCCTACATGAGAAGGATGAGGAAGTTTATAAGTCCATTCCTCCACTCACCTTTTTCCTCAGGTTCACCTTTATTTCTTCCTCTGATGTCAGTCTTTTTTCCCTCCTCCTCCGGTGGCAGTCTTTTTTGCCTCCTCTTCTGGTGGCAGTCTTTTTTCCTCCTCCGCTAGCAGTCTTTTTTCCTCCTCCTCGGGTGGCAGTCTTTTTTCCTCCTCCATTGGCAGTCTTTTTTTCCACTTTTGGCTGAGCGGTTTTTTAAATTACTTTCATTTAAATTCCTTTTGTTCCGCCTTCTTCTGGCTCGAGCGCGATTTTTTGGACTTTCTTTGAGCTTCTGAATATTTACTTGAACGTGGTTGATTCCACGTTTGACGCATTTCTGTGTTAACTGTATTTATGACCTGCAGGCAGCGTTTGCCAGCTGATCCAGCCTGGCCTTCACTTGTAGACAAGTCTGGATTCACAAGCAAGTTAATGTCCTTAAATGCTGATCTCGTTCTTTGCCATTTATGAAGAGGGTAAACAATGTTTGGTGCTACTACCGATTCAGGAAAGTAATGGTCTGTGACCGGTGGATAAGGATACCCTCTGACATTAAGGGGGGGAGGAACAACCCCCTCCGTGTATGTGGAGTAAGAATTAGTGGTAGCACCGTCATAGTCAGTATACCTGGAGCCCTGGGGCAAAGTGTAATCTGAAAATTCTGACAAAGAAGCAGGGTTGGCATTGCAATAAACTTGTTCTTGATAATACTGATAAACATAAGAAGAGTCTTCTCCTCTGTCTTCGTCTTCGTCTGTGTCCATGTCTCTGGGCCTCTGAGCTTCCTCGCTGTCCTGGTTGCCATCTCCTGAGGTAACTGCATTCAGACTCTCTCTTTCGTTCTGTACACCAAGTGTTAAAGGGATATTGGCGTGAGAGGCTTGGGATATAGCTCACCTCTGTCCGAACTTGAAGAGGATGACGATGAGCTCCTGCAATGTTTGTCGGAGGCTCTCTGTGGACTCTCTGCTCCACTCGGCTGTCAGCATCAACCCTGCCCTCAGGCTTCTTTCCATATAGCCTCTCCTGAGTCCGGTCTGCCAGTTGCTCATCTCCTCCACTTCCAGGCTCAACCCCAGAGTTTTTAAGTATGTTCTGCAGCTGCTCATGCTGCTCATCCATCTTTTGGGGTTCTTCCTCTTTCTTCTTCTTCTTCTTCTTTTTACTGCTGGAGGAGACTGTGATCCTCTGCTGGAACATAAAGAGCCATCTCCTTTGTCATACTTCTTCCTCTCTTCGTCCCCACACAGAGGGGGACTGTTATTGAGGGATTTTTCTCTACTGGCAAGCTGGTCCTTCTCGCTCCATCGTCAGTCCCACTGCATCCCGGCAGCGAGGTCTCTGCTGTGTGATCCCCGGCTCTCACCCATTTCGACTTGTCCTCCACAGCAGAAGGCTGAATGTTGAAGATCTCCTCACCTAAAGCAAGATTCTCACCATCTTCATTGACAATCCTGCTGAGCAAGTCAATGTCCACCCCTTTGTTGAGAACACTAAGGAAGCGCTGGAAACCCATGTCCCCTGGTCTCCTCCTTGGCTGGTGAAGTTACTCTTTGGCTGGGAGGAGGCGGTGTAACTTCAGGGACCTGGGAAAAGTAACAGATACAGAGACTTCACTTATTGTAAAAGGACACCCAGGTCTTCATAGGCTGTTAGTCAGAGTGTTTTCGGGCTCTAACCCTTTGTCAAAACAAGCTGCCTTTCTCTCAATGACAGCAAATCTGAGAAGTCACCTGCCAGCTCTGTGCCCAAGTGAGGCAGCAGTACAACAATATAGCTTGTGTTGCACTACACAATAAGCCATTGTGTAATAGCTATGAGGGGATTTCATACGTTTTAGTGTTTACTTAAAACAAATTACAAACCTCTGTGTTTGGTGGCATCACGTGGGGGTCTCTGAATCTCTGCTTCATTAATGCCTTCACTCTCAGTTTGAGGGGATGATCTTCAAGGATCAAATCATCCTTGGAGGAGTTCATTCTCCTCTTGGGTGACAGGATCTGAGCATGAACAGATGAAGCAATAAGACAATGTACAATATAGATATATACATGATAACACATTTATCAATTTATGGTTAAATGGTAAATGGTTTTGTAATTATATAGTGCTTTTCTAGTCTTGGTGACAACTCAAAGCGCTTTACAGTATAGTTGTACATTCACCCTATTCACACACACACATTCATACAGTGCATCTAATCGCAGCACTTAGTTATGCTATGGGGGGCCATTCAGAGTTCACAATCTTGCCCAAGGAAACTTTCGCATGAAAATGGGTCAGACTGGGGATCGAACCGCCGACCTTCAGGTTGGAGGACGACCACTCTATCCCTCAGCCAAAGCCGCCCATTTATGCTAGACACTGTCTATTCTCATTGATGTTATCAATATTTTTGTTTTGTTGATTTGCTTTGCTGCAAGTGACATGTGTCACACTTCTGTCTGTCCCGAGAGAGAGATCCCTCACAGTCTCTCTGAGGTCTTTCCTGTTCAAAGGGTTGTTTTTGTAGTTTTTTCTCCCTCTTTAGGAGCAGGGGATGTCACACATTGTTAAGCCCTTCGAGGGAATTGTGGCTGTACAAATAAAATTTATCACATGACAGTCCATTACCTCGAAAGCACTGTTTTCTCACAGTTAAGCTTCTGTTATAAAAGAGCTGATTGATTACTGGATTAATCTACAACTGTACTGATCCAATGTGTAAGATTAAGGTGAAAGGAATCTATTGACAGATATTTAATATAAAGCAATCCTAGAGATGTTTTCACGAGTGTGAGTCATTTAAATTATACATTTTTTGTTGTTTTTACCATAGAATGGGCCCTTTATTTCTTATACTTTATATTTACATCAGAGGGGGTCCCTATATGGAAGCCATCATGTTTCTTGTAGTAGCGCAGAATGGACAAACTAAACACCCATCGAGCTTTTATGAAAACTGAAGGCTACCACAGGTTCTCTTTCATGTTTGGAAGGGGAGGCTGAGGTGAGGGGTATTCAGCTGCCACATGACAACCCACCACTTTATGTCACACAATTTTACACACTGCAACTGTTAATACTCACCTTTGGCCAAATGCTGAGAGATTGCCGCTGCTGCAAAATGATATTGACTCGGTCTTGAAGGCATTCCCCGTTGCTTGTGTTTGCATCGGAGGAGAGGCCTGGCTCCAAAGCTTTCAAAGCGATGGAAGCTTTCTTGAGTATTATTTTCTGCTTAATCTCTGTCAGCTCTTTACACTTTCTTGCGAGCTCCATGTCATTCATTTCTTCAGCCGCGTTGACTCCGCTGCGGTTGTGTGCTTCATCAGCCGGGTATCTTGAGTATTCGCAGTATGTGTCACAGCCATTGTAAGATCTTGAGGTGTTTCTCATGCTGTTACTAACATCACCGTCACTTGGGTGCAGATGTTCTCCCCCCCCCCCCTCCCCCCCCCCCCCACCGTAGTGGATTCGTGGTTCAGTCAGATCAGTGTGTGAACTTCCTGTAAAGATGGGTAGAAGTGTGTTAGCATTACCTGTAGTTATTGTAGTGAGCAGGCGGTAACTTACATCTGACTCGGTCTAAACAAGACGTGCTCACACAGACACACAATATTCCAGGGACCCAGACATTACTTTAGCTTGTGTGTCGAGAAATCACCGTTACAGTTTCTAAACAGAAGCTAAATTACATCTATACATGCTTTAATATTCATGGTTGGACTAATCATAAACCGAGCAGACTGCAAACCCACTAAACACTGTTTGTGTAGCTTAGCTTGGCAGCTAACAGACTGTTTACCTGTTACGATTCCTCAAGCGGTGCACGGTTCTTCTCTCACATCGCGGAGGAAAATGCTGTTTTTATGAAAGATGTTATAATGAAAATTGTTATTTAAGAGTGAGAAGTCCAAACTGGTATGTGATGAGTTTCAACAGGAGATTAGGAAGAGTAGAAAACTGCTTTGAGAGACGAAGAGAGGAAGCTGGGAGCTCGCTATGGTGCTGAAAAATACACTAAAGCAGCGACGCCTCCTGGAGGGAGGGCAGACTACAACCAGATACCCGAGGCGTTGACATGTTCTCGTTTCTACCTTCCAGCTCACTAAAAGCCCGTGATGGACATCAACACGTCAAGTCACTCTCCTTTCTGCGAAGACAGTTCACGAAGCGTTTGATAATGAATAATAAAACTGTTAATGCCACTGAGCCTGTGTTCACTATCAACACATTTCAAAATCTGGCCTTGGTTAAATCAGTGACCGCCATCAGTGACAGCGCACGTTTGTCTGTACCCAAATGTAGTGATCCAATCTTACAGGCAAATAGGATAGTTTTTTTTAACTCTCTTATCTTTTATAGACCTTCTCCTGGTGTACTGTGGTCATAGAGATACAACGGATTCAAGACCTTTGACCCGAAAAATCTAAGTCAATCATTTGACTTAATTTGAAGAAATTCCCTCAGCATTCCTTTTATTTCAGTAAACCCAGTGCTGGCACTAGCCCATAAAAATAGATATGCTCAGTACTTGCGAGTAACTGTAATGCCTTTTTTTGGTAACACTTAAATAGTAGAGCTGAACTGAAGACTCTCAAAACTGGTTGTAAATGTTCCTTTCACTAATAGCTAATAACTTTGTAATGCTGTAATTTGTGAAGTTTTAAAAAGTGAAATAAACTCATTAGTGAGGACTGAATAAAAACAGCTTCTGACAGGTAACTGTCATTTTTGTCACTGTACAGGCTAAATATAATTATTTATTATCCACATTATGTCTGCTAGCAAAGACAGTGTCTTGCTCAAGGGGACTTTGGTTCCAAGGATTTGAGATGATGTAGTGATTTAAACCCATGGTCACTGTTCAGTATCAATAAAATTACAATTACATAGCTATTTACTTAGAACCACTGTGTTTATTATGCAAGATGGATATTAACAACAGTTTTCTGAGCTGCAAAAACACATTCTGTTTATGTTGCATTTCATTAGGATGAAGGCGGTATCCTCCAATAAGACATTTGCAAACAAAACGAATTTCAACCAAAATTAGTGTATTACATTAATAAACAAATTTTAAACCATAGAATGAAGAAGCTGACGCTATCGGATGTAACATTAAAAAAACCTTCAATGTTTTTCTTTAGCCTGATGCTGTGCTGTGGTTAAAGGACAGACTGAGTAATGGACTCGGCTTCTGAGGGTTTTTGTAAATACTTGTCATTAACTACTATTCATTTCCTCAGCTTCTCTTGTCCTCATGATTCCTGGCTTTACTCTTTACTTTACAATTCATATTAGAACGTGTGATTTGGGGTTAAAGCAGGACATGCTCAAGGCCCAAACTGTTTACTCTAGGGAAAATCATCTACAATACTACAGAGGTTTAAGATAATTGTGTGACTATCAGTCAATGTCAGTGTTCACAGAAACTCACAATGTGTATCTTTCTTCATCCGGGTTGTTTGGTTTCGATGACCTGCAGACACCTTGGCCTTGCCTGCGTTTTGAATTTTTGTGCTGTGTTCAGTGGCTGAAGTGGATTCATACCTTCCTGGTTAAAAAGGGCTGACTGAGGATTACTAATGTGTTGTGGGAGTAGATGACTGGTTTGGGTGAATGCTGCCGGAAAGATGTTCATAGGCCGGATGTTGGGATAAGGGATGTAGGGAGGCAAAAAAAACCCAGGTCTAACATGGGGGAAATTCGGGGGCGGGTTGGGGGGCAGAGATTGAAGTAGAGCTGGGTATGGCAGGTGTGAGTAGTTCACTGGAGAGTATGTCGGTATCGCAGGTGTAAGTGGTGATTGTAATAAACTGTATGTGGTGCTGGGAGAAAATGTTTGTAATGCAGCAGTGCTTTCCTGGGAGTTGGTTTCACATTGCTCACTGTCTTTTAAAGAACTACTGCTATCATTCTGGTCATATTCAACAGCTTGATGTACCTGAATTTGATGTACCTCTGTTACATCCCTCCGAGCACTGCCACTACACGAGTCTTTTTTTACGTAACTGTCCCGAGTCAGGGAGCTGAAATTAGATCTGTTTGATGATGATGATCTACTGCGATGTCTTTGAGAAAATGCTCGCCTTTTGTCCCTTTCTGTATAACCTCCATGATGGCGGCCCCTATCACTGTCCTTCTTTCCGTATAAACGCTCCTGGATTCGATGTGACATTTGACCCAATTCCTCTGATCCCAAATCCATGCCGATGGCCTGCAGAACATCTTGCATCTGCCTGTGCTTGTGCTCATCTTCAGGGGTCAGGATGGTGTTTCCCACCACTGAAGGAGACCTGGATCTACTGGTCAAACTGTAGTAGCTTTGTCCGGCATCTCTCCTGAGCAAGGATTTTTCATCAGGTGGAGAGTATCTCTTTGGGCTGAAGGACCTGTGATGAGGCTGTGGAGACGCCGGTCTCTGGGATCCTTCGCTCTCAGTCCAGCAGTGGTTATTTTGGTGGCTTCCTTGTTGCCTCCTAGCAGAATTGGGTGACCACTGACGTTCTTCAGTGTTGAAAGATACTGGAGAACGTTGTTCATCTTTGACTTCTGGAGGGGTCTGAGCCACAACTTTGTTGAGCATGGCAACGTTCACACCCTTGTTGAGCAAATCGAGGAAACGCTGGAAACCCTTAGTTGAATTCTGCTCAGGAACAGTAAGACCCTGGTTGGGGATGTCACTCTCGAAAGACTGAGGAGAAACACAAAGAAGAAACCATAGTTTATAGAGTTGATAACTGCAGACTGCAGACATTTCCCGCTGGCCAGATGGTCTTTTTGGCCTTGAACTGAGAACGATCAGCTTTAATGTTGCAAGCAGGAATGGGTTGACGGATCTTTAAATCCAGCTATGGTCAGAAGAAAAAAGGAAAGGTGGAGCAGGGAGGGAGAGAATTAGGAAGAGAAAAGCTCTTGCCATATGAGCGAAATTTTTTCCAGGAAGGTACAAGGTCAGTCAAGTGACACTCAAACTGTCCAGCAGTACAGGACCGCTGTCAAACCAGCCTCCACTTCAAAACACATGGTCTAACTAGTCTCAACTCATTTCATGGTGCGGATTGTAAAATATAGGCAACAAAATAACAGACATACAAACTACCTGTTTCCAAAGACTAATTTCCCTTCACAATGACAGTTTACCACCAAGAGGTCTGGTGCTTTGCGTGATAATGATTAAGGCTACTCTCTTAAGCCCCCCAGTTCAGCCAAGCACCTCTTATACATTAAATTGTTGTCAGTCTAAAATCTTGTAAAGAACCATGGCCATTTCTACACAAAGATCATCATGGTAGCAATCTTACTGGTTTTGTGCTTCTAAATGCTCTTCTGAGTTACAAAGTCCAGGGGCAAAGCAAAGCAGAGATAGTGGCTCACTGACTCCCACACGTAACTCTACACCTAAAGACCCGGAAACACCTCATTGATGCCATTGTTACTGTGGCAACAATGGCAGCTGAATAATCATCAATACTCATCGGAATATGCAATATGAATGCGTCCGAGCGGAGAATCTCCTGCTGCATTGTTCACGTGTGAAAGGAAAACTCTTGAGAAAGTCTGGACCCAATTCTGTTGACATTCTCTGGAGTCCATGTCTGAAATCGCCTCCAGAGAATCTAAGAGTTCATGGTTTTACAGGCAAATGCCAGAGTCGATGTGCTGTAAACAAAAACATGTAATGTCCGCAGTGGAATGCTAACATAAATTCACGCCTCTACATGCTGCACCCCCCTGACCTCCATAGATTTCAGCTGTAAATTCGGCTGAGATTTCAGCGATTTCAATGCGGTTGACCAAACAATCTTGTATGTGAAAGTTAAACTCCTGAACTCCTGAGAAAGTCTGCACAATTGGGTGCAGACATTTTCCAGAGCTCATGTCAGAAAACAGCTGAAGAAACATAGTTTCATAAGGGGATGCACAATTATAACCTGTGAAAAAACCCACCTGCCCACAAGGTTCGTTTAATGGAACCCCTTTTCTATTTTGACGATGATACTCATGTCCTTTGGAACGGCAGTCATTCTTCTCTCTAGGTTGGCCACAGGTCTGTTCAATGTAGAGGAGATTTTCATTAAAAAAAAAACAGCATAGATGTGAGATAACAGAGCACAAGGATTTTTAAAGACATATTGTGTCCTCATAATGCTAACACTCAGGCAGTTTCCATTGTGTCTTACCTTTGTAGAGCGCTCTTGTGATCCAGTCCGCTCTTGTGATCGAGTCCTCTCTTCTGAATGATCCCATCTCCCTTTGTGATGATCTTTGTCTTTGTAATATACAGACGATTTGTAATCATCGTGTTGTCTATAGGGATACTCCTCATGTCTGTGCCTGTGTCTGGAGTCCTGAGAGGGTTTCCTGTATTTGAGATCTTCATCCTGTGGAAGCGCACGTTCAAAATCCTTGGGTGCACGTTTATGTGAAAAACTGTCGGGTGACTGTCTGTGCTTTCTGTCATCTGGTTCACGCCTGTACCTGTAATCGTCTTCATGATCCTTTGCATACCTTCGCCTAGTCTTGTCAGCAGCACCCCAATCAGGTGAAGACATGCGTCCTCTCACTGGGCTCTTTCTGTTCCCGTCCCTGCTCACTGTGTCTTTACCGTACCACCTCTTAGGTGAGTCGCTGTACCCACTGGTATTGTTTGTCTTCTCGGCGCTGCTGTGTCCATCCCCCCCATGTTTCTGATAGGAATCCTTGTGAGGATCACGCCTATATTCCCATCTGTCATCATAGTCGTCCCGCTGCCTTGCACTTCTGTCCCCGTACGGCCGCCTGTTACTGTGCTCGGCCCTGTTTGAGTACATCATCTCACAGCGACTTCAGCAGCTGAATGAAAGTCAAAGACAGCAGCAAGAAAGAGAAGCACTTTTAAAATCATGAGATTTAAACACAAGTGGTACCACATGAACATGGATCGTATTATGTCCCGTCGATGTAAAGGACATCAGGGGCGCAGGCTGCACATCGCAGCCTTCAACCGATGACTAATAAAACCAATCAGCCGTAATTGTTTCATTACGATTCTAACGAAAACGTGAGTTATGGCACCACTCTACCTTGATCTAACTATTGGCGATATAAGGAGAACACAGCTTCTACTATTTGCAGGCAGCTACTTATCTAACATGTAGATAAGTAGCTAGCGAATTAGCTTTGGTGCGTATCATCGACAATTTTCTCAAGGTTATTTCCAGGTAATTGCGACACATTTGTGCAATGTTAACGTTTGTAAGCTGGTAAATGAGCTGCAGTGAAAGCTAAACTGCAGGGATGGTTGAACTAGCTAGTTAGCAATGGTCACGAAACCTTTTGGTGCACAACCAAATGGTTATATTACCTTCTCCTCCGGGCGACTCCACTTCCTTCAAGGGGAAACCAGGAGGAAATAGCAAAACTATGCTTGGCAACTTATAGAAGTCAAACCCAAACCAAACAGCTTGAAGTTAGCCCACATTTAAAGCCGAGGGCTCACTGGCAGGAAGATACATCACCACCATCACCAATGGGTTGTTTCACTGCTTCGCCAGCACTGCGCATCAGAAACGAGTTGTTTCATATACTGCCACCTCCTGGCTGGAGGCTGCAAGTTCACACCGGACGCGGAAGCGACGCCGAAGCGAGGCGTAAGCGCAGCGCCAATCCTCTGGCTCCCATCCACTCCCACGTTAAATCGTTGTGCTGAACACACCGGACGCTGAAGCGTAGCGTTGAGCCGCGGCTGCCTCGCACCGTGCAGCGATCGTTTCGGCGTCGAGTCTATTTTTTCCGCTGGACGCGAGCGTATCGCACCAGGAAACACACTGAAAAACGATTTTATACGATATTGACGACAAATATGCATCCCATACTTTGTTTTCACCCTCTGTTGTCCTGGAGTTTTAATTTGACCACTTTTACCGACCACATTATTAAATGTCCCCCTCTGCCCATCCACTACAGCCACACAAGCAGTGATACAGATAAAAAGAGAGAGGGGGGGGGGGGGCTACGTATTCTCCACATAGGCTTGAGTGGAGAATACGTAATTTACCCCCGAACACCGATTTTTTACGGAGCAAACAGCGAAGTTCTTCAACATGGATGACATTAAATTAATAATTGAAGTGGAGAAATGCAGTGAGTTGTATGATCCTCGGAACATGTTGTATAAAGACAAGACTAAAAAGGACACATGTTGGGACGCTGATGCAGTTAATTTTGGAGCAACAATTAAGTAGATGCTTGAAAAAAAATATGAAATGCCGTTTTTACTGCAGGCTGATAACAGCGGCGCTTCGGCGTCGCTTCCGCGCCCGGTGTGAACCCGGCGTAACGTTACAGAGTAAAAACATTTTATTTGTATATTGTTATATTATTGCTATATTGGTATGTATTGTTTACTAAGTCTTGCCAATAGATACAGTGTGGGTTTCTACACATATCAGCTATATAATAATAACGTATATTTCCTTTCCTCTAAATTAATATTATAGTAATGTAGTTATTCTTAAATATTTACTGATTTAGAATTTTTAAAACAAAGCCACTTTCAACCAAGCAGGAATTCAAGATAAAAAAAGAAGCGGGATTTGAAGAAGGAAAGCATTTGTATTGAATCCAATGTCCCAATATATCAACAAACATCTGAGTATTAATAATGTGACAGTATTTTGAAATTACCTTTAGTGCTTTGTACCACTTAATCCTTGGAAAGTGGCTGCAAACAAGGATTACTTTAAACATTGTGAACTGGATTTTGAAATGTTATGTATATGTCATTATGTTGAATTCATTTAAAGTAACAAATCTTTAAAAAAAAAAACTATTACTGCGAGAGAAAAAAAGCGTATTGAACTTATAATTTCCGAATTTCATATCATTATCAGAAATATATATAAATCATAATTTGAATCCCTCCCAATACTGGATGCACAAAAATCTCCACTTAACAAATATAAGCATATAAACCACCTAAAGGAAACTCTATACTATTAACTATAAATCTGAATATCATTGCCTCATGTCCCTTTTATTTTATATTTTGATTCAATTATCATTTTGATACCTCATCTCTCTCTTCTTTTATATTCCTCATGTTATTATATTATGTCACTAAGTCAGTCATGTTATAAAAAAAAAAAAAATAAAAGCCATCTGGCCCGCGAAGCGGTTTTCTATTATCTATCATATCACTGTGTGTGGAATTGGCAAATTGGCGCCCCATGCAACTGCAGCGTCCCTGCTTGATGCTGTGTGAGAAAGGGGAAGGGGAGGGGGCGCGGGGGGCAGGGGGATTCACTGTATAGAGCAGTGACTATCAAACTGTGTGGCGCGCCCAATGTTTTAACGTCCGCATCTCTTTAACGTCGGAGCAGTAAACAAATCGCTATTTCGCCGTAGACAGGGGTCTGCAACCCGCAGCTCTGGAGAGCCGCCCCTCTGCAGTGGCTTCCTGAAAAGTGTTGTGTGTGTATAACGGCAGTACAAGCACAGACAGACGCCGGGGCTCCGCCCCCCGCTCACTCTCTCAGAGACACACACACAGTGTTGCCAACTTAGCGACTTTGTCGCTAAATATGGCGACTTTCCAAACCCTCATGGCGACTTTTTAAAAAAAAGCTACTAAAGACAAATCTAGCGACTTTTTCTGGTGATATTGGAGACTTTCTGGTGTTTTGGAGACTGACGTGAAAGCACGTATCATTCTAGAGTGACTATCCTCAACGAGCAGCGGGTGTTAGATTCACTTCACAAAATTAATTAATTAATTAATTCTGTTTTCTGAGATAATTGTCTCGGAAGTCCGAGATAAATGCCCAAAGAAATAACAAATAAAAGTGAATGCAATACGCTTCCTTATTCTTCTGTTGATTATTTTTTTTTATCTTGCCATTGAAGTAGGCCATCACTTCTCAAAATAACTTCATGACTTTAATGCTGTATCTAGAGCGTCTCCTGTATTGTTAAATGTTAGAATATCAAATTTAATCAAAAGGCTGTTATGTCGGGTGGATCTGCTAGCTCTACGTCCAGCCCTCCTCCTTTATCCGGTCTTGGGACCGGCAAAATTATCCAAAAGACATACTCTGGCGTATCTTGCGACTGTATGATTTGCGTCGCAAGATGATGTGCGCCGCAGGATGAAGTGCGCCACAAGATGATGTGCGCCCGAGGACGATGTGCGCCGATGTGCGCCCCACGATGATGTGTGCTGCACGATGATGTGCGCTGCAGGATGATGTGCGCCGCAGAATGATGTGTGGTGATGATGTGTGGCGCAGGATGATGTGTGCTGCACCATGATGTGCGCTGCAGGATGATGTGCGCAGCGGCAGGATGATGTGCGCTGCATGATGAGGTACGCCGCAGGAGAAAGTGCGCTGCAGGATGATGTGCGTGCAGGATGATGCCGCAGGATGATGTCAGCCGCCTGCGGCCCGATCTCATGATGATGCACACTTCATCCTGTTGCACATCTTCCTGCAGCGCACATCTTCCTGCCGTGCACATCATCCTGGGGTGACATCAGCGCACATTGTCCTGTGGCACACATGGTCCTGCAGCGCACATAATCTTGCAGCGCACATCATCCTGCAGCGCACATCATCCTGCG
Organism: Platichthys flesus; assembly: GCF_949316205.1. Classification (NCBI taxonomy): domain Eukaryota; kingdom Metazoa; phylum Chordata; class Actinopteri; order Pleuronectiformes; family Pleuronectidae; genus Platichthys; species Platichthys flesus. The sequence goes on from NC_084949.1 coordinate 4,016,745, forward strand.
CTGCACATCATCCTGCGCCACACATCATCACCGCACATCATCCTGCCGCACATCATCCTGCAGCGCATATCATCATCATGGCACATCATAGTGCATCGTCCTCGGGCGCAAATCATCTTGTGGCGCACATCATCCTGGGGTGAACATCAGCGCACATAGTCCTGTGGCGCACATCATCATGTAGCGCACATCATCCGCGGCGCACATCATCCTACAGCGCACACCATCGTGCTGCGCATATCATTATCACCGCACATCATCCTGCAGCGCACATCATCATGTGGCGCACATCATCCTGCCGCGCATATCATCCTGCTGCGCACATCATCGTGCAGCTCCGCTCAAATCATCATCACCACACATCATCCTGCAGGGCACATCATCCTGGGGTGAACATCAGCGCACATCGTCCTGTGGCGCACATCATCTTGCAGCGCACATCATCTTGCGGCGCACAGCGCACATCATCTTGCGGCACATCATCCTGCAGCGCACATCATCCTGCTGCGCATATCATCATCACCACACATCATCCTGCAGCGTACATCATCCTGCAGCGCACATCATCCTGCCGCTGCACACATCATCACCGCACATCATCGTGCAGCACACATCTTGTGAGGCAGACATCATCCTGCGGCGCACTTCATCATGCTGCGCACATCATCCTGCAGCGCATATCATTATCACCGCACATCATCCTGCGGTGCATGGCGCACATCATCATAAGGCGCACATCATCATGCAGCGCACATCATCCTGCTGCGCACATCATCCTGCAGCGCACATCATCATCACCGCACATCATCCTGCAGCGCACATGATCATCACCGCACATCATCCTGCAGCGCACATGATCATCACCGCACATCATCCTGGCGCACATCATCCTGCGGTGTATGCGGCACATCATCATGCAGCTTACATCATCCTGGGGCACACATCATCCTACAGCGCACATCATCATGTGGCACATATCATCATCACCGCACATCATCCTGCGGCGCACATCATCCTGCAGTGCACATCATCTTGCAGCGCACATCATCGTGCGCACGAGTGGGTCTCGCCCCGGGCGTAATTCCATTTATGGTTATCTTTTCCTATCTCGTCAAGGCTTTTCCTTCACATCTTTCCTTGACCATGTGATGTTTTCCATCGGGGTCAAGTAGTAGAAAAGGAGATTATTTTAAATATTTGACTGCAGCGCAAGAGTTACGTTTTTTTCTTAACCACCATCTGTGACTTAACTATACACTCCCAGCCAGTTATTCTTTTTTGTCTGCATTTACAGTCTTTTCTGAAAACAACTGTAGTATGAAACAGTAGGTAAGGGACCCATGGACATTAAGTTAACCAGCAACCATTTCCAAGGTGCTATGCTTGAGTGAAGTAATCCTTTTTTACAAAGCATGACATTGTATAAGATGAAACAGGTCTGCAGTGCAGCCTACTACACTGAAAGAGTTTTCAGACAAAGTTGAAGGCATCTACAGGTTGTCTTCTTCACTTCTTATGCTCAATGAGGCAAAGTGTGATTTGTAAACAAAATTAATTTGATTGATTTGATTGAACTTTACTGGCAAACAGAGCCTCTTATCCAAACTGGGCTGATTTTCATTGATCGGGAAGTTTGGACAGAACACAGTTAGAAAAAGATGAATTTATAAGTTTATCAAAGCTTAATGTGGATGCACAATTTAAATAACCAGTAGCTATAGCTACATTTCACCAATGTGGTCAGAAAGCTCACAACACACTCAGAGCAGACTATGCACATTCTTTTATTAGTTCTTTCCCGACAGGAAGCCATTAAACAAATGACAGCCCGCTCATCTGCAGCGACAAACAGAATCTTAAATAAACTCTATACTTACAGTATGTGTGCAACGTCACACAGCTCTACATATGTGCCTGTGAAATCTACATCGTTATACTCACTAATGAGGTGCAGTCATTGCTCCCTGGGGGATACAGCTGATAAATATGCGCCAATCACATGAGACATTTAGTCTGTGTTAATGATAGAATGGTGTCAGGCATGTGTGTTGTGTGAGTGAGGCTGAGGCCAATCGAAGACAGGGAACACGAAAGTTTTCGACCATCCAAGGGCCTTCTCCTGCCACTCAGCGAGTGTATGAGATGTCCACCGGAGGGCACTGTAAGAGAGGACAGGTTGACAGCACACATTAGACGCTGACTTCACTTCACTGGAGACACTCTCACCTCCTCACAGGGATATCTGTCTCTCAGCATGTGAAGATCGAGAAGTGTAATTAAAACATTAGCAAATTACTAACTAATGATCTTAAGGGCTATGTTATGTATGTTATATGTGCTTAAAACTTCAACTGTGCCAGAAATACACTAGCAGACGGCTAGAATGAATTGTCTATTTTTAAATGTTTTCACCTAATTTGAGTTTAACTTATGTTTGATGACACTGTTTGTGTGTATGTGTGTGTGTGCGATTACAATCAGGATGTGCTGAATTAATGAATGAATTCCTGCAGCTATGAAGAAATATTATACTTGTTTAAGAAAAGGATCAATCATTATGTGATGATCGGTGTTGATATTGCGCCGTCATTTCAAACATATCAACGTTTAAACTGTGGCGGGTCAGAAACGTCAGCTGAGTTTGCGTAGGTTTGTGTGTCTCTGCGAGTCCGCACAAGACAGAGAGAGAGAGTGCGCGTTGGTAATGTGATATATCGCCCTTATCTTAAAAACAGCTGTTACCTTTCCCTCAGGGACTATCATACAGAAGCTACGCAATTCGGTTATAGTAATCAACGGCTTATAGTGATCAATTTGGCCCAGACAAACGTGATCTCTGTAACCACGTCGACTGTACGAGTCTCCAAGCCTCCTACCTCCTCACTGGTAGAACTTAATCTCTGTGTCAACGCAATCGAAAAATAAGTCCCCCAGTTCTTCTGCTGGTATGTCTCCACTGAGCATGGCTGAAATCTCACTGAGACACTGGGACTCCAGGTCCCTGAGAATCTCATACACAGCTGAGCCCTCGTCCTGTTCAGAGAGAAAAAGACAGACACAGAGATGTCAAACTGTGTAACACTTGTATTTGCTCAAACCACTTTATGGTAATGCCTTTGTATGGAATATTATTTCAATGTAATATCAATGTACATGTAAAATAACCCAACCTTAGTCTAATTCAACATTATGACTGTAGTGAGAGACATAGATGTAATGACACACACACCTCCATTTCCTCTACAAGCTAATCTGGGTTAATACACAGTCTGGCTGCTCTAAACAGCAGCCACTACTTTTGTTACAATTTGATTATATTCAGTACCCTAAATAAACTACATAGTAATTCACTGACCGTAGTATTTTCATAGCTAGTGCCGTTTGTGGTATGATTAACACTGTGTAATATTTACCTTTCTGTGTAGAGCCTCTTTTATATCACAGTTGTCTCTGACTTTAATAATTCTACCGTTTTGGATGATTACAATACGTACAGGAGATACAATAAGTAACCTCACAATCCCATTTTCTTCTGAATTGGATTTTTCTTTATTTCAGGCACCGTTCTTTCTCTCGTACTTACTCTCACTCACTGTATTTTCCACAGCAGCAGCAGCAGCAGTGTATCAGTATATTTTCTGTATTGGTGATATCACTGCTGTGGCCACCATCACTCTGTCTTTCTTCACGTCCACTTCATCAAGCAACACTTCAATGTCAGGATCAGAGAGTTTCGCTTCTTCTTCTCACTGCTTGAAGCCATGATTCACCAGAGAAACCCATTGGTCAGCAGGTAAATTTAATACCATGCAGTGCTTTGCATTGACCATTGATGGCTGAATGTCCGCGTGTAAAGGGAAGACTTTGAGGCAGATTCAAGTACGCATGTTTCATCGGCAGTGTGATTTATTGAAGGCGGAAAATGAGGTACACAAAAAACATTACCATTTATAAAACCATACGCACACACACCTGAAGGTAATGTTTCAACCCAACAGGAAACGTGAGCCCGTGGATCTGCAAAGCACCTCATGATTATTAAATTAACCTGCTGACCAATCGGTTTATATGGAGAATCATGGCATCAAGCAAGGAGGAGATCGCTCAACTTTTTGACACCGACATCGAGGAGCTTGTGAGGGATTGGTTTTGTGGCCACATCAGTGATGTCATTCATAAAAGAAGATGCACTGAGTGTTAACGTGCTGCTGTAGTTAATCCAGTGAGTGAGAATGAATACGACACAGAGGACAGTGCCTGAAATAAAGAAGTGGACAGATTTAAAGATGGAAGCAAAAAAAAAGTTTTCTCATAGTTAGAATGGGACTTTTTTATGTTCTATACGTATTTTAATCAACCAAATGTGCCAGATTATGAACTTCAAAGATAGCTGTAATGTTTGTAATCCATCAAATTTAACAGAAACACTTTATTCCCGAAAGGGGCTTTAAGAAGAACAGTAACAATTATGCAGTGTTAACTGTATCAAACACAGACCTTTCGGCTAATTATCCCAGAGGTGTGAGTACTTGTGTTTATACTGTTGAATCGGTCTGTGAAATACTGGACTCAGTTCAAAACAAAGATCAAAGATCCCAGCTCTCTGGAATATGTATCAGCTGATGAGTCAGTCTTCATTGTAGTCTCTAAACACTCTTTTTCTACAAATCCTTGTATGCACACTCCTCTATCAGTGCCAGTGCACCCATCACACAGCATTACGCACGAGTGTCACCGCAGTATTTAAGTTTATAGCAATTGGACCGATTACTTCACACATAAGTGGGATCCTAACCTCCACTCTGGTACATCATTTGGAAATTGAAGTTTAAAGGTGAACACAGTTTATTCATTTCTTGCAAGAGGTCTCCAGTGCACTGCTCTGTGCTCTCTATGCACCTGGTCTGCACAGAAATGTATTGCGGCGGTTTTACACACACACATGCACACGCAAATAATATGAAAACTTAAGTTGTACTTGTTGAAACAGGCACATTTATAGAAGATATTCTAAAAACTATTAATTTGTTTTTATGCTATGCTACCGTAAAATGCTTTAAGTTGTTTAATATATTTTTCAATTGGAACAGTTATGTTGCACGAGCACAAATAACGCTGTGGTTTTTAATGTGGATCATGAAGTAGATCAAGTGGCTTCAGTTCACCTCCTCACATCTGCCTCGCCACTTTCCTTTCTCCAAAATGTTCTTACGCATGGGTTTGAGTTTGCATACAAGGCCGCACACTGTCAAGTTTGTGTTTATAGATCCAACCTTGGCGTGAAATGTGGTAAACGCAAAAAATGGTGAGGTTTGGCTTTATCAGTTAGTGAAATTCAGTCAGTATTTCAACCCCACATGATTTCAGCATAATTTCCACAGCATTTGTTGCAGTCTGATTTCTTCATTTAAATTTCTTTTTCAATTCTTTAGGATTAAATTATTTTTTGTTAAAACTTATGTGTGGTCTCTTTGTCCAGCCTCGACCTGACAAAACACACAAGTCATTCTAAAACAGGATTTTCAGCTGTTGTGAAGCACTGACCTGCCAGTATTCTCCTGTTGGTGTTTGGTTGCAGTGTAGTTGTGATTTAAACCCTGCTCTTTGGTTTTGAATGTGTACTTGTAGTGTGTTTATGTTTAGTCTACACTCATGAGGCCGTGTGTCTTGTCTGCTCTAACTGTGAGGTCTGTCCACTGCTGGGAGTGGCCCTCCTGTGCTCTGCCACTTTCCTGTAATCTATCAGCTACCACTGAGCAAGTTCCACTCCTCGGTAAAAAAAATAATTCTGCATTCAGAACTGCATTTATATGAAATTAATGTGGATGTCAAGCTTCCAGAGGGTCTGCACTGGACAATCATTGACCTACAGTAGATTGTGAATCATACTAACCGGATTGGTCTCCATGTTGTTGAGCGCCACCTGGTGAGCCTTGTACAGGTCATGTCTGCGGTCTACCTGACTCTGAAAGCGTGGCTGCTTCTTGACGGGGTCGTCTGGGCCGAACTGTGGGGAGACCACCCTCGGCACTGGAGCAGAACAGTCCGAGAAGATAAAAGGCTTGAATATAGACCTAGTGGGGTGCAGTTGGGGTCGGTTTACAGGGAAAGGAACAGGAAAGAGAGAAACGAAAGACTGAGAAAATCCACCCAACAGACAGAATGTGAGAAAAATGGAGATAAAGTGGGAAAGAATATTAGGTTTTAAACACTTTCAGAACATAGGGATACATCATGATTCGTAAACGATATTTGTGATGTGTTTTAAATAAATGTTTTTGCGGCATTCAATCTGTATAAAAGCCATTAATCAAAGTTTTGTCTCGACCTTTCATTGTCTATTTGATTAACTGTTTCTGCTCAAGCTAACAACTTTGTTTGATACCACAAAGGTGCAACACATCACTTACTTTACAGTTTTCCTTCAGGCAGGGCCTCAGAAATGCAGCCACTATGGAAAGGATTTGCATGTTTACAGTGTGCAACTGAATTTAGAATATAAGAATGCAGAGTCCAACACTTTTGAATGGTTGCTTTCTTTGTGTACTGGAACTGATATATATATATATATATATATATATATATATATATATAGCGGCACTTCAGTAGTCGGAAATGCACTGTTGATGAGACTGGTCAGACCTGCTGGAGCTGACAAAAAGGCTGCCTTAAATTAGACAACCAGTCTGTACAACTGTGGATAATAGAAAAGCATACAAATGAACCACACGCCCCACCTTGACTAGGGTGGTGGTTGTGGTATACAGTAATGGTGCAAGGAATGTTTACCTGGCACACTTTGTCGACCTAATAACAATAAATGATCATGTCACAAAGTGCCTCTAACTGGTTTTATGAACATGAAAACTAGTTCAGTGACTACAGTGTCCCCTCTAGTCACCAGGTCTGATCTAACTGAACACCCTTAGGGAGGTGGTAGAACAGGAGGTTGACAGCTTAAATGTGCAGCAGACTAATCTGCACAAAATCTGTCACGCAGTCACGTCAACAATGACCAGAATGTCACAGGAGGATGTTTCCAACGTCTTGTAAAATCCATGCAATGAAGAACTGAGGCTTATTTGAGAGTAAAAGGAGGCCTTGTCCAGTAATAGTGGGATTTCCAAGATAAAGTACAATGTGTGAATACAAATAAATTGTGATGCAGGTTATTATAGTTTCACATTAGGTTTTTACGGTCTAGAGGAATTCTTGGGACAGTCAGTGACAGACCTGGAGGGGTCTGGGGTGGCGGTGAAGAAGTGGATGCAGGGTAGGCTGGAGTCTCTGGGCAGAACAGACACCATGCTCCCTGTGGTGCAGAAACCTCCAGAGTCCATGCATATGCCACTGGGCTTGTCCCTCAGAATGGACATCATCACCTCTGCTGTCACTGAGCCTGACACCAGAAATGACATGGAGTGGATAACTTAACATTTCAATTAAATCTCTGAAACATAAAAAAACATGAAACACAAACGTTTTCTGATCGTGACAGTGGAAGTCATGCAAATAATAAGCCGCACTGACCATTTACAGTCAATGTAACACAGAGTATTAAAGATTCATATAAGGTCCCTGTGACCTTTGACCACTGAAATGTAATCACTTCATCTTTGAGTCCAAGTGATAACTGATCAAAAAAATTCCCTCGGGCAGTCTTAAGATATCACATTCAAGAGGCTAAAAACATGCTTTTTGAGGCAACCATGACCTTGACCTTTGATCGCCAAAATCTAATCAGTTAATCTGTGAGTCCAAGTGAAATATTTGCCAAATTTGAGAGAATTCCCTTCAAGTGTTCCTGAGATATTACACAGTGACCTTTAACCTTTAATCAACTTTGACCACCAAATTATAACATAAACATCCTTCATGAGGTCAACTAGCCAGACGTTCCTACAGAAGGACAGACAACCCAAAAAACATTGTCTAGAATTCCTTTGGACATCCTGGGATTTCTGTAGTAGTCGACCACTCTCACCATCATGCTGCTGGAGCAGCTCTGTGCCTCCCTTATAACGCTGTTTGGCCAGCTCCATCCGAGCAGGTGGGTTCTCAGGGTTGAACACATGAGAAAAGTTGAACTCCCTCTCGCCATCCCACCAGCCCTGAGCTTGTGCGCTGCTCCGCAGCTCTGGATGCTCTGCGTTGATCTCATCCCCAATGGTCAGCTGGTTAGAGATGTTTTTCACACCCTCTGAAAGGAGCAGGGGGCTGTTAGTAAGTGATGACGCTTTGTCACAACCCAACTTTGGTTTTGTTAAGCAGGTACAAGTCTCAAGTCAACATTAACTGGATAACAATTTATAATTCATCACAAATTAACCTCAAGGGGTTGAACAGTCGATACAGTGTACGTCACCCTGTGTCCTTAGACTTCCCCAAAATGTATATAATGGAAAATAGTCAAACCTCAGGAAGACCTACAAGGGTCCCGCCTTGAACCCGAATTTGGCTGGAGTCTCTAATTGTGGAGTGTTCTACGCTTGTTTGTGTGGGTTTTGTCCTGGTACTCTGGCTTCCTCCCACAGCCCAAAGTCATGCAGATTGGGGTTAGATTAATTAAAGGCTCTAAATTGTTTGTTGGTATTAATGTGTGATAGAATGTTGTTTGTCGCTATATGATGGCAACCTGTCAAGGATGCATCTCGCTTCTCGCCCAATGTCAGCAGGGATTTGCTCCAGCCCCCCCTGCAACCCTCAGAGGATAAGCAGTATAGGTAATAGATGGATGTATGGAAAATACAGCCTCACAGAGCTGCTGGCATGTTACATAGACCCTACAAGACTCTAAAAGTTGGAACTGTAGTTTTTAGAAAATGTGTGTCAAAGATGTGTAAATAGCAAATTTACTGAGGACTAATTTCAACCACTGACAGTGAGTCTTGTCTTGCAACGATAATAAATCACCCCATTCAAAGTAAATCTGAAGATCTTTGTGACCCTTGAGCTGTCCGTCACTGTTTCAGCTCTTGTTTGTATAATCTTCTGTTATCCTTTGTTCTTGCTTCTTTGTAGTACGTGGTTGTGCAGGTTTTCTTAAATTTGCTAAAAAAAGGATGTCATGTGCTGTAATGGTTTATAAATCTCTTTCAGAAAATTGTGTGAACCTGAGCTTTATAACTAAAGTTGATTCAACAGCAGGAGATGATTCTGCCCGCACAGTATAAACATCAAACAACACACAGCCCAGCTAGATACTGTGTTTAGATTAGACCTCATAATTTACCATTAACCTCAACTCTTAGATGTTTTACCTGCAGAAATTACTTAAGACACATGTTCACACACGCACACACAATCCGTTAACAAGTAACAACTGATCTCTAATCTGCACAAACAAAATAAGTTTTCTGATGACGCACATAAACAGACTAAAAAACAGAGTGCTCAGATATGTTCAGTGTGAGGAGGCAACATATCTGAGGTTTTTAAAAGCCTTGTATTAAACTACAGGCTAAAGGTCATTAAACTGTAAAAATATATTGGTTCTGCTCTCAGTACTATACAAATAAATCAGCACATATACAAACATGTGTTGCAGAGATTGCACAGGTACCCTCCATCCTCACCTCTGACCTTCTGTGCCACCCACAGCTTCCCAGCAGTTTCTAAGACCCAGGCCTCGTTGCGGTCCACCAGAAGGAAGGTGTTGTGGTAGCAGAAGGGTTGAGGATCCTCCCTGCACTGCCCCCCCTGGCCATGCTGCTCCAGTAGGCCTGTGATGACGGTCAGCGCTGCCCAGGCACTGTCACCACGCTCCAGCCCAAGTCTGATAATCAAAAGTGATGCCTGGGTACTTCAAGATGTAACACTAGGGTTTCCTCTTTGTTAATCATCAGCTATGCTGTCACAATACTCACGGCAAAACATTTTAATGTTTTTATGTATTAGATAGAAACAACAGATCGGTTGATGTTTACACACATTGTTTACACTTGAAGCTGTTTATGAGCCATATGTTTTTTGAATAACTACAATAGTAATGATGTGTGGTGCTCACCGGACCAGGTCCATACCCAGCAGGGCCTCTCCGGGGGTGATGGGCTCTCGGGTCCAGACCGCCTCATTCCCAATGCAGACTCCCTGGTCATTGGCTCCCATTTCTGCTCCCCACATCCAAGCAGGTTTACCAAGGACAACAGCGTGGGTCTGCTCTACCTGAGGGATCTGGATGTATGTGCACTGCAGGTAAAAAACAAACATCAGATACAGGGGGACTGAGAGAAGAATGTTACAGAGTCATGTGCACGGCATGCAACACTCAAGGTAGGGCATGGCTGAGCAAATCAAATGCATTTTAACCAAAATATGTCAACTGTATATAAGAGTATTCATTAGTTACGTTCAGAAGACAAAGCAGAGGAAGGAAAATAATTGTATTCAAGTACTCATACAGTATTTGAAGAGTTGCAGGTAGGCGACTGTGTACAGTGTGTAAAATATCAATTGATCTATTATAATTGTATTTGTATAGCCCATCATAATTTGCCTCACAGGGCTTAGCAAGATGTGACATCCTCTGCCCCTTAATCCTCGACTAGAGTGAGGATAAACCCAAAAACCTTTTTAACTGGGAAAAAGGGTTCATAATTGCACTGGGTGATACACTGTATAACTTTCCCAGATTATGTGACGCTCAGTGACTCTGATCTTATTAGTTCTACTGAGCTAAAAGACTCATTTAGCACAAAGAGGCATAAAATGAGAACAAATTTCATCAGTGATTTAAGTTACTTAAACAGGATATTTCTACATGAGGTTCTGCTTTCAACTAGACATTTTGAATACCTTACCTATGCATTAATCAGCTCTCAGCTGATATATAATTAAAATCTTTTTATGTCTTTAATCACTTGAAGTTGGCAAGGTAGGTGTCAGGGGAAATTATGCATGAGCCGCAGAGAAAGCAGTGGTGGTGTTGCGGGACAGTCAGTAGCGGCCCAGGGTTGTTTACCTCCAGCACGGAGCCTGGAGGGTGAGATGTTGCAGGGTAGTGGGCCACCTCCTGCACCTCATCTCGAGGACGGTCCGAGTTCTTCCCAAAAACCACATGGTCATCCAGAGAACCAGGGGGCAAGGAAACAAAGCAATCACATGACATTGGAGCCTCTGCCATCCTGCAACAGAGAAACAGCAAAAGATTCCAGTTAAGTGGGTGAACACTCAGAAGTCTCGCTGGCTCCGGGGACAGGAAGCTACCTTCTAATTGTACATGTGTCTGTCTGTCTGTCTGTCTGTATATGGAACGCATATTTTACGAGCCCTTTATCAGCTTCACACAAGGCATGTGTTTTGTTAATAGCCCAGGGAAACTCAATGTCCAATTTAGTAAGATTTAGACATGTGATCATTTTAACATTAATATGTGGGGTCGGGGCAATGAGACTTATGTGAGTGGACAGAATTGAACATGTGTTTTTCTTTATCCTGAGATATAAACTAAAGAAGTGGTACACAACTGGATGACAGCAAAATCAACACAATAAAATGTCATATATTTGGAGTATTTTTATTTCACAATATCAGTTTGATGCAGACCATCTCAGGTGAGACGGGTGCTGGTCTCTGTCATGACACAAACATTCAAAGAAACACTTCATCTTTGGAAATTGGTATTACTATGAAGTAATAGCACATTAGTTTAGTGGCTGTCATGCTTTTTATGGAGCTGAATTAAAGAGCCATTATTTTTTAAACCTTGTTCACTTGGATACTTTACTCAACAGACCTCTAAAATAGTCGAAAAACAATATATGAAAAAATGTGAATCATAATATCATAATTTGTTCTAAATAAAATCTTCACTGCAGATAAACCAGGTAGAATGAACACAAAGTTCTCTAACTTCAATGTGCACCTTAGACTGTTTATGAAAAGCTCTAGTTAAAACTAATGGGATCTCAAATAAGCACTAATTCAACCAACTAACTAGCTCATATTAGCCTCTGGCTTCCAACTAATCGGTCTGGAAGTGGGTTTGACATCCAGTGTGTGAGCCTCCACCCTTTCAGTCCAAAATGTGCATGTTTGGAGTGAAGAGGAAGAGTCTCCTTCCATTCCCCACCCGGCTCTGAGCAGAGAGTCAGCTGCAGCCAACCCTTTCCCACTGTGATTAGGAGGCAGCGCTTCACCCACTGTAATCTCCACAAATCCCATCGCCACGTTGCTCATTTATCGCTCTCGTGTCGCGTTATGCGACCACAAAATCGCTTTCAGCCCGGAAATAATGTCGCCCTCGTCTGTGCGCCTATACACGGATGGTTTCCGTGGTGGCGCTCGGTGCGAGAAGAGTGTTGATGCCGGAGACGAGGCCCGGGTGAGCGGTGTGATCCCCGCTGTCACAGCCCGTCTCTGCCCACAGCCACGACGCCTCAGTCCCCGCTCGTCATGTCGCCTTTCACCGGGGACTGGGTGACAGGGGGAAGTTGCGGGATAATAGTGTAACATATACAGCTAGTGTGTGTGTGTGTGTTGCTGTGGAAAATGTTTACCTTCTTATTGTCAGTGGTGCGAGCGGACGGCCGGCGGGGATTAGGCAGGTTGGAGATAGAGTCACGTGACAGAGAGATCCAAAGGTCTGTACTTAAAGGTCTCGTCTCGTCTGGCCACAAGCACGGCTCACCGTCTCACTGCGTGCACCCCACACCTGGGAGGAAAGCCACAGCACAGCCGAGCCATGAGGTAGCTCCTCATCATGAGTCTGTGTGTCGGGCAGGACAGCAAAACCACTCAATGCCGATTATCAAGCTTAGCACTGCTGCCGAGTTCAAGGGACTCGCTGCTGCACCCGGGAAGTTTTTATAATCCTGCGCATTTTAAAGTCATTATGTCTGCCCTCAGCAGAGTTCCCCTTTCTGCATGTAGGAACTAGAACGGCACTCAGCGGAGCTCATATCGCCAGACAGTCCCAATAAAGGAAGAGTTCACAGAAAAATGAAAATGTATTTATTATCTAATCACCATAATGCTGTTGAAGTGGTTGGAGAAGAAGTGTTTGAGTCCAAAAAGCACTTTTGGAGTTTCAGGGGTAAACAGTATTGCAGCCAAATCCAATACAAATGAAGTATTTCATCAGACGTAAAAAAAAACAAAAGCATAACTCCATACTGCTTGTGTGGTGTCATTCAAGTGTCTGTAAGCCCCGGCATTCAAATTCGTCTTTGACACCGTGTTTCAGCCTAAATGTCCCCTGTTATCCTTCTCTGGAGCCTTGTCTTGTGTGGACCACAGCAGACCAATACTTCATTTTGTATTGGATTTGGCCACAACGCCCACCCTTCCATTGGCATAGTGCTAAGTTAATAATGAAGCAATTTTCATATTGTGGTGAACCATCCCTTTAAAGTCAATCAAGCTGCACCAAATTGCACACAGTCTAAATATAAGTTCCCTAAATATCCCAAATTTTACTCAACAGGTACCACGCATGTTAAAGAATGTGATGAGGAAATATCCTGGATCTGTCCCTGGACCCGCACAGAAGAAGGTTTTCTTCTTGACCCGTGTCCCATGATTCCATCAAGTTTAGTAGAGATCCGTTCAGTAGATTTAGCATTATCCTGCTGACAAACAAACAAACCAACCAGCCAACCAACAAATTGACAATCAAAAATATAAGCAGATTGGTAGAGGTAATAAAAGTATAACGAAATGCAAAATATTTGTTCCACATTTTTTGCCACACCTCAGCTTCACTTGAACTCATGAGTTCATGTCTGTGTTAATTAAATCAGCATTTTTTGCTCAGTGGCCGCTGAAGCCTCGGGTGGTCATTCATTAATCAGTAATTCTAGTAGCCTCAGAGTCCAAACATTCATCAGATTCCATATTAAAGTATAACTATGATTTGAATGAGCTCCGACCATGGAGTCTCTCACTCGCTGAATGAAACAGCAGAATGGTGGATATTCTTCTTGATGCCCAGCTTCCTGAGCTGGAGGTGCTCTCACTGAATTCCAAACTGTGTTTCCAAACTTATATTTTAAAAGTTCCAAAGTGATACAAATCAATTCAGTTGTATGTGTTTAGCACCCAATAATAACTTACAAAGTAGGGTTGGGATCTTAGGAAAGCATTTGGCTTTACTCTGGAAATCAGAAGGCCATATTCTGGCAGTCTAAGACACTGACTGTCATTTGGTATCGGTATTATCATTAGAGAGAGATTTAACCAATGCTCACCTAAAATGAGCATAAAATACATGAACTAGTCACGTACAACTCTCTTAAACTGTAGTAGCATGTGTTGTGTTTCTTTGAAAGGAGCTTTCATAAGTTTTAAAAAGTAATCCCTGCTCATGCATTTCATCAGGATTAAGCAGGGAATAACAATTTAGGCCCTAAAAAGGCCAAACCATGGAGGCCAAACCCAAAGGAGATGGTCCGGTCAATGAAGGATTTTTTGATTGCGTCATAGGCTGATCCTGCGCTTACCTTTGCATCGTTAGCTGTTTTGAGCAGCTGCAATAATTACAGCTCTGCCGCCATGATAGCTAGCTTATTAGCTTCGTCCCCAGCGTGGATATGTTGGCCCGAGAATTCAACGGTTGGATCTTGCTTATTGCTTGGGGATGGAAGGACGCATTTGTTTACTGCAATTGCAGGAGCCTTCGAAATGCGACAGTCTCGCCACACCGCTGTGACGCAATCGACCTTCAAATGCAGCCTCCAAAGGATGAGACCAAGAGTTGAGGCAACGCTTATGAATCAGAATGTCTGTGTCTCTGCTGTTCATTGATCTCAAAATTTCAAAAGCAGCAAAGAAATATGTTTTTAAGAGGTGTTCATTATTTTGTAGTGTGAGAGGGACACAGTTTATGGCACAGTGAACACCACACCACTGCATTTTACCAGCACTCGGGATCACATGTTGGCTAATCAGTGTAATTAAAGTTGGGTGAATTCTTGTTTGTCAGTGGGTTTATCGAGTGGGTGTCTCCCATTACTGGTCTTTCACTGAATTATGTCGCTGAAATTTCCTGTCTGTGGGCTCAGACCTTCCAGACAGACATCAACTCCCCAACACCTTCCACCTGGTCTTTGTGTCAAAAAAAAATTCATTATTTGAAATGGTCGATTTAACCGTATAGCAATAAATATCTAAATATTTCTAAATCAAATCTGGTGGTGTAGCCATGCAGATGTTTGGGTTTATTTGTCCAGGATTTGAGATATCTGTCTCACAGTTTCCTGCCTTCAGCAACGGTGGGAATTATTCATTATTTGTTTAGAGCTCACAGCATCGAAAATAGCATTTGTAGTGGGTTAATATGTCATTTCCAGAAGTAAATCTGGAAAATAACAGTTTTAATCAGAAAGATTTCTTCAGTAGAAATCCATCTAAAAACAGCTCAGTTAGGTTTGTGGTTATATTGCTTTAGATAGTTTTGTATTATTTAATTTTTTAAAAGATGAGGGGGCTCACCCTCAAACATTCAGCTGCAGGGTGTTGGGGCAGCCGAGTCGGAGGGACTCTCAGCCACTTTTAGACAGGGCATTATTTAAAAAGGGGAAAATGGGGAGGGAGGGTTCAACTCCCCTAAAATTATTACTATTATTATTATTGTTGTTGTTATTTTTATGATTTTTGCACACCCATCTATCAACTCTTACTTTACTGCAGATCTTTTCCTATAAAACAAAAACAAATGATTCAAGGCCTCTAGATCCCGCTGCTGGTTGTTTGCCCATTTGAGCAAATCAAAGCTTCGAGCAGTGACAAGAAACTGCAACAAAAGTTGACACACTGGTCATTTTTATATTAACAATCAATGGGTCAAATAAGTACATGTGAAAGACACTGCCAAGAAGTGACAGGAAGCAACGTGCAGCTGTTTTCCAAGAACACATCGTACCCGCCCAGCAGCAAAAGTCAAATTTAGCAGCCAGCTGTTGAACTTTGAAACACCTTATAAATGCAAATGTTGCCCCATGGATGCTGGATGCAGAAGAAAACCTGACTCCATAAGAAAATATTTTGTCTTCTTTTGTGTCAACAATTTATTTACACAAGACATAACATAGACAGAGCAGTAAATTAACATAATGGAGTCAAACCAATAACTTGCCTTTATGCTATGAATAGATTGTCATGGATATGGTGGACGTAGGTTCTAAAACCTGCCCAGCTGCATTGCAGTGCGTGACATCATACTAAGTAAGTAATTTCCGTCCTCCAAACCAGCACTGTCGTGTCAACAACTAATGCTCATTATTATGCATGTCAGTAGGCCCCATTCTTAAAACTGACTCATGTTGTCTTTGTACAGTTTTGGTGATGCAATAAATTAAATGTAGGTAGTCTAATAACCAGTCACACGCACATCTGAGCACACAGGAAACAAGGAGCACCAACCTAGCAGCTCCGAAAGTTTGACTAATGGTTGTGTTTTGAGATTGAGCACCTGGACCATATCAGTGCTCACTTATGTCCAGATTTGTGGTAGGTGCTGAGTTATGTTTTGAAGGGGCCTGGTGGTGAATGCTGTTCCCTCGTGGCTCACAAGGTCTGACGGTAACACAACTAAATTCTTGAGAGATTTCTGAGAAGACAACCTGTTACCTGAACAGCACTTGGCTACCTCCACACCCTCTCCGTCCTTTCATCTCCTGGAGTGTGCTGACAAGCATCGCACATCCTGTCTGCCCTTACACACAAACAGTAAAAACACCAAGAGAAGTAAACACCCACCTGAGCCAAAGGCTGACACACCCAAGAGATACCTCGCACACAAATACAGTACGCACACGCAAACACGTTGACACTAACAAGCACAGAAACAAGCTCAGAGTGAAACGGAACACAGTGAAAAACAATAATGTGCATTAGAAAGTGTTGCACTGAAAGTTAAGGTGATGAATAATGATTCAATCAGATTGACTGATTCTTCTAAAAAAAACTTTGTTTGATAGTAAACATCAGTAACAGGGTAGCTGAAATGACAGCAGCATTAGCCAAAACATATGAAATCCTGAGTATAAAAGTATGTACAATATGTCTGGTTTTGTTTTCCTTCAAATATGGTATTGTAAGCCACCCAAGTTCAAATATTTCGTCAACTTAACAACACGGTGACTCAGCATCATCAAATAGTTCAAGATTTGTGGACGAGAAATATATCATTCAGCTCTCTCACACACACACACTAAGCCAAGAGCCTCTCCTAAAGCCACTCAGGCGCTGTGGCCCAGTTTGTAAGCCCTGCCATGTGAAGTGGAGGGCTGGCCGGAGGAAGATGAGGGGTGTTAAGGGACGGAAACAGCTGGTGAGAAGCCCAGAGGATATTAATCTGAGGGGGGAGACAGGATGGCAGGAGAGGCTGTCTAATAAAGCATAGTATTACTGCCGCAAAGGTGTGTGTGTGTGTGTGTGCGTGTGTGTGTGTGTGTGTGTGTGTGTGTGTGTGTGTAAGTCTCTGTCTGTCTGTCTGTCTTCCAGGAGGATTACTGGTGAAATAGAAAACATGTATGGTGTCTGTGTCCATCTGGTTAAAACCACCTTTATGTTGAACATTAAAAAAGTTCCCACTTCTTAAAACAAACCTGAGGACATTTCAGTTTATAGCTGTTAGAAAAGCTGTGATCCTATCTGCCTCAGCTGATGAATCCATCTAGAAACATTTTAAGTTTTACAACCCTTCACACACACACACACAAAAGGGGGGTTTTGAAAATTAGATAAAATAAAGTAATCCAAATTTTCTCCGAGCAATTAAAGTTCCGGTTAAAAGGCAGAGGTGGAAGATGGGAGGGGAAGCTGGGCGGCATCAGTCGCTCAGACAGTAATGACGGCGCCACTGCTGTTTAACAATCAAAGATGGGAGGCGGGGGCTCACAAGGAAGTCTCTCCTCGAAAAATACAGGTGTTCAGTACAATCAAAGCGCTGCTTGCAGAAATGACTGGGTTTGAAGTTGAAAGGGGAGGCTGGAGGAGAGGGGGGCTGTTGTGTTGAGTGAGTGCCTGTATGAGAAAAAAAAAGACTCAGAAGACAACTGTGGGCCGGTCTCTCCTTTGGGATTTTGAATAATTAACAAGGATAAGGAAGTTGACTACTAGGTGCTTACTGTTTACTTTGCTTGGATTTTTTTCTACTGCTGGAGGGGAAGTAGGGCTTTAGCCGGCCTAGTTCTCTGGAGGCTGGCGTGTTGGCAGGGGGATTTGTCTGGGACACCAGTGTGGTTCCCGTGGGACAACAGGCAAGTCAAACCAGCCACAGGCAAGTGAATCAGAATCAGAACCAACTTCATGTGATGGGAATCTTGTGTACAAAACAAATATCCTTAAAGGAAAGTCCCAAGCTGTATACACACACACAGACACACACACACACACAAAAAAAAACAGGCACAGAAACCGAAGGCTCCCGAAATCAAACTGATCTCTCACGTAAACTATTTTAACCTTTAGGGAAACCAAACCAAAAGCTCCACAAACTTGTTCCTGAATAATAACTGTAATTAAACATACAATAGATACTAACAAGCAGTGGTGCGATGTCTTTGGGGTGTGTAGGACACTGGCAAATAGTTACACCTGTATATAAGGTCAGATATATTGACATGTTCATCACAAACATTACATTAAAATCTTAATACCACTCTCATGTTTAAGAGTTAAGTATAAAAGTATCACCATTAACTAATTAGCTTAGCACAAAGACTTGGGAAATCCACACATAAGCACCCCTAAAGCTCACCCATTCATGTTATGTCTTCTTTATTTAACTCAAATAAGGTGGCTATTTCAATGAGGAAACCAGCTGTGCTAGCTATTTCATGGTCAGTTTCATACAAACCCCTGTAGAACCGTATCTATAAGCTAAGCTACCAGTAGCTGGCTCTAGCATAATATTAAAGAGTGTCAATCATTATCTAATCCTTGGGTGGAAAGTTAATAGGGGAAATAGTATTTCTTTATTGGGGCAAAATGTAAGTATTAAACTTCAAAACATTCAAAAAAAATAGATAAAACTATCACCGGAATGTAAAGAAATAACTATTTCATAAATAGGATGGATGGATGGATGGTTGTTTTGACATTGCTTTAAAGACATCCATGTATTGCTTGCAGAGATATATGCTGGAGTTAGCATGCTAACCAACAAGCTGTGGCCTACCCCTATCACTTGTGAATCCTTCCATTTTATAGTCCGTCCTCAGTCCGAGAGATGGAATGGAGAAGGGTAAACTAGCTTAAACCCAAGTTGCTGCCCTGCCTGTTCTTCCTGTTCCTTAACCTTTCGTAGCTCATCCACGTTTTACCTGACAGCATCTTGCCTGTCTCTCTGACTGGGCAGACTGGATGTGAAATCAACCTACCTTCTGTAGGTTGGCCTTGAAATCATGTTACCCTTGAATTTAGATTTCCATGAGTATTTTTAACTCATATGTTCTGCCTCTACTGATAGTGTTGGCTCTTGTTGTCTGGAGATTCAGTTTATTCATTAGATAATTATTTCCAAATAAGGCAAGCTTTTGGCCCGTTCCAGTGCTATAATGATGTATCTTAATCAAATACTATACACACATTCAAACTGTTTAAAAAAAAATAAAACATTATCTTCAAATATTTATCCAGGCCTTTGTGAAGTTTTCAGAACTGAATTAGGCAGTAGGTAAAATTTGACAGTTTGATTGATGTATGTAAGAACATACCATGCATCATTCCTTAATAATGAAGTGTAATATATTGTACACTGCTGACCTCACTACGTTGTGTGGTTTCTACTATGATTGATGAGAAGTAGTAATAGTTGTCAATCTTCCAAAGAACTTTTAATACACAATCATGGTCCATGACCGGTATTGTAGACTTTCTTTCCAATTTTGAAATGTACAGTTTAGACTTTGCCCTTATTTAAAACACAGTATTGCATTAAAGACACTGGCAGATCATACCATGCATCAGTATCTCAAAGTATCTCAGTATCTTTTATCCACAGCTTTGAACAGCACCATATCGTAAAGGGGACCATTTCGTTCACCTCTTTTCAATGTTTGCTTCCTTTATGGTATTTTTTCAAGTTACATTCACCATGATTCCTCAGATGTTTCATTTTAAGATACTCAAATGTAATTGTTGTACTTAAAAGTTTGTCCCACATGACATGACATGAAGAATTATTCATGATAGAGAAATTTCATATAATTTGTCCAATCAACAACACCAGCTAATAGGCTATCATTCTATTGGTTTGTGAATGTAGCGCGATTAATGCCAAGAGTAAAAACAATCTCGACAATTTGCTTGATAATGAATCATTTTCGAGAATGATTATGATATCAAATTGACCAGCTAAAGATATGGAAAAGTAATTTGAAATGGTTCGATAGATTAGGTGTAAACAGGTCTAAGGTGCTGCAGTCATACAAAGCAATAACTTACTTGACCTCACTGAAATTCACAGGGATTTGGTCGAATCAATGTCAAGTGTAAATATCTATAGGAAAGCCTGCTCGTGAACGATTTTGAAGAACCAAAAACATCTTCATATACACAAAACCAAAAAAATCTAAACAAATTTAAATCATTAAGAGAATTTGTAAGCTCCTGGTTGAAACTGTGCCGTAATTAAATGTTACGAAGCAGTCTCTTTCTGATTGTGCTGCATTGTATTCATGAGGAAATAAGCTTGACTATTTGAAGACGTCGGTAAACACCATTTAGACGTGGTGTGTGGTCTTCAATTCAGCGGCCTGATCCCTAAGTGTACAAAGACATTATACTAAGAGTTATGAGGCACTGAGATATTATACTAATTACACTGATTTGAACTATACTGTGTTGGAAACAAATTCATCTCATTAGATTTAAATTCGCTATGTGTGACTTTTATTTGCAGTTATTTACACACAAAACCCTTTCAAGTTTTTAAATGCTAAAATCTTAAAGAGAATTAAGTTTCCTGATAAGCGGGATCACTTTTCATTAAATGATCGAGTGTATAAATCTATCAAGGCGCATGTTGAATTCTCTCTCAGTAGTTGCAGATCGCCAAGTGGTTCTTTTATATGACCGTCATGTAATCAGTTTAAACTGAGCATTTGCAAAGTGCTGCTTCAGAAAAAGAGAGCAGAGAGGGTAGGAAGTCACTTCCCGCCGGCCTGTCTGTGGTCTGTGTTTGTCAGTTGATTTGAAGCTGCTCCACCAACATGCCTTGACAGGAAAGGAATTAACTCAGCAAGGAGACAAAATAAAAAAAACAAGCCCTCAAAGGAAGATGATGTTAAAAACTATTAAACGTGTGATGTACATTCAAAGTTACTTAGAAAATAAACTGTGCTATGTTACAAGAATCACAAGGAAAAAAAATCTACTTTTGGTGTAAACATTATACCACAGTTTACTTAAAATAGTTAATTCTTAAGTGATCTGTTTCTTTGAAGGGTCCACATGATTTGATTCGCAGAACTTGTGCGAACAGAAGTGATTGTTTTTCTTATTTATTTTTTGCCAAGTAAGATATTCAGATGTGCATGTTGTGCATGTGTTGTAGCCTGGGTCAAACCACCTCTCAGGAGCGTCTGCAATCAAAGGATTTCCAGGTCTCAACACTCTGTGGTCACCACCCTGACTCGGTCACTGCATCAGTGCTGTACAACATGTAAAGATGATACATCCATATAACGATAAGTGTAAACTGATAAGTCATTATAATGTACCTTCTACCTGATGTCAAATAAATAATGTGCTGTATTTATGTGAAGTTACAAATACTCTGTAGTTTTGAAATAATGCTGCTGCAAATATGATGTTTAAAAGTATGTGTATAGTTTATTTTACAAACTGAATATCATCTCCTCATATCAATTACGTAAAAGGAAATACAGACGTTGTATTGAGACAGAAATGATCATTTACTCTCTTTCTCAGGAAGGGGTCGTACAATAAAAGATGCTAGCAAGTGATCTTTGATTTCATATTTTCACATCAAACTATTATTTGAAAGTCCCTAACTCTTGCACGTATGCTATGATCACTGATGTTTGTTAAACTTGCTGAATTTATTTGTACATATTGATAAAATCTTCAGGGACTTATTTTGATCTTCATCAAAATAAGTCCCTGTCTTCGACGAGTCAATTTCCCAGCTGATACAAAGTAGATGTTCCTCAGCTCAACTTGTCATTATCCCAGTAATCATTTTGTTGACTTCTTAAGGTTCTGACTTTTAGACTTTTCGGATTAACAGTTGTTCTCAGACTTCAAACAGTATCGCTCACCTGTCAACGCTGTAGTTTGGAAGATGGGAGGATTAAATTAAATTAAAATTAATTATTAATAATCTTGCTGCAAGTTCCCAGTTTGGGAACCACTGGAGTAACAATATCACATTTTTATAAAGATTTTATGTGATTATAAGAAAAGTACCAAAGAGTAAAATAAATAAATGGATCCTGTGAGTATTTTACCTATATGACAATATTATTGTTGATGCATTAAGTAGCATTTCAGTATTGCAGCTTATCCATCTGTAGCTATACTGTTGGTTGACTTTTATCTATACGTGTCTTATAGCATTAGCTCATCACGTGTTTTATGAAAGATCTTGGTAGAGATTTGGTGTAATTGAATTATTCAATTATTAAGCATTAGGCGATTATTCAAATGAAATACTCATTTAGAAATGATCCTGTCATTGACCATACCATTGACCTCTGGCCCGAGTGTTCCCCCTGTGCTAAAGAAGTAGCTTATCAAATAACGGTAGTAAAGTCAAAAGAAAGCACAACACTCGTATCTGAACTGCAGTAGAATAGAGGTACGAGTACCAGTACCTCAGGTTTGTACTTATATACAGTAAAAGTACTTGCAGCTCCACGATTGGCACCTGTGTTGTCTCGCATGGAGCCACTTCCTCACCTGAAGCCGCCGAGGACGCATCCCGAGCCGGGGACCACACGGAGCAGCCGGGGGCGGAGCCTGGAGAGGCTCAAAGACTCGAACGTGATCTTCAGAGTGAGTCAGTGCAGAGAACACTGTCTACCTGCGAGTGTCCTTCACCTGGAGCCGCTGAAATATGATGAGGATATTATTTCTCTCCGGGCACGTTTCTACGCAGGGGAGAAGCGACAGAGCTGAGCTGAGACCGCGTTTCTTCACACAGGGCTCCAACGTTCCAAAAAGAAAATAACAGCAGCAGCAGCAGCAGCTCCAAGAGACAACAGGTAACTCAGGAGTTTGATTATCTCGATCACTCTTACGCATCTGTTTATACTAGGACATGTGGGTTATGAATCAAATGATCTTCATTCATACTACCAGAGATTACAGTTTATCATCGATAATTCATTATATTCAGATACAGAGAAGTTCAAGTCCCTTCACGAAATAAGATAAAATAAAGTTAGTAATGTGTTTAAACAAACAGATCAGTTAATAAACTCAACATACACACTATAAACCCCTTTAACTTCAGTGCCTGGAGAGCTGTAATCAGACTTATATGTCCTTTATTTCAATTTGTGTAATTATTGTGTTATTTTTACTTATATGTGTTGATGTGTAAATATAAAGTCCAGGTTTTTCAGGTACCAAATCATCAACGTGTGGATTACGTTTAACTGACAATTTTCTGCAGCTAAACTAAAGCAGACTGACCTTTCTGTGTGGAAGGGTGAGTTTCAATGGGATGTCGCCTGCTATATCATTTACTCATATAAATGTATTTATTAACGTCTTAGTAAGTTTAAATAATGTGTCGCTTGAAATGTTCCACAACGGAGGGAGAATCCCGGTTAGGATGAAAGAAGCAAATCTCGGATGTTGAGAAAGTCTACACATTCATTTCTGTGAATTTTAAATTGTGAACTTTAGTCATTTTTGTGTCTATTTTTCCTGCTATAAAATTATTTGGGTTATTAAGAGTAGAATTCTTTCTCACAACAAACCTGATTCATAAGAAAACCTGGGAGAAATTAAGCATTTTCCAGACTTTACAATAAAAGGCAAATATAGAGAGTAAATTCCACTGAAGATTTTCAAGGAAAATAATACTAATAATATATTTTTTATTAAATTTTTTTTTATTTTTAGGAAGGGTTTCATTCAACCAATTGATTGTGCCGATGAATAAGTATTTCAAATGCAGCAACTATATAGATATACTATTTACTTTTAATTAAAAGTATCAATACCACACTGTAAATATTCAAGTTCTATATTCAAGGTACTTACAGTGTAGGTACAGTTTTAAAAATGAAAAAAAATAACATTAAGCGGAATGGCTCATGTGAGTGTTATTATATTATCAAATTATCGTATCATTATTATTGATGATTTGAGCTGTAATGTCTGGAGGTGAGGTGAAGTAATTTTAATTACTTTGTATAATGTTGGACGACAACAAATTTAATATCTTTTAAAGAAATTCTTACGTATAAAATGTGCATTTATGTGTAAAATAAACTTTAAGAAATTGAATGGCAGTATATGTGGCATATATATTACAAAAAATAGCATTAACTGGAAAAACACAAAAGTGCAAGAACTTAACATCTTAACATAAGTTCGTAACTTTCCATGATTGTAAGTGTGTATCTTGACCATATTGATAGCTACACTAGTTAAATTTAACATTATATGTGTGTATTTTTACTGCCACACTTAGGTGCCATCTCATTGTGGAATAAATACTGTTTGTATCGCTGATATTTAATCCTGCTGAGCATTAAGACATGAATACTGAAACATAAAGAGCACATAGAATTGTGTTCACATGGCAACTGCTTTTTGTGTATTTCTACAATGAAAAAAGTCTGAGTTTCAGAGCCAGCACTCAGACTTTAAGTTGCAGATAATGGTGACTCACAACACTTTGTCAATAACATGTGAAATAGATATCTGTTTGCACTTTGTCCACAGAAGGATGAAAAATTATGTTAAATGTTGCTGTAAGGGAAAACAACACCAGCAGCTTGTACAAATTGTAGTAAAATATGCTGCAAAGATGGAATTTTACACAACCGTGTATAAATCAGCATCAGACAGATACCCTTAAATCACTGAGGATGTAAAGCTGTCATCCATATCTAAACTGACTCTGCTCTCAATCATAGTTAAACTACAGAGACACTGATAAACCTTCCATCTCCAGCTCTGTATGTCTCCATCCTGATCGTGTGCAGGGGACATTGTAGTTTAAATCCAAACACTGCACGTTAAAACTGTAAAGTCCGAATCATTCCCCTTGTTAATGCACTTCGCCACAGTCCCTCTGTCAACTGACCTGACCCCTGCTCAACCGTTGTGTTCTGCTGCACCCATCTTGTACTCTGAGCAAGTTAAAACAAACTACTTGTAAATGCCATTTAACTCAGAGTAGACTGTTTGGAGTGTCCAAACACAGACAGTCAGCATTGCTGTTCCCATTGTGTTATTCTACCTCTGTGATAAGATAAGGTGGGCTAGGAGACATTTGGTGGATGGACGCAGGATTTTACTGGAACAGTAAATAATGCTGTTACACGGACTTCAAAATAAATTCATGTTAAAACAATAAAGAGCAAATTAAGAAGGCTGAAAAGGGGAGCCACTTTTGGAAAAGCCTAATTAGTAGGTTTCCAAATTTGGAAATATTTGAAAATCACATCCATGAGAGCAACAGATGGAGTTCTTTCTTCATCGCTCCCTCTTTGTGCTGATGGCAGCCTTGTTAACCGGGGGCTGTGCTGGGTCTTGGTCGGGCAGGTTTTATGACCAGAGCTCTGTCATTGCTCTGTACCATCCTACTCCTCCCAGGCTGCCGCCCCCCCCTGGGGGCCCCCCTATGCCAGCTGTTTCCCTCCGGAGCTCACAACGCTCCCAGCACTTATGCAAAGAGAGGAGGTTGCTGCTGTCTAGGTTTGTTTACGGTTTTAAAGTAAGAACAGAGTTGGGTTGGACAATTTTGCTGTGCGTCAGAGTCGCATTCCCAAAAAATTACAGAGCACTACTTATGGCTCCAGGCCGCCATGAAATAAATCAGCTTGGCCTTTAGCAGCAGACCTTTCATTAGGGTATTTCAAGCTAATTGCTTTACGATTTTATTGCAACCAGAAAGCATCTCTGAGTGGTTTTGACTCAAGCTGTGAAGATGTGTAATCCTCTTGGTTTAGCAGAATTAACAAATTGACATCTTCTCAGGGGGTGTCTCAATGTTAGAGTGACAGCACCTGTAAGAGGAACCACATGCCTCTGATGGATCCACATATCAAACGTGATGTCTGTCATGCAGTTGAGCTTGTGTAGTGTGTAAGGTGAGATATGGTAGTAGTAGTAGTAAACCAACTGATCTTGAGACTAAGATACCAGTCTCTAAAGCTTCAGACTACTTTACTGTTTCCTGCTGTAAAGATAATTGTAGATGTGATGGGGGTGTGGTGGAAGTCAACAAGATTGTTTGGGGCTAGGACATGTTTGGAGCCGAGTCCTTTAGGCTGGTACCTTCTGTCAGAAATTTCCACAGACTTGTTGAGCTTTAACAAGCTTTGTGTCACCCTTAAAAATTAGAGCCCCACCTCCTCCGTGGGATTGCTAACTGACACTTTTTAGATATGTACTATTGTACATACCTGGAGCGTGTTGGGGACAGGATGCTGTTTCAGCGCATGTGCCCATAATTATACACATAAAGGAATTGTTTGCGTGTTATTGTTGGACTCCCATTCTCATGAATGCCGTCAGTCTGCAACTGCTGATGCATTCTGCTGCCAGTGTGTAGGAGGCGGGGCATTTTACGGGGCTCGTTTTGTAGCTTTAGCTTGAGGGCTGTTGTTGTAAATCATGTGTGATTCATAAAAAAACTGGTTCTCCTGTCTGCCAGGTTTCATCTTCACAAACCTCTGAGACGTACAAATAGACTTTGGCCTGCAGCCATACCTCCCTGGAACTTCTTCCTTCACCAAACTGCTCTCTTGTCAACACTCCCCTTCTCACTCGGCCCTCCCCCCGATCTAGCAAGCATTTATCTCCCCCCACTACTGCCACTACCTCTGCTAAGGGGCCGATGATGTTGTTTTCTTTGCGCGTGTCTTTGACTGTCCTCCATGGGAAGTACCTGGCAGCGGATGCATGTGGCAGGCCTCTGCCTGGACACGTCTGTCTCCCCCTCTCTTCTGCCTCCTCGGCCACGCAGCGTGAGAACGCCAGTATCCATGGCTATGAAGGGGGTGTGCTCGGGGCTGGCCATATAAATGTTGTAGACAGGAGGATTTAGGCCACAAGCTGCATGACTTCAAAGTCTGTCAGATTGAGAAAAATGACCTCAAGACTTCAAAGTTGCAGCTTTTGGTTCAGTGAAGTCATCCTCAAAATGTAACTGAGAAAGAGATGACAGATTTGAAGAATTAACTATTTTTCTGTTCTTTCTTTCTTTAGGGGATTTCAATGCATTACCGTTTCAGCATGTGGTAATCTTCTCAGCCATACCAGAAAGATACAACACTTGAGCGGCTGACCCTTTCAACAATCCTGCACCTGCACCAACTGCTCACATGGCCCACCCTTACGAGCCCTGGTTACGGACAGCCCCACCTAGTGGCAGCTCAGAAGACATGAACATCCCCTCGTGGTGGGACCTCCACAGGGATGTCCAACCAGGCAGCTGGATAGACCTGCAGACGGGCCAGGGTGTAGGTTTGCCTTCAGTGAGTCCAGGGAGTTCCATGGGATTGCAGCCATCTTTAGGGCCCTATGGCTCTGACCCACAGCTGTGCAACCTGTCTTCAGCTCAACACGCTCCTGCCTCACACTCGCCTCACCTCTACCCCCAGGATGGCTTCAAGATGGAGCCAATGGCCTCTGAAATGCTGCAGCAAGACCCATATTCTCTTGAGGATCCGCAAGAGACATCTGTTTCTGCCCGTCCCAAGCCCCAGCGCCGCTCCTCTTCAAGAGGCGCCGGTCAGGCCCAGTGTCGTTGCCCTAACTGCGTCCATGCCGAGCAGCTGGGCCAGAGCACTGATGACAGCAGAAGGAAGCACATGCACAACTGCCACATCCCCGGCTGCGGAAAAGCCTATGCTAAGACCTCCCATTTGAAGGCACACCTACGATGGCACAGCGGAGACCGGCCGTTTGTCTGCAACTGGCTCTTCTGTGGCAAGAGATTCACACGCTCTGATGAACTCCAGCGCCACCTGCAGACACACACGGGAGCCAAGAAGTTCAGCTGTGCATTATGCCCCAGAGTCTTTATGCGCAACGACCACCTGGCCAAGCACATGCGCACACACGAGTCCCCGCCAGGACACGGGGAGGAGAGGGTAAACGGAGATGGCAGGATGGAGAAGGGCTTTGATGCATCCACTCCCCCTCAGTCATCCTCAAACGTGTCTGTGTCTGACACCACAGAGCCTCCGATGAAGCTGAAATGTGAGACAGACCCATCAGTCTCCAGTGTGACAGGGCAGTCCAGCTAACTTCATCTTATATCAAAGGTTCACCATCAGTTCTGTCACACGTCTGTCATAAGTGGTGTCATAGTTTCACAATAGAATAGAGAAAAGAAGAAAAGTTTGGACTTTCACTAATGCAAGCTGGAAGGAATCTACACGGTCCCGTGAATTTATCAACTGGGCCAACTCAGTGAACCTAAACGTTATAACAAACGGAGTAAGCATGAGTTTTAAGGCGTGGATCAAAGTTTCTGCTCTGTTTACTTTAGGTGGAAAGTGGCTGAGCAGGCAACCGAGCTTAAGCTGACATTAGTTGCTAGACTTTCATTGCTGCTAGAGCTACAGTCCCACCGAAGGTGGCTTGTTAACTTGTTTACAATGAAATCAATCACAGAGGAAGTAGACAATGACAATTTTTTCTATTTGTCTATTTGTGCATGTATGTGCGACATGCACTCACATGTCGCCATGTGAGTGCAGCCTACTGTGCAATTTGTAATGAGACACTGGAATATAATAACAGCTTTTTCTAATTTTTAAAAGGTCAATTGGCATTTGCACTCGAAAGTACATGCCACCGAACTGGGAGTGTGTATGCTGGTATTTAAGTAATTAAAATAGTACATAAACAAAAGGAGAGTACAAACAACAATGCTGTGCTGCGACAGTGTCCACAATGAAAACTAATGTGATGTGATCCTGATATAATAGAATATAATACAATATAATATAATACAATATATATCATATGATAAACATTCAGGTTACCAGATGGAACAGAACAAAGCAAAGAAGCCACTAAATTATACATGATGTGGGAATAAATAATCTCACAAATCCTAATTTAGAAGTGGTCCCAGCAGCTGGAGATGCTCCTGTTTGGTAAGAATAAGAAGATGGAGTCGGGCATGGGGAGAAAATTCTGCCTGGGTTAAAAAATCCTTGTTTCTGTTGGGACATGCTGATATAAACACAATTCCACAGATCCATCCTGTCAACACAACAAGCTGTTGGTGATGAATGAAACTTCCAGCACAAAGCAGAACTTCATTACATCATGGGTACGGGAACGTACCTTCATCCAGTGGCCAATGCAGTCCCAGGTTTAAAGCTGCACTTATTCATATATTGTTAAACAAAAGGATCAAATGACTGTGTAATGTGAAAGGTGTTGATCATAGTGACAAACTAACAGATTATCATCTTACTCCAGTTCCTCTCACTTTTTATCATATTTGAGCAGCCACAACTTTACTGTTGCCGGTTCAGTCACACTGCTCTCATCGACCCTGTCTTCAACAGCAAGCAACTGGTGAAGCCACCAACAGCCAGAGATGGAGTATACTGTGCAGCAGCTAAAGAGCAGAAGAGCCAAACCAAAGCTCTATATCAGTGCTATGGTTGCTTTGTTTCTGCTGCATGTGCCATTTTGGCAACTGTTCGCCATTACATTTTCATGTGGTGATAATGTGTCAATGTTGTGTTTACAACTTGTTCGGATACCCGGAAGTGTCAAAAAGAATGGACAATATTTTTTAATAACACAAATGTGCAACAGAAAATCTAAAGGACCCGACCTCGAGGAAGCAAACCACTTCCAATACTATCCCTGTGCACCTCAATCAGTGACTGTACACAGTTTTCTCAAACATCATCACCTACATAATCATTTGCATGTCGGTTCAAGCTATAGTCCCAATATCTCAACACATTTTATTAACAGATGTTGGTCCGTCTGAAGCTGCAGGTTTTTCATGCTCAACTGAACACAAATCACTTGACAAGATGCTTTGCTGCAATATGACAAACCATTTATTTGATCAACGTGCAGAGAGAGACTGTGCTGTTGGCAGTCAAGTATGAAATACAAGGAATTTGAACGACCCACGCAGCAGAAATTGTTTAGGTAGGCTAATTTGTTCTGGATAGTTAACCCTCATAATCAGTCCTGTATGATCAGTAGTTCTGTAGCAAGCAGTGAGAGCAGCTTTACACTTTAAGACACTATTAGGATGTATGTAAACCATTACACACATTAGGCTGAGATTTCTACATTAGCGAGCCTGCATTATTGGAGGCTCATGGTTGCTGTATTTATGTATAGATGATAAGATGAGGAAGATAGTGCTTAACCATTAGTCAATTATTTAATGTTGACTATTATTATTATGTTTGTTGATGTGATTATAGATAGGCTCGTGATATTTTCTTTTATTATGTTCAGTAGAACAAAATGTACCACCTTTTCGAATTGGTTGCTGTAGTAAATTGTGGAAACTGTTATAAAATAGGTTCAAAAACTTTTATTAAGTTAAGCATCATGGTGTAATAACTTGTATTTAATCTATTATTGTGCTTTATTAAATAAAAAAAACTATATTCTGTGTCTGTGTTGAACCTTTATCTACAGGAGAAGATTAGACAAAGAGGCCATTTATTTTGTGAAGCTTTACTATTATTATTATCATTAGTAGTAGTAGTAGCTTTGAAAGTTTTAGAGTCTCTAATTATTTTATCATGAATCAAGTATTGCAATGTAGGTAATACAAAAAAAAATTCTGTACAATTAGCTGCTGCTCTTACATCTAAAGATATAATTTTTGTTAACTGTATAAATGTAGTAGCTTCGTAACCTCCAAAAGTTTTCTGTTAATTAGCAGAATTATGGAAGTACAATTGGAAACTTGATAGAAAGATTGGTCAGGAGAGATACAGGAACATTTTTTCACTTTCTTTGATATGGTGAGGGTGTTTTTCAACATTTAAGTTGCTTTCGTATAAAATAATTAATGTATCTTCATAAATAAAATCAGGAATGATTAGGAAACGGATATTTAAGAGTTGTGCAATTCGGTACAGATACAAATACAAAATCTATTGGATTTACATGTGGTATAATTCTAGTTGAATGGGTGGTCTCATCTGAGAGGCGGTGGTCTAGTGGCAGAAACTTGGACTATGGGCAGAGAAGGTCTCTGGTTCGACTCCACGGCGAGACAACAAAAAGACGAACCAGGATGGATCTATCCAAAAATCCAAGAGTCTCCCTATCCTGTCTAGTGCCGCTGAGCAAGGCACCTTACTCCCCCAACATCTGCTCCCTGAGTGCCGTACATGGTCGCTCACTGCTCTGTGTGTCCTGCACCAGATGGGTCAAAAGCTGAGATTAAATTTCCCTGCATGAGTGTGCCTTTGCATGTCTGTGCATGTGTTTTGGACTAATAAATGCATCCTAATCTTAATCTCTGGGGAGATTCAGAGATTTGGGGTGTCTGGAGTTCTGGACACCCCAAGGGATCATAAGATGATTCTGTGGGTTCAGAAAACATCTGAAGCGAAAAAAATATTATATATATTTTATATTTAAAACATTCTTTTAAAATGTTGTTATGTTTCAAAATAATCTTTATTTTATGGGGAGATGAACTTCTTCTTCGTTCGGTTTATATTGAGTGGCAACCAACCTCAAAGTACATTACCGCCATCTCATGGATCGGCTTCTTCTTCTTCTTCGCCGACCTTAACATATTCAAAGGCAGAACGTTTGACTTACGTGCAGTCAAAAAATCCAAGATCATGGGAGATCAAAGCACATTTACGATTCAAACACGTCAACTGTAACAATTATATTTTGTTATATAAATGTCATTAAAAGCCGCGCACATATCTGTGTCCATTTTATTTAATGTCTGACTGATTTTCTCATAGATATATATCTATGGATTTTCCACGAAGAACCTTGAGTTGACACCGGAAGTAAATTAGACAAACAGGAAACACGTCACTCTTTAACCTCTTGGCGATTGGATTTTTAGCTCGAGTTCAACTTTCGTCGTTCCACTTTTTATCAACAACACATTTGACCAGTATCATTTCTTTTTGGACTGAAACGACAAATATTTCAAGATGGGGGGAGGCGACCTGGTAAGTACAATATGTTGTATTCACGATTGGCCCTTTCTCCATCGTTTAGAGACCGATCACACCAAACTCCATTTAGAATGTGTATGTTTTAATATATTCATTTGATTAATGGTCACTACGCTAGTTACATCGTATGTTAAAACATATTATGAACTGTTTTGAGCTACAATTAACTTCGGTAACACTCATGTTCTTAATCTTCGAATTAGAAGACATTTTAATAGCTATTACTAAAATCAACAGCCAACCTAGGTTACGTTAGCTTAATATTAGCATGACTGTTAGCATTAGAGTCGAAAGTCGGTTGTTAAAGTCAAGATTTCTTCTGAAATATTCAGTTTCAGATTTCCCCGGAAGGTGTTATGGATTCCGAATTATCAATTTTGTTCATATTATCATTAGGTTAAATCATTAATGCCAATGAGTTGGGAAATGCCAGCGTGGTGAGATTTCATGTTTATTAAAATCTCAATTAAAATGTAGCTATTGTGGTTTTTCAGATCCCATTCTGCCACTAAAACGGTTTCAGTTTAATTCTGTGAAACCCAAAACTAGTTTGTACAGTAAACGTAGCACCTGATTGTATTTGCTGACACAACAACAAACTGTTTTCATTTGTCCTCTGCCAGAATCTGAAAAAGAGCTGGCATCCCCAGACTATGAAAAACATT
Organism: Platichthys flesus; assembly: GCF_949316205.1. Taxonomy (NCBI): domain Eukaryota; kingdom Metazoa; phylum Chordata; class Actinopteri; order Pleuronectiformes; family Pleuronectidae; genus Platichthys; species Platichthys flesus. The sequence continues at coordinate 4,049,719 of NC_084949.1, forward strand.
GAGCGTGTTTGGAAAGCAGAGCAGAAGCATGAGGCTGAAGTCAAGAAGATGGAGGAGCTCCAGAAAGAGCTGAAAGAGGAAAGATCCCGAGAAGAAATGACCAAATATGCAGAGCAAAGTGGTGCCATCAAGTAAGATCTCTGTCATATTATCACCGCCAATTTTTTGGGTGGTTGAGACAGAAGACTATTCTCTCAATTATGTTTTATTTGTATTGTATGATGACAGAAAGAAGGATGATCGCTTGGACTGGATGTACCAGGGCCCTGCTGGTCAGGTGTCCAGAGATGAGTATCTGCTGGGACGTTCCATCGACAAGCAGGTCACCGACCAATACGAGGAGCCAGAGAGCGGTCCATCAGCTGAGACCGGCCTCCTACCTGGGTCCATCTTCAACTTAACCACCACTGCCTCCAACCTGGACCTGGCTGCCAAGATCAGGGAAGACCCCCTCTTTGAAATCAGGTTAGTTTACTGTAATTTCCGCTGAAATTATGTTTCACTGCTTCGAATTAGCTCATGTTTTGTTTTTGTTCTGAAGGAAACGTGAAGAAGAAAAGAAAAGGGAAGTCTTGACTAATCCTGTGAAGATGAGGAAGATCAAAGAAATGGTAAATTTTCTATTTAAATATGAATTAAAAAAAAAATTCTTTGATTGTTAATTTGTATTATTTTTTGACACATGTTCTTTCCTTCACTTGTGTTATAAAAAAGAAGTTCTGTATCGGTTCTCTCACAGTTACGCCAGAATCTGGACAAGAAAGACAAGAAAAAGAAGAGGAAGAAGGACAAAAAGGAGAAGAAAGGAGACAAAGAGAGGAGAAAGGAGAAGAAGCACAAGAGAAGGAGTTCAAATTCAAGCTCTGATGAGGAGGATGAGAAAAAGCACAGGTTTGTAATGAGATTGTTAAAGATATAACTTGAAAATCGATCGGTATGGGATTAATCTGTGCTCAACCAGCTAAACATATGATGTAAGATACCATGTTTTCTATAAACACATACGATTCAGTCAATTATTTAAATTAAGTCAATAGTGTTGATCATTGTATGTATATTTTAGATCACACGCACGAGATGACTCTTCATCAAACACAAAGCATCGTTCCCTTCCTCCTCCAGGCTACGGTCTACTGGTCAGTAAGGATATGAGACCTTATGTGTGACTTAAAAGATTCACTTCTCAATCAAGCAGAACCCTGATAAGTCCTAACATTATATTTCTTCCTCTCAGCTCCATGCTGGCAGACATCACCAGTCCTCAGCTCCCTCCAATCACTCGCGCCGTGACAGGAGCCGGTCCCAATCACCTCACAGGAGCTCCAGGGACAGTCACTCGCACTCCTCTTCTTCACACAGAAGCGACAGGAAGTTGGAGCCCAAAGCTTCCAGCCCACAGACGAAGAGTTATCGCAGACAGACAAACCACGTGTCTAAGTATGTGTTCACAGAGCTTCAGAAACCGAATCCTGCATTGTTATGATTGAAATCTTCACATGTTTATGGATCTGGGCCATTCATATTGCCATTATGATATTATTATGTTGGAATTCTATCAAAAACTTGATATGATACATTTTGGATATTAGCCAGAAATTTTATTTCAAAGTTGTAACCTCACGTAGATTTCGAGTTTTTGAGCTTGTTCCACCACGCGCATTGATTGTCCTAAAATGCGGTTCTGGTTATCATGGTTTAACGAAGCTCTCGAAATGTACAAATGCTTCTCAAAGCCACTGCGACAAAAGCCAAATTCCTCCACATGTATTGATTTGTACTTCCTGTAACTATGATGTTTGGGTCAAGGAAATGAGAAAATACTGTTTTCAGAGATCTCTGTTTTCCAGAGCATTATCTTAATCAATCATGCTCATTCAGTCCCAGTAAAAACAAATTCTGTCTGATTTAGGAAGCTCTCTGCAGAAGAACTAGAGCGAAAGAGGCTGGAGATGATGAACGAGGCCAAGCAGAGGGATGAGGACAGAGAGAATAATCTGAAGAGATACGAGAAGCAAGAGGAGCAGGAACGGCAGCTGGAGAAAAGCGTCAAGCATGAGCGCCATGCTGGCTTCATCCAGTAAGTTTCTCAGCACCTCTACGGTGTGATGTTTCTGGAGTCATTTCTATTATTCTGTTTGAAATCCACTAGTAATGTTTTACTTGGTTGCGTGTTTTAATCATTACCCTCATAACACTCACCATGTTCTTTTGCAGTGACATGAAGTTGGAAAGCGCTGCCAGCTCTTCTTTAGAAGACAGGGTGAGGAGGAATATCCATTCCATTCAGAGGACCCCAGCCTCCATGGGTAACTTCCTGAAGAGATGAAGACGCCACACATTTACTACACTTTGTGTGAAGTGACCAAAAAAAACCTGGCAAGAGTACGCCACCCACTACTCTATCTGTATATCTCAGGGCGGATGGTGTGATGGGAGTCTGGCATGAGTTCGAACAGAGAACCGCTTGACTTTTATTATGAAAAGCAGATTCCACAGTGGTAAAATAATTTATATTTCATACTAAAGCAAACGGTCTGTGATGGTTGATTTGTTCTAGTTACACTCTAGGAAGTCCTTTTTAAGCTTCATGTTTTCGGAACTCTGTACAGAATATAGGATTTTTATTTTTACAGTAAATTCGACCTGATTTTATTTCAAATGTTTTTGTAATATTTGATTGTTACTTGGTGTGTTACTGTTGGTAGCAACTAGAATCCCCAAAACATCTCCACTATGCCATTGTGGTTTGTTTATTAAGCAAAACCCATGTTGTCACTTTACCATTCTGATTCTGCTTGCATTAACTGGATATTGAAACCATATCTGCAATAAATTTTATTTGAATACCACCAAATCATGATATACATCATCTGAAGGCACTTTACACAGAAGGTCAAGACTTAAAAAAACAATGAAAGAGAAACCCAAATTTCCCACAGAGTGAAAATGTTGGTGACTGTAAAGAGAGAAACTTTCCTCACTAAATAAAACCTTTAGCAGAACCAGATTCAAGAGTTTATTGTCATATGCACCATTATTACACTAAGCAGTAGCTGGCAATGAAATGCTTGGGTCATAGGCTCTTTTCTAGCAATGCTCAGAATATTACAGCAAAAAAATAGAATATCAAAAAAAAAAAAATATATATATATATATCCACCTAAAGAAAAACAATAGTGCAAATATTCAAAGGTCTTCCAACACCGCTGGGTGTAGAGATCCTCCATGGATGACCGCTCAACCGGTCGGGGTGGGCAGATAAATGGGGGAGAGGGAGAGAGAGACCAGGAACATTAGTGTACCATCAGGTCTCAGCTCTGACAGACAAGTTGTTATGATGACAACAATAAGAGGAATTATATATTCAGATCAATATTTTTAATTGATCACATCCAGGTTTCATAACATGACTTGTGTGTTGTTGCCTGCATGCCAGACATGTCGGCTATGACAAAGCTCAGGTTACTTTGTGCTGCTATAATCAGAATATTATAAAACATTTCAGAACATGTATATCCCTCATAATCTCAGCACCTGGTGTCAAGCACAATCATTAGTAAATAGTGAATAGACAGAGAAATATGAATAAATGCATGTCCATGTCAGCAAAATGTTTGTTCTAGTTAAATAAGTGTTCGAACTTTACTTTTGAGTAAAGAGTAGGATTTCTCTTACTTTTTTCAGGTTGTCATTTCTTAATATTCAGTTTGCAGAAAACCTACAGAGACGTGAACCGAGGTGTTGGTAGCATAGCTAGCCCGACGATCATCAGATAACTGAAGTTGGCTGTAATAAAACCAACTTTAATAAATATACCGGTTTCAATTTCCTTTTTAACACGCCTCAACCAAACTATGCACTCGCGGACCAACGTGCCCCTCGTTGTCCAATGGGCGCAGCGCTGTGTACTGAGCGACGTCCAACCTGCCAATTACTTTTGAGTACGCGATGACGTCGTGAAATTACGTTAGTCTGATTTCAGTGGTTCCAAATCGTGTAGTCACTGTGGGAAGCTGAAGCTAACAACAGTGCTCCTCAATAGCTGAGGAGAAGAGTTTCCAGGTTCCGGTAGATTGGAAAACACCACAACACCGCCACAATGGTGAGAACAGCACACAGTAGATGCTCCGTATACAGCCTGTTGTCTAGAATACTTTCAATTCAGTTATTACGGCTCACAGCTACAATAGCTTTGCTAAGCTAACGTTAGCTCATAGGCAATTCTAGCATGCTACTTTAAGGAAGCGATTATTTTCTTGCAACGAGTTTAACGCTAGGTTAGAGTTCAAAAATAATTTACTTCAATTCTAAGACATATATCCGTTAGCAGCACAGAACATACAATGTAATAGTAGAACCAACTACAGTCGGAAAGCTGAGTAATTGTCTAGCTTGGCATGCATGAGCTAACGTATCCTGCCTCAATAAGAATGTCATTTATTTTATTCGTGTCAATTTGAAATAACTAATAGCTGCATATTTGACCACGCACGTTATAAATAATGAAGTGGACATCTTTGTGCTCTTAAATGTCTGATGTATTAAGTACATGTTTTAAGTTGCAAAGACATTTAAGGGCTTTCGACTTACAATCATTTGCTCTATCAGGAAAAATAAAGTTTCTTATTCAATCAATCAACTGTGGGCCAATGAATCATTAGGGCGAAGTGAGAGACTTAATACAAGCTCATAGGGTTCACATTGATGCAATTAGGTTGCTTGTCTTTTTTCCTTTTCTAGCATAAGTGATTTGGTTCATCAGTAGTGTGATCAGATGATTTATTATCCGACTCATCGCTGATGGACATACCTGTCTCCTTGTTCTCTTCATTCAGTCTATTATGTCCTACAATGGAGGGGCTGTCATGGCCATGCGGGGGAAGAACTGCGTGGCGATAGCAGCGGACCGAAGATTTGGCATTCAGGCTCAGATGGTCACCACAGATTTCCAGAAGATCTTTCCCATGGGAGACAGGCTGCACATTGGGCTGGCTGGACTGGCCACTGATGTTCAGACAGTGTGAGTGGGAAATGATGGTATACACTGGTTCCAACAAACACTGATCCAGTAAAGACCTAGAGTCACAAGTTTATTTCCACATGGAAAGTGCTTGTATCATAAAGTTAGACACATTTGTAGTTGTACAGTATTGATAATTGCAGGACTATACAATGTAAAATCTATCAGGGCTTTTAAATGGGCAGCTTCTCTGTGACAAGACTAATTGTAACTGCACATTTTTCCCTTGAGTGAAGATCCCAGAGGCTAAAATTCAGACTGAACCTGTATGAACTGAAGGAGGGTCGCCAGATCAAGCCCAAGACCTTCATGAGCATGGTGTCCAACCTGCTGTATGAAAAGAGGTGAGTGAGCTCAGCTTCATTCTGTCCACTTGTGTTTAGGTGGAAAGTAAAGACAGTGTGATGTTAACGTGTGATGCTCTGGTTAGGTTTGGGCCGTACTACATCGAGCCTGTGATTGCTGGACTCGATCCCAAAACCTTTGAGCCATTCATCTGCTCCCTGGATCTGATTGGTTGCCCCATGGTGACAGAAGACTTTGTTGTGAGTGGCACCTGTTCGGAGCAGATGTACGGCATGTGTGAATCCTTGTGGGAGCCAGACATGGTGAGTATTGTGTTATGTCTCATAGCCTACGTGTTATGTCTGGGGGATGTTAAACAGCAATTAATGCCAATGTTTTTGTGTGTCAACAAGCGTTTTGCACCTATCGGTATAGGTTTGTTTGCACAGCCAATGGCAGATGAATCCATTATCGGCTTTTCCATTTGAACCAAAGGGGCTAGTTGTTAGAGACACTCTACTTTCTGGTTCTGGAAACTTGTAAGGTTTACCTAGGTTTTCGCCATTCTGGTAACAGATGTTCTTTAGTGGAAAATTGATTAAAATTCTTGACTTTGATAGAGAGATCTGTTTGATCCCGCAGACACCAGAGGACCTGTTTGAGACCATCTCCCAGGCGATGCTGAATGCAGTTGACAGGGATGCCGTGTCCGGAATGGGAGTTGTTGTCAATGTCATGTAAGTACGGTGATAACAAGTAGGGATGTTGGAAGGAATTTTCAGGACTCACTATTATTTTAATATTAAGTTCCTCCATCAATCCTCTTAAAATGCTGTATAATATTTTAATGCATATTTGTTTGTATTTATTTCATAAATTAGTTGATCTGGTACTGTCCACATTAGGAATGTTCCCAAGTGTGGTGCTTCTCCTGCCAGCTGTCTTTATGGTTAACAATGTGGTTTAGTTTACCCTTGTTCCAAGAAAGAGACACACCTACATACACATGCACACGCACACGTCTAAATGACCAGCAATAGATCATTTTCACTGTGTTTAGCTGTGAACTGTGTTCAGCTCACAGAGAAAATAGAACAGAACAGAATCTCTAGAGGTCTACTTTGTACATGGTACATTGAAATAATAGGCTAAATCTCAGTCGAAATGTAATTAAAAATTATATAATTCAAATATTATAAATAAATTAAATAAGAATGGGACTATGGACAAAGATTGACAGCTCTAATAACAAGTACACCGTACATACAGGTTCAGGACGGGTGGAGTTTCAGGTTTGCTGTGATTGACAGTCTTTTCTTTTGTCTGTCAGTGAGAAAGACAAGATCACCACACGAACCCTGAAGGCCAGGATGGACTAGAGCTTCTGTTTCTCTCCACACGTCACCACCACAGATGTTTTGTATAAAAGTAATAACCAATGCCTATTCTCATTTTTCGTTTTTCTTATTGATATTGTTCAATAAATCAAATTAGGTTTAAACAATGCATTGACTCATGTCTTGTTCAGAACCCAGACTTCCTTTTCACCACTTATCAGGCAGGTCTTTTTTTAAACTGTCTTCATCCAACCAAGGTGTCATACATAATAACTGAATTAATACATTTAACACAGGAAGGAGTTGGTAATGGTGTTAGCTGAGTGGAGTGTTGGTTGCCTTTCTTTAAGCATTGTGTGATTACAGACATGAGGATTAGCTAGAGTACTCAGTTTTCTGGCATTATATTTTCCACACCTAAGGCAGCACAAGACTAATGACTCACTGCAGAGGCATCCTCTATAACTGGTTTTTAAAACCAAGAACACAGATTCTGACAACACAGGATCAAAATGCTTCAGCGTTTTTCAGGCCAAGGAACCCCAGCTGATGGAGAGGGGGAGCAGGGACCCCCTACTATATATATTGTAAAAAAAAAAACTGGGCCTAGTGCCGTGTACAAACATAGCTAGCCAGTTATTGTGCGTTCAATACTAAGCTATTCAAATAACACACATAAATTCATGTTTTTATTTTAAACATGTAAGGTACAGGGTGGCCGTGCCAATACTATTTCTAAACATGCATCTTGCATACAATACTGAGACATTAAAATAATTCACAAATTCATGTTAATGTGTATTTAAAGACGTGAACTTGTGGGAAAAAAATTGGTTGTAAAATTGTTTTAATAAAAAATATAAAAAAATGGTCTAATCAACTCAAAATTTCGCGACCACATGTTTAAGACCTCTGCTTTAGAGGTTTCCTCTTTCTTATTACTTTGGACAAAGGTCAGCGATTGCAAACTCCACGTCATACAGGATTATCACACACAAAAAAAGAGTTTCGTATATGTGGCAGAGAGGATCTAACAAAATCACACTACTGAGAAGCATTATAGGTACTGTAGGATCTGGCAATGTTTTGAGTTTGATCCAATTCTGGATACTTAGGGCTCCTTTCCTTCAGTTCTTAAATCTCAGAAAAGGAAGTGCCAAACTAAATGACTTGAGTGCCCTTTAATGTAACCTGCTTTAATAATGTGACAATTCTCTCAAGTAAAGGAAAAAAAGAACATAAGCTGCTTTCAGATATACGCTGGACTCAACAGTTCCTCTGTATTTTCACCGGAGCATGCATTTGTGCATCTGTCCATGCAAATGTCTCTGTAGTTTCTGCGGACTTCATCATCCTGGACTCCCAAAAGACACTCCCTCAGGTTCTATTTTGATCATAACGATGGCTACTGTATATGATTCACATGATTTCATACAAATGCGCTATGAACGGAGGCTTTGTCCACCTGTTGCCTCATTCATTTAACAACTGTCAACATATTCTGTTTCTGTTTTCCAGCAGCATCCAAATGCACCACCAAGCTGGGCCCCAGGATACTTAAAATAAAAAAGTGATATAAAATTAGATATAGGTTTAAAGTTAGCCTTAAACAACATGTCGCAAGGTCCCTCATTAGCAACACAAAAAAGCTTTAACACTTAGTACACAAGTAGAGAGGCGCTCAGAGTCGATACCTCCAAGGGTAATGCTCGATGTCACCACATGGTAGAAAGTAAACAAAATCCTGGATTTGCTCCAAAATGTTATGAGGTCTTCCTGAGTCATGTCCGACCCCTCCACAATGTTTCATGGAAATCAGCCAAGTAGTATTTGAGTGAAAACAGGTGAACAGTAACTGAAGAAATGAGCAAAGCCAAACAACACAAACAAGATAAAACTCCCTTTAATATGCAATGAATCATTTTCAAGTAACCTTTTTTTTCTAATGTCTGTTGGTAACAAAACAATACTGTATACAAACACAAAATTGCTACATTAATGTAAACAAGATATAAAAATGATCCTTATGGTAATAAAACAAGTATTTGCTGAAGAATTCCCCTTTTAATTTGTTTTTCTTAGACCAACCTCCACCAAGGTCACGGTTAAAAATTCAAAAATATTCAAAAACAATATGGCAACGTAACATTCAAACAGCAATTTTTTTTCTCTTTTTCTTTTCTTATTTTAGTCATCACACTCAGATGCTAAGTTTCAGTGGTTTGATGTTTCAACTTACTGGTGGAGCCTCATGTACACATCAGCCATGCATTTTTGATATTGCATTTATTTACTTAATACACCGTTATATATTAATGTTGATCCACTGTCATTCCAATTTATCAGCTGTGGGGTCTTTTTTTGTTACTGAGAGAAAAGCCTGATGGCGACTGTCGAATGGTTTGTCATGCAATCTGACCGTTCTGCATCTGTGAGTCTTTACATCTGTGTGTGTGTAATAGAAAACATAAGAACAACAACAACATGGACAGGAACCGAAGAGACTGTACTAAGAGACTGATAACTGCTGAAGCTGACACACTCATTCAAGGCATTAGTGAGACAGTTTCCGTGCTGGCGTGAGGGGAAACAAGGTTGCTGAGGAGCAGATACATTATTTAAAAAAGGAGAGGGAGATTATCGGGAGCTCATTCCAAATTCAGGGAGGGATTTCATGAGTTTTCTTTGCTGCGGATGAGGAACCAGGTGGTGGTGCGTTTCTGTGGGACAGCAACAGGTTTAGTACAACCATCCTGCCAAACTGGTCCTGGCGTGGGACCTGGAGGGTTCTCTTTTTAAAGGGGGTGGAGAAGCAGGGGGAGATGGACCAACACCGGGGTGAGAGAGGAGAAATAAGTGCGTGGCTTCTGACAGATCTATGACAGGAAGTGACCAGCTGGACTGGGACATGAGAGATGAGTCTATGACAAGATGTTGGACATGAACTCGTAGAATCGCTTGGAGTACTGCTCCGGGTTCACTGTCGAGATCTCAGCCCCCGCCTGAAAAATAAACCACAAAAAGGACAAAGGAAATATAAGTTTAAAGAAGCAACATGAAACAAAAATATCATAAGATATTAAAACTTGTTTTGTGTTACATCAGATAAAAGGCACTTTCAGGGACCTTGACACCAATAATCAGTTAGAAAATCCAATTTACTGGTATAACACTTAGGCCAACTGGTAAGTATTGATTTCATCAATGATTCATCTGGTTACACTTGATACAATTATTACAACTCTTACTGCAGCTTAAAAATGTGAATATAAATTTATTTATTTGCTTTTAGTATTTATGCGTTTATTTTTCCAAATGTTTCCTTAAAATAGTTTGTGTATTTTTCTATCATTACACAATTTATATAATTAATAGAGACTCCTTTTGCTTTAACTTCTTTAAATGTGTTGAAAGTTAGAATTATTAAGTTGTTTTTACACTCACCCCGTGTTTCACAGTTTTGGCAGCATGTGCAGCTTTTTTCTTAGCGTCATAGTGCGTGAGGATGTCGATGATCGCCATGAAGTATACCTCCTTCCTCACAGCACCTGTTCAAAAAACAACACTTACTTTACTCTCACCTGAAAAACACAGGGATAAACGGTGCATTGCTCTCGATTCTATGCTTTAGCTTTGTGTTACAAATGTTACTACTACTACTTTGACAATTTCCCTCCAGTTTTGAGAGATCTTTACTTTGCCAATACAAGAAGATAGGTTTTTTTGTAAGTAGGCACAGATTGTTTAACTGTCAAAATGCCTGCAGTTCAAGGGAAATGCTGCGATAAACACAATGTGAAAAAACAGAAATGTAAAATAAATAATATTTACTGAACAGAGGTCCTCTCATCATCTGTTTGTGTGGTAACATAAATCTACAGCCATGTTCACTACGTCAGATGAATGTCAAAGACAACACTCACTGTCGTCGCTCTTAATTGCGTAAACGTCCACAGAGGGGTCGAACTCCCCAGGGCCAAAGAATCCTCCACAGTTGAGAGGGTTTCCGGGGCTGTCGGGAGGCGTGCCGAATGAGCCGGTGAGCACGCCTCCGCCCATGCCATCGTTCTCGTACTCGTCCTCCTCTCCGGCCGCATCCACGTCCATCTCCTCCTGCTCCGCCCGATCCACATCATGGATGCCCACCAGGAGACTGTAGTCCATGATCTTCAGGGTGGCCAGGAACTGAGAAACACATGTGACACACACAGAAAACGCTCAGTCCAATGTCTTATTAGCACATCTGCTCCTTTGTGTTATTTACTGTGACACATAACAGATGGTCAGTACAGCCAACCCTATGGAAAATGTAGTCATTTCATATTTTAAATAATGATATGATCACTTAAAACTCTGCCCTAATGGCTGAAGTCATAAAAATCAAAAATCCAGATGAAAGCCTTTGAACTGTTTTTATTAATTGTGACTTAAGCACTGGGCCTCAAAAACAGCAGGACTTAAAGGAGCTTAAAATGAATTCTACACTGTAAGGCAGCTCAGATCATATGAGAGGAGTACGTGGTTATATTTATTACCTCTACATCCCGTTTTAGCTTCTCCAAAAAGTACTTCTTGTTGTCATCTCCTATCTGCAGCTTCTGGCCATCATTCAGGAAGTCGTTGTCTTTCAAAGTGGGGAGTTCTTTAGCCTGAAGAGAGAGAGACAGTTTGGTTTTGAAACTTTTACTTGATAATGTGCACAAATAGAGATGGATGTGAGATTTTAGGAGGACTAATTGATCCAGAAAAAAAAACCCAGTTCATAAGGGTAATATTATAGCCAATAGATAAAGACAAAGGTCTGACTGAGCGGCCATTGTCACAGTTTACAACTGTCTAAAAACAGAGCTCTACACACTGACAGCATGACAACTAAAAACACCTGCTTACTTATGATGTCTTAATTTAGCCATCATTTGACAAGTTCGCCTCAGGGGTTTTTGTTCCATCATGTCAGCAGTTGTTAGCTCACAGAAATAAAACGTACCTTCTCCTTGTCGCTGGCTTCCCTTGAGACCGTAGAACCCTACGAACAAGGGGAAATGAGAATAAAAATAGAATTAAAAAGTGAAAGCAGCTCCAGACACATTAGACAGAGGGACAGTTAGCATATTCCTCTTCTTATCCACAGCTTATTTTTGAACTGTCAGTGTTAGAAAGCCATGGTTGTTTTCTCCAGAGAAGACAGGAAGACAGCCATATGCTATAAAGGATTTTTTGTAGGGGGAAGAGTAAAGAAGCGTGCAGTCTGAATGCTGCTTTCACAGCTGCTGGAAACTGCATCTTCATATCCAGCTTTTGCCCAGATTTTTTTATGAGCTGAATTTGTAATCTCCAGTAAATATTATCATGAAATTATGAATGTGATGTTAGCAGCCTCTGATCTAGCCTCAAGAATCTGAATTTTTCTGAATTCCCCTCGGGATTAATAAAGTATCCATCTATCTATCTATCTATCTATCTATCTATCTATCTATCTATCTATCTATCTATCTATCTAAGAAGAGATCATGAGCAGGGCACTGCTGATGCTGCTCACTTTCTCCACATCCTGGGTTTATCATTTAAATATTAGTACACAATAAAACTTTCATGTTATACCTTAACAGCTTTTTTTTAAACATGATTCTATGACCCTTAACCTCTGCAGAATCCAAATAAATTAGCCATTTAAGCAATACTTTAATAATTTCATTAATAATTCAATTTACATTTTCAAAAACACTTTGGGTTAAAATTACTGTTCTCAATCTCCCTTTAAATGGAATTAGGGCTTAAGTCTATTGACTCTCACGGAGGCAGATGTTCAAACATCTTGGTTCTGAACAAGACAAACCCGTGTTTTACTTGACTTCCCTCCACCAAGGAGGTTATGTTTTCACCGCTGAGCCTTCGTTTGTTTTTTTGTGAGCAAGACTATGCAAAATCTACAGGACAGATTTCCTATCAACTTGGTGAAGGGATGTGGTATGGGTCAGGAGAGAACCCATTCAATTTTGGTACGGATCCTGATCAGGGGACAGATCCAGTAATATTTTTCACCCTCTTTGAAATTGTGAGAGAGGGAGTTTATCAACATATGCAGCCCTGTTACTGTCACACATTGAATTAATGCTGTGGGAAAAGCTTTGGGACTGATATTTATGAGGGTTTGCAATTTGGTACAGATCCAAATAAAAATCTGTATCTGGTGAGTTTCAATGTGGTTTCATAGGGAGACTGTAGGGCCTTTGGGGGGGTATGTGCTCTGAGTGACATTCTAGTTCCCATTGGTGTTATTTACTTGTCATATATTGCTTATGTATGTATCTCATTACTTGACACAGGGTTCATGTTGCTACAGGTGCAATAAGAGATTCTCGCGTGTGATTCACTTTTGACTCTGTGATAGTTTAAAACTATTTAAAGATCAATGTGCAGTCAATATATGTCATCATTTTTAAACATTTTGCCGCAATGATAAGATCTTGAGTCCTGCCTCTTTGAGACAACCTGATCTAACTATCCAATACCAAACATAAACAGTAACCTAAGTATCCTACCTTCAGGTCATATTTGCGGTGTACAGTCAGGCGATGGCTGAATACATTCCGGGTTACCACCATGTAGGTCTCCACCCCGTCCACCGTTAGCCTGTACATACCCAGGAACTGAGGGAGCAGCGTGTTGCCATGACACTCCACTATAAACTGGATAGAGGTAGGGCAGGAGAGCACAGAGTGTAAGCGTGGGAGTGAGGAATCAAATATACAAAACCGATTTCAAACTGGACACAGCACTTTTTTACAATCATATCATTTCTGCAGCGCCGCATCAGTTACATGCATGTATGTGAGAGAAAACAAATGTTTTATTACTTCACTGACAATTTTTGTTTAAATACTGAATGAAAGGATCAGTACTCATTTTAAACAGAACTGCCTTCAGACATGCAGTAAACCCAGGATGTTTCTGTATGTGAGAAAGCAAATGTCTGATTCAGTTGCTCTGGACATTCTGCAGAGTTTCTCAAGCCAGCCCCCAGTAAAAACTCTGGATAATGTCTGAATGAGCCCATGTCAGAACGCAGCAGGGGATTATCCGGAAGATTCGCTGCAAGTGAGGCGTTTATAACACGAGATGGGCGCAAAACTGAAAAGAAAAAGAAAAAAAAAGAATACAAATACCTCAGAATGAAAAAGAGGTGCGATACACATAGACGACAAAGATGAAGATGTCAACTTGGGTAGATTCTAGAGTACTTGATGATGAGATTCGACGCCTGTGTTTATGTGCTGTAAACAAAAACGTGATCTCCGCACGCAGTGGAATTTATATGTTTTGTGCTGCCTACTACAGGCTGCGCAACCCCTCACCAGAACGCTCTGGAGATGTTTGTGTTGTTGTGAATGCCATGTCTGAAAACCGCTCAAGTAATCAAACTAAAAACACAGTAGTGAGAGGGTCCCTACCTGGTGATATTTCTTTAGGATGTTGTGCATCTCAGCGATGTCCTCACTGGACACTGTTTTGATTACAAAGCGGTGGTCATAGCTGGACAGGAAGCGATTGCCAAAGCGACCCTGGGAGTCGCTGTTAAGCGGGGCGCTTCTCGTCAGAGAGTTCTGACAAAGACAAGTCATCAAAATTTCAAAATCGTCATCAGCTGTTCAGAGTTTTGGATTGATTTCATTCATCAAAAGTTGTTGCATGTTAGCCGCCAGTGTCTCACCTGGTAGTCCTGGTCGTCGATGCAGAACCTCTCCCTCAGGTTTCTGAACACCATGGGACAGTACTCTTTGAACTTAAAGCGACTAGGCAGGTTTTCTCTGACAGGGAAGAACAAATTGGAGCACAAAGTGAAATTGAAGAAGGTTTGGATTTGACACAAACAACAATAAAATGCATAGTTGACATTTCATGTGTACCAGTCACAAGTTACGGTGCTGCCTGTTCACTGGATGAAATTAAGCTTTAAAAAAATTAAACATGTTACATGTTATATGTGAACTTAGAAGTCTTAGATTAATTCTGACTCACAATTAAAAAATATAGTGTGTTTGCTTATATAGACTTTCTATTGGGGATAATTTGTATTCTCAGCATTTGTCATTAATTTTGTCCAAGTGAAGAAATGTATGCTTCCTTAACAATAAACTATACCAGCAAACCAGAACTATTACTGAATTGACCAAGGTTTAAAGTTTGAAACATGAAAGATTTGGATTTGCACACATCAAAGTTTCCTAAATGATATACTATGTGACTTCACTCTGAAAACTGAGTGCACCAAATTATCACCAAACACAAAAAAAAATGGTTTTGTTATAATAGTCGATTGATGGTTTGTGATCAAACAGTTTCTCTTTACCTGGACAAAATGTATTTCATATTAACATATGTTAAAATGCTTTGGGAAAAATCACTTTGATATGCACATTTCTGAAGGCATCTAGAAATGTCTAACTTCAATTGAGTCTTGGGTGATCCAATCACAAGTGGACAGCTTTGAGTAAATGTTGTTTTAATAAACCCATTACGATTGCCTCATACTTCTTGGGTGATTTGGTTGGCTAGAAACAGACCTAGAAATCTACACAGTCTATATTCAGATTTAATTCTTGTTCCAGTTAACCAGACACAGGAAGTGAATTTCTGCATAGCGCATTCATTTGGTCTGTGAACACAGATACTATGTTTATTTGTATTTAGTGAGAAGTGGCCCCTTGAGACTAATGTGGCGACACATTCTGAAACTAGGACTGAATGGGGCCAAAGACACCAAACCAAGCTCCAATATCGTTAGATGTACCTTCAAAATCCTGACGTCCATCAAAGACAGAAAACTACAGGACTATCAAAATGAAACTAAAGGAATGTGAGGGACAAATGATGGAGGTATCTCTCTTCTATTCTCTAGCGTATAGGTCCAGAGAAAACACCACCCTCCTGCTTCAGTTCTATACTGCTACTTTTCCTGGAGGATGATTTGAATTGCAAAGCTGCTCAGTTAAATGTTCACTGGAGCTTTGACAACAATCTTTGTCACGGCAACATGACCCCCCCAGTGATATCTCCATCAAAGCATCCCATAGTTTCTGCTGATTTGTCAGCTGTTCTTTCATGCTGTAAATATATTTTTCTACCGCAGCCTGAATGACGGGGACTGAGTGAGGACACTGAAGTTCACTGAACTCACTGTCATTTTCAAGAAGCAGTTTCCACTTCTGGTTTATGACAGGTAGCATTATTCGGTTGGAAGCAGCCATTGGAGGATGGATAACAGTGACCTGGGGCAAGATAATGAGCCCCAAATGGCACCCCATACATAGTTAGTATGAATAGGGGTGAATGTGACCAGAAATGTGAAGGCCTTTGAGTGGTAAAAGAGAGCAGAAAATGCTATATAAACACAGTCCATTTAAATAGGGACTGCTAAAACATTCCCCACAGCACCACGAACCTGGACTGTTAACACAAGGAAACCAAACCACATCCATGAAGGCCAAATTCTGACCAATCTATCAGCATGGCTAGACCACCCACCTCAATTTTAGACATATTGTTTAGTCTGAGATGCGTTTCTGCTCACTACAGAATTTAGAGTGGTGATCCAAGTTACCACAGACTTCATGTCAACGAAAAGACATTTGTCAGTGAAAATCTCTAAAGAGCTGCAGTTTAAGAAACTCAAAGCAGTCTGTCTGACACCAACAATCATGTCACCGTCACAGAGATCACAGTTTGTCATCCTTCTGAAGTTTGACATGAACATAAGGCTGGATTAAATTTTGCAACACACTGCTGCAGCCAATAATGATTGGCTGGATGGATTAATGAGCTGGTGTACAGGTGATCTTATTTAATAGCTTGGCAGGCGGGTTACCACATATGTAAAGCAGGAGCATCATCATTTAACGAAAGAAAGCCGGTGACCTTTTTGTTTGCACTTGGATTACAGATTTAACAGATTGTGCTGACAGTGCATAAACTGGGATGTACCTACTTGTTAAATAGGTGGTTGTCCACTTTGATCTTACTGTAGGCTTTAAAGTCATCTGGCATCAGCATTACTGGTACAGGCACATTACATAACTCGTTAATCTGAAGGAGAAAAGGAGAGAGAAAAAAGGCAATCAAACAAGAGCCTGGAGAAGGAAGAAACAGATGATTGACAGATGACACACTAACAAACTAGGAAGAAGGATTTGAAATATAAGAAATTAAAGCAGCGACATTGACACAGTTTATAAATATGCTAGGAGAATATTCACTTCACTGCAATGCAGTTACAGTAAAACACAACAAGATGCTTGGAACACCAAGTGTGCAGAGCAGAGCCCTGTCTACCTGTAACACACCGCAGTTAGCAAAAACAATATGTATTGTCAGTTTATGTGAGCCATACACTTTCTGCCAAATCTCTGCGAGTGTTTACCAGCAGCAATCATTAACTTTCGAGACCACAGAACAAACTGACAGTTAGTTTTTGCTGCTGCTGCTGCTAAACCCCCAGACACTGATCTTATCTGCTCAAACACATCCAAAGCACAAACACAAAAATCTGAGTCGATTATCATGAACAAAGCCACACAGCTGTTAAGGCAATTATAAATAACACACAGATGACATTGAAATATTCTACCGCTGCAATAGCTGACCTGAACAATTTTACATTTAGCTTTAACTCCCAGATTCATAATATAAAGAACAATTTAAAAAATATCTTATACCACACAGTTGTTGTTTGTTGGTAATGTTAATCACACAGCCCTAGTCTCACTGAAAGACCAGTGACATTTCAGTAAAATACAAACACTCAGGGCGACTAATTATCTGCTGACAAATATAGTTTCAGACTAGTTGCTGAAGGAGTAACAGCATCAAACAGGTGGTATACAGCACATCACCTCAACACCAAGTGACACCGTGTGGAAATTAAGTCCCCCAGCATCACAGCAAAGGCATGATTAAAAATGTATACCTTTTCTGACTGGAGGAACGCTGCTTTGATTAGAAGTCTGTTTGATGTCTTGAATCGGCTTCCACCCACTACTCAAATCACCAGGCCTGTGTGCTGCACCCACACAACCACTGCCAAAGTTCACCCACGGAGTAGTGGAGATGCTGCAGTGATAACCATATCATTAGCTGCTTCATTAGTTCCGTGCTCGAATGAATTTTATCCACCACACATTTTCATTCAATAGGCTACGATAAAGGGTTTGTGGTACGTACACATACAGCAACACACACAAATGTCCACAGTGTGTCCAGTCTTCTGTCAGCAGCTTTGGATTTGAACCATCTAGCTGCAACTAGTAAAACTGTATTTTGAATGACTGGCCATATGTATGTGTGTAATCTATTTGTTACCTCTTTTGGACTTTTCCAGCATAATCACTATGTCAGGTCCAGGGAGTCTCATTAGGGACCAATGCCCCGGCCTAATGAGGCAAAAATTATGCCTCAACTAATTTCCACTCCCTGCTGTGTTCTCAAGTCGAATTCTCCAGAATTTCTACAAACGTTATATCAGGAGGCCAGACGGAGAGAGTCCGCAGATGATCTGGAACCTCACACTCAGACATTCGCATTCACACATGCATCTCCTCCGGAGAAAATCCAGGGAATCTGCAAATTTCAGTGCATGTTGGAAAGAAGCTCGTATGCGGTCCAGTTAGCCTCATTTGGGACCAAAGCCCAGGCCAAATGCGGAAAAGCCAAGTCAATACAAAGTCCAACAAAAAGCATAGCTTTGCAAACCTGTATGTGACTGACCGAAAACAAGACCAAAAAAGAGGAGGAGGAGTCCATTTACCACCCATATTTTGTTAACTGGTCTGATCACCTCAGCATCAGTATCTGATCATACAGCTATGTATCTTGAGCAGCCTGGAGGAACCAGAAAAAGTGCCGTGGGCACAAATTACACTGAGCTCTATGAAGTCAAGTACAATTCAGATACTAGATGCTCTACTACTCAGAGCAAGTCCAAACGCTTCCACACTGAATGTAGATGTGTGTCACAGCTGACAAGCTGCTTTCCACCATCAGACTGGGCCAGATTGTGAGTGTATGACAAAACAGCAGGAGGTGGGATGCATATAAGGCGAAACCCCTCCATCCATCTATAGGTGTCGCGTCTTCCCTCCACTGAACTTTTCATAGCAATTGGCAGCTTGATCCAAAAGTGATTGTAATGTACGTTCTAATCTGTTCATAGAGGAATTGTGTGATGGAATACGCCGCAGCAAATGGGTAACATGCGGGTGCACAGGAGCTGCAAACGGAAGCTCGGAGCATTAGAACAATAGCACGGGTGCTGTCCGTGGATCTGGAACTGAGTGTGACCTGCTGCCTGTCACACCCCTCCCACTCCACGCCTGCACGAACTACAGCAGCTCACGACTTGGCTCCAAACATTCTTCAACACCATCCATGATTTATGATTGCAGAGTGTCGTCGCACAGCTTTAGGGCGGAACTGCACAAGCTGCCGCGATCATGCACGTTTTGTTTTTTTCTGGCAGTCGTACCAAAGCTGCAGGGAGTTTAACACAAGCACTTTAAATCCCTGCAAAGCACGTTTCAATATGAGCCGACCGCGGCTAAGTCCCGCGGTAGCAGCGGTCAACTATCAGCCGTGTGGAGGATGCTGGTTCAGCACTGACTCAGCCCGCAGATATACGAGCAAGCACTTCACTGCAGTGGGAATAAGACACATTACATGGCGACTGTGAGCATCCAAGCTGCCTTGACAGATGAGGTCAGCTGGCTAACAAGCTAGCAGGCTGGCTAAATCAAAACAGCAGCATAAACAAACCGCCCGCCAGCTACAACAAGAGATTGAGGGTGTATTTACCGTGTGGTTGACCCCCCACATTAAAACGCTGAGAATGGGCTCGCTTGCACGGAAGAGTTTCACTTTCTGTCCTATAAAATGCTTCTTTTTCGTCTTGGTCTTGCTGGCGCTGACAGGCGCTGCGCTGGTGCAGTTGGATGACATGTCTCGGGCTGGGGGGACTCGGGGTACGCAGGGCGGCGCTCGCTGGCGTTCACAGCCTCGACAGACAACCACAACAAAAAGATCGGAGAGTGAAGAGCGTTTCCAAAATCTATAAGTGCATCATGCTCGTCGTCCGACTCGCGGCGAGTCTCCGGGCTGGATGGGTGTCTTGCCGGGGAGTCAGCGGTAGAGCATTTTGCGCCGTCACCACCCTTCCTCCTCCCGAGCAGGCCGCGGTGGAGTCCAGGGAGCAGCTAGCCGGCCATCAGGCTCCAGCAGCCTCTCTCTGGCAACTGAAGAAACACTCCGTGAACAGGGCAAGAGGTGAACAGTCGTCCTCCAGCTTCTCTCCCTCAGACACACACTACTGTCGTGAGGCCGCTGTCCTCGGAGCCAGTAATCCCGTCATGATGCGCCTCAGATTGTTGTCAGTCACTAAGCAGCGCCGCTGGTCGGGGTCTCCTCAAGATGGCGTCTCCGCTGCGCTGCGCAGGCAACAGCGCCTCCAGCAGGCCGCCGACAGAACTACGGGGTTTCCCGCACTTGAAACTAAAATCTGAATCTGGATGAAAACACGGTCACGTAGTGTGGATAATAATTACAATTATAATAATAACAAGAATAATAACAAGAATAACTTGATGGTAATATGACTGCATATATGGAAGTTAAAGGCACAGTCTATATACAGTATATACATGTTAAATATATGAACTTCTTTATTATGGTGACCCAGTTTAATTGGCTGGATGCAACCTGTATAATGGTGAATAAGAGGTTAAATTGATGTTAGCATTTCAGTGAATTTATCATATTTCTTAAGCTCTCTGATATACAGCTACAGTTTATATTTTCCTTTACGGGAAAGTGGTGATGGTGGCCCTCAAAATGGTCTACCAAAGCTGATTCGAATAACATTCAGAAAAAGAAGTGTGGGGAAACAACATGCACATCCATTAAAACAGGTAAGAGGGTGCTTGAGATATAAAATAAAATAAGATAAGAGTTTATTAATCCCAAAGGAAATTCTTGAGCCAGCTTGCTCCAAGATTACAGTATTGAACAACATAAAGTAGAAAAGAATGCAGTAAAAAAAAAGGCATATAACAGAAGTATGCAAAGAGGATGGTGAATCTGTATTTATCTGGAGTCTGATGAAAAGCCTTGCTCTCAAAGCATCACCAAGGTAAATTCAAATACTGAAAGTAAACCTTCTGAATTTAACATCAGCTTCATTCATTCTGACTGTATTCTTAATAGACCCAGTCTTTCTTTTATTTTGGTACCCTAATTTTTTTGTTTTAATATGATTGTTATCAGAAGGCCTCAGCATCATCGCAACCATCACACTCAGTGACAAACAAGGTAGAATCAACACATTATTCAGACAAATTGCTTATAATTATTATGGTGTAGAATTTCATTTGAATTATATTTTGCTTCTAATTGCACTGTAAAAAATTACTTTTTATGTTAAAATGTTATAAATCCTGGACAAACCTCTTAAAATGTGTTTACGTTTTAGATTTTTTTGTAATTTTATATGTTATCCTCTTAATGTTAGATACAAACATGGTCCAGAGTAGAAATGTGTTTTTCTTAATATGTAGTGTCAAAACTGTGAATCTTAAAAAAAAAACTTTGTGTATAATTTATTGAAAGAACCCAAATGGCTGATATAGTATATAATATAAGTTCAGTGTCCTTAGTAGCATTTGCAGCCCTTAAGCTTGTGAATATGTGACTTTACAGATTCACCATGAGAAATAAACAAATGGGTTGACAAAGTTTGTCTGGTGAGGTGTGAGTGTTTAAAATATATTTCTGCTAACACAGCTATCATGATTATACCATATATAATTATTCAGATAAGTGGAAATGATGATATTTAAACATTTTCGAGGTAACATTTAAGCAACCGATATTATTCAGTTCTGGTAGTTCTTATATTTAATTTCTAATATTTCAATATTTTGATATTGGGAATAAGAGTGAGTTACAAACTTTCTAATTAAGAGTATAGGTTCTTAAAAGAGAGACACAGTGTGTTATAAAGTTTAAATTTAGATTTGTCTTATATTTTACACTATACTTATTACAGTTCCAACATTGTTCACATGTATTTATTTCATTTCAGTTGCCCAATGACTTCTGTGACTCTGTAAGAACTTTTCCAAGGCTGAGGAAAAAACCCTGATGATGTCATCAGGGTCATATCACCTTGGGTTGGTTTAGGCCACAGGTGGCAGTTCAGGTGGGTTTACAAACAGATGCTCTCGAGGTGCATGATGGGAAAGGGAGGATCCAGTCTTTTTTCTGCTCTTGACACATTTCAGGGACTAAAAGTAAGGACACCTCCACCTCTGCTGCTTTGAATGGGACCATAACTCATTTAAATCTGTCTAATGTGAGTCACCCAGATATTTATGAACACACAGCTACACTATAACATTCAAGAATCAAGAGTGTATTGTCATATGCTTAACATGGAAACAATTGTAATAGTTTAGTAGATTAATTTCCATTTTTTGGAAATGTTTCCTTTTATTTAGTTAAAGTTTTTTCCTCCATTTCTCAAGAATCAGTTTGTGACAACACAAGTGAAGCACATCTCCAGCTTGTGACTGAGAAAGCTCTCATCACACATTTGACACTGTGGTCACAAATGTAGACACTTAAACACTTCACTGTAATCATCATATTGTATTGTTGCTGTCCTGTCTGTAAATCAAAGCTCTGTTTGTGGTTAGCAGGGACCTGGAGGAGGAGATTTCTTATCTCATTTAGATTAACATGGTTCTAACTCTAATATTATACATGACCAAAATAATGTAAACCTGTATTTGTGTATAATGTAAAACTCAGTTCACTTTATGTTACTCTTTACTCTATACCATACTAAGAATAATTTACACAGTCATGTATTTGATCAGGCATTCATAACCTAAATGTTTCTCTGTACATTAAAATCATTTCTTTATCTTTTTGTAAAAATCTAACTATCAGTGGATTGATGGTTATATCTATTATTTCAAATCAATTTTAGTGATATATTGTCATAATTTGTATTCCCTTTGACCAGGACACAACTCTTCAAATGTTTTCAGGAGTACTTGATTTGTTTATCCTCTTAATGTTAGTTACAACTATGGAGGTATATGTGCTGTATAAGGACACCACCAGGATCATGATTCCAGAGTTGAAATAATGCTTTTTCCTTAACTATGTAGTCTCAAAACAGTTATTAAAAAAACTAAATCTTTTTTTTAAATTGTAGAATTCAATGAAGAAACCCAAATATCCAGAACATGACGTCAGTGACCTCAATAGCATTTGCAGCCCTTTCTCTGCCCATTAAAACTAGTTATTCTCGTAACTATAGAACTATCACTGGGTTGATGGTTTTATTTATTATTTATACACTAATCAATTTTTAGTGATATATTTAAGATTTAAGATTTGAGCTCATAAAGCAACAAGACTCCTAGTTGTGCAGTTTTTGGACTTGAGGCCTGCAGGCCCTCTCCCCTCCTTCCTCTGTGGTGCACTTTAACTCAGAGTGAGCCACACTCAGACAAGCAGAGGAGCAGCTCGGCTCCTGACAGAAACGAATCAAGGCAACATGCAGCAGAGACAGATGAGTGTGGTGGCGTGAGGCTGCAGACACATGAGGCTGCAGACAGGGAGCAGGGCCTGCAGAGGATCCCCCTCATGCCCCGTGAACGAGGCGACAAAATAATATCACGTGATCCAAAATGGGCAGTCCTCTGACGGGGCTGAAAAAAGCCATTTTCTGGCGCTGCTGCAAATTCTGCCCAAGTCCAGATAATTGATCAGGATCGTGTGTGGGAGCCGAGCGGAGCTTTCATGTCGGATCAGGTAGGAACGACGCCTCGGCGGCTGCTCTTAGTCGGGCTCATCGCGCCGCTGTTTGTTGAGGCGCACACACTGTGGACGGTGTCACATTTTCAGTCTCTTGTTCGCCTCCTCATACAGAGCCCTGTCAGTGAATTTAAGATGGCTGCTTTGTGTACCACTGTGATTTTCCCGTGGCTCTGCACCCCTCGGTGCTACTGCTCGCAGCGGGTGCGCTGGGTCTCAGGACTCGGTGGGCCGCCGGAGCTCCGGGGAAATGAAGCGCTCTTTGTTGCTCCGCTGCTCGAGGAGCGGAGCTGATGCACAAGATGAGGCCACACAGGGTGATTCAGTTGTCGGCTGTTGTGCACCAGCTCCTCGCAGACTGCATGCAGCCGCTCGGCTGCTGCTCTCTCCACGTTATTTATCGCTGCAACATGTCAGCCAAGGAGTTTTGTTGTTGCAGCAGCTCCCTCTCTTTGTTTCTGCTGTCCCAAGGACGAGCTGCAGACATAGTCTGAGAGCAGCCACTCATTCACCTCAATATGGGAGAGAACCCATAGTCCCAGCAAACATCATGCATAGTGTCCTACTGTGCAGCCAGCAGCTCTCATGTTGTCGTGTGCTTCTCCTGCAGATCTGTCCTGATGGATAAAATGCAGCCCAACCGGGTTAAAATCACAGACGTGAACCCCCACCTCACATGTCCACTGTGTGCTGGTTACTTGATCGATGCTACAACCATAGTAGAGTGTCTACACTCCTGTAAGTTCCACTCGTTGAAGCGTTACACTGTATTACATGCATGCACACAGCTTTTTCCACTATTAGGATTAGGCACAGAGCCTACAGTTTTGTGCACGGTGAGCAGAGCCCCCTGCACACTGTGGGACGTTGAGTCTCATATGTGACAAACCATTAAGGTGGATTTTCAAGCCAGGCCCATTGGAAAGGAATATGTGTGCATAATAATAGTGTAATGCACGACCACTAGCATTTGTGTTTTTGTTGATGCTGCATTTTCGGTGTTGATTTAACTTGATTGTAACGGTAGAGGCAGGTGGTGAATTTATTGGGTTATATTTTAGGGGTTTCTGTCAATATTTCAACAGTCAAATCTAAAATGTGTTCATATAGGACATTGAATTGCAACACAGAGTCCACTCTATGTACTACTTATCATAACTGGTGATGATACAGGTCAGTGTTCTAACAGCTGTGTCCCCTCTCTCTGCATAGTTTGTAAAACATGCATCGTTGCCTTCTTGGAGACAAATAAGTTCTGTCCTCGATGTGACGTCCAGGTGCACAAGACGTGTCCACAGCTCAGCATCAGGTAACTATTGATGACTTACAATGGGGCTCTTAAAAAAAAAAAACACAAGCACGTCATTGATTGCAATGTGTGTCATGTCTAATATCGTGAATCTTTCTTTGTTTTGCAAGAGCGGACAAAACTCTTCAAGATATTGTATATAAGCTTGTTCCGGGGTTATTCAAAGGTAAGACCGTGTTTATGAGGATGTTGGTACATATTGGAACATATTATTTTTAGGCAAACTCTTAGTCTTTACTGGTGGTCTTTGTCGTAGGGTTCTATGTATAATGCATTTTTCCCCTCTGAAACTAGATGAGATGAAACGGAGGCGAGACTTCTACGCAGAGAATCGCGTGCTGGAGCCAGGGGAAGTGGTGGAGACGTTTAACATAGCAGAGGATGAAATCATCAGTCTTTCCATACAGTTCTACGAGAGGAATAAGTGAGTCGCTCAGTTCTCATTTTTACATAAATAAATTCTGTATCTGTTCCCGGTAAAGAAGACCTGTGTAAACTCTGCATAGCTGCTTTCAGACAGGTTCGGAACTCTGGATAATCTCCTGAAATTATCCAGATGTTCTATGTGAGGACATAAATGTCTGAGTTATTTGGACAGTCTCTAGAGTTTCTCCTGCCAGCCCCCTTCTAAAAAACGAATGGGCAAATGAGCCCACATGAAAATACAGCAGGAGATCCTCCTCCATTCACCTCGAGCAGGTTGGCGTTGGTGACATTTCTAACACGCAAAGGACACAAAACAAAAGAACAAAAACAAAACATCTCCCTCCTCCACGAATCTTTCAGGGTGACATTTCTTTTGCACACACGTAGAAGACGAAGAAGATGTAAACTCGGACAGATGAGATTCGAGGGGCTCTTGCTGATACGGGCAGGTGTCGATGAGCTGTAAACAAAAAGCATGTGATCTCCAGAGTGGGTCTTGACCAGCACGCTGCAGAGATATCTCTGTGTTGCTTTGAGCTGAGAATCTCCTGCTGCGTTCTTCATGCATGAAAGACATTCTCTAGAGTTCATGCCTGAAAACTGCTAATGAGACATATTTGAAGAAAAGGGTTCCAGTTGATCCTGCTGTACGTCATACTAAATCAGATTTTCTTTTTGTGTGGAAAGAACTGTAAATAATAGTTTGAACCCCATGTCTTTGTGTTTAATGTTTTCCTGCAGAAACAATGAGATGCAGCGTTCAGAGATGGAGGGAGACAAGGTAAAACCTCATTTGGGAAAAGATGTTGGGTCAAGCAGTACTTGAAGCCTCCATCCCACATGTTTGGTGTGGTTCTTCTAATATGTCCCCTCTCTACTCTTCCCTTGGTTCTCAGACCAATGGTAAACGCTTCCTGCAGTGCCCAGCAGCCATGTCCGTCATGCACTTAGCAAAGTTCCTGCGGAGCAAGATGGACATTCCCAACAACTATCGGGTAAGAAGAGACAGTGGATCCATACAGAGCCACACCTTCTATATTGACTCTGTAGCAAACTACAGGGGTCTAACACAATAATAACAATAAATACATTGGGGGGAGGGAGTTTTTTAATTCCAAAGTAACTTAATCACACCCACAAACACTGCTACAGATGTCAGCATTGTGGTGTTTGTGCATTCAGTGCAACATGATAAATAACAGAGGTTCAAACTCTGTTATTTATCACACAGCGGTCGTCGATTCACAATGAATGGACATGTCCAAATGAATAGTTTTAAGAAGAGTGTATAAATTGGATGTAAAATCGCTGCATTAGGCCTCTGGTCGATGTGCAATATCGGACCATCCTTTTTACATGGGGAGCAAGAGCAGCAACTCGTCCTGAATTTCGGTGTTAAAAGTCAAATTGAATTATTTTTTAGAATTTATGAGATGAGTTAAGAATCAGGAAGCTCCCAGATTACAGTATCACAATATATAATAGACTACAGTGACTAAACGATAGGGTAGTAAGTCTGGAAAATATATCTAATATATTTATGGTCTGCCCTGGTCCATGTATTATTCCATGCTAATACAGTTAGCCACACTACTAGCCTCATAGCCACTGTCTTAATAACCTGCAGTGCTTCAGTTGTTATAGTTATAGTGGTTAACACATGAAACCAGAGTTGCATCGACACAATATTATTATTCACCTTTTACATATTTACCATTCTCTAACTGACTCCCATGAGTCTCTGGGACACTGTAGTTCAAAGCTCACTAAATATTCGTCTTCATGTTGTTAAAATGATGAATTACTTCTTTGTCCTTGTTTGGTTCAACATTTATCATGTTCATGTTTAAGAGTTTTAGTTAAAAAATGAAATCTTGTTTGTATTTTGTAATTTTTTTATCCCACAATACAAACAAAAAATAACATGCGTTGTGTTATGGAAGTTGTCAACCTAACAATGGTTTCATATATTTACTCATTATTCACACAGAAATGTTACTGCCTGTTTTATTCCTGTAAAGAAGGTGTGGTCAGAAATGATGCGTCAATCAGTGTCTTTATGGAGCCAGTAAGATTTCACATTAGGGGGAATCACTATAACCTTGACCTGAATTGGTTTTCGCTCTGTCTAATATGTGGTTTATTATAGACAGCCTGTGGGATGATGGTTAAAATGGTAAAAGATACATTTATCGATAAATTAGCTGTTGATGTGAGGAATATTTATATTGACATAAAGAGAACTGGCTCCAGTTTGTCTCCCAGTGCAGCACTTTGTGTTTTGCCCTTTTCCTTCATTCCCCCTTTTCCTTTATAATGCTTTCAAATCAAACCCTCACAGAGTAGACTGAGTAAGT
Organism: Platichthys flesus; assembly: GCF_949316205.1. Lineage (NCBI taxonomy): Eukaryota > Metazoa > Chordata > Actinopteri > Pleuronectiformes > Pleuronectidae > Platichthys > Platichthys flesus. Next base: position 4,077,322 of record NC_084949.1, read on the forward strand.
GTTGTATTCAAATGAGAAATTACTCTGTTTACTGTACGGCAGTAGTACTGAGCTTCAGTTGGGGAAACAAAGCATCAGTGTCATGTTTTAGCTTTTCAGAAACACAGAACCCCTCTTCTTCAGTGAGCGATGCTGCTGAGACATCAGTCAGAGACTTAGCCGTTAATGGCTCAGTATTTGAGTACAGCTGGAATATCAGCCACTCACTGTCTGAAACACTGGTGATGCTGGTATCTCAAGAGATTTAAGTTGGTCTGTTAGAAAGGAAATGATTAATTTTTGACTTGGTATTAAAATGTGTATCTACAAGTGGTAGGCGGTAATAAGTGGGGTTGAGTGAATAGTGCTACCACATATCAGTTTAGAGACACCACAGGTCCGAATTGAATGTGACACTTTGTTGGGTTACTGAAATGGCAGGTGTATGCTTCACCCGGGTTGAGTGCTTGAAGCTCGTCTTACTGTCTGTAATTGTCAAGTGATGATCTGCAGGTAACGGTTCCCTTCTCCTAACCTTACTTTTGAATGGTGTGACTCATCTGTTACAGGTGGAGGTGTTGTACGGGGACGAGCCCTTGAAGGACTACTACACACTCATGGATATTGCTTACTTCTACGAGTGGAGACGGGTGAGTGACCGCTTTCAGATTCGAACTTTTTTGAGCATATTTTTAGATTTATTACGTTCAGCACACGGCATGCTGAACGTAATAACCGGCTATAGTGATCATGGCTAGAGTGATCAAATGTGTATATGAAGAATTGTTACTATAAATTCTGTTAATTTGATTATAGTGATCAGGTAATCCGCTTGCAGTGTTCATTTGGGGTCTTGCTCAACATGTTTAGACCGTGTGTGTGTGTGTGTGCGTTTGGGTCAGCACGAGGGAGAGGGAGTCGGACAGGCTGATTAATGCACTCAGCTATAAAGAAATATTTACCCATTGAAGAAAACTATCGGTTACAGTGTATTGAATCAACGTTAAAGCTGTATCCGGTCAGAAGTCAGTGTCAGAAGTCAGAAGTCAGAGTGTGTGTGTCGGTGTGCGTCTGAGAGTGAGAGAGAGATGATGATTGTGATGTATAGTGTTTCAGACTAGTGTTATACAGATTCCAACATGCTTGAGTGTTTTTCTGCTGCTTTTTAACTTCTAGTTTCATATTCTAGTTGCATGTACAAATCACATTGTAGCTTCAGTGGTAGTGAAAACGATCTGAAGTTGTATACACAATGTATTTTGCCTCTAGATGTCGCCCTAACACCGGCAATTTCAGCCCAAAACAAATGGCTCCCCTGCCACATCCTACCCCTCAGCTACATGTTGGGCCAGTGGAAGCAGCTACTAAACACACAACCCGAAGCACATGTCAGTAAAGTACGCTTGAGGACAGTAGAGCTGACAGAAACCAGTCCAGTTAGCTGCTCTGCTCATTAGTTAAATGGATCAGTCATTCGCAGGTTGGAGTTCCTGCAGCGTCTTATTTCAGGGCTGTGCTCACTTTTGCAGCAGCTCTGCCTGGTGGCTAGCAGCTAGACAGCATAGCCTTGCCATACTGCGAGTAGCCCATAGGCTGTGTCAAAAAGAAAAAGCTGGAACTGCAGTGTTTTGGGTTTAATTGTGCAGTGGTGGAAGACAACTGCAATGCCATTTAGTTAAGCAATAAAGATTTTCACACTGAAGACAATAGCCAGATGTTGGTGGGGGTTTTCATCCTCTGTTGTTCCTCTGCCTTTTTAGCTGAGGAACGTGGTTTGTTCAGTGGAGGAAATTCTTGAGTGTCGATGTGGCTTAAGAGATAGAGCGGGTCATCCCTCAACTAGTGTTGTTGGTGTGATCCCAGTCTCCCCATCTCCCGAAAGTTGAATACCCATGTCCCCTATACTGCATGCTGAGGTGTCTTTGGGCAATCAAGATGCACTGTAGAAATGTGGGTGTGAAGGGGTGAATGGCAAAACTGAACTGTATAGAGTTGTGAGTGATCATCAATACTAGAGAAGCTCTATATAAATACAGACCTTTTACTACTTTCCTAAAAGCTGAACTGGACTCTGCCATCTTGGCTTTTAAACATGTTGAGGGCTGGAGTTTTCACAGAGAGGGACTAACTCACATGCACTAACATGCGCATGCTTTAACAAGAAACTGGCCTGTAACAGCTGTTCTAATACACAAAACACACACACACACACACACACACACACACACACACACATACACACACACACAGGAGGAATTCTGTGCTCGGAACGCCATTAGCTTTACATGGACAGCAGTTGTTGGGTGCTACATAAATGTTAAAAATCGTGTCTACTTCACAATGTAAGAATGGGAAAGGCAAGGCCAATTTAGTCGAATACAGACATTTAGGTTTTATATCAAAAGATGAACCTGGGACAAGGGTTACTAGTTTCAGCTTTTATTTCCTGGTATTAACAGATGATAACAGATTCTTGATGTGATAAACAACATGAGGCACAATAGCAGGCCACAAACCTTTCTCAAACATAGTGCATGTGTTGGGGACTCATTTCGGCAGTGGATGAATACAAATTTGGGGCTTGTGTTTCTTGCAGCAGGATGGTGGGAGTGAGATTGTGTCAAACAAAGTGTGTAACTGTGTGTTCAATGTATGTTGTCATCCAGTCCAACAGTGAGGTGCATCCATCCACAGCTGCTTTTAATAGTTGCAGCTGTGCGGCACAATACAAATGATCTAACATGCATCAGTCTGGCTTCACAGGCAGTACCTGTTAAAAAGATCAATCAATATATTAATAATCAATAAGTTGTTTCCAGCTTTAGTATTTACCGATTGATTTAAAGTATTCAACTGTACATATTTGCACATTACAAAACCGGAGGTAATGTAATGATGGTCTGTGTTCCTCTGCAGACTGGACCCATCCCCTTGCAGTATCTGGTCAAACCCAACCGGAAGCGCAGGAGGCCGTCCCAGTCTGCCGCTCAGGGCCACTCTGACGGCGTCAACACCAGTCCGACGTCTGAGAGCGACTCCCAGAGTGACAAGGTCCACAGTCCCACTGCAGCCCCCCCGGCCCGAGCCTCCTCACAGTCCAGCCCCGCCTCCCACAACCCCTCTCCCGCCATCCAAAGCTCCAACGGTACCTCTGTGTCCAACAACACTCAGCGACACACTCTCGCATCCAAACAGGGCGCCAGCGCTCGCAAGGTGACTGTCAATGGCACAAGCTCCGGAGCTGGCAAAGAGGAGGCGAAGGGTGGCGACAAAAGCGGTTTGCCCCCGGCAACCTAACGCGTGTACGGGGCAGCAGGGAGGACAGTGTTTGAATTGCTCCCTTCTTTTTTTTCTTCAGAGCAAAAGGAGGAGCTTGAGTTCTCCTTCTGGACAAATGGGGGCCAGATTACTGTTATCACCTTTCAACAGCAAAGACTGAGAGTGCAGCCAAATAGACACTTGTATGTATGTGTGTGTGTGTGTGTGAATGTGCGTGTGTGTGCGTGTGTTTATGTGTGTTAGACTAGAACGGTGCACACATACAAACTGTACAGTATGTATCAAATGTGAGCATGTGTGCATACATATGTATAAACTTATCTTTTATACAAGATATTGTAATCGTTTTGTATTGTATATGCTGTGGGTCTGATTCATTTCCATTGTTCTTTCAACTTTGGTTTGGCTTCCAGAAAAAAGACGTGCGAAAAAATGCTGTAAGGCATCAGAGTGCACGTCACTGCTCCAGTTGGATGTAAAGTAAAAAAGAAGCTGAACCTTGCCTTTGAACAGTCATGTTGATTACTGCTGTATAAATGTCCAGTAAAAGCTCATCAGGTATCACACCCATGACATAAAACTGTCAATGCACTTTGTTAAGGTCAGATCACACAATCCAATCCAGTATTTTCCAGCAGGAGAAGCATTTATATGTACACATTTCCAAGCACTACCATGCTTTCAAGCTGATAACGTCTGTCAGAAGACCATGTTCCCTCTCTCATGGCACTCGAAGAACTCAAAAGGGATTTGAATATTTGGCCATGTATGTCGTAGTTCCATCGTTTTCAACATTCCCTTTGTTTCTTTCAACAAACTGATACTTTTTTTATCAGCCATATGTGCATGTTTTAGGTCAATAAAATGTTTACTTACTAGGTTTTTCTGAGCTGACTGTCCTGTTTGATTCCCTGATTAACTCAGTAGCTTGTGTGTGCTGGTCAACAACTGAGTTGGCATCTTTTTTTACAGATTAGAACACAACTGTTCAAGTTAAATAAGTTGCATTTCACTTTTACATGAATACATTCAATATATCTAGTGAAGAAAGTCTGACAGTCTCATTAATCTGCTTTGATACATGACTCAGTATCTCAAAGATCCAGACAACAGGTGTCAAAGCATCATTTCTTTAAATCTTGATATTAATATGATGTATTAATCACTACACGTCATTCCAACCCCCAACTCAAACAGTTTTCGGAGTACAAGGGTGGATTCAGCCTCCATCTAACAGTGTCTGTAAAAACTGACAATTATAAAGATGTAGTATTTATTGGTGGATACAGTAGGAACTTATTTACTGGTAGGACAATCTGACAGTTCAGTGTTTATGCAGTGCATTTCATTTCAATAAAGAAAAGCATATGAACACATATCCAAACGGATATAAGAGAAAACAGAGTTACACCCTGCCTTTGTCTCTATAGGATGAATTCATAAATTGCTTCATTCACATACATCAGTGTTTAGCTGACAGAGACACTTTTCTTCAGGTACACCATTCCCTAGATTTACTTCACAAATCTTTCCCAGAATACATCCCATGTAGTGCTTGAAATACTGAGAATATTCAGACACCCGACATGGCAGATCATGTCATGTGAGCTGTGTTCAAGGACCATACTGATGTGCAAAAAATGTGTAAAGTAAATGCTCCTTGACCAGCAGGAGGTTTATAACCAAAACCAAAAATCATTTGGCAATGATCCTGCTGGTTTACGAGTCACTTTGCTCGTGTAGTGTTGCAGATACAATGAAGTCCTGCTTGTGCGTGCCATCGCAGTACGGTGGGTTGTTGGTGTATTTGCAGCCGCACAACCAAGCAGCGGTGTCCTTCTCTGGAACAAAACGTAGCGGGGTCAGGCCCGGGGCTTTCAGTTTATGGGCTCCATCACAGAAAGGCTGGAATGTAAAAGGTATGATCAAACAGCACATAGGACTTTATTTAACTATTTATTGTATGAGATAGCATTAAAAGACATTCTACCTGTTTCCTACTTTGCCCACAGGTGCACCAGGAATAACGCTTTCCACCAACCAGCTCCACTTTGAAAGGCTTCTTAGAGGGGATGACAGGATCCGGAGGGAGGGTGGAGAGCTGCACCTGTGGACATTTCAACAGTGTTCTCAGTTTCTTCTGATATGTGTTGCAACACTGCAGGATTAAAATGGTATAATATTATTTGACAGCGTTCTAAAATCTACCTGAACCCAACAGAACTTTCATTAGTGTCACCTAAGTTTACCAACTGTTAATATAATAATCCTCAGTGTCAGATCTTCAGGGGGTGATAAGAGCCGACGCGGTGTCGATGGGCTGTAAACAAAATCACGTGATCTCTGCGGCAGTATTCATACAATACATCCTGCCTGCTCCACCCCCCTTGTCTGAATCCTGTGGAGGATTTTTAGCCGTTATGCCGTGTGTGTGTTAGACAACCTGCAGAGAAAGGTTGGACCCAATTCTCCTGAGATCCTCCACAGGTCATGTCTGAAAAGGGCCTGAGACAGGTCAACATGGCTCTGATGTAAAAGGTCCATCATAGCTGCTGAGTTACCGTGCAACAACAGTCTATAGGAGAGGTCTACTCAGGTGTTAATGGAAAACGTGTATGAAGTGTAAGGGCCCATTCACAAGTACGTAATCAACACCCGAACTGTGTGAGCGAGGGAGCGAATAAAACCCTGACTTCCTGTGGCGAGGCAAATTGCAGCACGCCTGCGGAGTTCCACTTAGGTGAACTTGAGCTTGACCTGCCATATTTGTTTCACATTTACACATGTGTGGCAGGGGCGGACCCAAGGGCGGGGCCAGGGGATACTGGCCAAAGCTCAAATATGATTTGCCCCTAAAGGGCCCCTGTCCTGTCAATAGTCACTTACTAACAATATTAACAATACATATTACAATTATATTCATTTTTTTTTTTTTTTGGAAGAAACAACGTGCTTGAACAAAGAGTGATTTTCAAAATATATTTAATGTGTGCCTTTGCTCAAAGCCTCAGAGGTCAAAGTGAACAAGGAATGACTCAAATGTGCATCTTACTGAATGGAAGTTGGACACATCATTGGCGCCTCTGTGTAAAGTGTGGCCCCTTAATGGCCCCTGATTTAGATAAATCCTAGATCCACCACTAGCAGGTTGCCCCACTATTCACAGTTCCTCTATATACTGTCACTATAGTGATAGATAGATAGATAGATAGATAGATAGATAGATAGATCCCGAGGAAAATTAAGGCATCCAGTATTATACAAAATAGTGCAACACAAGGCCATAAGAATAATCAAGGTCAAAAAAGGGGTAAGAATAGGTACACAGTATGTTTGAACGCGTGCATGTCTGTAATGTGCTGCAGTGTACATGAGCAGTCTCTTCAGTTTTGTTGTTGTATTTAGCAGTGAGTGGATGCGCAGTGATTTCCCAGACAGCGGGTCATCAGCCGAACAGCACCTTGTTTACAGCGTAGCACGCGGACTATATTTACCTTGGGAGCCGCTGCAGACGGGAGCCGAGGTTGTCTGAAGGTGAAGCTGATCCACATGTGATCTAACTTGGTCACCAGCGAGTTCATGATGCCTCCCCTGACAGATGGGACTCCACCACTGACACTGCTGCTGCTCACAGACACACACACACAGACACTCAGGGAGAGGCGGCACCAGTCTGAGCTGTGTAGAGAGTAAGAGCTCAGTCAAACACACACACACAACAATAACACAACAGGCGATTACACACAAACATTTCACGGTCTGACAGCTGCGACCGACCCGATCAGTGAAATCCACTTCCTGTGTCACATGTCAGCCGCTGAGCCAATCAGGAGGCGGGTGTCGCTCTACGATTTGAGAGTGACTGAAAAATGAAATGAAGAGATTAAGATTAAGATACATTTATTGTCCCCGACACATGCACACACACACAACATGCAAAGGGGGGAATTTGTTTTCTGCTATGACCCATCTGGTGTACACAGGAGGACACAGAGCAGTGGGCAGCCATGCACGGCCCCGGGGAGCAGGTGTTAGGGGAGTAAGGTGCCTTGCTCAGGGGCACTTAGACAGTGGGGTGGGGTAGGCACTTTGACAGAGTGTAGCAGATCCAGGTGTTGTCCTTCCAGGTAAATGGAGAAATAGAAAAGGTTCAACTTATACTGAGAATTGGTAAATGTCACAATCATGAAGCAAGGTTATGTAAATCCTTTGGGATTGACCCTCATTAAAATCAAAATAAGTTACTATTTGTTATATGAGGATTTAAAGCTATTTTAATTATATTCCATTTTATTTGATATTGCTTTGTAAAATTGGATTGTATTGTCGCTTCATGGCTGAATGTCTAGACATTTGCAAAAGTAACTGAAAAAATTAATGATTAAATAAAAGCCCTACATGATTTTAACCTCCAAGTCCAATACTGTAGCTAATACTGAAGACACAGACGTGAGGTGCTCACTAATCTGTGCCACATTTTACATTTTTGAGATGCATGGTATTTCACCAATGGCAAAACGTAAGGACACAATGTGAATTGGGATTCATATTTTAGAATGAACTATTCAATAAGATGTGAAAACCTACATGTAACATAGAGAGTGACAGCAATTCTAGACGTTCATGGATGTGCACGTCAGAATGGGTGACGCAAGTAGAGGAAGATATACTGGGAAGCTGTGGGAGACATCTTCAGACTGGGGGGGGGGGTGACAATTGCTCATGTAGCTCTGTTAGCGTTTGTATATAGTTTCACCTTCAGGTCTCCTTGATGCATCAAGGCTACATTAAAACCTTCTGCATAAGACATCAGCTGCTGCCTGAGTTATCCTTTCACCAGCTTCCAGAAAACCTCAATCACATTGTGGAATATATCTGTTGCTTGAAACATTCAGAGTCGAGAGCCGACTGTTAACTTGGTCATGCTCAACGTCATGGTAATACAGAAAATACATTTCAATAATATTATCAAAAGGCTCCGGTTCTTTAGCTCTATTAAACTAAATAATTACAGATAAATAGATAGACCAACAGATCAGACTGCCACTATATCCCCTAGCATTACATACAAGGGCATGTAGTCAGTATATTTCATTTCTGTATATTATTTTACAAAAAAAAATTTGGAATCAATTTAATGAAACTAAATTTCAACTAGAAATCAGGGTACAAGGCTGATTAAAAACATTTTTGAAAAATAATCCTTTAATATATTTTGGAAACAGGGATACAAAGTGTCAGGTCTTTATAAAAGGATAATGTGAGGAGGCTGGTGGGACTGATGACATCAGTGTTCCTATTCAAGGTGATGGTCACTGCTTCAGCATCAACAGCGTTATCACGGACACACCAACAGCTTTATACACATAGTGTACATTTGTAAAATAATAAACAAAATACGGAATAAAAATGCAATTTCAGAAGATGTTAAATCAGTGGAAGATATGGTAAATGCTCTTCATTTATATAGTGCTTGTCTAGTTCTGATGACCACTCAAAGCGCTTTACAGTACAATTTTACATCTTGCCCAAGGACACTGGGATCGATCCGCCGAACTTCTTGTTAGAGGACGGCCGCGCTAACCCATGAGCCAAAGCTGCTCCAATATCAGTTTAATATCTTACTGTCACATCTCCCCAACAAAAATAATGGCATACATAATATCAACAATAATGACTTTTGCCCTGATAACTCAGTGAATTACATGATCCTGTTGAGTCAAACATTTGATTCCTTCACAGGGAAACACACATGTACTGCCGCTCATTTAAATACACCTTTCACCCACTTCACCAGATCCTGGAAGATGAGCTTGAAGTGTGAGCCATCGCAGTACGGTGCGTTTTTAGTTTGCTTACAGGCACAAAGCATGAGCGTCCTGTCTTTGTCAGGGGTGAAACGCAGAGGAGAGATGCTGGGTGCAGCCGTCCTGTGAGCTCCATCACAGAAAGGCTGACACAGAGAGAGAGAGAGAGAGAGAGAGAGAGAGAGAGAGAGAGAGAGAGAGAGAGAGAGAGAGAGAGAGAGAGAGAGAGAGAGAGAGAGAGAGAGAGAGAGAGAGAGAGAGAGAGAGAGAGAGAGAGAGAGAGAGAGAGAGAGAGAGAGAGAGAGAGAGAGAGAGAGAGAGAGAGAGAGAGAGAGAGAGAGAGAGAGAGAGTTATTACACAGCCTTCATAACTATCTTCATATCATTTCTTAGAGAGATCTGAACTTTGTAAAACACTACACACCCATCTTATAATCATCACCAGCAAAGGTGATCCCGCCCCAAAACCCAATTGGGAATCACACACTGCCAGAGCTGAGCTACATCTCCTTTACCGCATATTATGATATCACACATCTATTGAGTAATTCTCTAGACAACAAAGAGGTTTAAAGGGGGTTCCTACAGACAACCAGTGTTAACAAGGAGCTTTATGTTTCTGGGATCAATTATCAGACGTCATCACATTCATAAGGTGACATACAGTCGGTACTGCCGTATATATAGCATCATCACACTTTCAGTCAAATCATTTTGCCTGCATGAAACTCTAGAGTTTCTCCTCAATTTCGGCTGCGGAGGTGTGTGCACAAATGTCCATTGGGAGAGCCTCCAGAGTTGGGGTGGGGGTTTGATGCTGCTTCTAAAGCGCGACGGACGCAAAAATACAAATAAAACAAATATCTATGAGTGAAAAGGCGGTATCACACCTACAAAACAACTACGAAAAGGTCAAGAGAGTTTGTGGTGATAAGAGCAGACACTGGTGTCAATATGACGTTAACAAAAAATTGGTGAACTCCACAGCAGATTGAATTTGTTACGTCCTGCCTCTGCACCAGCGCTTTGTTGCTGCTGTGCAGAAATGTCCTCACTCTCACAAACTGTCAGCACTCTATAGAGTCTGGGCTCAAACTCAACCTCACAGAGATATTTGTACTAGTACATGCACACACACACGTTTTATGGCCACTCCTATTTGGAAGTTAATGAGTTGTAAATAAAGATTCTTTGAAACATGTTGATTATTGACAGCAATGCGTGTGGGCGGCGTTAATAAAAACACAGAACTTCCACAAGATGATCATGGAAATATGCTGAGGCCTAAATAAACCTACAACACAAGCTACACGTCAGTCTGACAACACACAGGCTGCTGGTTCTTCTCAGTCATCAAGTCATAAAAATAGTGCGACCAAAGTGCATATAGCACGTGCTGTTTGTTCAGTAAGCCTGTAATATTCAAGATTATTAATTGTAATGCTACTTATGTTTTGATCAGGCCTTTGCAATTGAAGTACAAACACATATTATGGTGAAGTACTGGGAGTATTTCAGTTCGGTTTCATTTGTATGGCGCAAAATCACAACGTAAATTATCTCAATGTTTTTTTTATGTTTTAAAAGAATCTAGGTTGGTTCTCTCCTTTATATTGATCTCTGCACACACATTAATCTGATTTTAACTTTCATAATTCGAAGGTAAGGCCTCAGCTTTCAGTATTTGCTTGCTTACAGGAAGAAATACAAGTCTCCACAAGCAAATTGTCTCTCAACAGCTTTCAAACTGGTCTCAAAGTAAACTGGACACAGAGTGGTAAATGAGCCATGACTGGCACTCAGCTCCAGGTGTGTCTGAAACCTGAACCCCTCCCATGATGTGTGATGTCCTCACCTGTTTCTTACTGTGTCCACAGGCACACCAGGCATAGCGTTTCCCAGCAGACACCTTCACTCTGCAGGGCAGCCGGGCTGCAGGCACCGGCTGGGTGGAGAGCAGGCAGCTCTGCACCTGAGACAACATGTGACCCACAGCACAGTGACAGTGAGAGGATATCATCTTTATCAGTAACAAACTGTATCTGACTTTCTTCTCTCTTAAATATCAGAATCATTCACTCTATCTAAAGATTGATAACACGTTTCCCCTTCCCCCGACTATCCAGTCTGGGACGCGAGGTCCCATCGATACCCATTATTGACCAATCCTGGGTCAGGCTCAGCTGTCAATCATGATGTGACACCTCATCAAATAACTGATGTTAAGTAAACTTAGTGGCAAAATTAACATTTATAACACACACACACAAACACACAGACACACAACTTTTTGGATTCTTCCGTGGCCCATCCACTAACATGGAGATGGTCGGGTTTATGACCTTTACTGCAGCCAGCCACCAGGTGGTGATCGACACCCTTTGTGGGAACTGTCGTGTCGTCCATGTTTATTTGCAGTCAATGATCAGTACAGTTCATGGACAGCAAAATAAAACTGTAAAAACATAGATGAGTAATAAATATTAATTATCAGCCGCTTAATCAATGATACAAAATAAATCAACCGCAGGTTTTCATAAATATTTCGGCTTCTAATCTCTGCAGGTTTGTTGGAAATACACAGACGTGTCAAGGGTGAGGAGGAGGAGGAGGAAGAGGAGGAGGAAGGTGAGGAGCAGGAAGGGAAGGAATAGGAGTAGGAAGGTGAGGTAAATGCAGGTGAGGAAGAGGAGGAGAAAGGTGAGGAGGAGTAGGAATGTGCGGTACACGTTCGTTCATTCTTAGTACAGAAGAGAAAAGTGAAGAAGAGAAAAGCCCCCACTCACAGACCCACAGACTTCATGACTCAGGAGTTTCTCACCGTGGAGGAGGTGCCGGGCAGCAGAGGTCTGAATCCTCTCTGCAGCACCAATCTGCTCATGTTCATCCTAAGGCCACAGTCTGATCGTCACTTCTTCTCCTGTCGTCGAGTCTCTCTGCGGCTCCTTCTTTAAACTTCCAGGAAGCGACCCAACATGGCCTCTACTCAGTCCACCGCTGATTGGCTGCTCAGTGTAAACAGCTCTGCGGGCTGAATCCGTGCCCCCACTGTCTACCACACCTACTCCTCCTCCTCCTCCTCCTCCTATTTTTCTTCTTCTTCCTCCTCCTCCTCTTCTTCAGTCAAAGTTTCAACAGGTCAACTTTATATAGGAGAAGTCAAATTGGCAATCTACCATACTCACAGAGACAGACAGCAGACGGGGTCTGCACACAAGTTAGTGACTTGTGGAGGTGAAGGTTATTTATTATTCCATGTGTCATCAGAGAGAGCTAAACTTTGCCGATTGCCTCGGCTACAGATGCCCCGCCTGTCCAATACTGTTGTTTAAATAATGTAGGTTTATTTGTCACGTTCACAATTATACATGGTACAATGTGCAGTGGAATTAGTTTTTGTGCCTGCATCGAGTCAAACAAGGTAATTGTTTTGATTTAAAAAAAGAATCCTCCTCCTCCTCGATTTCTTTTTTCCTTCTTCGTCCACTGCCTACTCCTTCATTTCTAGAGTGACCACTTATCACATCGTATATTTATTAGTTACTATGATTTGTAATTACCTACAAAACTATTTGTCAAAACAAACCTTTTGAGTCACATGAACCTTTTTTTCATGTTGCTTATCAACTGAAATCTGAACCAAATGTTTTATTGAAGCTGTCAAATCCTTGGACATAAGAGCTTGGTCCAGGTTGATCTGTAACATCCACCATCACAACAGCCATCTTGACAAAATCATAAGAACGAGCAGATAAAATAAAACGCTAATAACCTCCGACACCACACACACACATTACAGATACAGCCACGTCATGTCAACCTCTATGTGTACAGCCAACACACCCATCATGCTCAATCTATTCATTTAAACACTATTTCTGAATGACTTTGTATATACTAGTTATAAGCTGCACATTGCTCTCTGGACTTTATGTAGTGGGCTGTATGCTGAATGTTGCACTTTGGCTTTTACACAAATTAAGCTCCTATCAGATACATCTATTTAAATTGAATGCATCTGTTCTATTATATGCTGCAAGAGGATCTTTATGCTCCAGCTGCTGCAGCCATGACTAGAGGCAGCACGGTTTTCCATCTGTGCGTCCTTTGGCACAAACATTCACAAGAGGAATTGATAGATTTAGGTGGTTAAAAGTCAAAGGTCGGTTAATTGTGACATCATAAAACATGCCTTTAGCTCTAACTAAGGAATCAATACACTTATTATTGTAAAACAAACATAGGAAATAGGATAAATACAGTGATGACACTGTACATCAAAAAAGGTCAAATGTCAACTCCAGCGTGATCTCACATTGATCTGCAGAAACACTTTAACTCTGCAGAATGCAATAGCTCTCTGTAGAACAGACATTATGGGACTAATATCGGTACTGTGTTAAGGGTTGTGTGTAAGATTAAGTGACATCTAGTGGTGAAGTTGCATGTTGCAGCTGAATACCCCTCACCTCACCCTCTAAACATGAAGGAGAACCTGTGTAAACATTCAGTTGTCTTAAAAACCAAAAGGTGCTGTTTGTCCAGTTTGGACTCCATAGAGAGGTCCTGCTCCTGATGTAAATATAAACTATTTAAGAATAAAGGGCGCATTCTATGTTAAAGAAGACAACAATTTGTACAATTTAGATGAAACACACTAGTGAAAACATCATTAGGATAATTTAAATTACATTTTTGCCTATAGATCCCTTTCACCTCAGTCTTACACACAAACCTTTAAAGCGATATTATCTACATTAAAACAAGTGAAACTGTGTCATTCAGGTCAGATCACAACTTAGTTTGACAATTACTTTCAAAGTAAAGTGTTGAGTTCCATCACAATGTCAGGCACACAGACTATTCACTGCTGAATTATTCAACACCCAAGAGAACATGTAAAACAACTCAGTAAAATACATTTATTGACAAAAAGTCGTCTTAAAATCCTTTTTTAATTTTACACACAAAAATATCAAAATACTTTACAGGGCTTTTAATCTTAATATTGTCAATTCCATTTTGATCAATCTCAAATACACTGTACAATGACGAAGTGCATGTCCTTTTTAAACTTCAGTGCTCATTTCATTAAATTTCTTCTTTTTTCTTCTTCAGGGAACAATGCATTTCAAATAATGCATAGTTATTACTTGGTATTTAGCCATACATTTGAGAGACATCACTGCATTTCATGCAACTCATTTCCCAATAGGTAACTTGCTCTCCATCAAACCTCATTCAAAGCCAGGTGCTTAAATGTTGTAATACATAAAAGATACACAGTACGACATTCAGAACAAGGATTATCTTGCTTACTCAAACTTCAAAGCTTAAAAAAATGAATGTGTTTTTACACAAACATTGAAGTATACAACTCGTATTCCAACAAAATTGAAAAGGTACTTAAAAAAAACGATTTACAATTGGGCCCAAAGTGCCCCAGTGCAACATGAGAAAGAAACTGCCTCAGAAATCCTTCGCACCGCTCCTCAGTCCTGGACCTGGTGTGTGACAGACGACTCGTAAGGACATGGTGGGCGAAACACTCCTCCCACTCAGAGTCATGTCAACACGTCGGCTTATGTCTTTATCAACAGAATCAACGTTCTCCCTCTGGCATTGCTACAGTATTTATCAGCGACTAGTGAGCTGCTTTAAATTCCTTCTGACGTCTACATTAGCTGCTAACAAAACAAACTATCACTCAACGTATCACATGTATGGGAGATCATGTTCGAGGAAAAAAAGTGACAAAATATTTAAAAGGCCAAGAAGATATTGGTAAAGAACACAGGGAAAAAAACCTGATAAAACAATCCCTTACTTTGAGGGTAAGAGATGAATGTGAGAGAAAACGGATGCAAACAGCCGTCACATGATGAAGTGGAGGAGAAGAAGCTTTTTTATCATAAGCCCCTTTTACACAGACATATTGCAGTTAAGACGACCCATTGTTATGTCGCCCTTGCTTGTTTACACTTAAACAACCACATGTGTGGTTTGAGATAACATGCCCACATTCCAAAATCAGGCTCGACGACTGACCCGCCACGCTGCCGCTCCCTTATTCAACAAACTATGACAATGTCTGCCATTCAGGTGGGACAGAAAAGCCAACCCCATTCCATGTCTGTTCATTTCACACAGAACTGGAAAGTTGAATACAAAGATGCAACAGGCTGAGTAAAAGGGGCTGGAGTCTCTACACTGGCTAACGTCTAGATGGGCTCTAACAGCCCTGCATTGGCAATCCACTGTCTGTTACACTTTAACTTTTACGTCTCGGTCGTCTTCCTATGACACCACTGCGCACTGTTTTTCCAATAAATCCGTCTCAGTTCACTGAAGCACAAACAACTCAAGATCATTGCATCTTGACACAAAAATTACAATAGAAAAATGATTTGACACTTCAGTTATCACTATACTGTTATTCACAATTGTTGAAATCCTCAGTCCGCTAGCAAAAGTAAATGAGCTTAGGAAGAGTGAGTTCACCTCAGTAATGTCCCCCTCTGTGAACCCCAGATATAAAACACTATTGAAGGAAATCAGCAGGAGAGTGAGCCTCTGGGCTCGTGGTTCTCTCTGTAAATCTAGTATCATTAAGGCATTCATTATCTATCCAGTATTGCTAAAAGAACCACTAGTCGTCCAACAAGAAAAGGATCTACGTATGGAAGTAACATAAGCTGACACTTGAGGATAGAGTGCAAAATACTCTTATCAATCAAAAACCTAATGGCCTGGTTAGTACCAAGCATCCTTTATTAAGTTTCTGTGTTGATGACTAATTTGCTCTGTTAACTTCTAACATGCAAAGTGCACACTTCTTTAGGAAAAACTACTCATTTCTTTTTCCTCACAATTTCCAAATGTTTGGTTTCATCTGCTTAATCTCGACAGCAACTGGGAGGATATAAAAGGCTTTAGAAACTCTTGTGGTCGTTAAGATTAAAACCTGGTGGCTCTAATTTTTGATGAGAGGGTTGCGTGCCATTTTTACAGTTACATGACTTAATACCTTTGAGCTAACACCAGGATTTTTTGGTGGGCCTTTATATCCATTAAATATGACTATTGTAGTAAAGAGTCAGCACAAAATGTCAACAATGGAAAGTAGGTGGCAAAAACGTTTGAGGTAATAACTAGCTTCATGTTGAAACGCCACCGACCACACATTGAAAAGTGACAGTATATTCATGCTTTACACGGTAAGAGCCTGTGAGAGGCTGCGACAGAGAAGATCCGCATGAAATCTGGGCGGGGTGAAGACAACGGGAAGACATATCAAGGAAGACAGGTGAGGTTGCAACAAGGGGCAGAGCTGTGATTCTCACTGACTGAGTGGAGGGAATTCATGAACGGTCAGTGCTTGAGAAGTCAGGAAAAAAAAGCCCACACAGTACCTGCAGGGACGAGCAGGAACTCGGGCTCTGCCTTCGTCAGCAGCCCCATTGGTCTAACTAACAAAATAGTGCAATTTAAGAAGAGACCACGGAATTCATGCTCTCTGAAAGCTGCCTACACAAAAAAATCTATGAAAAGAACCTCTGATATAAAGACTTTCAAAACACGAAAAAACTTCACCTTGAAATTTAAGTCCATCCTGTTATACATTCATAAAAGAGTGTTTAAGATAAAGATGACGGAGAGTAAAAGACGTTCACAAGTCTAAAAGTGGACTTCAGTTTTTCAAGTGGGTGGTGTGACACCCGGCATCTTCATTTGAGCTGCTCTTGTGTTATCGAGAGACGTCACCCATTCTTATCTCCGCCCTTTTCTCCTCCACCCTGAAAACAAAATTACACAAGGTTTCAAAAACTGGAAACAAAACAGGACAACCTTTAAAATGAGAAATCCTGCGGCTCTGCTCACCCCCGGCTTGTGAAGTGCTTGGTCCTGCAGAGTGAAGAGGCCGCCTCCCTGGCCGCCCTGCAGGGGGCAGGCTGTGGCAGAGGACATCAGGTTGGGCGAATGGGCGATCATGGGTGAGTTTGGGGTGGAGGTGAGTGCTCCTGTAAGCGTGAGGCGCTGCAGCTCCCTCTGTCTCTGCTGCTGCAGCATCTGGCAAACCACCACCTGCTGCTCCTGGTGAAGGAGCAGAACGTTTACAGTCAGGACACGTGTGAGACTGGACGATGGCATATGAGTTTCTGTTTGTACCTATTTAACCATAGACTGCATAAACAGATGGATGCCATTACAACTTGACCGCCGCCTGGTGGCTGGCTACAGTATAGGTCTTAAATGCTGCACAGCTCAATTTTTATCCCTTTTATTTAATCCATTGCGGTTTCAGAAAATCGGCTGACCATCTATGAGACGGATCTTGACCATAAAACATTTGATTTCCAAAACAAAAAATGTTGGAAATGAGTGAAGGAGCTTTTCATCCCATAAACCATCGAGAACGATCCTCTTCCAATGACTTCTTTTTGAACTTAACCTTGTTCTAGAGATTTTCCCCTTTGGGATTTTCTTTTCCTCATTTCTAAAAATTGCATCATATAAGAAAGATAAATCATGGTTGTTCTGTGGTCAATGTTACGCTGAACCGTTCCCATTGTAGCCAACTTGATTGTCACTGTGGTAAATATTTCCATGGTAACAGCAAGCTACCTTATCAAAACTACGGTATTACACCTGAGGATTGTGGGAAGTGTAGTACTTCTCCTTGACATTGCAAATAAAAGTTTTTTTCTTCAAACACAGTTTATGTCTTAAAGACTCGGTTAGAATATTATCACCAATAATCAAAAACACTTCTCAGGAAATTAACCACGTTGTTTAGCTCTATAAAAACAGGGTAACATGTCATGATTGACAGCTGAGACTAGTCGAGAACATGTGTACATACCTACACTATCAGGACAAAAGTATTAATTAACACATCTAATCATCAAATTCAGGTGTTTCATTCAGACCCATTGCAATTGGTGGGATTGGCCCCATAGTTCCAGTGAAGGGAAATGTTAATGCTTCAGACATTTCGGACCATTCTTTGCCTCCAACTTTGTGTGAAACTTTTACAACTGCAAATGGGGGACCAACTCCATGTTAATGTCTATCTAGATCTAGAAAGGGATGTCATAAAAGTTCCTGGAGGTGTAATGTGTAGGTGTCCAACCACCTTTACCCATTAAGTTTATGGCCACAAAGAGAGGAATAACATTAGCTGTGTATTAAATCAGGGCTGCATTCTTTGGAGGCTGCATTTGAAGAACGATAGGATAACAGCGGCACGACTACATCTCCCATATCGAAGGCTCCTCCAAAAGTGGCCGACATATGCTTCCTTTCATCTCTGAGAAACTGGACCAAACAATCCCAGGATTCGTTTAGCTTCAGTGACTAACCACTTTTTAAAGAGGAAACAGAACCCGCCAGCTCTACGTAGTCCATAAAGGCTGCCTTCCCTTTCTATGAAGGATGCAGCCCCTGAATTGAGACACAGCTATTATTTCGGTCATAAGTCAGAAAAAATACTCTATGTTAATCAAAGATATTTTTAGACATCCTGAGAGAAATAGTCTAGTGTGAAAATACAGGTGAGAGTAAGATAAAGTAACAGAGAGAAGTTCATTACTGGAGTGAAGTTCTGTGAGGCCAGGAACTGCTGGAGCTGCGGCTGTTGCTGCTCTAGAAGAAGCTGCTTCTGCTGCTCTGACAGGAGAGAGGATCTGAAAACACAAGGAACAACATACCCACACTTTAAAGGTTATATATATATATATATACACAATATTGAATTCAGCATGTGAAGAACCAGTGAAGTGATGGCGTTACTCAATGTGTTGTGGTCCGAGCTTCCCGGTTCTTTGTTTTGGTAGCTGGTCCAGACACACATTCATGTTAGTGTGTCATTGAGACACCTCAGGTTTAAACATGTTAGTGGACAGGGTCATTTCCCTCCCTTTTCCCGCTGTGACACACCTGACACTTCCTCGCTGCAGTGCCGTTTAACCAGAAACACCACAGCTACACCTTATTTGTATACAGTTGACACACAGCGTGACGAGGCTATATAATGATAGAATGCTAACTAGCAGCCAGCGCCATCCAATCCTGGTGAGAGTGTGCTGCGCTCAGGGCTGCAAGAGTGAGCAGAGCTCCAGAATAAGTAGAAAAAAACACCTCCACCTAAGAGGAGGTGTTCTTCTTCATAGGTTGGTGCCTCCCAAGAGGCACCAACCTATGAAGAAGATCCAACAGATCCATTCTCCAAGGCTGCACAGCAGCTAACTGGGTTGCTTTTCTGTTGGCTCTCCTCTAAATGCTTTGTAAAAATGGAAAAAGGTTTTGTATTCATATAGGCTAACTGCTCTTCTGTGTGTTTAGGGGCCATTTCCACTGGGTGCAGCAGCAACTTACTGGGAACCTGAATGAAGGGGGGAGTTGTGGCTGGAGGTGTGGCTGATGTAACATTTGTTTTGGTCTGACATGCAGGTGCAAGTGCGATATCTAGTGGCAGTGAATATCATAGTTATAAAAGCAGAGCTGAGTACATAAAACAGACAGAACAACCGTATTATATTATAATATTCGTTATATTATTAAGTAAAGTTTTGTCAGCTGTCGGACATTTTTTAACACCTTTAAAAAAAGGAAACTATTCATTTTTGATCACTTGAGCTGACTGAAAGTCAGACAGTACTGGGTACGTACGGGCTCACACTCTTGGGGAGCTGGAAGCCCTGTGCCAGTGCCTGTGGGTTGAGCGGTGGAGGCTGGGGGCGCAGAGCAGGGAGTGTGGGCTGTGGGGCGTTCTGCAACGGAGACTGGATCACACCGTTCAGGCTTCCTAGCACACCGTTCATACTTCCTGCAAGAGACGCCATCAGCCCACCCACCATCGGCAGAGAGGAGCTGCCAGCCTGACTCATGGTCCCCAGACCGTCGCTCAGACCTCGACTCAGGCCATTCAGCAGCGGCTGACTGAAGGAGGCCGGACTCTGCTGAGGAGGAGGAGTACTTTGGAAAGAGAGGGACGAGCTGCTGCGGGATGGACTACCAGAGTGGAGCTCCTGGAACAAAGAGGGGAAAAGTCAGCTTTTGCAGGTGTCAGCTTGCTATTAATGTGAATCCAGTTCCTAACTGGATCAGTTAACAGTGAAAAAAATAGAGTCTGTACACATCTGATAGTAAGAGAACATATTGTTTATCATTTTCATCACTGTATCAGAGTTTCTGCAGGTTTCAACAAGGTAAATCGAAACTTTCTGAGACCTTTTAAAGACCTCAACAAATTAAATTCTAGATTTATGTCAAGGACGACAGATATGGAGGAATATTGGAGTCCAAGAATTACTCCCCCATAATAGAAAATAAGATGAAGGAACCAAAAAGAGATAAAAACTAAAAACACATCATTATCTCACAAACGACAGGCAGTAGTTTTCCATACTCTATCCCAAACTCAAGCCGAGTGTGACCAATGTCTTCGTAGACGGTGAGTTTGTCTTGTTTGTAGTTTCATTAAAGCAAGTTAATATTTTTATCTTAGAGGAAGACTCACAACACACAGAAACATTACAAACTGTGCATGCAAAACATTTCTCTTAAAAGAAAAAAGCAATAACAAGACCCACCTATGTGTATTTAAGATCAAGTACATAACTTCTTTATCTATTTAATGTAATTTAAGACTTTGTAAGTCCCCCCTTAAGACCCCTAAGAAATCCTGTGAATTGAGGGTCAGACGAACACATTTCTTGATACAAACAGGTTTAGGAAGCAGAGACACACTTGTTGATACTGTTTGATCCAGGTCAGTATAATGTGTAACACATGATCTACGGCTTCTCACCTCAGATGAGTTAACAAAGGAGGTGTCATTCAAGAAGCAGCTTTTGGACAGGGGACTCTTATTGGTGCTAAGAAGGTCTAAGGGAGAGAGGTACAAACACAGGGTGAAAAATACAAAATCAAACTTTTACATAAGCCACAAAGTTTTGTATTGTCACAACACACCCTACAAAAAGCTTTTTCACTCAATAAATCCCTATATTTATTTCAATGACAGTCTAATGAGCTCATGGAGAGGGATCACCAGAATATAATACACTGATGTTTTAATATGGAGCATGCAGTTGGACTGTTGTGGGGAGAAAGCAGGACAGGAACTAACGCACAGAAGAGTGCGTGTGAGACTGGCTGATGAATGCCCGCAAAGTGAGCACCAGAGTCAGTGTATGTGTGTGTGGGCGCGCACGCATACTTAAGTTCGCAATGTTACCTTTCCTTCAAGTTCTTGGATTATCATGCAGAACTTCAGCAATTGGATTTCAGTAATCAACCCTTTATAGTGCTCATTTTGGCCCAGGACAAACGTGATCACTACAAATAGTTTCCATTGTCAAACACATTTACAGCGTCCATGTTTTTTCCACGTTTGGACTTCAAAGCACATAACTGCACTGAAGTCGGAACAATGACTTCACGTGTTGGGAAATGGGACCTTCTGAGGTGTGTGTGAACGCACAGTAAAAGCAGGTGGGCAGTGTACAACTTGACATCTGAGAAACAGTGTGTCCTTAGGTTTGATATGAAAGTAGGTCGAAGAGATGAATAACCTCACCTTGGGTGGATGACAGGAAGTTGATCTGTGCTGAAGTGTGCAAGGTGCCCAGGGCGGAATAAACGTGTGGAGGAAAAGGCACAGCCAGCTCCGTGTTGAGCACCTGCAGCCGCTCCTTCTTGGCCGTCAGGCTGAGGATCTGGTCCTGTAGGCGCTGGTTCTCCTGCTGCAGGGAGTGGAGCGACTGGAGCATCTCCACAACTAGAGGGGGAGGGAGTAGAGTTTAAATATAAATAATGGACTTTATATTATTAATGTTGTTGAATACATAAAAAAAATGAATATAATCATTGCTCCTTTTTCGTCTAAACAACTCTTTACAGGTAAAATACAGTCACCACCTTTAGTTCCTAAGTTATGATTAAATATAGAGCAGAAACTGATTTGCCTAATTAAAAATGTCACAATGATATTGATCTTTGACAATTTGTTCATAAAATATCAACACATCATCAATGTACCCTACGAGACACCTGTTGAATTTTGTCATGCATGAAAAGTGTATGAATTCTCGAGTTAGGGCCGAGGTCACTGTGACCTTTGACACCCAAATATCTAATGACTTCATTCTCGGGTCCAAGTTAATGGTTGGGCCAAATTTGAAGAAATTCCGTGCAGGGTGCTGAAGGTATCCTGAGATATAATATTCATGAGAGACAACCCCAAAAACACAATACGTCCAGACATGACTGTCGATGGCACGGAAGCATAAAAATTAGGTCAGTAACTGTCCTACTTTTCATAATGTCGCCTAAGTAACGAGAACTGGTGAATCATAAGCCAGTTAATATACTGGATGTATGAGGATACATCAGTGATGGTTAAACTATCAATAATAGAAAGTAAAATACCCACAACCAGTAACCTGAGCTGTGCTTTAGACTGTGACCGCCACCTTTACATTGGTCCTCATATTCAACAAACAAATTCCATCCAAAATAATAAAGCAATAGGTAACAAAAGTTAAAAATATATAATAATTATTTTTAGATTTCCCATGTTTACCAGCTTATTTTGAAACACTTGCTTGGAAAATGTAAACAATACATTGTTCACTTCTTTAAGTCATTCAATCTGGCCTTCCAATTCTAGCAATGTACAATAAACTAGTACAGTTCCCAATGTAAACCTGTTTATTTGAATGTTCTGTTCTCGTGTCCTGTGTTAAGGCTCTGGAGCTGCTTTAGAATGAATCCTTATCATTAGCGAGTCCTCCTCATATACCGTCACTTTTTATTGTTTGTGTGCTGGACGTTGTGTGCAGAGTTTTTAATAAACAATCTATGGTGAAGAGTGAAGTTAGAAAACTTTGTGTTCATCCTACCTGGTTAATCTGCAAAGAAGATTTTATAGTTTGAATGATTTACTGAATTTGTGTTGTTTTTACATATATTGCATGACGCTTATTACACACGTTTGTTAAGCAACCGACACAATCTTCAGACCCATGTTCACACCTTTCAAAATGTAAACTCTGTAATTCAGTTCGATATAAAACACTGCAGCAACAAAATGAACATTGTGCTTTTACTTTGAAGAAAGCTTGCTAAAGAGGAAGTGATTCTATGAATGTTGGTGCCCTGAAGGAGATTACATCCCATGAGTGTCTCCAATATGCTGAAATAAAAATAATCACATTTTTAAATGATATGGTGTCGATTTTGACCTGCGGTTTGACCCAGTTGCCAACCACTGCTATAGTTTATCTGAGGAGGTAGAAAAAGACCTGTTAAACTCTGTCCACAGACTGAAGGCACACTGCCCCACCCCCACTGACTGCTACAGTGTGCTGGTCGCCTGTTTATTCAATTATTTATTCATGTTGAACCTATTGCATGTCCAAACTGCTCCAGAATAGGCACTGCACCTTTGCAGGAAATTTACAAAACACAGGCCAAGTGTGATAAGATGAATGATTTGCAAGAACTTGCAAAGTGCACTAGCTTAACTCCGTTAATTTATTAATCATTCATCATTCATCAGGATCATTATAGCACCATTACTACACACTTACACTATTACTGATTGTCAAAGCTTTCATTGAGAGAATTGAGTCATAAACTTTTATTAAAGCTCTGACATGTAGTCGTGATATAACTGGATGTTCAGTTTTATCATTCATGTTAAGTTTATTGCAGTGCCCCAAGAGCTGAGCTAGAGATTCAAAGCAATCCTCGAAATGCTACTTAATTAATTTTCTATGGAGCTGTGTGTGCAGCAGGCCCAGCATCACAGAAAGAGGAAGAACTGCCTCGCTCTCCTCTCTCGTTTCTGCAGAGCAGCAATAAACATTCATTAGTCTAAAGTGAACCCTGAGAGGCATAAAAGCATACACAGTTACGAGAAACTCTGAAATCTGGGTAAAAATAGAAAGGCTCCCTGATGGATGTTGACAGAGGAAACTATGGTACACACAAAGAGAGACAGTGGTTGACGTATCAGAAAGAGGAAGAAAAATGGAACAATAATGATTGCACTGGGTGGAGAAAGAAAAAGTAGCTAAGAATAAAAAAAGAAAACAGAGCCAGCTGATGACAGAGAAAGAGGCAGTGAGGGATCTGACTCAGGAGAGAGCAGAACAGGAATCTAACAGACTGAGGGCCCGTGAGAAGCGACACTGCTGGAGCTGCTTTCAGCTCAGTCGCAGCATTGCGCCACAGGGGCAGTCATCATCTCTAAATAGCACCAGGATGTGTTCTCACAGAGCCGAGATAGTCTAAGTAAAAATAATCATGGGCAAATTACACCAAGCATTTTTCACACTGGTTCAAAAGATTTTCACTATATAAGAAATTCATTTAAAGAAATGAAGCTAGATGAGAACCTTCAACTGAGGTTAATACCTCGAGAAGTTGTGAGCAGCTCAACAAAAGCGGGATTTCTCCTCCCCTTGCTTTCTAATTTAAAATCGGTTTTCTCACGAGCTGTATGCATTGAGAGCCAAGAGTTGAAAGCAGCATGTTGGGCTTCTGCCAGGGAGGTTATGTTTTCACCCCTGACCCTCAGCAGGATTAAGCCAAAACGATCCTAACAAACATTCTGCGAAAGAACTTTGGCACATGGATCCAGGAAGATTTGATTCACTTTCTTTAACATTGTTAGATTGGACATTTGGTCTGTGTTAATGCTCCGGAGCTGCCTTGGAATCACTCCTTGTCATTAGTGAGTTCTACTCAAACAGTTCTGCTATATACTTCCACTTTGTTTGGTGTTGTATTCAGAGCTTTTTATAAACAGTCTATGGTGCGGAGGATTCTCATGAAATTAAACTGAAATTACTTTATTACTTGTCATTTGTGTGGCTTTGATTTGATTTTAAATTATACTTTTTTAACTTTTTTAAACATTGCCGATTTGCTATTTCCGAAGACTGTTGAGAAACTGACATAATCATCCGTCCCAATTTTACAACTTCTCAACGTAATTCAGCTCAATCAAAAGCAAAGCAGCAACAAAATTAACAGGTTACTTTTACTTTTACTTCAAAATAGCAGGAAGTGATTCTATGGATGTTGCAGAAATGACTCAGATCAGCAACAGTAACTCCTGTGACATCGTGAGAAAACATAACAAAAACCTTCAAATTTGACACTTCATTTTCCTGGGCCATCGAGAATACACATGCCAAGTGTGAAGTTGGTGAGTTTAACGGTTCCACATTAGGACTGATTGATGTTTGTGGGTATA
The DNA here is from genome assembly GCF_949316205.1 of Platichthys flesus. NCBI lineage: Eukaryota > Metazoa > Chordata > Actinopteri > Pleuronectiformes > Pleuronectidae > Platichthys > Platichthys flesus. The sequence goes on from NC_084949.1 coordinate 4,102,657, forward strand.
ATTTCTAGATCTTGATGATAACAAATTCATTATATTTATGAGTGTGTGTAATTTTGTGTAGTTTGGTTGAATTTAAGAGGTCTTAAGAGGACTGGTGGACCACGGCAGAGCTATGTGCACATTCTAGTTTCTTTTGTGACCATTGAATCATCTTATTTTTCTAAGTTTCCTCTTGGAACTACATGTGAACCACTGCTTTGTTTTTCAGGCTGACTCACTGTTGGCTCCCATCTCTCCGTTTCCATGTTTCTCCAGCAGGAGCTCTATGTGGGAGCTGGCTGGAGGGACGTTCTCTGGACGGGCTCTGACTCCTGCACACAGCCCATCTCTCTGGTCGAACAGAAGAGGAAGACAGCTCATGGGAGACCTGGTTGAAGAGGAGGAGAAAATAACAGGGAGTCCAAAACACTGAAAAGTCACTGCTGCAGGCACAAGAGGAAATTACTGACAATACGCTGTGGTTGGTAGTTTTTTTTAATCTAATCCACTTTAGTTGTTGCTGTCATTTTCCTGTTGTTTGCTGAAATACATACTGATTTGACTACAGCTACAGCCCAAAGAAAATGTATTAAAATGCTTGATCGTTGATGGAGATAGAGACCAGAGCCTGTGTTTTAGATTACTTCCCTGTCACAACCTGCTCAATCATTTTCAACAGGAGAGTGTAAAATCCTGCAACACCAATACAGTTGAAAAAGTACAGAAAGAGACTTACTGTGATGAAAGACTCTCTCTTGGTGAGTTCCCCTGACACGGAAAGCGACAGTCATCGAGGTCGGACTCTGAGAACAGAGGCAGAGACTCATGAACTTCACATGTACTTTTCCTCACTAAAGAGTAGTGTCTGTTGTGCTGTGAGAGGAGGTTTAATGTTAGATCCTGTAAGAAGGAAGAGCAGTTTAGTCAGAAGAGGCTTTACTTTGGAAGCTTGTCTTAAACTAGCTTCAGTTTCTATAACACTGTCCTCCTCTCACCTGGCAGTGAGGTCTGGGCTTGGCTCAGTAGTGGCAGCTGTTGCGGGGCTGTGGAGAGACAGCTGGCGAAAGGCTGGGTGGAGGTCAGGCTATAAGAGGTACTGGAACCTGGAGGGACCTGTGACACAGTGAGGAAAGGTTCACCTGGACTATATGGATAGGACGTTTAAATACAGATTAAAAAATGACAGCTATGATGCCTTAGAGATGGCTGTAAAGATTGGCCACACTATATCAAGTGTCTCACAAGGGTCTCTTTCATGCTTGATGTATTTGAAAAACAATGCAACGTGAGCTCCCAGTTTAATAACCAGTTTTTACACAACATTATATCAAATGGTGCTAATACAATAGATGTATTTTTTCCCTGTTAAAAGTTTTTTTTAATGTTTTTCCTCACTGTAATCTAGGGTTAAGGTCAGAGGGTGTTGCACCTTATTAAAATAGTTTTTGATTTGATAATAGCTGTAGATCAATTGTCTTATGATGAACTCATTCATTAATTATGTTTATATGTTTTATTGTTTATTCTAAGTGTTGAACTAAATTGGAAAACTGTCCCACACACAGAAACAGCAGCTCTGCAGTGGTTCTGATACAGTAAAGAGCTTTTCAGTCTGAAACACTTCATCATGACCGATCAGTTTGTGTGCAGTACCTGTGTGTTGGAGACAGTGCTGACTGATGGAAGAGAGAGAGAGGAGACATGGGATGGGAGGAGTCCTGAGGAGGTGCTACACATGCCCCCCCCTAGGGACAATGCGGTGCTGCAGAGCCCTCCGCCCAGGGAGAGAGGAGTACTGGAGACACCCCCGCCCAGTGTGAGAGGGTCCTTGAGACTGGAGTAGATACCTGCGCAACCAGGGGAATAAAGTCAGTGGAGAAAGTATTTCTCAATTACTTTCATCATCACCTCAGTTGTGAGACCGCTAAAGATAGGCACACACAGCACCTTTGAGTTCATGTCCATGAGAGAATCTGAAAGCAGGGCAGGAAAACTACCACAGAGACGTGTGCAGTGCAACCACAAACCACTATCTAGGACAACCTCTCTGCCTCACACAAATAAACTGAGGCAGATTTACTAAATATTCTGAACGTATAAACCATATCTATTTAAAACTGTTCCATGAAACTGTATCTGGCTTTGTCCTGATGGGCTCTTTTACTTTGAGTTGCTTGCTCTACTACAAGGTGCTGATATACAGATAAGCTGTTCCTGTGGTGCTGACAGGGCATACGTGTCATGGAAACATTTTGACACTACACTGCAAGTGAACACACCAAAGTGCAAACAGGGACAGTTTTTTCTACGCTCTCTGACACACACACAGGAAACTTGGGGGCTACCACACACACCCGCTCACAAGGACTCACCAGAGCCAAGCAGTGAGTTACCACGGCCTGTGGAAAAACTACCGACAGAGGAGGAGGAGAACGAAGAGGAAGAGGAAGAAGAAGAGGAAGAGGTGGGAGGTAGCGTCGAGGGGAAGGTGGAGTGGGGGATGGAGGATGGGCTTGGGTAGACTGAGGAGGTTAAGGCTGGAGGAGGAGGAGGAAGAGGAGGAGGAGGTGGAGGAGGAGGAGGTGCTGCGTGGTGATGGTGGTGGTGAAGCTCGTCTTCCCTCCTCTCTCGGTTCTTGCTTCCCCGTGGGCGCCCTGGACCATGGCGGCTCTTCTTGTTGCCGCGGTGCCTCCTCTCCCGGGGCAGTGGTGGAGGTGTGGCTTTGTCTTCCTGGTCCGCCTCCTCTAGGATAGGTGGCGTGCTCAGTTGAGACGGCTTGCAAAGAGACTTGGAAGGTTTGTAATCCCCTGAGGAGGAGATCTTGCGGATCTTACTGCTGCTGCCCAGCCCTGACGAGGAGGTGATGCGCATGATGGACCCAAAGGTGGAGATGGTGACCTTGTTCTCGAAAGGATTCGAGTTGCTCTCTGACCTGTCATGACCCTGGGATCCTGCCAGTGGGCCATCAGCAGGAGTCAATGCTGGTGGCTTGTGGTATTTACTGTCCTCCTCTTCCTCCTCCTCCTCTTTTTCCTCCTCCTTCTCGTCGTCCTCTTCATCCTCGTCCTCCTGGATTGCCGGCCTCCTGTGTCGCTCCTTGCGCTCCTCTCCACTGTGGTCATCAACTCCTCGGTCAGGGTCCCGCTCCAGGCGGGATGAAGATGAGAATTGATGGAAATCCTGAGCAGAAGACAAGGAGCCACCTCCAAGAGAAGGACATACACAGAGATAAAAAAAGAAAAAAACTCAATCGTCATGGTAGACTTTATATCACCTTGTCTAGCACCTCTGACTTTTTCCCTAACAAAAGCAACAACTTCTCAACATTGTTCATTTCTTACCTGTGTTGAATGGACTGGAGGAGCAGGAGGAGGAGGAGCAGCTTTTTCCAGTGCTTCCTATCTTTTTACTGCGATGAACATGACTGTGTGAGCTCAGCTTCTTGGATTTCCCCTCAATATCCTTGCTACTGTGGTGACTGGAGGAGATCTGCACACGCATCCACACACACAAACATTACAGCAACTTGTTATTCAATTTATTTTTCCCAAAAAATGTACAGCTCTTCACAAGGTGTTTCAATGAATTTGGCATTTCGTACTGACTGAGGCAATAGGGTTCCCTCAAAATGTAACTTTACAGAAGGTTTCCTACCTTTTCTATGCTGCTGGATGTCACTGATGTACTCAGGCCGTCAGACGACTTCTTGTAGCACTCTTTTTGCCTTATTTTATCCTTATGACTCTGAAAACACACACATTCACATGGGTTAAGGTATGTAAGGAGTCCTACCAGGTCCTGCCAGGCATACAGTGTGTAAAACACTGCTATTGATGACCACTCAAAGCTCTTTACAATACAGTGTTAACATTAACCCATTCACACACAGAATCATAAAGTGCATCTATGTGCAGCCCTTTGTCTTTAACAGCCGTCAGGGGCAATTTGGGGTTCAGTATCTTGCCCGAGGATATGTAGGCATGTGGAATAGAGGAGCCAGGGATCAAACCACAGTCACTCTGGTTCGTGGACGACCCGCTCCATCTCCTGAGCCACAGCTCAACAACTGACCACAGTTCTGGCAATCAGTTACCACAGTTACAAACCTATTTTACCCAGAAGTTCAATGCAAAAGTTTGGTAGCTAATCTTAAATTTAGATTTACAGTCACAAATTCTAACATCTGTGTGTACTACTGCTTTCAAACTGGCCAAAACATAACATATGATTATTCCTTAAAAAAACAACACAGGTTTATCTTCATTTCATTTCATTAAGTAGAGGCATACAGCCACAACAGAGCTACTTTTTTCTTGGTAGATCTGATTATATAAATCTAAATGTATAATACTAGTGCAGTGTCTGTAATCATTAGGTAGATTCGTCGATGCCCCCTTAGTGCTTACCTTCCTCTGCCTGTGGTGGTGGTGTTTGTCCTGTGAGGGAGAGCTGGAGCGCCCCCTGGAAAGACTGAAGGAACTGCTCGTATTTTCACTGGAGCGCAACTTCTTCTGCTGTTAGAACCAAATAAGGAAAGTGGGAATTAAATCATGATCAAATAAAACCACATAGCTGCAGGGCTTTCATGACATTATGCTTATTTGCTTTTAAGCTGAGATAGTTGAGAAGACGCCTCTCTCTCACAACTGTCTGGTCAAAAACTGCTTCAAACATTAGCTGTTTTTTACCCTAGCATGATGACTGTCACATGGCCTTAACCTACGGAAAAAAACACATTTGCATAATTGGACCTCTACAGCTCACATATAGATGCTAGTTATAAATCTTCAAAAATGAACTTGTTATCAACAGAATGAAATAAAGAATGTGAGATGATAATCATTTTATGTTGATTACTTTGTTTTCATAATCGTTGGAATAAATAATCTTAAATGGAAATTCAATGAATCGGCCATGGGTACATGCACAGCTGCAGCTGTAACGATGAGGTCTGACTGACGGTGTGGTTGATAAACACTTTATGAACAATGTTTATGTTTAAATGAGAGTTGAAAAAAATCCAATTGGAGACTGAAAACCTTGATTTGATCCAACCTGTGAATTCTGGGATCTGTTGCTCCCCTAGACACGAGAGCCCCTTTGATACAGTGATCAGACTATACGGCTATTGAGAGGACCCTTGTTATGTTTATAGAACCCTGAACCACACAACAGCATTGGCATCCTGTCTCAATGTTCTGGCTCGCCCACTTACACAGACATTAATCAGCTGTGACTAACACCCCTGCTGGCATAATGGCAGAACAGCAGTGTCCGCCCTAAAGTTCAACAAGCTGCTAACAAAAACAGCAGCAGCAGTCACGTTAAACCTTGCAGTGCATTCACCAGCAGACTTTACCATTTTGTTGTAGTGATGCTTGCAGTAGCCACAGTATTTCACATTGTCAGCTTCTGGGCCTTCCTCCTCACACAGCAGACCGGCCATCTGAGCACTGGACACAGGGCATCACAGGGTGAGAGGGGAAAGGAAGCAGGGTGATAAAGATATCTCGCACACACACACCCACGAACCTGGATGTCATCCAAGTCAAGTAAAATGTTTTATCAGCGATCAAGGTAGGATGGGTTAATTGTCACATCTCTGCACATACAAAACTGTGGCAGCCAATCTTTCAACCCTGATTTTAGAAGACACAATTCTGCATTCTGTGATAAGAATCAGTTTCAGCTTACACAACATCAAAAGGAACAAATCCAGAGATAACTAAGTAGAGCGAGAAAAAACAGTGCAGGCACGGTTCAACAAACACAGCAAAGGGAAATACAAATATGCACTTTGAGGAACCTTTCTCTGCCTAAACCGGCTGCTACTTTACATCTCAACATATCAGTTGACACATATATGTCCAATATATCTGTCTCTTGGTTATGGCAAACTGTATTTTTAAAATTATATTGGCCAGCTGGCTGTCCAAAATATCACCAAGCTGTAGACGAAACACACCGAAGGTAACACTTACCAGGTGACATGAAAAGCTTGTCTGCAGCCCTGTCTGTTGCAGGTCATGCAGGCTCCACAGGCAGCCTTGCTTTCCCTCCCATGGTCCTCACAGATGTAACAGGTCTGGTGCCACAACAAGATGGGGACGACAGGAAATGAGAGGACAGAGACACATCAGTTTTATTAGATCACAGAGAATCCTTGCTTGTTAGAAAATGATTTGTGTGTGAAAAGTCTTTTAAGTATTGCAAGGTTTGATTCAATCTGTTGCACCAGTGCTCCAGGGTACTTTGATGCATTCATACAAACTATGGTGATCATTTACTTTTATAGGAGTCATTATTTTATATTACTTATTTTATTTTTTATCTCAAATGATTTATATTGTTTTTCATCTGGTGAATTACTGTGATTCCGGTGCTGCAAAGATAAACAGCTTCTTAATGTAAGTTCAGCCGCAGCTAAACTGTAAATGATTAGGAAGCTTTGCTTGTCAAACCAAACAGATGGAGCTTTCAAACAGAAACACAGTTTGCTCTGTGCACAACGTAACTGTTCACCAGATGTTGTGAAAAAAGTTCACATCAAAGCAACTGTCGCTAGTCGAGTATCCTCAAAAGAGAGCTATATCTTGATGAAAGGAAAATGTATTCATTTCGACTCAAGTAAAAGTTAAGTTATGACAGTAAAGAAGTGGAATGGTTTATAACAATCTGCAGGACACACATTGATGCGACACCAAAAAAAAAAAACATCATGTCCAGACTAGACTTTGTAAATTTGAGATCTTCAGGCTGGATCTGCACATCCTGTACACATCAGGCTTCACTGCCGTGAAACTGAGCGCACATGTCCACAAAATGCACGTAAGCATACACCAGAGCACACACGAGCAGTCAAACGCATTCACGCACACACACAGCTTTTGTACTTCTCCCTCAGATTTCCCCAGCTAGCACGGCTGACTGGTGGGGGGCTCAAGAGGCCTAGCAACAGGTGCAAGACAAAGGAACAGCGGGCTCTTTACCTTTTCACTCCCGACCACTCTCTGTCGCCTTTTCTCTCCCCTTTCCCCTTCTCCTCCTCTCCTCCACACATCCTAGGCTGCTCTCCCCTCCGAGGATGTTGGCCGTGTAATGAAAGGCCAGAGAATGAACTACACCGAGCGTGTAAAAAAAGAAGAGTGGCTTCTCGAGTTTTGGCCGGCCATTGTAACGCTGTCTAGGAATTCAGGCAGCAGAATCTGGATGAATGGCTCTGACGGGGGGAAAGCTGCATGCAATTTACTGTAGCTGACAAAGTAATATGAAACCCGGCACAAAAAGACTCACATGTGTAGATTTATATGCAGGCATGCACCAGGATACATACACCCACACAAAACACACACACACACTCTAACACACGGCATTGACTGGCTGCTCAGCCCAATGAGTCCACGAGTCAAATATTGATTTCTCTGTAATGTGCATGGCTTTAAAAGGCCTGTTCTGGTTCATGGTGGATTCGGCGCTCACTGTCTGTGTTACATAGTCTGCAAAATATCACAGACTGTACAGACCAGAAGAAACGAGACAGTTACAAGATAGCTGATGCATGATAAAGCTATAATGGCTGGAGACCGAGTCTGTGATTTCACGGTTGGTTGGATGGGCAGAACATTTCAAAAGCATTATTGAACGTGTAAGCACATCTTTATACCCAGTGTGATTGTTCACTGTATCTTACACTGCATGGTACAGGTCCCATTGTCTTTGTGTTACATCAGCCACAATGCACCATTAAACCACCATTCCATTACTATAGAGATTACATGGAAAATAGACTTAAGATTCCCTGTGGACACTGTTTATCAAATAATTGTTTTATATGTATAACAATTTTTTTTAATTTTAATTATCCAAGGTCTCGTATTTGCTTTTTTTGTATGACCAACAGTCCAAACCCATAGAGATTAACGTCTATGTAATTTCTAATTCAAAAAACGTCTGTCTGTCTGTACATGGAAAGCATATCTCACAAACCGTCCGTTTTATCAGCTTCACACTTGGCATGTGTCAAATTTGGTGAGCTTTGGAAACACCCATTCTATATAAATAAAATATGAATGAACAGGCAAAATGAGCCTTACAGTCAGGGACCGAGGTCAACACGTCCTACGTCCTCAGACAAACTTGAGCATTGGCCGAAATCTGGTGGCCCGTGGGTCAAAACTGGCCCACCAGCAACAATATCAGGCCTGCCAGATCGTTCTGATAATCAGTATTTCTTTTATCTACCATATCTGACTGACAGACCTACCCGGTAGTCATGGGTGCCTATCTCCTTCGTGGCAGCAACATTCGCAGAATCACTTCCTCTTTAGCAATTACTCTGCAAAGTATGCTTGTTTTTTTGGTGCAACGCTTTATATAGACTGGAAATACAAAGCTCTATTTTTAAAAAGTTGTGAACTTTGGCTAGCTGCTTAACAAAACCTCTGAAAAAGTCGACATTCAATCTACAAAAATAACAATAACCCCAGATATTAAGTGTTAAGTAAATCTTCAAACCACACACATGAACTGCAATAAAGCAAATTCATTTTTCAATTTTATGAAAAACATTGACAAAAAAAATCTGTGCAAAACAAACAGATCCCAGTTGGTAACAGGTCACTTTGACAGTTTCAGAAAGAAAGCCACAGACCAAGCAAACAGTCCATTCCTAACAGACATGGTTAGGAACCAGTCCTGCACTAGTGATACAAATACCAGGAAGCAGCCAGGGAATGTATCTCACTCACTATTTAAGCACTGCTAAATACATCACAATGGGTTGTTTGTGTTGAGCTGTGGTAACTGTACTTCCTTGACTCTCCCTCAACCTACATCGTTTATTTCTACTTCAGCTGAAAATCTCCCACACTTCCCAGAATGACTTTCAACAACCTCCAGAGAGCAGGCGTGACCTTGCCCCATTCCGCTCTGGGTTACGTGTAGGCGGAGGGAACGATGGTGATGTGGAGCTGAACTGTTTTCCCGTTCCGGGGGAAACTTGAGTTGTGCTTCTTCCAATGTGTCTTAAAACTGTTTCATCAAAGTTTCATAAAGCTCAAGTCGTTGGTGGAAATGTTAAGGTGCCGTTTTTTTCTCTTTTATGATGGATTTCCCCCGTGGGACTGCTGACACTGATGGGAACCAGTTCAGATTAAAACTAGGTCCCTGCTCCATTTGTTAAGGGCCTGAAACCAAATCTGACGTTTGTAGTTAGAGATCCAAACAACAACTCCAACACTTCTAAACATGTGGTCAAAAGGAAAATCTTTCAGGAGGCAGAACAGGTAAACATGACTCTGATCAAGGATTGGTGACATACCTTGTTACTTGCATCAAAAGTCCTGTGTTTGACATGTCTTGAAAAGACCAGATGTGCAATAAACCAGTTATAGGTGCTGCAATCATCTCTTAAAATGTTGAGGTGCCCTGATAACCAAATGGTTAAAGCACATATCCACAACGTTCCCATCATTCTGACTACCGACCTTATTCAGAATAATTTAGATTATGATGTTAGTGGGAGCTGCTAATATAATATTCCATTCATATATACAAGTTTCTGAGCATAGTATGATTATACCTCATGTCATTATGCCCACATTTTTCTGCCTGTTTTAAAACCACAACTTGAAATAGTTTCATGTGTGATGCTGTCATATATCATTTTAGGCATTCCAAATTTTGCAAACACAACAACTTTTTAAAATGTTTCCATCTTTTCGACACAGTTGGCAAATGTTTTTAAACGGTTGGTATCTGCTGTACAAGTCCATGTCGGAAAAAAACTCCACTAATCTGATTAAGACATAAACATGTTGCGATATGCGACTAATATCAGAATATTCAAATTTTTTATTTGCTTATTGCTTATTCAAAGTTTGACCTTTTGCGGGTTCAGGGAATTAGGATATAGTGATCTACCTCGCAGCGTCTTCATCAGGCTATTGGCTTAATCTGGTTAATATCAAAATATTGGTGTTTCTGGATCCATTCCTGCCCAGGGTCTTTGTTGTGTGTCCTAAAACGTGTTTCCTGTTTGTTTCTATATTACCCTACATCCAATAAATATAGAAAGGCCAAAACATATAAACACCCTCTCCAGGTAGAAGAAAAAAGAGCTTTGTCTACATTCTTTTTGATACCCTTCGCTGAGCGTACAGAGGCAGAGCTTCCGGAATATCGAGTCAGTGCATCACACTTCCACAAAGTCCTGTGGACACACAGCTGTTCTTTGCACATGTTGTATATTTTGGTGCGATTTTCTCCAGGCTGTAGTGTGGTCAGTACCTTGATGTATCTGTCATGGGGGACATACTGCAGGATGATAGGCTCCATGGTGAGGACGTTGGCAAACTGCACCTCTGGGATGTAAAGCGCACACACCACGTGGGCCCAGCCTGGTGGAGAGAAAGGCAGTGAGTCAATGGCAAGATGAGACTCTTTACGAATAAAGTGGAAACCTGCAGCTTCAGTGTGGTCTGAGGCGAGGAGGCTCGTCCTGCAGCTTCAGGGAGACTCACCTCCGCTGTCCGTCCTCTTGAGGGCACCATCTTTGTGGGGGCACAGCTCACACCTCTGGGGCAAGGAGAGAGCGTGTCATTAGTAGGAAGGGATGCGGCAGGAATGGATGGATGGTCTGTGTCATGTGTTGGGAAGATGTACTCACCACGCGAGCCGCCCTCTCCTGTGACTCACACTTTCGACAGAACCACGGACCAGTGGGCACTTGGACGATGCCGTAGCATGCTGTCACAACACACACACACACACACACACACACACACACACACACACACACACACACACACACACACACACACACACACACACACACAAGTTGTATATGAATGAATCGGCCTAAAACTAATCGGACTTTATCGGACCTTGTGGCACTTTCACTGACTTACAGGAGCTAACATAATGTTGGGTTCAGGCGGCAGATGAGACCCCAGGTAGAGGTTCTGCACTCACCTCCTGTAAGTTCACTACATGCTCCCACTTCACAGGCGCAACAAAGCAAATGGACACAGGGCAACCCAGTGTCCAACGCGGAGGGGCCGCCTGGCTCAGTTGGCGCTAAACACACGCCTCTCGAGCCAGACTAACACACATAAACACACACACGTACCCACGGTGCCATCGAGGCGCCATCCAGGCTCCGTGTCACCCTGTCTGGCCCTGTGTTTGTGTGTGTGTGTGTGTGTGTGTGTGCTGAGGGGAAACAACACACAGCAGCACGCCTACCGACCCCTCCCACACACATCCACACACACGCACGTAGACAGCAACAGACCAACACAGACCGCGGCTGCCCGGCGCTCGCACGCTAACAGCGGCTAACGTTACCTTGGTGCACCGCGACGCTGCAGCCGTGTCCATCACAGTAAACCAGCGGGTTCTCAGCCCAGCCTCGCTCGTCAGAACACACGCAGCAACCTCCGACCATTTCCCGCATGCTGCTCCCATATGAAGAAATGTGAATCCCCTCCCGGCAACGGCTCAGACCTCACCCCGGCCTGTCAAGTGGTCCTCCCGCATCGCAGCGCCGCACCGGGCATAGTCGCGGGCCGCGTCCGTCGCGCAGTTCGAGCGCCGCGCAGAGAGGAAATCTCGGCGTGGGGTGTGTGGTGCTGCCGCTACGTTTTTTTCCGTGATGTCCTCCCCGTCCCCCTAGAACCGATGCAGTGCGCATGCTCAGACCTGCTCCTGCTCCTCTGGGTCGGAATAAAAAGTCGCAGCAAAGGTGGCAACTTATTGTTGTTGTTGTTGTTTTATTCACCTCGTATCACTTTTCAGCCTCATGTTTTTCGGGCTCTCTTATTCACCTCTAATGACCCGTCGCTGTGATTAAACATCATCCGCACCCCCCCGCCTCTCTCCGATCATTTTATACGTGACATTAGAAAAACATGTGGATCACTCTAACAACACCGCTGTTTCTCCATCAATTCTGCTTCAACAGCGCCATCCTCAGGATGGCCACAGAACAGCAGGGCAGCAGTTACAGGCTATTTCACCATCCGACGTCCTGAAGAGACAAACATCCACAGACTGAGAAACACTTGTTAAACGACATATGTCAATACACAAATGTAAATAAAATGTCTATTTTTGCATTTGATTCGTTCTGTAGTTATTGACTCATCTCTTGCAGGCAAAACAGCTAAAACAAACGGATTTGAGATTGAATTTCCACTTTGTGCACCTGACACCTGCCGTGGCAGTGGTGGATCTAGGATTTTTCTGAATCCGGGGCCGTAAAGGGGCCACAATTTCACACAGAGGAGCTAGTTACATTACAAGCATCCAACACAATTCTGGATCGGTTAGATGCATGGTTTGACTGTTACGTCTATAGCTTTGAGCAGAGCTACAGATCATTGAATATATTTTATAATGGAAATTGTAGACTCTCTTAACAAGTTGACATATGTATTGTTAGTATTGTTAGTGAGACTATTTATTTGTAAGTGTTTTTAGCCTGCTGATGGGACAGGGGCTCTTCAACCTGGCCAATGTCCCCATGACCCTTTTCCCGAATCTGCCCCTGCTGGGATCCATGACTTTGAACTGAATTTGATTTCATTCCTCTCAGCATCAGGTAGAGGGGTCTTCCAGTTCAAATGCATCAGCATGGATCTCAATCAGATTTCTAGTCTAGTTGAGCCCAGTGACTCAGTCAGCAGGTGTCACCAGAAAGCTTTCAGTTTGACTTGACGCCCGTCACTGTTGCGTTATGACTCCTGTCTCCACTAGCTGAGTAAACTTGTCTGGCAGCAGTTTTATGGTGGAAATGGGACACGCACGCACAAGCACACACACACACACACACTAGATGCATGTCTCATTCCTGTTTTTTATCTTTAGAAGTGATGTGTCAGAAACTAAGAAACCATCCTCTGTGTCCTTAAGCAGTTTTTATTTGTCCTCCTACATTACCAAGAAACCTGAGTTTAATTTTAAGAAGTACAAGCCCAATCTTACTCAACACACTCAGAAGTTATCAACCTCCTATAATTGGAAAAAGAGAAGCGGCGTGGTTGTACTTTTGAAATGGATGACTGAGCTTATTCATCTGACATATGGACATGAAGCTGTGAAGACAGTTTGCCTCTCAAGTGTCACTTCTCATCAAACCCAGAGAGAGAAAAGGGAACTGGCTCTGATGGAGAGGACAGATAGTGTGGTGGCAGCTGGATGAGGCTAACGCCCCATTCTGGTCGGAAGGCGGCAAAGCATGACCAAGTAGTCCCAGCTCTGAAATGTATGTGAAGTGCTCCCACACACACAGGGTGACATACTGACATGATCCGTTAATGGCTCGTCAGAACCATAGACTGTAGGTCAGGACCCACGTGTTCGGCCCAAATTGCTCCGATTCACTCAGAACAGAGGGATGAAGCTGTGAATGGGGGTTTCACACTGACGATAGTTTTTACCTTCATTGTGTCCTCGCTCAGATGAATACTCACGTGTAGTTTTACTGGCAGACATCTTACTATCCACTGTGTGGGTGGGGTGAGAGCTCAGTGGGAGGGTGAAACTATCATTTTCTTTTGCATATTTTCACATTGTGCTTTCTTCTAGCTTGCAGTACCGCACTTCCTCCAGCAGATGTATACTGCCGTGATCCACTAAAGTGTATTTCCTCCAATTAAATATAGAAGAAACAGTGAGAACTTAATCCGTGATGAAATTGAGAATCCAATAAAAAATGCATGTGTTATAGGATATTTCAGGGCAGGTAAATACATAGATACAGTGGGCGAATGGTAGGTCAACTTCTTTGTTACTGATTTAATGCAACATAACAGCTTTAAACTGCCGTCAAATCCATCTCTAGGTGATCTACTATATCTTTCATTTAATTTAGAACTGCCTGACTTTTATTTATAACCCATTGGCTCTGTCTTTATGAGATACTTTGTAGTTTTGAACTTTCTAAGTCCGATTTACATACACATCTTCGTTTAGTGTGACAAAAATGTCTCTGCAAAACTATGAGCCATTTCTGACAAGCAGTGCTAAAAGAGTAAAATATTCAGGAGTGAGAAACCAACACATGGTGCAGAGCGAGGTGTCTTTTGAAGCCGTGAACTGCACTTCTCTCAAAACCACAGCCTGAAAGGAGACATGTGACCTTCTAGATAATAGGATTTTTTTCCCTCTTCAGTCTTGAATTGACACTTCAACAAGGTGCAGGTCTGCGTGTGACAACGAGCAAAAGAGGCTCTCTTTTATTTGTACACCTTTAAAGAGATAACAGGAAAACCAACAGCAGATACACAAGACATGCATTCATTTGGGCTACTTTGTTGAACATTTAGATGAATGTGACATACTGTTATGTTATATAAACAGAGGCGTCAGTAGGGATCCTTAAGTCAATATGCATGAAAGGGAGGTAGAATAACTCCTGCATAAACATTCTACAGGTCATTTTTTATGATGTCAGTGTGACTAAGATCACTCTGAAACCAATCATACTCCCATAACGTTTCTCCTAAGATCTCCCTCTAACACACACACACACACACACACACATTCACACACACACATTGACACAAACACACACTCACACACTCACTCACTCACTCACTCACTCACTCACTCACTCACTCGCTCGCACGCACGCACGCACGCACGCACACACACACGCACACACACACACACACACACACACACACACACACACACACACACACACTAAAGACAGTTGCTACTTCATGCCTTTTTTATATTTAAAACAACCAGCTACAAGTAAATCGGTGCCTAAGCTTGTGTGCATGTGTGTGCCTGTGCAAGCATGAACATCGGTATGAATGAAAGTTACTTCAATTCTAAGCGGTGCTCGCCACGGGCTATGTGTGAAGAGAACTCGTAACGGTCCTGGCTGCGGTGGCCACACACATTGCACTCCAGTGGGTCGCGGAAGCCGTGGCATCCCATGTGGATGGTGAACATGACATAGTCCAGGAAAATCACCCTGCAGTGGCTGCAGGGGTAAGCTGCCCCCGTTCCTGCCTCCCCCTCAGCCCGGGCCACTCGCAAAGCCTCCATTGGTGACAAGGGGATGGACTGGGCATGTGGGTGAGGGACGCCGTTCTGGCGGTTCAGCCCTCCCAGCAGGTGTCCTAGGCTGTACATGACGGGCTGGGACATTTGGGAGCTGTCATTGTGGAATGAGTCCATGCAAAGGGGTTGCTGGGCGTTGTGATGGAGGCCCAGGAGGGACATGCCCATCTTGTGGCCGTTGGTGAGGCCCAGATGGTTGATGTCATTGCGACCTAATGGGATGGGGTAGGGCCTGTGGGAGGGAGCCGCGTCGCCTTCTGGGCCTGTGAGGATTGGTTGTTGCTGATGTTGGCCGTCGGGCCCCGGAGATCCTCCCAGGGGGTCCTTGACATCAGTTTGGTGGACCAGCTCCCTGTTAAAGCTCAGGTCCAGGCAGACACCATTGTCGCCTACACCAGTAACACGAGAACAAAGACTCAACAAAAGAGGCTTTCACACACCACACACTGATTGTAATACAGCAGAGCAATAGCACAGGCAGCATGCAGAAGTTAGGAAAAGTCGAAAAGAAACCTTTAAGGGACTCTAAAGGGTCAATGAGAAAATGTGCATCCCTCCACCCAGGCAACAAAAGGGAAAACCTACACCATGACCTGAAACACACCACGTCCACAGGACAAAAGAGCATCCTGAGCCAGCAGCAGAAGTTGGAGGACGACAGAAGGCTGAAAGGAAGCAGACGACGCAGATGAACAGACAGGCACCTGCTCACGTTTCTCGCCTCATGCCTTTTCTCTCTCTCTCTCTCTCTCTCTCTCTGCGGTTTCAGAAATGACTTCTCTCACTCCCTGTGGTTGTCATATTGAAAGATCTCACTTCATTTGTCAACCTGATGGAGAGGAGCAGGAGGGTTTTTTGCACAAACGCCCTCGTCTGCAAGTAGCTTGGGGCTTGATTGTGTCAGTTGGGCTTAAACCAAAAAGGTGAAAGCCACCTATTGAAAAGCATTGTGTTGTGTGTGACCAACTGTAACGTTTGGGAAATCACTGTGCCATGTCAGCCATTTACTGAAACTGATCTATTTTTATTATCCTAGCTGCAATCAGAACTTGCAAGGTGAGAAAAATGATGTTTCAAGTATGAGTGTCTCTTTTCTCATCTATCCATTCATTTAACCATGCATGTTTACAAATACCCACCTATGACACAAATCTGGTAGAGAATTGAGGGCAGTGGAGACCATTCTGTGATGTGTGCAGGTATGAGGCAACTGCTCTGCCCTCAATTCCTGTTTGACAAGAGATGAAAGCCAGCAGACACAAACAAACAAGTAGCTCAGACAGACAACTTGAAATAATCTACAAAACATGAATTCTGCCTTGTTAAGCAAAAATGCGAGCAAAAAGCACAAATGTTACATATAATTCCAAAGGACTGTTGCATATTATAGTAGTAGCAGCTCTTTGATTTCGAAATATAGATGTCCATAATCACTAGCAATTAAGTAACCCTATAAATTCAACTACAACTGAAGGCTTTCATAATATTCTGTGTAAATCTAAAGTAATACTGTCAAACTGTTTAAGATGATGTGTTGTGACTTGAGCTGCTCTTACCGGTGAACTTCTGTGGCATCGAACTCTTTCGTTTGGCTACGTTGCTTGCGAGCCTGTCAAGCAGCAGAGCACGCTCAGTGCCCATCTGATTCCTGGATGTGTGGCTGTCCTCTGCTTGACGACAAAAGAGTGGATGAGTAGGTGCAAGAAGGAAAGAAGTAGAGCTCTTCTCAGGGAAACAGTGTCACTGGTGACGAAGTGCAAGGAGTAGCAACTGTTTGCCTTCCAGAGCAGAGTCACCGGGCAGAACCAGATAATAATCTAAGATCAGATTCCTGGTGCTGTTTTACGTCACCGGTGCAGGAGAGGTGACCACAGGATGAGGATGTACTCCCTCACCACTGCGGCACTATAAGAAATAAACCTACGACATTTGTTGACCACAGAAGCAGAGCACATATGGTGTCACGCAACTGTGCCAATGTCCTGCCAATATGTGAAGACTTGTCTCTGGGGAAGTTACACATGGAGGGGGTAGTTTTGTGTGTACGTGTGTTTGGTGGCTGGTATAAAGCCGTACATGTTTAGCTTCCCCCTAGTTGCCACAGACATGTAAAGTGGGCTTCACAGCACTCTCTGACTCCACACCACAGCAGCCGTATCCTATTTAGCTGTAATGATGGGGTAACCACCATAAACTCATTAATGTAATGAGGCTATAAAAACAGGAACTGTTAGCAATAACCTCTTTAACTGTGCGCCTGTTGCATATTCACATGTGTGACCATCATGCCTTGGTCTGATTACATGTGTGCGTGTGTGAACAGTGTGAACCTGCACATGTTGGAGTTGTGAAGATGTTTCTGTGTGAGATGGCTACTCACCTCTCTCAGCAGGGCCTTTGCTCTGAATGTACACATGGCACCTTTCTCTGTGTTCTTCAAGAGAGCTGCGCTGCTTGTAGCTGCGACTGCAGTGGTTGCACTTAAAGGGCTTTTCCACTGCAAGCAGGGGTTTCAGTTAATCACTTAGACATGAAACATCTAAGTGGTACACAGAGTATTATTTCCTTAAGTACTGGGTTTCATACAAAACTGATGATGTACATTACTAAAGACCGTGCGGCATGTCTGCAGGTATAACACGTGAACTGAAACTGAATGAGTAAGATGTCATATGTAATGTGTGCAGCAGTGTGAGAGTGCACGGCAGGATGTTACTGGAAAAGCCATGCCAGCTCAGCAGGCCTCGTGTGTTCAGATTCGAAAACAGAGAGAAACCAACCAATGTAAGTCTGTACACAGGTGCATACAGTAAAATTGCATATCAGCTTCACATGAGTAGATGAGTGTGCGTGTGGCTGGCTGGTACCAGAATGGGTGCGCAGGTGCCCGCTCAGAGCGTCGCGTCGGCGGCAGGCGTAGCTGCACATGGGGCATTTGAAAGGCTTCTCCCCGGAGTGCAGTTTGATGTGGCGAAGCAGGTTTCCCTTCTGGGTGAAGGAGGCCCCGCACTGGGTGCAGTGGAATGGTCTCTCACCTGAAGGAAGAAGAAAAAAAAGCAGCATGAAAACAACCCTTCACATTTCACATTAGAACATCAGATTAACTTTTAAACATTCTGATTTCACATGACATTTTGAGAATTGTAAACTGCCTGTGCTTGCAGATTTGTGTAGCAGTGGATTTTTGCTGAACAACACACTGATTAGGTGGTCACAGCTTCAGAAGTTGACATTTTCTGATGGCTAATATATATATATATATACATTTATATATTCAATATATATGTTTGTAAATTAGCAAGTGTTTTAAAGCTAAACTTTAATAACAAATATGTTTCCAGTGTGACTGGAATGAATTGCAAAAAACTGAATCCTTCACCATCTTTGAAAAGGGAACAAGGCAACATCCACTTTGAAAGTCAGAAACCTAGAAACAAGGTTCTCATGACTGAAACCACACACATACCAAGAATATTGTGCAGTTGACTTCCATGTTGAAAACATGGCTTCATACAACTTTACTCTGAACACAGTGCACATTTTTTTTTTTCATACTGTTGCTGTGATCAAATTATTTATTGCATTTGCTTTTATATCTGAACAATAATAGAGGGCATTTCAAAACCTCTAGCTGCTGCTCTGGTAAGGAGATGTGCGTCATGTTAGATGCAGACTTGCGTGTTCTTCATCATAGTTACTCAATCAAACATTTTGTCCATGTCGATACAAGCCACTATCTCCCAATCAACAGTGCGATCGTTGCACAACAGTTGTATTTTAGGTCAGATGTTGGGGCTGTGTTCCTGTGCTTACCCGTGTGGCTGCGTTTGTGCACCAGCAGTACGTTGATGCTGACGCAGGACAGGCCACAGATGTCACAGTTGAGCTTGCCTGTTGCCTGAATGCGGGGCCCCTCTGCAGACTCTTCTGCTGCGTGGGCGTCTTGCAGGGCCGCGCTGTCGTAACGGGAGTAGTCCACCAGCGACAGGTCCTGCGGCTCATTCAGGGCATCACCCTCTTCATCCCCGTCCCCCTCCCTGTCCTCATCATTGTCGTCCTCTGTCCTTTCCTCATCAAGTCCTTCCTCCATGCCGTCCTCACTGGCCCCCTCTGCTTCCTCTTTTGGTACAATCTGTCTTTCTTTTTCAGCCTTGAGATACTGCTCGTTATCTTCCATTTCCTCTGCCTCAGTTTTTATCGCACCTACCGAGGAAGCAAGGAGAAGCAAAGAAAATAAAGAAGCAGTTGATCTTTATACATATTAAATAACTGGAACATTGTTATTAAATAGCACAGATTTACAGGGAAATGACACATGTTGTAATGTACAATACCTACACTGTATGACAGTTTAACAACAAATTATCATTATTATTTTTAAATCTATTTCTAATACTGTACAGATAGTTAAGCGTCTTCAGGTAAATTTGTGATATTGGGCTATGAAATTAATTTTTTATTTTCAAATAAGTGGCTGAATATGGTTGATGAGAATCCAAGCAGAGAGTGATGTCTTCACTTCTACATATGTATTTATAACTGACAGAACGACATTAGTTCGATCATATCTCCTAAGTGTGGGTAGCCTAATTGGGCCAATGCATAGTGTCACGGAGAGATTCAGAAAATGCTTGAGATAAGGGGAAGGCATTTCCTCTGAAACACAGAAACTACAACCAAGGCAGGAGATACACAGCACGCCTTTGAAAAGAGATTTCAGAATGATTGTTTAAAGCCTCTATTACAGGGGCTGGAAAACATCCAACACAGTGTTATATCTCTGCAGAGCACCAATCTGCTGTCATTTAAACAGCTTGCAAGGAGATTCCTTCCTTCATTCTTTTCCTTGACCTTTTCCTCAGCTACAGACAACTGCAGGTCAGAACGCCACACCACCCAGGTTCTGCCCAGATATATGCATACCTCTCAGCATCACATGACATGCTGACATGCAGGGTCCTGAGCGCCTGGTTTGCAGGACCTCTCACCTAACCACTTGCTAAGTGTCAACCAACCCCCAGTGAGCTGAGTTCCATCCAGAAACCACACTGTGGTCTTGGCGGTGACTGGTGATGGGCTGAAGAGCAGCACCCTGTATTGTGGAAGGCGTAAAGAGGTGCTATGGAAACTTAGAGCGCCGAGAGGCCCAATATAGAGTCCAGAGTCTCAGAACAGTGAACCGCAGGCTGCGCATCAGATGCAGAGCGGGCTTTAGGAAGTGCACCGAGTAAGGCACATGGGTAGCAGTCGCAAATAAATCATAAAGCTGTCTGTGACACTTTTTTTAACTTGACAAAGGCCTGTTGGGCTGAAATAAATCATGATGTTTAAAACAAGGTGGTCACACTTCCTGTGTGATCCCTGTTTGAAGCGGGGCTACACTGCAGAGAGTCTATGAAGAAATTGAATAGAACATTATATGTTAGAATGATTTGATATAATCTAGACATAAGGTCTATATAATAGCACAGTGATAAACCCAGACCTCGGCTGAGCTGGCTCCCATGTCACAGCTCTCCAGCCAAAAGTGAGGAAAGCAGATGATACCAAATACTGAGAAACCTGGTTTACTGGTTTCTCAGTAACCAGTAGTTACTCGTTTACTGGTTTAATGCAAATCAGTTTGCATTAAATCAAATATCATGATGACCACCAGTGCAGGTGAAAGAAAAAGCAAACCTCAGTGCAAATAGAGCGCCTCCCACCAACATGAGATGGATGATATACTTCAAGCTCTTGCACAACATTTGTCAGCCCTGTTCAATCGATATTTTAGTATTTTCAATCCCTGTTGGATAAGAATTCCCATTGGCATCCAGTCAATTTATTTTCTCATTTAACTCAAAGAATAACACCCTCCTCCCCCACACTTGGCTTAAGAAACCTTTAAAAACCCATCAGAAAATGCATGGTGACCACAATAACTTGTCATTTTTTATTTAAGCTCCTTTATTAAAACTAAATTAGAATTTAGTCACGATGGCTAAATTCAAAAAAGAGGACAAAATGCCAATCACAAATATATGGGTGTGTGTGTATGTCTGTGTGTGTGTGTGTGTGTGTGTGTAAACCTACACAGATCTATCCCATCTTCAACGCACTGTATCCCATTTTCGCCGTAAAAGCTGTCCTCCTTCTCTTCTTCCTCTTCCTGTGACCTCATATCTGCAGTATCACTGCAAAAGTCTGAAAAGAGACACATTGTGTGTAAATACTGACTGTTACTTTTTGTGTCATTAAGGGAAGTTCAACCCAATGCAGGAAGGCTTTCTTGGAATAATGGAACATTCAAATCATTTTAATGAATTAATTCAATTCATTGTGTTGGAACTCTTCTTCACCTTGCTGTTTCAAGTTCCTCCACACATACTCCTTCAGCTTTCAACACACACTACTTTCAGTACTCCCCTGTGTGC
The DNA here is from genome assembly GCF_949316205.1 of Platichthys flesus. Classification (NCBI taxonomy): domain Eukaryota; kingdom Metazoa; phylum Chordata; class Actinopteri; order Pleuronectiformes; family Pleuronectidae; genus Platichthys; species Platichthys flesus. The sequence continues at coordinate 4,124,127 of NC_084949.1, forward strand.
TCAGGCAGGATGGTGGCAGTTGTGGAGAAATGTGTGCAGCCTGAACATCATCACTTTCATACTAAGGACACAGAATCAGATACTCACCCATCCTGTCTCCCTCATGGGAGGCAAATTCAGGATGTTTGTCTGTGTTCATCATGAATAGAGATCTTCTGTTGAGAGGAATCACAATATTTGACAAATGAGAATTAGTTCCGAACACAAAAAGTCCAAATTCACACCAGATTCCTTTTAATGGGACTTTTTACAAATTCTGTCATGATGCATTTAACACATTCAAATGTTTTTCCTTTATATATTCATAATGAGTTTTTTTTTTTTATACAATTGGAATTATATAACTTTTCTAATGTTCGTCTCACTTCTAAAAGCCTCCTTACTATTTCCACAAAGAATATGAAAAAATAATTGTATTGCACTTTTCCTGTTGGTTGGACGGCAGAAAGAGTAGTTATAAGAAAAAAGAAAGTGGGTAAAGCCCATGGTTGATTGCTCGGCCATGTAACTACATTTAGCCTTATGAGAAAGACATGAAGTTCGCTGCACATGTATTTCCTGTCAGGGCTGTCACATAGGAGCAAGTGTAAAAGAGCTTTCCACGCCAACAGGCAGTGAGACTCCAGTACTTAAAGGTAGCTTGAAAATATGATAAAAAGGAATACAATATACAGACGTGCATTTTTTTATCTAAGCTTAGAAGCCCAGTATCAGTTCTCATTGATCTGATCAAATTTGACCAGTGTATGAGCACTTTTAAACTTCTAGTGCCCAAAAATAAAGATTTAAAACGGTATAGTTACTCAGAGATGTTTTCAGCATTAAGAGAGCTCTAACTTTAATTACATTCAATGATGACAAAAAATGACGATAAGAAACTTTCTCACATATTTAATAAAAATGTGAGATGCAGATGTCTACATTGCAAAGTACTTTTTGGTTTAACTTTTTGTTGGAATTTCGAGTGTCAATAATGATAAAGTGATCTTACCCACTTTTTGCTCAGCACCTGGAGGAGAACCGCTCTCACAGTAGGAGATTCCAATCTCCGCCGCCAGACTTTATCTGAATATGGAATAAATGCAAGGTCACTGGAGAGATCCCTTAAAGGAACAGGAACCCATTTTGAAGGAGGAGCAACAAAAACACAAAACATGCTCATATAGCAGAGCAGCAACACCAGCTCTTAGAGTATTTACATCATGTTAATGATGTAAATACTCATTTATTAAACACAAGACGTCTAGAGCACTAATATTATTATATTACATTTCTGAGTGAAACAAAGAACTGATATTGGTAGTGATGGTTCCACATCAGTTCAGGCAGCTCACATGGCTGCTTTCCTGTTTCCATTTAAAGAGTTATTACTCCATCTTGTGGCCAAAATAAAAAGCTAGTTTCAACTTTTCTATCTCCCAATCAATAAAAAAACTGCACACAATTGAAAATCCAGACACAGTTGTAGATCAGTTCTTTGGGGGGAAAAAAATCACTTCAATAACTGAGGGAGTTGTGCTCTATTCATGTGAGTTTTTATTTTTTTTATTTTCTTTGGACAAAAGCATCTGTCAAATATATTGTTTAATAAAATAATGTACCTGAACATGCTGCCAAATTAAGAAACATCAGCATATCTAACTAATGAGTGTTGGATGCTCGTTCTTAAGAGCTTTTCAGACACAGCTCCACCAACTACCAGTCTATCGTTCCCTCTATTGACTTGAAATAGACCAGTTTTAATTATTGTGAATTGTGAGTGAATAAAATAAGTTCTATTTTACTTTTGTCTACTGGAACAGACTCGAATAGATGAGCTGGGGTAAAGAAAAATATACGGAAGGTATTCGACCACAGCCCCTAGTAACGTACATATTTATCATTATTTAGCGTGCAGGGACGGTTGAGGAATCTGAGCTCCAAGTAACTAACAACACTCCCTACAGCACCCACCTGAGTGGTGCACAGCCTTGTAAGGCCTGCCTGCTGCCCATGGCCCGCCTATGGCAACCAGCCATCAGCCTGAAGAAAAAAGCAAAAAGGAAGCCCACTCACAAAGGCATTACAATACATGCTGGGTTTCCATGGCAAAATGGAGGCAAAGGATCACAGAAAAAAAAAAAAAAAGGCATGTTGACCAATAAAAGCCATGATTCAAAACCTTACAGGCTGAGTGGAGGGACTATCTGCACACGCAGCAAACAAGAACAAAGCAACACCCTGATTCACTCTTTCACGTTCAGAAACACACATGTGAACTATCTCAGCTTTGCAGCGTTGTTAAAATGTATCCTTTTGATTCCACCAGTGGGAAGTTTTTTTAGGACCTTTGGGGGAAGGGCGGCAGTGGGGAGGGGGGGGGGGGGGGTTGTTAGACTGTCCATTTGCCTTATAGTAGCAAGAGAGGAAAAAGAGAAAAAGATATCTGGGGGCAAACATAATTGTGGGTGGGGATGGGCCAGGGCTGAGGGGAACTGGACTCTGGACGCACACACATACATGCAAACACACCCATTCACACGCACATAAACACACAATGAGACCCTGTTGAGGGAGCAGGCATGAGCTTGTTTTGTTGTTTGAACCATGCTCCAGCCCCGAGGCACATACATGTGTGCTGGGCATTTGGGGTTAATTAAAATGGAACAGCACTGTGTTTTTGTTTTTTTACTTTTTATGGACAAGAATGCTTCATCAAGTAATCGCCAAACATGCAAATCAATACGTCTGAGCGCCCCTCACATGAAATAAGTTGAACGCGACTGAAGAGAATGGCTGGGTGGGGGAGAAAAATAAATGTATTCTGTGTGTGAGAGGGTAATTCAGCTGTTTCTTCTCTAGGTGCACTCAGGATCGAGAGAGGACAAGTGAGGGAGAGTGTGTGTCTGAGTAGGAGAGAGAGGTAGAGAGAGAAAGAGGGAGACAGAGGGAGAAAGCTTTAGCCTGGTTTTCCTCCGCTGTGCCTTTCAGCTTCTCTCTCACTGTAGAAAGAGGCGTGACCATGGACCAGTATAAAGTCCAAGGAGAGCCACTCATGTTGAGCCATTCTCAGGAGCGAGTCCTTTGCACTGCACACAAGCAAGAGGAGGAAACTGCAGCTGTCTCTTAAAACACTGCCTTTTGATGACCTGCTTTGCATTTGGACACTTGTAGACCAGATTTTTTGGTGTTTGAGCAGAGGGTGGGCGAGCAACTCTGGACTCGAAGACAGAGCAAGACTCACCTGAGCACACTGGTGGATATCCTTCCTGCAACTGATCATTCCAAAATAACCAAACCTAGTTCTTATCACCAGCACATTCGCCAGTCGAGCAGATCAAGAGCAGGCTCCAGTTTCTGCGCTGTGAAATTGAATCAGAGGAGACGAAGAGGCAGTACAGCAGAGGCATTGTGTCCCTGCAATTGAAACACTAACCAGCTGAAAATATCAAAGACCATCCTGGACAAAGAGCTCTTCTCAATCCTCCCTTGCTTGTCAAAAATCGGCTGTTGAAGTATAAAGTGATCAAAAGCTGCACGACATTCAGAGAGAGCAGGGAGGCTAAGGGGACCATACACGAGGGAGAAGGACTGTGTGCAGGTGCCAGGGCTGCCATGGTGCGTGGAGGTGGTGTAGCTCCATCCTGCAGAGGCCTGTGGGTGTTCGGCGCCCTGTCGCTGGTGGCGCTGTGCTTGTCGGACCAAGCTATTCGTTGCCCCGTGTGCTCAGAGGAGAGGCTGGCCAGCTGTCGTCTGCCAGACGGCTGCGAGGAGACAGTGCGGGAGCCCGGCTGTGGCTGCTGTCCCACCTGCGCCCTGCCTAAAGCTGCACACTGTGGCGTCTACTCACCCCGATGTGGCACAGGGCTTCGCTGCTACCCGCCACGGGGTGTGGAGAGGCCCCTGCACTCGCTGATGCATGGCCAGGGGGTGTGCACCGATGAGCGGGAGGTGGAAGAGAACTCAGGTGAGAACAAAGGGGTCAGAGTTTGTGTGAACTGAAGGGAAATTCACCTAGTTTAGACATTGTCGGTTATAAAGAGCCTCAAGGAACTAAAACATTTCCAGAAAGTATGATATCTCTACAAAGGTTTATGTAAAGATGCTCTAATTATCTGCAGCATGTAACAGCCGTCAGCCACTGCGTCCAGGGCTGACCAACCCTCTCAAACACTGGTCTTTCTCTTTCCGTCTTCCTCTGTGGATCTACGTCGGGCAGACAGGAATATTTTATGTCTCTGCTGCCTGGGCCTTACCTGAGCTGGGCAGGGTCAGAGTTGGGGGGTGTGACAATGTGCTGCTTGTTTACCCTAATCTCAGCTAAGCCCTGAACCAGAGCATGCACACACACAAGCTCCTCACGCATGGCCTGATGGGAGAGTGCACACAGTCCCTCTGCTGTCTTGTGGATGGTCATTTTGAAAGGGGCCCTGCTGTAAGATGCAGCGCAGGCTTCAGAGAGGCCAGCGGAGGAGGTGTGGTCGTTGATGAGGTGGGCGTGTGTGTATGTGAGAGAGTGTAGTGTGTGTGTGTGTGTGTGTGTCTGCAGCGTATGTCTACACTCTGTATGACTATGTGATGTGTTAGTGAAGTCCATACATGTTTTAGTGTAGGAGTTATTCCTTTGGTTAATGCTTATGCAACACTTACAACTCACTTTCCCTACCTACCTTGTGTGTGCAATTATCTCATAATGCTCATGCTGAAATCCTGCAGGTAGTCATGTAGTGTGGGGAGTGAAATGCATTGTGGTGGCCTCTGTGTGTGTGTGGGTGTGTGTGTGTGTGCGTGTGTGTGTGTGTAATGGAAGGAGGTAATAAAAGCTGCTGTATGAAATGACTGAAATGGAGTGGGGCCAGTCTGGGGCTATTAGAGCTCTCTGCAATCAGTAATTCACTTGCTGCTCTTTCATGGATGCCACGCCCCCATTCCTCCTGGTCCTGCTGCACATATCTAGCTGTCTAACTATCCTCTTCTGATGTCATTGTCTCTATCACCCTTTTCTAGGTCAACGTCTTGTCCTCCTCTTTGTTGTTGCATTCCTCTTGCAGAGAAGAAAGTCTGTTTCCACTTTCACACAGTGGGATGTCTTAATATTGGATGTCTTATCTGCATATCCAGTTGCAGTTCACTGCTTTGACGTTAACTCCTTTATACTGATGGGACACGCTCTACTGTTTATCTTCCTCTGCCTTACACAAAGGGTGGTGTTGATTTCCATTATGCCGAATGAGACAACTGCTAAAATGTGTCTTAGACAAGTTGGTTCTTTCATTTGTTCCACATTATCGACTAACTGGCCTGGTGTTGCTCCCACTGAGTCTAGGCTCCCAGACATTTACTGATACTGGCAGTAGGCTATCTGCTCGCGTCAGAACACCAATGATTTGAATCTTCAATGCAGCATCTGTTTTCCCTGGCCCTGGATGCTCCCCTCCCTCCCTCCCAACCCTAACAAGCCTTCAAGTGCATCGCCCACCACGTCCAGCTCCTTCATGAGGATGAGCTCATCGGCACTCTTGTTGCCAGAGCTGAAATGAGAGCCTTCTGCTCTCTGTGCAGGGCCAGTATAGGTTAGGCCCGGCACATAGCGTGACTAAATGGAATCAGAGAGACGGGGAAAGCTGTTTAGAGTATGATAAAAAAGGAGGGCTTGCTTGGTCCACATCTGTCCATCAACACAATTTTATCTTGCAGAACATTCTCCCTGAACCTTATTTATGCTCTTTGATGCTGCACTGTCCGATCAGCCGGACCGGAACTGGGTTGTATGGCACTGGGGGGAGTCTCGGGTCCTTTCTCCAGGATCCGAGAGCGGCCGTAAATGGAACATTTTGGAAAGGTCCGAAGTTTTGTTTTTGGTGTTCTGTAATCTGAGTGCAGAGTTCTGTCTCCACACTCCTCCTTACCCCTGGAGTCTGTCATAACAAAGCAGGGAAGCTCTGCCCAAAAAATCTCACTGTAAATCAATTATTCTGGGCAGCAGCTCAGATCCGCTGTATAAGAATGTTCAATGTAAACTATGGTAGTAGAGGGACAATTATAAAGACATTGGGGAAAGGCGTGGAGCCACTCCAGTCACAAGCCGGAGATTTCCTTTGTGGCGCATTCACTCTACTAATGCATTATTAAACAAGGGGGTGCATCTCCTGAATACATGTCTGACACTGCCCCACTCCTAGCAACAGTGAACATGCTAGATAAAAATAGAGGAGGGTTTTTAAAAACCAAGAGAATTCATAATGAAAAGGACCATGAGGTAGATCAGATGTGGACTTGACTAATAGTTACATCCTTGTGTGACAAATGTCTGTGCTGTCTTTCAACTGTCACTAGTTGCTAACTACTATTTTGAATTTGGGTCAAAACATTAGCATTGTTCTCAGAAATATGTTTATATTATTTATACTGAATTTCCATAGTAACAACAAGCACTATCCAGCATTGCACCTCTTTTGCCAAGGTCCAAAACAATGTTAGTGCTTCTTAACAACCCATTCTTAGAAACCCTCTCTTATACTTAGAATGAATCATCTGTGTGTTGGCGTCTGCTCCTATATTCCAGCTGAGTCTGCCTCAAAATCATACTCAAACGCTTCCATCTGATGTTGAAACAGATATTATTCATAAACCGATACAGATGTCAGATATGAAGTTTTACACCTACAGGCACAGTGTTAGGAGGTGAGTGAATTAAACTGTCAGTGGAGCGAGCCTCAGTCCATCTATGCTCAATTTACCGGATACGGGTCTTCATGACAGCAGCACCCTAACCTAGATTTTCACTGCTCCTATTAGCAAGCACTCCTTAGCACATTTAAGTAGATGTGAACTGGTTAAAGATGTGCATTTAGTTTTGGGGTGAATCATATTCTCAAATTTCTTTGAGCAGATGTCCTCTAATGTTGTATATTTGCTTTCTTTGGGCTGTGCAGCACGTTTGTACAGCTGGACCTCTTATGCAGGAGTAAACGTGATTAGCTAATTGCTGTCCTCTGCAAGAGAGTGACCCCCTCCTGGTGTTGGAGCAGAGAGATCCACAAACAATCCTACATTGTCCTGACCGTGAAACACACTTAATCTGAGAAGGACAGCAATCACCAGGGACTGATAATTCATATTTAAGGCCAGGATTACACTGATCAAAACCCTGATTATTTATAGTTATTTTTGCCTTCATATATGATCAAATACTGTATTAGCTCTACCTAATATTCCAGGAACTCAGCAGAAATTTTAAATTATGTATCAATTTCCACTCCTTGGCTTCCACTCAAGAACCTGCTCAAATAATTGAATTCATTCAGTCCATTCAAAATTAAGTTAATAATGTGACTCAAAAGAGTTTGACCTTATTCACTGCAGCTGCAGGTTTCACTATCTTCATAGATCCAATGCACGAACAATGCATCAACAGATGAAGAATACCTCGGAAAAACCTCAGCTTACTATGAAATAGTTTACTCACAAAATCTGAACTCAAATACATTAATTGACCCTGAGGTTACAAATGACCTTAACACAGTTCATTTGATAATATTGGATTAAAGACATAAATTCAGGCATCTCAGAACTTGCCTTTTTTTAAAATATTACACAATTTTTAAAAGCAGAAACCAAAGCAACCGACCTGTTGTCCTTGTGATTCACCTCTTAGGTTTCCTGACAAATAAAAAGAGTTGGCCTTCTTTCAACACACGCTGCTAGATTAACAGTGTTCTGAAAACTGCACCGATGATTAACTGCTTCAAAGAAATCTGTTGCCTGGAAATCAGAAGTCTGATACTCTCTCCAAGCATCCAGTGTTGAGTGAAATGTTTGGTAGTAAGCCTAGTTTACTTTTGAGCTGCCAGAATCTCATGAAAACAAGAATTGGTAAAAACCTAAAGTATAAGTCTGGAACATTTATGGGCCTGCAAATTTCAAGATTTGACTGTTCGTTCCTTTTTTTTTTCATAGAGACCAGTTGGCATCTTGGTTATAGCTTGTTTTTGAAATACCACTGCAGTGCATGGCGGGCTTCTCGGAACAACACTGGGTAGTTTCCACTTTAGCTGTGTGTGTTCTCGCGACAAGACTGAGGTTCAGAGGAATAGGCACAACTCAACAAACACTGGACAGCGGAGCTGACAGAATCACAGTGTCCAACAGACACAACCCTGACTCTGTGATGATGTATTACATTATACATACCTACATACATCTAATACATCTATCCATAAGTACCTGTAACCACACAGGGAAGTCACTGCAGGCAAACCAGTGGAGGTCCAAACTTTGTTTTGATTTTCACCTATTTTAAGTTGCCATTGTTTATGGACCCCTATACATTTTTTTTATTATCATGACCAAAGTTTGTACTGAGTAAAAAAAGTTACAGTTGAGAAATAAACTGGTAAGTGCTCTTATGTAGGTGGAGCCATTTCTGTTATGCTCCCTTTTCATAGTGACATCAAGCAACACTTTGAACAGGGTTTCATTGGACATTGAGTTTGACTGTACCTGTCACAGATAACTTCAGTAAGCAGACAGGACGACCTGACGTAGAAGCATCAATGTTGATAAAATATATAACTCATGCCTTGAGTCTTCTCAGGGGCAGCCTTACCAATTGTTTGTTACTTAACTGCAGTTGGTAAGCTCCTCTTCACGTAGACCACAACTCAAGTATAATGGGTGATATATTTATCTTGCTCTGTAAGTGTGTGAGTTTAAAACATGCAGGCCGTGCCTTGGGAGGCAGAGCAGCTCGGCTGCTGTTCTCAAGGTTTGATCACTGGTTTCCTCGAACTTAGGCCAAATCCAATATGCAGATGGTGATCTGTTGTGACGACCCCTCAGTTGAGAAGTCAAACAGCAATAACATTAAAAGGGTGCCTCTCAGGTTTTTGTAGAAGTATAAACCATTGCAAAGCACTCTGCCAGTCTTTCTCAGCATAACTAAATATTTATTTGACGAGGATTTAACACATAATGTTTACACACAACAGTGGAATCTGAAATCTCATGACCCCTTTGGTCCAGTACGTCACTGTTTTACCGAGTACACAGAGAAGGTAAACAAACTGAATCTGTTGAAAATGTAGATGGAATGATGTAACAGGACAAACTTGTGTGAAGTAGTTTGTCCTGTGACAGCAAATACATTCATCAAAACAGATGGGGCCTGCCAATAAATGATCAAGATTCACAGAAATTATTGCTTCTCACACAACAAGTCCCAACACTTGACGGATACATTTGCTGGAACCGACATGTGACAACAAATATTTAAGAAGGAACTGGATTGAGCAACAGGTTTGGAATTCTTTCATTGATTTGAAAGGATTCAGTCAGAAGTTATACTGTTTACCTACAATGCTATTAATACCAATGGTTTCACAAATGAAACGGCCGATGAATTTAACCTCCTCATTCAGTGGTAGATAAATACTCTTTGTTTTTGTTTGAATGGGTCTTGTTGAAATTGTTTAAACACCAAAGTTATGAGGTGAGGGTTGTTCCTGATTCGTAGTACTAGTTCAATGCCTGTTGTAAACCAGCCTGATCGCTTGTCCTGTATTAATGCTGTGGAGCTACTTCAGAATTATTCCTTGTCATAAGTGAGTACTATTAAAACAGTTCTACAATATACTGTCACTTTTCTAGTTTGTGTGCTTTGAGCTGTTTATGAACAGTCTGGTGCAAATTAAAGTTAGAACTTTGCGTTAATCCCACCTGGTTTATCTGCAATGAGAGACTGAATTTGCTTCATTACTGTTCGCAAGTGAGGTTTAGATTAAAGCTTGATTTCCTTATTTTTAATACACTGCATGAAGGCTATTTCAGAATTTTGTTGAGCAATCGACACAATCTTCAGACGCAAGTTCACAACTTTTCAAAACTAAAATCTCTAATTCAGCTCGATATAAATTGTGCTTTTAATTTGAAGATAAATTGCCGATCAGGAAGTGATTCTATTAATGTTGTTGCCATGACACATATCAGCACCCAGTACACCCTTAAATGGTTGTGTCAGTCCGTTATAGGGAAATAAAACAATTATCAAAATAATCTGGTGGCTGTTTTGACCGCTGTTTGACCCAACTGCCGACCACTTCTGAAGATATTAGAGAAAGACATGTCCCCAGACTGAAGGCCCACTGCCCCTACTGACAACTACCTAGTCGTGTTAAGTCGTTTAACTTAAGGGTTTGTGAGATGTGCAATCCCTATACAGATAGACAGAAAGACAGACAGATGATGGTGGAATTAGTAGGTGGATGATGAAGGTACATTTACTACAGACTTTTATTTATCTTTGCTGTGCACCTGCGACAGGCAGTGCACAGGGGTTACTCCATGGCTGATGTTACACTGTAGGAATCAGATTTTAAAGGCTGCTGGTCCAAATCAAATGAAACCACACAGAGAAGTGGCAACTTCCTCCATGGAAACCAGCAGTGGTAGCAAACAGGACATGCCACCCCTGACCCACTTCGAAGTCACTTTGGCTCACCCTGCGAAAGAGCGTGGAATCGGAAAATTGTGAACTGGCAAAAGACAAGAAAGAACAACTTGGAACGAGGGAAACAGCTGAAACCCTGTTGGCTCTTGTGGAAGAAAGTGCTGATGAGCAACAGCAACCAGACTAAAAATACAAACAGGCAAAACACACTTCCCTCCTAGACGAGCCAAGCAAAGCAAGAGGACGGTCTGCGAAGTTTAGAGAAACCCAGTCACCTTTCAACTCCACTAAATGGCCGGTAAAAAAAATTAAAACTTTGGAAGAAAATGGCCCAGGATCAATACCTAAATACAGTAAGGATAGCATAATCCAAACAGCTCCAGTGGTAACAAAAGCTAGTACTGATTTAGAAACGTGCAAGCATGCCATCATGCATCTTGGACCTGAGAAAAGGGTTTACATAGACGCTACAGCCCCACCTTCATTGTCTCTTGCCAAAAGCAGTTCACTGGATCCCTAGCAGTGGTTCAGTAATCAGGCCGAGAGCAGATAAAAATGACGAAACTGTTTCTCGTTCTTTCACTCCAGCGCTGATCTATAACATGCCTATAGGTTATGAGCATACACACAAACTCTATCTATCATTTGTCTCATCCTGTGCTCAATTTAACCACCTGTATACACACACACGCACACACACACACAGTTATGCCCACTTGTGACAGTGCAAATACCCTCTAACAACCTCCATCTGGCACAATCTGAGGTTGTTGTGGAAGGGTGGGGAATAAGGAGGGAGGGGGGCATTTCCTGAGGAAGCAGCTGGCTGCCTGCAGGGCCATGGAACAGCAGGATTATAGGGATGCAAAGGTGAGTGTGGCACAGACCACAATGTTCAGAGGGTGGCAGATAAGGGTCTGTAACCTTTTTTTAAAAGCCTCAGAGCTAATGGGGTGGCTGTGGTGCAGGAATTGAAGAGTGCTGGGGCGAGAGCTGAGGTACAGATTAACCCCCCAGAGCAGGAATACAGCGCAGTGTTTACAGTGTATGTAAATGTTTCCATATTCACCTCTATGGTATGATATGTAGAAGGACAAGGAGGATGAGCAGAACAGCTCCTGCTCTGTGTCTGTCACTCAGCCAAATAATGCAGATAATGGGTTGTGTAAATTATGCTAACGTCATAGCATTGAGCTGCACTGACCCTCATGCAAGTGACGCTCCTAAAATAATCCTGGAAAACTATTGATGTAATAATTGAATTGTATTGTTCACATTCTTGTTGAATTTGCGGAACCTAAGCATTATTCCTTGCCCTATAGCGATGGACAGGCAGGATGAGATCATCCCTGAGCACCCAAACAACAGCAATATCCGGTGCAGTCCACAAGACAAGCGGTGCATACAGAAGACCCTGGCCCGGCATCCTCTGAAATCCACGAATCAGAGGAGCAACACGGCCAGGGAGGAGACCAAGGCGGCGCTGGTGAGAGAAATAATCTTACATCTTATCAGTTTCACCAGAAAACAACAAACCCAGGCATTTCCTTGTGCAGTACGTGCCTCAGCCCCCGCAGGTGTTTTACATTACTCCATTATGCTGCCAAAGCCACAAGCAGAGCAGTCAGGTTATAAATTGTTAAAATTAGTTATTTACACACAATAATGTTTAATTGCGGTCTTGTGAAATAAAGTACAGGTGTACATTTACATCATCGTGAAATTCCTGTTTTAAGATAGGAAAGATCATGATCATAACATTCCCATTAATCAGTTACAGGCTGGTTTAACCACATTTTGAACAAAGAATGTGTTGAAGCCATGCACAGCAATTCCACAATCTGTAATTTTTACACTTATTTGGGCATTTTTTGGGGGATGTTAACGTTTTTACTTTAAAGGGGACATATAATGAAAATTCCACTTTTGTAGTGCTTCTACATTTTAATTTGGGTATCTGGCATGTCTACCATCCCGAAAACCACAACAATTTGTTGTGGTTCCTCAATGTCAGTAACGATACGCTAGATGGCGTTGAATGGGGTTACGACTGAAAAATACGTCATGTTCCAACCATGCCCATGTGGGGAGTCTCACTACATGGCCTTGGACCACCCCCCACCATCATCTCACCGACTCCGGGGAGAGACGGCCCGGCACCCCAGCTAGCGTTAGCTCGCTGCTGCTACCAGACATCTAAGTGGCCGCTACAGATGATTCAAAAACCTGCCACAAAGATTCATTCACATTCAATCTATTGCCAAAAAAACACTCAATTCAATTTGCAGATTCTGTGCAATTGAAAACAAGTGAGTCAAGTTAAAAACCTGTGTTAACTTGAGTTTGAGTATCACGCCAAAACGAACTTTGGCTCAAAAATAAACCATGATGGAACAATTAAAGTTTGAATTTTTCCAAGACAGTTAATCATATAAAAAAGAACTCCTCTGTGCAACAAGTTCAACGTGTTCCCAAATAATGAGCACTGGAGGCAATACACTCAGCAGGTAAATTATAGTAACTTGAACTGAACCCCAGCAGACAAGAGCAGACACTAAATCCAAAAACACTTCCGTCTCATTTTTTAGGCTTAATGCAGACTGAAGTTATCTTTTAAGATGTGGTGGCTTATTTTTTTTTTTTATCTTACCTTTACTTACTCATTATTGTGTTGTTCATTTTGGAAACTAGACAATCTTTTTACATCATTTCGTAGACTGCAGTTTCCGTAGGCCACTGTACATATCTATGCACATATTGATTTCTCCCACAGGCTCCGTGTCGTGCTGAGCTACAAAGAGCTTTGGACAGACTGGCATCAAACACCCGCACACATGACGATCTCTTCACAATCCCTATACCCAACTGTGACAAGAACGGAGACTTCCACCCTAAACAGGTCTGTCATTTCAAGCACACACTTTAATTCCCATTAAAAAGCCGGCACAAGTAAAAATGCCTATCTCTCTACTTCAAACAATTCCTTTCAAGCTACATCAGCAATGTGTGGGCCAAATCCCAAATCAGTCCTGCAGCCGATGAAATATTGTCTTCCAAGTTCAAGATCAACACCAAAGTGTGTCCAAGTCGCCTGTTAATGCCAGGGTCTTATTTTTCTAAGCTCAAATGAAAAGGGATTTACTTTTAGGAATCCAGAGTTGAACTATGCGTGGAAAGTGGTTTCCCCTAAACTGTTGAACAATAATCACTTTACTTCTGCTATGGATGCAATTAGCTTTAGAATGCAGTTACTTTCTTTGTTATTCTGCCTTTGTGAGATTGGGCAACTTTGCAGATAAGAGTCAGGGAAAGAGAGAACATAACAACACAGATAAGACTGCTCTGAGCTGAATATGCAATCAAAGCAGCAGTTGCTCAGCCAGTGATAAAAAAGGAAATTTCTGCTAAAGCAGCAGTCATCAGGAGTCTAAGTTTTGTTGGCTGTGTAACATGGTTAAAGTATCCTGGTCTGCACAGATTCTCAGGCATCTGTTTAGTGTTGAACTAAACCTGCACTTCAAGTATTGGGAAGTAAAGAACAGGTCATGAAGGAAACTAGGAATCATTTCATGGCAGAGTGGTTCTGCGATTATTAACTGGAAGCTTTTTTAAACTTAATCACTACAAAAAAAAACATCTCATGGTAAATTTTGCGTTACAATAATGGTTTACAGATCAAACAAGGTATCTGAGGATTTACACAACAAATAATGAAATTACTTGACATACCTTGCATCTTTAAATTCCAGCTGGGCGTGATTTACCTTCACTTAAAGCTCTGTTTATCATTAACATTCTCTTGATGTGGCCTGCTGATAAAATTCCTAAACCTGACCAACTCCAGTCATTTAACCATTTATGCAGGAAAATGCCAAGAGCTGTAAAACAATAAAAATGTCTGAGAGTACATGCCAGTTCTGATGTCATTTATATGGCCCTGCCAACAGAGCACAGACACACCTCCGCTTAAAAGATAATTAAGCTGCTCTCTAACATCTAACCTAGTTTTATATAAACCTGCATAAACAGATTCTTCGGAAAGCTCCACACGCTGTAGATGAAACAGGGATACTTTAACCTAATATCACTGTGTCAAATGATACAAAATATATTACAAATTATTTTTCTTGGATTTGATTACACATCGATCAGACACAGAGCAGGTTTTGATTGCTCTAATCTTTACTATCTGCCAGAGTGGGTGGTGCAGAGTGGACTTTAAGAGCTTTTTACACTTTGCTGATGAAAACGTACTGATGAGGATGTTAAAAGTGAACTGCAACAGTAAATTTGCAGCAAAGAACCTTAGAGCTGAGGCGAAGTGCAGAGTTGGATGTTATGTGGAACAGTGACCCCCTCCATATTACATTCAGTGATTTGATCCGATAAAATGTTGAGTAGATCAGCTTGAATATCAGCCCCTGCAGTTAAAGGTAGTGTTGGTCTTTTGTTTCAGAAACACTTTTTATCTTATTTGTTGAAATGCTCTTCATGTATTGATAGTGACATACGCTGCTTCAGAAGAGACGATAGTTGGAGGCTAGTGAGGATGTCACCAAAAAGTTGGCTTCTAGCAGGTGAAGTCAGTGAACTTTCACGTGATTTGGGGGCGTAACTCTGACCAGATCACAGATGGGAGGGGGTAGGATGTATCAGATGCATTATTTGAATGTGAAGCCTGTGTGATTACCAACCCTTGCCCCTAAGAAGGTGTTCTACAAGTAGTGTATTCTATTGTTCTTTGTGCCCACAGTGTCACCCTGCACGTGATGGCCTGCGGGGAAAGTGCTGGTGTGTGGATCAGAAGACGGGCATGAGGCTGCCGGGGCCGTTGGAGCAGCGAGGGGATCTGGACTGTCACCAGTTAATGACTGCCACCCTGAGGGATTGAGGAGTGGGGTGTGGCAGTGGGGGTGCAGGACCAGCTGAATTCTACTGCTGCTTATTAGTAGAACTATATGAGGAAAGGACTTCGCCCTAAAGCCTCACTTCAACGAAGGCCAACGGTACTTGACCTTGCGCAACAAAAAGGAAACCATCGAATTGAGTTCTTTTGCTATTTTGTTTCTGTGTGTGACAGTTTTTTTTTTTAGTGTTTTAAGCACTTGTGTATTGTTTCTACTTTGTGAACCTAAGGCCGGTAGTCCTTAGACTGGTGGCAGAAAATAGGCCCTTCTAGAGATAAGAAATGTAGTTGTGATATTTGTTTGAGAAGAAAATATGTTGTTTTCTCTAGTCTAACTTTAGTGTCGTCTTCTTGAATAGTGACAAGAAAATGCATCAACCCGAGCAGAGACCTGAGAGACAACAGGAACTGTTCATATTTGTTTCATTCTTTCTGGAGCTACTAGATCAGTTTTAATTACTGCATCAGCACAATCCAGAAAGGTTCTCAATTAAAGGACTGTGTACTACTTTATTCACACAATATGTGTAAATTGTTGTTATTTACTTTATTGTCCTATATTTTGTTAACCCCACCCATCTGGTAAACTGGTCAAAATAAACCATAAAGAAAGTTTACAAGCACAAAGTTTAGTTTAGAGACAACACAAGAGTAGCAATAATACATATCCAATCAAAAAAGAAAGAGGGGTAACAAAGAATTGCATCAACCGCCTGCCTTGAATTATCATATGATAAACCATAGCTCTTCACAACATGGGGACCAAAGTGAAAAGTGACACTCAAATGAAAAACTGTATCTTTAAAAAGCCTGGAACAGATCTGCTTCATCATCCTCTGGTTAACTCTGTGTACCCCTTTAGTTTGAGACAGGGCTCTCTCCAGTAGGAGGATTGGCAGTGTAGCTGGGCTAGAAACTCTGTACACTGCTGATAGGATAATCTTATTTTTCCAGCTGGTGCTAAGATTCCAGTGTGACACTCATGTTTGAATGAAAGTGTTTCAGCATACAGGACTTCTCTCCTAACAGACTGCTTGACAGATCTTTGGTGGTGCTATTCACTGATTGTGCCAAAAACGAAAACAAATATGGCTTCTGCACTTTTTGGGGCATTGTTTAGGATTAAAACAGAAGACAGACAATTTCAGGAAGTGGTGCAATTAGCATCACCAAGTGTGAGGGGCACCTCAATGTATGACCATCTGAATAAGTCATTGACAAAGGCCTTCCATGTGTGATTTCATGTTATTGTCAAAATTTGAATGTAACATCCTAAATTAGCTTTGCACTATCATTACAGCCACTGCAGTAAATAACAGGCATGATGTCTTTAAAGAAAACAAGCAGAGTGTAATAACTTGTAATGAATTTGGGGGCAGCAACGCAACATGTAGAGAACATGAAGCCTTGAATAGAGGACTCTGGTGTAGCAGTAAAGAGAGGAATGATCATAATGACCCTGCTCTGTTAATCTGTCAAGGCTAGTTAAGAGGCATCATAATATCATCTATGGAGAATCACACTAATCATTAAATGAGTGACTAAGCAATTCCTGAAGTGTTTTATACATGACAGGAGAAGCTGGTTATACTCGTATAGCAATTCGATTGTACTGGTGGAGTGCAGTACATGAAAGTAGCAGGTTTAAGCTAATGCTGGTGTTTGTCATCACCAGCTATGAACAGCCTGCTCCATCTGTTCTATGGGACACTTTGGCTATTATTGAGTCAATAAAAGATTCATCTGGGTGGTTACTACTGGTGTTATCTGGGCCTGAATTCACTGGAGAAGAGGAACATCCCCACACAGAACAGCGTAAATGCCAACCTAAGAAATCCTTAGCGTGCAGATTGCACTATAATAATATCAGATAATTTGAATTCAAATAAACTACCACACTCTGATTTTACCTCAATATAAGTTAAGCTTTAAATATGAATGTTTGAGCACGGCATCCTGAGGGAGTTTTTTTTGGCTCCACACAAGAAATAAGTAAAGTACCACAGAAATTATTATTAGTAGTATTATTATTTTTGTTATCATTTTTATTATTTCTCACATTTTTCCATATTTAATCTGCGCTAATCATTCCAAAATAAACTAGTATATCCATTGTCAGAGAAAAGAAGTGGTTGTAAAACTTTCAGGTGTAAAAAGTAGTCGCTCTCAACCCAGCTCTTATGGATCAATGAAATTTGACAAATGTGGCCTGTTGCCACCAGTCGGAGGTTGTCTATGATGTTTTTTAGTGTATCCTGAAGGTACTTGAGGTTGTGAGGGTGAAATTCCAAAGAATTAAAACAACCCTCTCCTATTTGTACCCATAACATTTTAAGTGCACTTTTTTGCTACAAAACTTATGTAAAAAATTGAAATAAAAATTGAAGAGAATAACAAACTACTTACTTTAGATTCACAGCCTGTAATGTTTAATCATAACATACAACAATTATCCAAGGTAAACTAATATCAATAAGAACTTCACACTTGGGCCTCAATTACTAATCAAACTGCATACGCGAGAAATGTAATCTAATCATTAAAGCCATGGTCAATTTATCACCTTTGCTGGAGACAAGGCATTATCACCTGAGGACCGTTTGACCTGTCATTAAAGAAGAGATGTATCCAAAGGTTGTTCACCACAACACAGACAGATAGAGAAAAGGATGGCCTGAGTGGAGATCATTGCTCCAGTTTAAAAGATATCAAAAACCAAATGATTCCTGTGACCCCAAAGTATCTGGAGACTTCAATATTCACTCAGTGAACTGCATGCACACATCAAGGTTTATATTCAATCTTATCATTCATCAGCTAATGACGTGTTACTAAACACATTCAAACACGCTACTCTGTTTAATAGTCCTAATCTTTGAGAGATGGCTTCGATTTTGTAAAGGCCTAACTAATGACATAAACTGTGTGTTTAAGCTATAGCTATTGCTTGAGCTCTAAATTTGCTGTACAGACCTTTATTTGCATTTCTTGAGAGTAGACTGTTCCACTTTGCTGTTGATATTATCTGTTCATGTGTAATGTTTGCATGCATCCAAATGGACTGGGGTTACAAAAGCTGAGCTCTTGTGTATCTTGTCCAGAGCAGGACTGTTACAGTATATTCAAACACTGAAGTGATCAAAGAACCGAAATATAGATGAACCAATGAAATAATCAGTTACATTGTAAATATTTACCTGATGAAAATGTATACATTGTAAAACATCAATTAAAACACTTAAAAAAACATCAACTTTGTTGCTGTTATTATTCTTAGCTGTAATGTTTGTAGTATAGATTTTAGTTTAATGCAATATGTCAGTGCCAGCATGTACAGTAAGTTGGCCAATACATTGCAAGAAGCTGTGGAAAGGACAAAAATATGTTTTGAAAAGATGGATGTGACTGTCCGGAATGTACAGAAAAAGGGTCCTTGTAGCCTGTTTGACAAAAACAGGTACAACATTGCAGGAAAATTGGCCAAGTGCCGTTAATAAACTATTTTAAATGTCAATTTATTAAAATCCTTTTACATACCATGTCTGCTCATGTCAAACACAAATTCACTACTACATGCTGACATCGGAATCCTTTTCCCTGAGAATGGGGGGCGGGGGGGGGGGGGCATTGGGCATGGTGCACTTCAGTAATTGAATATTTGACTACATTAGTCCTCACATCCCCTTTGTTTTCACTTCTTCTGTGGTTCCCCACCCTGGTCAGCCCGGTTCGACACAGCAGTTCTAATTAGAATGAGCCGAGACCAATAAGGCTTTAATTTCAAATATAATATAATTTAAGTATATAGTGATACAAGGCAATTGCTATCATTGTAAGTCATGCATAGCACTACCAAAGGTGAGGATTTGTTTGAGCAATTATTTTGGACAAAACAATTGATAAAAAAGGTTTCCCACCCCTAGTTTAAAACTTACTGTTCAAGGTAAGTGTTTGTATCGTTCAACCGGATTGTGTTCCAGGATACGCTCCACCTCTGAATTAAAATGATCTAAATCTTTTTGAATACTTTGAGATTATCCGTCTACCTCTTGCTTTTATAAAGGGGGCTTTTGAAGTATCTTATTAAGTTTGATCTAAATCTCTTTTTCAGCTTTTTAGACTGTTATGTCTTTATGTTTGTGATGGTAGAATCCTGGGCCGTTTGTTTCCTGAGCCAATGGTCAGACAGGTTAAAGATAATACTTTTGGCATTTGTCCAAGGCACACCTCTGGAATGATACATCATAATAATCTAGCTGCAGGAGCTTCTAAAAATACCTCCACTGTCCTCTACCAGAGTAAACTTTCAAGTCTGCTTAGTTCCACTGCCTGACTCCATTTTGGAGAGCTCTGTATGGCTTAAGAACTGGGTCTGAATTTGCATTACAAGAACAGCTTTACGGGTTTTCCTCTGATTGATTAAAAATGTCACAGGCCCAGTTCTGCCCCCGGGCGTCCGCAATCCCCCAGCTGTGGCAGGGAGGCCCTGTGTGAGTGTCCGCGTTAATCTTGCAAAGTAGCTGACAGGAGGCATGTGACCTCCATCCTACCTCCAGATGTCGTCCATCACAGGTGTCCTGCGCTAAGCAGCCCTGCAGCCCGTGCTTTGTGAGGAATCTGCTCTCTGTCCAGTACAACAGCTCTCTGGTCATCACACGCTGAAAGAAAGAAAGTTGAAGCCCCACACCTGGAGATGAGCTCACAACAGTGTGTGCGTGCATACTATAAAGGCTGCAGGTCAGGCATAAATCAAATAAGCTCTCAAGTGTGCAATGTAAACAGAAAGAAACAGGGTCACAATGAACACAATCAATTAACAAATCCAAAACAAGTACTATTCAGGTTGAATGAACAGAGATGTAGGCTAAATCCTCCGGGCTTAGAAGTGTTATCGTTAGTGAACACACTATTACAGCTATTGACCTTGGTGGCTCTCAAACAATGTGAACAAGAATGCAAAGTATTTCAGTTCTAACAACAAGGGACCAGTGAATAGGGCAACGTTGACTGTTCTCAAAAGCTTAGCAGCCTGTGAAGTGTCCACAAGGCAACTTACGCTATGGTGACATAATAAATTATTCCAACTTTTTTTTATTATGAGATTATTACCTTGTAGAGAAGAATGGGTGCTAGCTGCAGAGCATCTGCGCTGACATGACACATTTTGACACGAAGTAATGTATTTTGCAGTCAGGGCAACAATGTAGGTCAGCTTTCTCCATCTATATAACCCAGGAAGCTTCATTGTGTTTTTTGACCGGTATTGTGAAGGTGCACATCTGCAGCTTAAAGATAAAGCTGCAGACATGAGGTGTATAATCCTGTTGAGCAGCCCTGCCTTGTTATGGTACCTTTCTTTTTC
The DNA here is from genome assembly GCF_949316205.1 of Platichthys flesus. Lineage (NCBI taxonomy): Eukaryota > Metazoa > Chordata > Actinopteri > Pleuronectiformes > Pleuronectidae > Platichthys > Platichthys flesus. The sequence continues at coordinate 4,144,821 of NC_084949.1, forward strand.
TGTCCTTGAGGTGTTTCTGCTGTCACCTGCATTCACGGAGGCTGCAGCAGTGACAGCTGAGGGCGATGAGCATCAGCGGCGAATGCAAGGCACCGCTGAGTTGAGGAGAGGGTGGGGGTGCGATTCTGGAAGATTCTGCAGGAATCTCACGAGTGGACCCCATTTCACTTTAGTGGGGATCGTTTCTCCGAGCTAGGTGTGGGTAGCCCTCCTGTCAAAGCCACAACGTGCACACTGTGGTGGAGACTCAAGGTTTTAGGGTGAGTTCTTTTGGCCATCACTTCAGCACACATGCCTGCTTATCACCATTAAAACCAGTGGGAAGCCGTTCGCCTCTAGACGCGTGGGTTTGACTTGACGTTGCATGCTACGGTCTCTCCGGTGTCATTTTCTTTTCACGGAGATGGCTACGCGACGTAAGCAGCTAGCTCGCCGTCAGTCCGCTGGTTATTTAGTCCAACTTAACTGAGCCGAGCTAACCACAGGTATGCTTCGTCTGCAGTCAGAGCTTTATAATTAAAACACACGTAACGTCACCTCACTCCCGTTATCTACTGTACTTGCTGGATACAGACGCAGACTAGCTAACCTTACGTTAGCTGAGGAGAAACCTCAAAAGACTGCAGCTGCGAGCTAACATGAATATGTGCTAACGTTAGCTTGCTAGCTAACTAGCGTTGTGGTTGTGGTAGCGATGCAGCGTTCGATCAGGTGAACCCCAGGAGATACTGACGTTAACCGTTCATCGATTACTGCGTGAAAACAGTCATGAAGTCACTGAAGGTTGATCACTTAATAGCTTTGAACAAATCCACGCTGGTATTGATATCAGTTCCCTCACGAAAACAATGTTTTCTGAAGTTATAGCCACCTTTATTCCAAACTGTTCATAATCACGTCCTGTCCAAGCTAACGTCAATACAAGGCAGTGTTACCGAGCTCTGCTATCTGTTAGTCAGTATCGGCATGTCTATGTTTTGTGCCACGTATGAATCACTGTCAACACCTTATAAAAAAAACTTATCCTGCCGTACATCGTGTTGATTTGCAGAGGCAATGACTGGAACAGACTGATTCCCACTGGTCTCCACTAAGATGTCAAGTAAGGAACTGGGAGGGGGGGGTAGTTCTTTACATCTCTGTCTGTGATGACATTATAACGAATGTTGAAATACATCACACATACTGTTTTACTGACATGTGATCATTACACTGGAGTTTCATTAATGTCTTACAATCCTTAAGGGTGAATGTTAGGAATTTAAATTCTAGATGGTATTTGGGTATGACTGAAACTATTTGCAACTAAAGGGGGGGGAAGCATGATCAGTTTGAACCAGATATAAGGCCTTTATACATATGATTTATAAATAACCCTTGTTGCATATTGTTAATAATGAATCTTATAATTGTTCTTAATTCTAACTTTTGATATTAAACCATTATTCCCTTAGACTCATTCACATCAGCTATATTTCAAACAGCTGTCTGATAAGTTCTGGAGGTGGACACAGTGACTTTGTTGATATTGTTTTGTCTCTTTGTTTTGGTTTCGAGGATCCTAATGTTTACACCAAGTGGACATTGTTTGAAAATAGCAGGAACATCATATTCCTTTCACTAATGGCCCACATGGCATCAGCTGTGTCAAGGCCTTTCACGAAGTGAACATTTTGCTTAGCAACTATCAGAGTAGTAGTAGCGTCACGGAGAGCGGCTCCTTGTCACTTCCTGGATTCCTTGACAAGAGGCGGGGGACTACAGCTGTGGACCAATAAGGGAGAACCAAATTGATTTGCGACGACTCCCCTCCAATCTTTCATAACCAATCATATTAAATCTGCTGTTATAATTATATCAAACCCCTTCTGTTCGGGACATTATTGACTACCTATTGCTGACTTATTTAGTCTAGGCTGTGATAATTGTCCATGATCATGTTGTTCATTGCATCTCAATTTATACTTGAATTGGATCAGTCCGGCTCTTCTCATATTTAGGATAAACCAACACGCTCAACATGAACTCCAGTCATAAAGGTCTCCGCTGCTCTGTGATGCTTCTATATGTAGAAAGTATTCAAAGATGGATTGTGGACTGGAAAAAGTTTTCTGTTTCTTTGAGCTGATGTGTCATTTGGACCTTTTCTTTCACAACAGAGAGACCATCCTATGCCCCTCCCCCTCCCCCTGCCCCTTCAACTGTGAGTATTCAGTGTAACCAATGCAGATCCCCAAATATCACCTGAGTATCCCACATTACACTGATGTTGGTGTTTGGACACTTCATTTTCAGTATAGTTTGTGCTCTGTCAAATGATTTCCAATTTATTTTTAATCCCCAAGCCAGACTGACGAGCTGATAGACCACTGCCTCTGAAAAGATTACTGTCTTATGGCCCCGGCATGAATGCTAGTTTCTTTGGTTTTTCTTTTTCGCCGCGTCTTTCATTGGTTTTCTTAAATTTATTTTTTGTCATGGGCTTTCCCCCTTTTCTTTCTTTTATGTCATTTCTCATTCATGTTCCTGTCTCAATCTGTTTCCATCAGCAAATGCCCAACACTGCCGGGTTTGTGGGGTACAACCCATACAGCCATCTGGCCTACAACAACTACAGACTGGGAGGGAGCCAAAGCAGCAACAGTCGGGTAACGGTAAGAATCTAACATAGAGAAAACAAGTTGATCACAAATGTCAATAAAATCTATTATGTAACAAATAATTAAGTCTAACACGACACAGTTTGCTTTGTCAAGGCAAGACAATGCAGAAGCCTCTGGAATAGCACTGAAGCATTTCACAATACAATGACCTTTACTTAGTTCAGAGCAAACAGTGATATGTTTTTTTGCATTTCCACTCAAAGAGCAGATATTGGCGAATAGTCAGGATTAGAGGTTTACTCCTGCTGTTTCTGAGACTGAATATAAAATGCGTGTCATTCCAAACTCTTGCTGTCTGCATCACAGTGCAGACTGGCTAAGAGTCCATCCGTGTTTTCCTGTGTATTCAAATACCACCTGGCTTTCAAAGAGTGCATTTCTGTCAGCCATGTTAAGTAACCCATGCCATTAGTGTTGCCATGCCATTACAGACTCGCTGCTCAGCATGGCTAAGGCCGCTGAGCAGTAATTTAGTCGCTGCATGCAAGCTGTGGTTGGCTGACTCTGATAATGGCATTATTTCTCACGGTGGGCAAATCTTAGCTTAGGTGAGATTTTTTTAAACTGCCAGCACTACTCCATTATGGGCTGTAAGGTTCTGACTTGAATGTGGCCTCAAACTGTCGTAAATTAAATCAGGATAATGAGGTGATACAAAATCTATTTCTGACAGATTTCAATGAAGTAAAAAACAAATTGGGGTTAAATGTCCCATTTCAGAAGTACGCACTACTTTTTACTTCACAAGCTCTACTCAGCTGAAAGTGTATAATTGGTCACTCAACACCAACAGCTCTTAAGTTGACTCTTTTCTTTCTTAACAGAATTCTCCTGGAATAAATATCCCAAAACCACCAAAGCCACCTGATAAGCCATTGATGCCATACATGAGATATAGTCGTAAGGTAAGTACACAGTGTGTAACTGCTGCACTTTGCACCAACGTGCTCTGCTGGAAGACAGGGATGCTTTGCTTTTAAAACATTATATCAGCTCAGAGTAAGATGTACATTTCTTTTTACACACACTAGTGGTTGTTTAATGAGGTAGGTGTCGAGCCGACATTGTCCAGGACTTAGCTAGAACAGTGCACAATATCACATAGTGGGATTGATCCACTTGAAGATGGAGCTTAAAGCACACGGCCTCCTCTGGTTTGTGACCTCTCTGCAAAGAGATAACCACCTATAGCCCCTCCAATCCAACCCAACCCCACACACATGTCTGGTTCTCATCACCAGGTTTGGGATCAAGTAAAAGCCTCCAATCCTGATCTGAAGCTATGGGAAATTGGGAAGATAATCGGTGGCATGTGGAGGGACCTCACTGATGAGGAGAAACAGGATTATTTGAATGGCTACGAAGCAGAGAAGGTTGGTTGTTTTACAACGGGTGTTCATGGGTCTTTTCAGATGGGTGACCAGTAGATGTGTCTGTAACGGTTGTGGCTCCCTCCAGTCATCATTCCTTCCTCTCTTGCAGTCCTGAGTTTCCTTATCCTGTCGTAGTTGATAGAAATGAGGATCCACATGTTGAGTGTGCTTGCAGTCGCTGTTTCCTTGTCATTCCTGTCTTCTCCACCGTAGATTGAGTATAATGAAAGCATGAAGGCCTATCACAACTCGCCAGCGTACCTGGCCTATGTCAATGCAAAGAGCCGTGCTGAGGCAGCTCTGGAAGAGGAGAGCCGTCAGAGGCAGTCCAGACTGGACAAGGGCGAACCTTACATGAGTATTCAACCAGCAGACGAACCAGATGGTAAGGCCACTCAGCTAAATGCTTTGTCTCCCAAGTTTTAGAATAGTGGGACAGAGCTGTAATTACTGTAAAACCATCACACAGTGTTGCCGGGCCGCACACCAAGAGACTTGTGTTTTTCCCTCCTCCTACACAGTTACAACTATCCACATCTCTGCAGAATTGAACTTGATTTGCATTGCTCAACTTTTTACTTTTTGTAGGCATTCTTTTCATTGGTTTCGTTGTAAATGCGTAATTTCCATATTTTACTTGTCATTTCAAAGACAGATGCACAAACCAGTTTGACACATAGGCAAAAAGAGGACGTTTGAGTTACACCCACCTTAGGAAATGATGCTTGTCTGAGATCTGCCTGGTCTACAGGAGAAGATAATGATGGTCAGGAAAACGACAGATAAAACCAATTTTAGAAACACCCTACATCAAAAAAATGTCAACAATGGGGCTGGTACCCCAGTGGGTTTTGTTCTCAACATACTGCACGTACGTCTAGGATTAAATAAGATTTAACTCTCCAGGTGGCTACATATTCTGAGATTGTGCTTTATTAATAAATACAGTCTTAGAGAAATTCTTTCTAAGCTGCTGCCTTACACCACTTTCTCCTGCTCTATATTATCAGCAACAAAACAGCTCAGATAGTCACAAGTCTACACTGTTGAAAGTCTGTTTTGGTTGTAATCTAATCATGAGATTAGGGCAAACAGGATGTGTATGGTTTTACCTAAAATGTTTAATGCAAATTAACCTGAACCAACGTTAGTCATTGCAAGGGGTTAATTATGCTAAAGTTGTATATTTGCTGCTGATGTTATGCCACTTCACGCAAAAAAGGAAAATTGGAAAATGTCCCACACATTGGTGAGACTGAGCTCCACTGAATTTGTGAACAGAGGAGAAGCTTGATCCTTGCACCCTACCTTCCGAGTATGTTACCTTATGTGACAGTTCCCTGTTTGGCTGTCAGAGCACCAATGTGAGCACCGTTTTCGGCTGTCTGGAAAGTTTCAAGGGTGTGCACATTTATTCACCGCAGCAGCAAGTTCAGGTAATATCCTCTGAGAGCTTTTGTATCTCAGAGAGGTTTAGCAAAGTTTTACCACAACAAAGCCAGCCTGGAGTGCCACTTGGTCTATACTTCATTATCATGTTGAGCAGTGTTAGCAAGTGGAAAAAGGCAGATTAAAAAACGAATTCTGTTTTTTAAATGTATTTTGAATCCGGCTTTCTTTTTGCTGGCCTTTAATGTACCTTGTAAAGATGATACCAGTTAACAGGTTTGAAGAGTCCATGATCAAGTAAATTCTCTGATAAGTGCACGAGTCTATTAATTTAATTGTTGGATTTGCTTATGTTTTTATTTAGGTGGCCATCTTGTAAATTAGTAGAAGGATAAGATGTACTCATTTGGTATCTTATATATCCCTTCTCTAAATAGCCAAATTAATATTGATTCATTATTGGTATGCAGTAAAGTAAAAAAGATGTGAATTAATAATTGCCTTGTAGACCTTGTAGATCCTCCATGTCTCATTAATTACATCTAAATCTAACAAACATGCCTGACCGTTTCTACACATAGATATGCTGTATGTGAATCTCTGTTGTTGCTTTGGTATGGAAAACTAACACTATTGTGAATTTTTTGTTTGCTTTTGTAAGCTTTCTGCAGAAACCTCCTAACTGACTTGAGGTTAGCTGTTTTATGTTGTAATGAAACATCCTAACAAAAAACGTGAGCAAAGGAAAAAATATAAATGCACTAATACAATGGCTATCAAAGCTGAGACCAAAGATGGTTCTAAAGTATTATAGTTATGTGTTTCATTCTGAACATATCCGCATGAAAGGCCCACTGATATTCAAGGGAATTCCTATCTGAATCCATCTGGTGTTTATCACAGCAGAGTGTGGATGATTATTGTGGATGATGCACTGAAGATGAACTCTCTGGATTTTACCTTCCTGCATCATCATCATCCTGTGTTTAAATTAGTGTAGATTTCAGACCATTACAAGCATTTGCTGACGCATGAAAATAGCTGACTATATCCTGAAACTTCTGTCCACATTCACTGGGGTATAATTAACCACTTGTCCCATTCACCTAACAATAACAGTTTGGCTTTGCTTGAGGATGTATTTTGACGTGATGGCCTGTACTTAACTCTGACTCTATAAATATTGAGCAATATCTTCCTGATGTTTACAGTCTCTATATCCAGCCGTATTTGCATCCTTTTGTTTTGAATCATTTGTGCTGTAGTTTGCCAAAGCCTCTGATTCATGAAGTTAGTGACTCTACCCTTTGCCATTTGATAGGCGTATTAAAATACATTACAAAAGACAAACGTAAATAACATTTTTTTTCTTCAGATTACGATGACGGATTTTCCATAAAGCACTCCGCTGCAGCTCGTTTCCAACGCAACCATCGTCTCATCAGCGAGATTCTCAGTGAGAGCGTAGTCCCAGATGTGCGATCAGTTGTTACTACGGCTCGCATGCAGGTCCTTAAACGCCAGGTCCAGTCTTTGATGGTACACCAGGTATGATCATGCTGTGGTCAGCCTCTATTCTCCACATTATAGTGGGATATAACATTAACAGCTTTGTGTTTGTATGGGTTTAAATGTCATAACAATGGTGCCTATGTGTCTTGTGTCACAGAGAAAGCTGGAGGCCGAGTTGCTTCAGATTGAAGACCGCCACCAGGACAAGAAAAGAAAATTCATCGAAGCCACAGAGTCATTCACAACTGAGCTCAAAAGGGTAAGGCTTCTTGGTCATCACTTACTCGCACGCAAGCTTCATTTTGAATGTTTGACTGTACAGTGTGCAGCTCTGGTTATGTGCCCGTCTACATCTGTCTTACTGCCACCAGCTGCTGCTAACTCCATCCACATGTTCTGGCAATCATATTACTGTCATCATTTATAATTTGTGGCACCCATAATAACTGTTGTTTTGGAATGAGATGCAGCACTATGCAGCTGAATGCACTGTCCCCTCTCCACAACAGGCGGCGCCATTTATCCTTTAGAGAGCTACTTCCATTTACTGACTGAGAAGTAAAATCAAGACTCAACATGAGAAACTAATTTTCAAACTGCACACACACACGGTCAGCCAAAACTAAACTCTGTAAAGTAAAACATTTTTGTTCCAATGAGCAAATACAGCAACCGTAAGGGTTCAGTATTGTTTTCATCTGTCAACATTAAAACCCCACTTCCTGCCCTTTCTAGCTGTGCTGTATGAAAGTGGAAGTGGACATGGAGAAGATTTCTGCAGAGATTTCTGCAGCAGAGGAGGCAGCTCGTAAACGGATGGCAGAACGTGAGAGGGATGCAGGGGGCCGCTGTGCAAGAGAGGCCCCCACCTGTGTCTTAGCAGAAGAAGAAAAACACGTTTGTGCAACACATGGCAACAAGCCTGAGCCAAATCCTCCCAATCAAAGTAGCAGCAAGGAAGGCGAGGACACAGAGTCCAACCCCACAGACGCACCAGGTGAGGAGCCACCCTTGGCTTTAAGTATGGATTCTGGTGCCATGTAGGCCGACTTGACTTTACATCGTATAACTTGTTTTCTTTAACTCAGTGAAGCCAAAGGCCTCAGAGGAGCTTGAGGCCCATACAGGCAGTGAGGAAGGGGCGTCAGAGGACAAGGAGAGTGTTCCAGAGGGAGCCATTGAGGAAGGAACCAGTGACAGTAACACTGGCTCAGAGACCACCTCTGCTCAGACAGAAGATGCCCCGACCAGTGAGCCATCAGAGGGGCCCATTAAGGCGAGAGCAACCCACTGAGTCTAACACATACCTGACTGTGAACTGTATGGCTGTTGGGTCTGTTGGCCTATGATCACCTGATAATGTATATTGCCCAGTATCATCTCAGTTTGTCAGTGTTCAGGCGGGCTCAGTGTTTAACAAGCCTGATGCAAATATTAATTCAGTTTGAAAACAACAAGGCTCAAAGACATGGGCTGAATCGAAATAAATAAAACTTCTGGAGCACTTGAAGCCCACAAATCAGTGGTCCTGTCTGAAAAATGGCGGCAGAGTGTATCACAATGTTCCATGTGAGGAAACTATACAGTGACAGGCCTCATTGCCATTTGAAAGAACCCAGACAAGCCCTCTTCAGCACATATTGATGCATATCTATAGCACTATGTCTGGCATGTCCCCGATCGAAGCATATTAAGGCTGGCTATTTGACAAAAAAGCTTTCACATGAGACAAACATTGTTCAGTGTTATATAAAACTTGTCTTTTGTATTGTAGTGTCATTGTTGCTTTTATTGTTATTTCTGCATGTTGCGTATAAAAAAAATATGTCTGCTGTCTTGTGAAGAGTGGAGCTGAGTGACCATCTCCTTGGCAGGAGAATATTTGTTTACTATCAGTATTACAGTGACAGTATTGTCTCAGGAGTTTGTAGTCCTAGTAGTAGGTATTTTTGTTATTTATTATCAGCAATTTTATTTTACTTGTGTATTGGTTTTTCTGGGCCCAGCTGAGTCAATACATAAGAAGCCTATACCATATGATCATCAGTGCTGTAAAATGCTCAACTACCAGTGTTCTCAAGTTTGCTTGCTGTCAATCAAATCAAAAGCAGTACGCTTAGAACATTTCTGTGTTGTTGTCAATATTGCACTTTTCAGCAGAAGACTTAAATGTACCGTAATTGTGTAACGAGGTTTGATAAAACATGTATTTTCATGTTGTCGTAAAACAGCTTGAGGAGCAGTCATAAACATGCAGTCTTAAAATGAATTGCCTTTTGCATATTTATACCAATAAACTTTTTTACCCTTATAAGGTCTATCTTCATTGAAAAAATTGAAATGTTTGACGTGGTATAAATGTACATTTGTTATGAAATGTTTAAATATGCATAATTTAGTCTGTACAGATGTCATTATTGCCGTACTTAGTGAAGAACTATTCTCTGATGATCAAACACAAGTATTCTCTACACTGGTGTGCAGATGTGTGCAACACACATTGACTGCTCCATACAGTGCTTGCATATAGCTTGTTTGCCCTGTGCCCTGTACACAGGTAAGGGAAGTGGGTTAGACGAGGGGGAATTGTAATGATTTCCTGTTTTTCAGAACCAGCCATCCTCCCCCGAGGGTTCAGTTGTGCCAAGATCATTCTTACTGCCCAAAGAATGACTGATACCTGACAGCAGATTTATGATGTATGATTTCAGCTTCTTGTAAAGAAGTGCAATAATTACTTTTGATAGTAAAAGTTAACAATGCAAATCGCATTGCAGCTTGCTGTTTTCTGTACTGTGCGGTTAGCACTACCTCAAGCGAAAGCAAGAAACCACAACCACAGATACAGGTGTGCAGAAGCATGTGCAGGTCTTGTGAGTTGGTGAGCAAAAATGACTTCAGCTGTCCAATACAAAAAGTCTATCTCGACTGTAAACTATGTTACAGTCTATAGTAATACAAAAGCAATTGACCTAAGTAATATTATTGTGTAACAGGAGGCTGTGTCACATGTGAACATTGAACTAAATGCAGTTTATTACTATGGTCATGCTAATACAGCATCTGAGTAACAGGTAACAAGTAGAATAGAAGAGCTGAACACAATAGAACAAAAAATGATAATTGTACATAAAAAGATGAGGCATATTGATGTTTACCTACAATATTATTGAACTATTGAATACATAGCAAGTCAAAGTACACGTGTGGTTTTTCTGAGCCATGTCTGATCCCTTATCTGCAGACTGAATCGTGTGGTTCTGAACACTCACAGATTCACTGAGTGCATCAGATTTCCCTGAAACTCATTTACATAAAAAAATGCCCTCTGCCTCTAGTTTTTGAGGTTGTCTCTGACATGCAAACATGGTCACTGACAACTGATCAAAAAAACCACACTTACTTAATCACACAAAAATGCTCAACGACACATTCATTTAACACAAATTTGCCTTTGCTTATGTTTCCTTGTCTTCTGGAAGGAATTGTCTAAATGTAGTAACATTTTTATAATGTTAATATCCCTTCAGAACACAGATAACAAACGGACTCCAGGGAGAGAGGTTACAATTATATCCTTCAAGTCACAGTGGCCAGGTTCAGGTACAGCAAATACAGTACGTTAATCTAACCATGGCAGCGCATAGTGATCTTGAGAGGAGAGACAGTGGACTAGTGGCAGAAAGTGCGACTATGGGAAAAAATCCGACGGTGGTCTCTGGTTCGAATCAACGGAGTGACAACAAGAACAACATACCTGGACGGACAACACCTGGACAACACCTGTATCTGTTCCACACAGTCAAAGTGCCTACCCCATCCCACTGTCTAAGTGCCACTGAGCAAGGCACCTTAGTGCCCTAACACCTGCTCCCCAGGGCGCCGTGCATGGCTGCCCACTGCTCTGTGTGTCCTCCTGTGTACACCAGATGGGTCATTGCAGAAAACAAATTCCCCCCCTTGCATGTCGTGTGTGTGGGACTAATAAAGTTTATCCGTATCTCAAGGGTTACAGTGCAATTCTTCTTCTAGTCGTATATATTTTAATTAACAGTATGTTACAGCACCAATAATAAAAATCTGATAATATTTCAGGTGGAGTCTGTGGTTTTCTAAGTTTTGTCACATAATACTTCAGGGCTGGCTGAGGGAGTTTTTTTTTCTTCATTTTAACAAGAGGAAGCAAGCCTCAAACACATTCAACTCATTTGTGTTTAGTGGCTTTACCTACAGCGTCCTACTCTCAGTCAACATGATTTCCCTCCGTGGTGAGTACCATCACCGTTCAGATTAAAGGATGAGTTGTGCGTTGTGGTTGTGAAAAACATCAGATTGACATTTAAAGAGATATGGTTCAAGAGATTATTAAAACTCAACTGTAATTAAGTTAAAATCAGATGTGAAAAGGGAACTTCAGCTTGCATGTCTCGTGCACTTTACAGCTATCAAATGAATCAGGGCAAGTAGTTTTTGTAAGTGATTACACTGTTTATTCAAAGTTATTTTTAACATGGACACCCATGTGGGAGTGCACGTGGTGGCATGGACATGTCTTGTGAGGTTTATCTTTAAACCATGCTGTACGTTATAGCCATCATCAGTCAACATTATTGCTGGAGTCCGCCAACCAGAGTTACTGCTAGTACTAATACACACTAATACTTGATTTATTCTAGAATTGAAGAAAACTAATTCTCACAGAGGCATATTTTTTTTCTTCAGAAATACATCATGCAAACAGAGTTTTTATCAATATCAACTTTTCTGACTAATGGAGCAGTCTGTACTGAAATGTAATAAAAGATATTCACCATAATAGCATCAATAACTGTAAGACTAATGGTTACTACTCATAGCCTTTATAAAAGTATACTTTATGTAAGTCATTTAATATAATAACCTAATATAAGAAACCACATGGCTGCACAGGAAGCCTATTACTTCTTCGATTTAGCAAGGCATTGTCAATAGCATAGCACAAAATATAACCAGGAGACAGCCACACTATATTTAAAGGGAACTCCACAAAAAAGTTCCTTTATTAGGACTATGGTTACCACTGTAAAAACAGATGTATAATATATATATTGTAGCTCTGGAGGAGCTTTGTAGAGGCCAAGAAAATAACTCAAATATAATTTCTATCGGTTTGAAGATGTTAATAACAAAAGTGAATATTACGAATTGGTTTTGTACGAGAGGTAGTTGTTCTTTAAGATGTAGGCATTTACCAGGTAGGTAGGGTAGAATATAAAGCAGCTGTCAGTTATTTTATGGGTAACTGTAAGGTATAAGATCAGAAGTGTAGTATCCATCTCTTCTGAAGTTTATCCAAACTAAAGACTCAAGGTCAGGATCATAGACTCATTATAAAGATGGATAATGCCTCGCCACATCCTTCCACTTTGTCTTTTAGCTTGGTTCATGTCCCCACCACTCGCATGGAGGAAGCAGGGTTTATGACTTAAACTGGAGCCAGCCACTAGGGGGTGATGCTAGCTGATGCTTTGGCTTCACTTTTGTCACGATATCTTGACCCTTTCCTGCGTCAGTTTGACCATCATTTTGTTAACTGTCTCATTTGAGTCCCCCATCTTGATAGGCATGCAATACTGCACAATACTGATCATTCTATTACTCTATATTATATCATCCTATCACTATGTTTATTAGGGATATTTTCTCTCATTTATTATCATGTATTTTCTTCAAAAATGTACAACATTTTTCAGGTCTTCAAAACCTTGTGCCATCTGTGCTGATATGGGTAATGACTTTTAAGGTAAGTGAAACAGACAATTTCTATCCACAAGTGGTGAAAATAACCAACCACAGCCTCCCGCTCGCCATTCCCTTTAAGGAAATGATCAGTAAAGGTTTCCCAAAGTAAAATGTGTCAAAGGGCAGTGGAAACCAATTAGTCAAATTTTTCTAATTTATGTGTGTTGTGTCTTTGATTTCAGTCTTGCTTCGGTCAGTTCGAAGATAATTCAACTGCCATGAACTACTCAGAATATAACAACTCCAGTGTGCGCTCACCATTCCCTTTAAGGAAATCATCAGTAAAGGTTTCCCAAAGTAAAATGTGTCAAAGGGCAGTGGAAACCAATTAGTCAGATTTTTCTAATTTATGTGTGTTGTGTCTTTGATTTCAGTCTTGCTTGGGTCAGTTCGAAGATAATTCAACTGCCATGAACTACCCAGATTATAACTACTCCAGTGTGGATTATGATGATTTTCCTATACTTTGTGATAAAGGATCCAACCGCCAGTTCCGTCTCTGGTTTATGTCCACCTTCTACTCCCTTATCTGCTTCCTGGGGCTGGTAGGAAACCTACTGGTCATCCTTACCTTCTTCTACTTCAAGCGCCTCAAGACTATGACAGATGTGTACCTCCTCAACCTGTCCATTGCAGACCTGCTCTTTTCTCTGACACTCCCCTTCTGGGCAGCCAACTCCATGGCACAGTGGGTGCTTGGCCTGATAGTGTGCAAATCCATGCATGCCATTTACAAGGTCAGCTTTTACAGCAGCATGCTCCTTCTCTGTTTCATCAGCGTGGATCGCTACTTTGCAATCTCCAGAGCAGTCTCCGCTCACCGCCACCGCACCCAAGCTGTGTTTTTCAGCAAGGTGTCATCAGCTGTCATTTGGATTATGGCAATGCTCTTCTCCGTACCAGATATGAGGTACACCACCATCAACAACAAAACCTGCACCCCGTACTCAAGCAGTTCTGACCAGCTCCGCATCGGCATCCAGACAGGCCAGATTGTTTTGGCCTTTGTCCTTCCACTCCTGGTCATGAGCTTCTGTTACAGCAGCATCATCCAGACCCTTTGCCAAGCTCGTAACTTTGAACGGAATAAGGCCATAAAGGTGATTCTAGCTGTGGTAGCTGTCTTCCTGGTCTGCCAGGTACCTTATAATCTGGTCCTATTTTGGATCACAGTAGTTACCGCACAAGGGGGATCCGAGGACTGCCACTATGATAATCATCTCCTTTATGCCACCGATGTCACCCAGGGTTTGGCCTTCCTGAGGTGCTGTCTAAACCCCTTCGTTTATGCATTTATCGGAGTAAAGTTCCGTCGCGACCTCCTGAAGCTTCTGAAGGACTTTGGATGCATGAGCCAGGAAAGGTTCTTCAGGTATAATTTCGGCAGGAGGAGGAGCTCCCTGGCCACCGACACTGAGACAACCACCATCTTCTCTCCATAAAGCTGTGTCAGTGTGAACAACAGCCTATCCAGAGCTCCAAAGCGTGCACTCCTGATCATTTGAATAAAATGTCTCAAATCAACAGTGTATCTTACATGTACATAGCAGAAGTTGACTTTTAAATGACAAACTATTGGAATTGCTGTTGCTTCTCTCACTGCTTTTTGGGGTTCAGTCTTGTGAGTTAACATCGCAGAAAGCTTTGCATATATTTCTTTTGGCTAGAGTGTACAGTATTCTAAAGAATTCCCAGTGTTAAAAACCGTATAGTGTTATTATTTCACCTTTTGAACATTAAACACACTGAAGAAAAAACACTGGTGTAATGTTTTTATTGTGATGAATTGTAAGGGATTTTTTGCACAGTTTAGTTAAATAAGTCTAAAGTCACTGAAATTCCAGATGCATTAACGGTGTTGTGCATGCACAAGGTCATCTTTTTCATGAATGATGAACTGAACTAATCAGTTTTCCTATGATGAACGTGAACATGAATTAAGTTCACTCCAGCAAGTGTGAACTTCACTCACGTTCACGTTCATTTTTTAAATCATTATCGTATCAAGCCATCATGTGAAATGCCAGGAGTGAGAGAAAATATGTGTGTGGGTGTGTGTGTGGGTGACAGGCACGCACACAGGCCCCAGGGCTCCTCCCCCCGCTCGCACTCACTCGCTCAGAGCAACACACACAATGATCAGATCAGAGCTCATTCACATGAAGCAGCCGGTCAGTGACTTTGTAGAAGAACAGTGAAACTGTGAAACACAGAGTTTCTCTGGTCACAGCTGCTTATTGATCAGAGCACAAGCTGCAGCTGGTTTGTACAGAGCTGGAGACTCTGTTTCCTCCTCCACTCTGACCTGCTCTCAATTTAAGTAATAAACACTCATCACTAGTTATCAGGAGCTGATCAGCACATGAAAAAACTTGTTTTAGTGTTTGTTTTGCTCCAGAGTTTATGAGACAGCATGAACACATCATGAAAAACGACTCGTAAACATGCCGGCTCAGTACAACACAAGAGGTGACCCTCACAGTCAGGACTTGGGTTTGAGAACTAGTGCAGTGCTCGTTCTGTTTGGAATGGGCTGTTTGATTGGCCTGATGTATTGTTGGTTGTAGCGTTCAAGAACAACCAGAATCAGTTTCTTGCAGTGATATTCAATGTTTTTCATAAAATGAAACTGAATTGGTTTTATTACTGTTTACACATGTGACATATATAAGTTCACGCATTGCATGTCAGGCCAGTTTTGACCCTTTGGCTGCCAGTTGTCCATCAATACTGTTTATCCAAGGACATAGACGAAGGCATGCAAAACTAGACATAATATTGAACATATGGCGTGTCCAAATTGCGCCAAATTCTACACTGCCTTTCCTTGGAATACAAACAGACAGACAGACAATTGTCTGTGGAATTACTAGGTAGATTAAATGCTACAATAAAACAGAATCAAGGTTCCACACTTTGAACTTTGAACAACTTTCACTCATTAACATGGAAGAATTGCTGCCAGCCATTTGCTGCATAGATTGAACTTGATTTCTGGGTAGTATAATAAAGCAAGCATATATTTGTATAAAGAGAAAAAAAATACAGTAATACAAATCATCTACATTAGAAAAATTAAATATCATCAGAACGGTAAAAAAAAGGTCTCAATGTGTTATAAGGCTTATTTATATTTCTTCTCTCACATATCATGAGAATCTTAAACGCGACTGGAAGACACTGCTGTGAAGTATGGGTCAGAGGGAAAAAATAAGTTTGTAATCTTGCAGCAGAAGGAAAGAATGCATGTACCTGCAAGACTTAAATTTTGATTAGATTATAGTGGATTTAAATAAGAGATGAAGGGGAACAAGGTGTGACTTTTAATCAGCTGAAGGAGGAGTATGATTCACAGCTTCACAGAAAGTAACTGACAAAGACATGGATAAAATATATCTTTGTTCATACGCGCAACATTTAACAGCCACAAAAGCTACTGATACATATAACAGATTTAACTGAAGAAAGATACACTACATAAACTAGTGAAGACGTATTGTGAGTATCGTTAACATGACAATTATGAGGAACACAGCCGCAAATAATGTGTCCAACACAAATTGTATGTATATAGGTATAAGAGTTGACCCTTGGTGAAACACTTCAGAGCAAATTCAGACAAAAATCGGAGGAATCCCGCACCATAACTGAATCAGAATGTCTTTTGAGACTCTAGATAAATAGCTGTGTATATTGCTGACAAATACATTTGCCAGAAATCTCCTGTTTCCACTCATCAAACTGCCAGCAATCTACTTTTAATGTCAACTATTTGACACTGAAGGTAAATTCAAGATTGAATTGAAGAGCCTGCCAGTGTTTATCTGCTGCAATGGTCAGAATTGTTCACAGTTTTTCCAGCAGAACCTGCTAAGGAGCTAAGTTGTACAACATAATTTCCATATTAATCTTATGGATAGAGAAAGATCATAAAATATCTTGACTATGAGGGTAGAAATAGAATGGTTGTGTCTTATTATAAAAACAGTGACTAATTTGAATGGAGAAGCAGGTTTATGGTAAAGTGTATCTTGGGAATGTATCTGATGAAACCAAACGGTTTTTGAATAGCTCAATCTTCAATTACGCACAGTCTTTTTTCATTCTTTTACACACCAGATCTCAATGTTTATATGGGGACATCACTGGACTTTAAGCTTCAGGTGAGCAGAAAGACCAAGAGCGGTTGGACATGCATCATTAAAACAATTACAAAATGATCTGCAATATCAGATGCAAGAGACCAGAAGTAGTGGAAAGGAAATAAAAACCCAGTAGATCTCAGGGTAGATGTGGCCACAGATATGAGTAGTGGAGTTAAACTGATAGGTTCAACAGCTTTAATTAATTTATCAACCATACCAGCGAGATCAGACACATCAGATAAAAAGCTACTGTGGGTCACTGGTCTAGCAAGATGCAATACAACAGTCAAGGTACAGTATTCACTCCAGTAAACACTTATAATGCATAATGCAGCCAGTAGTTTAATATAATATGTTGCAAGTGTTGAAACACAGCATACATATATGCACTACATATCGAGTATACATTTTTAATCACAGCTTTACATATTTTAAGATGGATGTGTTTGTTGATCTGAGAAAACTCTCCCCTCCAGTCATACACTTTACACAGCTAAGCTGACATCATCAGTTGGAGCCGCAGGGATTAGTGCTCCTTGTTGCTGATAGGCTGAGTGAGAAAAGGGTTGGGACTTCATTAATAAAACCATGAAACACACATGAAGTGTCAAACCAAAACAGTGAGCAGTCTGAGAGAAAAGACAACATTACAGCAGTAGAAACCTGACCAGAGGAAAACAAGGTAAGATGGTCTTTCTTTTTCTTCCTGAGACATGTAACACAATGAAGAACATATGACAAGATGAGGTATGCACTGAATGGACACATGGGGAGAGTCGGCTGAGGTATAGCAACCTTGTATTTCATATTTAGAACAGTTGACAAGGCAATGTATTATAATTTTATGGCAACCACTCTATGGACCTTTACAGTTATATGTAGTTTTATGGGTATAATGTTGGAATTATGCGTCTGTGTTTATGGTTTGTGCCATGTATATGTTGTATTTGTGCATTTAACTATTTTGTTGCATTGCCTCAAGTTCATTATTAATATAGTTTATATTGTTTAATAATTAGTGCAGAAGGTTATAGTACGGACTATCCGTATGCTCTCATTACCTAAAACAAGACGTGCTGAATAACTCAAAAGTTATATTACAGCTTATGTGATGATTGAATTCATGGCACATCATTTTTCCGACAGGAGCTGCTTCAAAATCCTAAAATCATTCTAAATATTTTCCAGTAAATTGCAGATTTTTGCAATTTTGCTACTTTCCCAAAATACGTTCACCATTATAGTTTTGGCTGTTGTAGGAAAACACAAGCGTAGTTATGGTAACCATCAGTTACCTGGGTGACTCACTGAGCCCCACGCCTTGTCTGAAACATGGAGAGGGAGGCACAGCGTGACTGGCTCTTCCCTCATACTACACACCCTTTCCCAAACAAATATTCATGCTGATATCATCATTGAAGTAAGCCGTTTACTAAGCCGGTGTAATTTCTCATTCAATGGTTTTATGCATTGGTTGAGAAACAGGTGGGAAAGATCCAATAAATGTCAACATACTGGAATCCAGGTTTCAGGTTCAAGTTGAACCTAATGCTTGTAGAATTGCATTCAAATGCAATCAAATATCTAGCAAAGAACATCTGTTCAAATGTTGCCAAGTGGGCACTTTAATCACCAAATATTGAAAGAGTTGAGGATGTGTTTTTGTGTAGAACATAACTTTATTTTCTAACGATATGAGTTTCTTGGAAAAAACAGTTTATGATGAGTCTGTTTTGCAAAGAGGAAAAAAATTGAGGCTATAATTCCAGGACAGTGTAACTGATCTCTCTCGATTGTATTTGTGTCTTTGGTTGTCACAGAAGACGGTGAGCTCTCCTAACATGATGCCTACAGCTAAAGGCATGTCCCACATGCTTCCCAACCATGTTCTGAGAGTGGGTCAAACCATTCGCCTGGACTCTGCTCAGGAGACAGTCAATACTCAGCCCAATGGTAACCATGGTGACGCTGATCTCGACATCTCCCTGAATAATCTCAACCAGCTCATCCTAGATTTGGATCCGACATTTGAACCCATTTCAGTCATCAAAAGTCCGTCTTGCATCAGCCCTCCTGCAGGTACAGACTGTTTTGTGTACCTATACTATTCAAACTTTTCTAACGCTTCATTTCTGCATCACAGTAACCAGGTCTCCAGAGAGCATCAAAGGGAAAACAAAAGCTACAGTGGTGTGACGCAGAGCAAAGTTAAACCATACGCTAATAGAACACAGCCTGGGGCTTTGGAATATTACCCGCCCTTTTTGAGATTTGAGATAAATATCTTTTTATAATGGGGTAATTGCACAACCTCAGCTGTTCTGGGATTACTGCCCAGACAAGTGCCACACCCTGCACAGGTTACAGCCACAGAAGCAAACCAACAAGTCACACATGAGGGTGGAACAGCAGTATCTTCCCTGTGCAGTAACAGGGATGACAAATCAGACAATTCATTGGTCTATTTCATCAGTAAATTACATAAATCAAGTGATGTGTTGATTTGTACTCCTGTTGCATAATACAATATTGCCACAAGTAACAATACTCACATACTTAGAGTCTGAAAACCTTCATGTATGATTCTGTATGAGTATTAGTCATAATTATGTAACAGGTGCCACGTGCCTGTCTAGGCTGCAGTGTAGACATCATGGGCATAGACTCAGTCTGAAAGATCCTCAGGTGCACAAGAACAAGTTGAGACAGAATCAGTACAACGTCAATTGAATTCAGTGGACATACTCTAACAGGTCCATGCATGAAAATATGAAAGAGTTCCAGCAACTGTGCATTTGCATGGATGCCAAGTCCCTTCTGCTGAAAGAAAACCAAAACTTGAAGTCAAAGAAATCAGGGATCATGCACTGTTTTTCATATCTTTCACAAAATTCCCTCCAATAGACTTTATTATTGTTCTTGCAAACACTTTCTTCTCTATCCTTCTGCTAAGATGAAGAAATCTCCCACTGCGTGTTGGTCTCTAGAGGATGCAACCCACATACCATTGTCCAGTCTGTGTCACCCAGTATACCCATCCCTTCACGACCCGGCCCGCCGGTATTCTCCAGCTCCCCAACATGCTCACTGCCTCCACTGCCATGTGGAAGTGCACCCCGACGAATTCCCTCAACAAAGCAGGACATGGCGTTTTCGCAAGGATCCTTCTTGCCAAACCCCAACAGAAACAGTGGCATCTCGCTCCTCTCCATGTCAACATGCTCAGACACCAGCTACATCCTTGGCAGGTAAAACTCACTGTTAAAGCACGGCCTGCCATTAATCAGGTATGCATGCTGTACATGCAGTCTTCCAGCGTATTGTTAATACTAGTGCAGTGCACATTCTAAACATTTCTGTGTGGAAAGGGCTGTTTGTTTTGCCTGTGGTGATGCTGGTTGCAGTTTTCTCACAGAAACTGTAAAAGTGACCTGCAGTAATTGAGCTGCAGTAAATCAGTAAGACTTGCTGCAGGACTCCTTCCAAAGAACCGCTGCTGCACAAAGAGCTGTCCACCTGTTTATTAAAAGTTCAGAGAAGCTCAACTCAGTGCACAGAACCCTGAACCGGAGAATTAGTTCCTACCATTGTCATGAATGCGCCCGTTAACATGTTTTCCCAGCTCCCGCCGCTACAGGGCTGTGGTCACCTGTTTAATCTGTTGTCCACATTTTTTATTCAATACTGCACTGCCTTGGGCATGCAGTGGGAAGCTGATCAAATAAATGATACTCAATATAACAAACCACATACAGACTGATAAAGATTTCTGGAATATGACCAATTGTAAACACTTCCTCCTCTATCCTGCACTAGCACCCTGTCCTTGGCCAGTGAAGATGCTGACTCTCCAGAGTCCAACCTTACCGGTACATCCAGCTCCTTCAGTGATGTGTCCCCTATGAGGCTATTTGATAACAGGGACAGCGCAGACAGGCCTTCGCTGACAAAACAGGGACATCTGCAGGAGCTCCAGAGCAAAGGAGCACAGAGCAGTCCAGCTTCACTCAATGGGTCTTTGACTGACATCCCTGTGCTGTTGGTGAATGGTGCACCAGAACCAAATCTGCACATCAATTATCCTGAATCAGAAATGGACTTGATACAGACTGTAACTGTGTCCCCCTCGAAGCCATTCTACCCTCACAGTGAGTCGCAGTTGTCATAGTGGTCCAATATACTGGCAGCTACCACATTTTACAACACTATTTGACATAACTATCTTTATGATTGTTCAGGTTTCCGGGACCATTTTAATGGCAGTCAGCCCTCAATGAAATTTGTCATGGACACCTCAAAGTTTTGGTTCCTTCCACATATCACCAGAGCAGAAGGTGAGAGTCTCAAAACAGCACTTCATGAAGACTATGTAGCTTTACTCCAGCTCTCACGTTAATTCCTCTAATAGGATCCAGTTCTTTTTTCACCTCGTGATACCTCTAAGCACTTTCTGTTATGTTTGATTCATTCTAGCTGAAGCTCTGGTAAAAAACAAGGAAGCAGGAACATTTGTGGTGAGAGACAGCACCTCTTACAGAGGCAGTTTTGGCCTGGCCATGAAGGTGGACCAAAGTCCCACCAACTTCACTCCTTCCACCTACCCAGGTAAATTGTTTGACTTGTCAGTTGTTTTTTTATCGGACCTAATGAACCCTTTTGGATCACATGCCATTATAACAAACAGCAGTGTTTGGTCGGATACAGGACATTTTGGGCCTTGTATCCCGCAGCTTCCACTTCCAGAGACAAACAATGTGTACACGCTGTAGCAGAGAGCTCATTGAGCTCATTTGTCTACAGCAGAGACCTGAGAGGCACAGGGAATCACTTACTTAACTCTGCTGATGTGTATGGTCATGTCTGACGGCATCGAGCTATCTGTGGTGAGGCAGGAGACAGTGCTGTTATTTTTTCCACCCACAGTATGTCCTGTGTAAACACAAAGGAAAACCAGCTGTTTATGGAACTGTAAGCAATCTGAGAAGAAAAATGGACCTCACTCACAAAACAATTTTGAGGCTTACTTCATTTACAGATCTATTTTTTCAACTGTTTTTGGAATGAGGATATGAAAGACATGCGAGCAGTGTGTTTGGACTAAGGACATTTCAGTGTATGCAGGCTTACAGTGTGCTGTCTGTTTCAATCTCCTCTGCTGAATTATATCTCCAAGGATAATCAAAACACAATTATCCTTGTTCCAGGGAATTCACTAAAGCCTTTTCTCTTACGGGGTTTTTCAAGAAAAGTTTAAAGTGGACATGAATTTCGTTACACAAAATTATGAATGATTTATAAGATGTGATGGAAATGAAAGATCTGAAAGTACAATTTGATTAAATAAATTGAAAATAAGTGGTGGCTAGGGTAAAGTACCCTGTTACATAACGGGTGACAGGCTATCCTATCATTTCAAATTTGTTTGTTTTCTGTGTGATCACTTTGCTTTTTGTTGCTGAGGGTTGTATGTGGTGCAGAAGACTAGAACAGAAAATGTATCAATTAGAAGAAATCATCAAATACAAGGTATATTAAATATCACTGCCATTGCGTTTTTATCATGACACTTAAAGTTCAGTGTAACATTTTTCTGACACTTTTCCTTTATTAAAACAGGAGAGAGCAGTTCAGACGTTGTCAGACACTTCCTCATTGAATCATCAACTAAGGGCGTTCGGGTCAAAGGCTCTTCTCAGGAACCATACTTTGGTAAGTGCAGTTAAAGCCTGCAACACCTACAGTTACACATCTAAAAGTTATCAGTTTTTCTTAAAATGCACTCCTACTCAATATGACTGCACATCCTGCTCTGGTGATGTCTGCCCCACCAGACCTGAGTCAGCCATGTCTGGCCTCCAGGGATGTGGGTGGGCAGCAGCGCAGAAATCTTGTTATTTATTCCAAAGGATGAGGTCACAGGGCGTGTCCTCACACCCACAGAGCCATTATCAAGGATTATCGTTGTCTTCCCTCTTATCAGAGTCTAAGGATTGAGACTCATGCAATGCTGTACCTGCCTCATGGCTGAAGTCAAGAGAAAAGGAAATCATGTCGTAACATTTCTTCCTCTTTGGTCTAGCTGTCAGCTGTGGTCAATATCCCACTGCAAAAAATGTGTTCAAGTACCATTGCAGTCACCTGGTTTACTCATTATAATATGAATAAAATAATAACTTTTTTAAATCTCGACATCTTCCTATCTCAACAAATATATCCAGACTCCTTGTCAAAAAGCTAAACTACCACACACATCCATGAAAGTAACCTGAGCAAAACACCAATATTTAACTTTCTATTTTCCAGAGTGACACAGTGAATTTCTCTGTCAAGCTTTGACAAAACTGTGGTTTTTTATTACTTTTAAAGGAAGTCTCTCAGCCCTGGTCTACCAGCACACTATCTCCGCTTACGCTTTACCCTGCAAATTACTGCTCCACTCTCAAGGTGAGAAAGTCAGCCTATAATGTCAAGGGTTGTGTGTGTGTGTGTTTGTGTTTGTTAGTGTGTGTGTGTGTGTGTGTGTGGTCTAGGTTGTACTAATTTTGTGGGGATCGAAGTCTGTTTAGGCTATAAAATAAATCATTAAACTTTAAAGCTATGCTTTAAGGTAATGGGTTAGATTTAAGTTGGGGGGGGGGGGGGGGGGAGTGGTTGGTTGGAGGATGTAGTGAATTTTCAAGAAAGTCCACAAGAAATGAACGTTGTCAAGTCAAGACTGTGTGTGTCTGGGGGTTTGTTTGAATGTGTCTGTGTGTTAATGTATTATTTGCGTTCACAGATCTGGGAACAGCAAAGCAAAAGATAAATGACAAACCAGCCCCAGACGACAAGAGTAAAACAGGTGAGACAACGTAACATACAACTCACCCCTGTTTATCTCCATTAGCATATAACCCAAGGTTTTACTGCAGAGTTATAGTTTACCAACTTTCATAAAAATAATTCTCACTGAGTGATACTTCACTTAGAGGGAAACAAGGAACAACATACAAATGAGGACACTACACAGGTGCTTATCAGTGAGCCCAAAGGAGAGGAAATGTCGCATTCAAGCCACAGAGGTTGTCTGAAACTTCTTTCATGTGTATTTAATGTACCGTCCTTCCGTGTCCCCTTCTGTAGTTATAAAATGTTGCAGCCATGTTGGAGATGCTAACAACAGCTCGCGAGCACAGCTAGCTTGCTAATTGAGGAAAACTTAGCCTGTTTGAAGTCCACAGGCCTCCCTCTGAGATAATGTCAACATAACAAACATTTAAATAACCTGATCGCCATGTTGTTTTCAATGAGCAAAGACAGATATTAAAGGAAAGGAAAGGTTCCCTGACTTCTGAGTCAGATCTAAGACCCGTGCAGTTTAACTCACCCTCATCACAGGAGCCATTGTGAATGATCATGGCGAAAAAAGCAGACTCAAGTGTAATAAATGAGCTTGAGTGAAGGACGCTGCATCCTTTTCTGGTCTCTCAGCGCATGAAGTGTTGTCCACATGTTAAATGGAACAGACATGTAATGTCAGTGGTTATAAATAGAGTTGAGTAGCAATCAGGAGTCAATAGTCTGATGTTAGCATTCAAGACAATTGCTTCAATGACTGTTTAGTAGGCCTCGGCATTATCTTAGCCTGCTGAGTATCTATCAAATATAGATGTAGTGGAGAAAACGTAAAATATTTACCTTGTCCCGTAGTGCACTACAAGTTTTTATCATGGCTGTATTGTAGCTTATATCATAGTTTCCAATAATTTCCATACATATTTCATGTATATCTATTCCAATTCAATTCAGCTTTATTCGTATGGAGGAACCCAAAAGTTCCCACTATAAGCAAAACACATTTTCTGTATATTCCCTTTTTTTTCACGTACACACACACACAAACAGTGTTGCAAAGTGCCGATGTCCTTGTTCCTGTGTGTAAAATAGATATGGCTTAATCACCTAAAGGTCCTGGAAGGAGCTGAGTGGTCTTCACCCATTTTAACTTATGTTGCTACCCTACATGTTTAATTCTCATATAATAACACGGGGTTCGTCCATTCTATAGCTTGCAACTTTATCTACCTGAATGCTGTTCCCACCGAGATGCTGACGGGCCCCTGTGCCGTTCAGAAGGCAGTGTCCTCAACTTTTGGGAAGGTCTCTGGGTCCTTCATACCAACCGTGGTCAATCTGAAGGTGTCGTTGAAGGGTGTAACACTGACAGATATCAACAGGAAGTAAGAAAACACACATCCTGTGCACTTAGTGCTGAGATCCTACTCACAGTACACAACCAACTCATGGTGGTGATGATATTATGGTTCCTGTACAACCTTTTGTAAAAACTGTAAATTTCTAACTCCATAATAATTTTTTCCAAAGGCTTTTCTTCAGACGCCATTACCCTGCTCACCTGCTTAGCTACAGTGGTGAAGATCCAGACAATAGATTGTGAGTATATTACAACAACGAAGTGATTCTTTTTTTTCACATCTGTCAAACACATCTGTTTTGGAAACATTATGTGATGTTAATTCAAGTTACTTACTGAGAGTAAAGAGCTCATTGACCAGCTCATTACTGCTGTTTAAGTGTTTTCTGTTTGTCACATTAATTCACCACCATATTTATAGTGTCTATTGGTCATTATATGGACTATCAAATCTCACCATTTTATTCTTGAACTGGTTTACTCTCACAGGTGGATAAAAGGTTCCACATTTGGTGCAAGGTAATTTTTGCTTTTCAAGCTTATTATTACTTTCTATATCAGAATGATGTTTTGTATCTGACTGTAAAGTCTATGATTTGTTTATGTCAAGGTGAAGCCTCAGAGGTTCTGAGGCTTCACTATACTGCAATACAATTGCTTCTACTGTGCAAAATATGTTAATTTATACTTCTGTTTTGTTGAAATTGAATCCAAATCTAATCGTTCTGTTGCTTCTTTGTTCCGCCAGGATGTTTGGCTTTGTGGCCAAAGGCATCGAGGCTGGTGCGGAGAACGTATGCCACGTCTTTGCAGAGTATGACCGCCTGCAGCCTTGCAACAAGGCTGTCAAGGTTATTCAGGCGGCCATAGCCAACCATTAAACACACAAGCACTGATACAACTCAAACAGCTTGCAGCTTTAAGGCCTTATTTAATCTTGTCTGTATGTACTGTCCTTTTCTCAAGTAATCTCTTCAGCACCAGAAAAATGTAGATGCAAAGTGCTTAACATTTTTTTTACATGGTCAGATGATTAAAGTCATATTGAAAAGGCAGGTGCAACCACAGCATATACTGTATGAAGGCTGAAGACTGAGGAGTGGTCTAAAAAGAAGAGACAGGGAACCAATGTATAGTATGATTGTAATTAAATGGCACACTGCTAGACAACATCACTGATCTCTCGCTGAATATTTGAAGCTGCCCAGAAAATCATACAATGTGTTATTGTGTAATATGTTAAAACCAACATCTTGCATATTCAGGGGGGTGCAGCAGTGTATTGTGTCTTGTTTTAAGGTTGAATGAATACAATGGAAATTGAAGTTTAAATGTGCTCAGCTGTCTGAAATATAAATCAGTGAGGGAATTTGAATGTTCTTTAATGAAAAGCACTTGAAATATTGTTATGTCCTTTAATTTCAAAGCAGAGTTTTTGCATATACTCTAGGTCAGAATGTATTTATTATACTGCACTGTAAACAATTTCTTTCTGTATATTAATGATACTATTTTTCAAATTGTTACGATTAAAAGCTACACATTGAACTCCTGAGGTCGTGAACGGGTGGGTGGGCCTACACATGTTTATTTGTGAGTGATCTTTTTCCATTACCTCAACATCAAAGCGTCTGTACCGAGTCTGAACAGGGCGTCACATAATCACTGTACAACAATATATGTGGTTAGTCTCTTTGTGTCTTCCAGTTAGTCAATTTCACATTGTGATGGAAAACATTTGACAGAAAACACAACAGTCTGCACGTATTTCTGTTTTTATTTTTAAATAATATATCGTAAGATAAAGGCATGATGCTTCATTTTGAAGTTACAGAGCTCTCAAAATGAAGAGTGTGCTTCATGAAGCAAAGCAAACTTAAGCACAGAACTGCATAGATAATATCTTTAAATATTCTCAACATATTCCGAGGCACCCAAATGCAACGCACAATGGTCCAGTTCTTGTTTTTCAATATCTTTGGTGCCAAACATGATACTTAGAATAAAAATTCTAGATCTAAGGTGTAACAGATAGCATATGTTACACAAGCTTTGAATATACACTGCAGAGTTAACTATTTACAAATACTGCCCTCCTCTGGTTAAGACAGGGAACCTCTGAGACACTCGCTGAGCGTTGACAGTGTGACTGCTGTTCGGATCACAGCATAATGCGTCAAGAATGTGGCAACATCTTTTGTTTGATATTATTTTTCTTCACATACAGATTGGACTGCAATGACAAAGACCCCTCAAAATGAACACATTGTGGATATCTCTCAGTGCTGATGTTCTTCTAAGTGCTGTAAGTGTCTGCAGTGCAAGCATTTAGGGATTGCATGACAGTTATTTAACGGGGGGGGGGGGGGGGGGGGTGAACACTGTATTTCTTCTTGTTTGAAAAGCATGGACCTCTCTTCTCATATGTTCATTCCCACCGCCCAATTTCTTTTTGTAATGTTACACTATTGAATAAACACAATTTATTTTGCCATCAACAACAAACCGTGCCCAAATAATTTACATTTATGCACTCCAGTTAAAACTGCTAGTTGAGTAGAGGAGGTAGTATTGCGACTACTGTAACGTCCTACTACTGCAGATCTCAGCTGCATGCTTGCAATGGCTCACACTGTGCACCCTGCTGACAGTGCACCGCTGTTTGTATATTTCAGGGTTGTGTAAGACATAAAAAAAAACAATTTGTAATGATGAAATGAGCATTATAAAATGGGATCAGGATCAACAGTGTAATAAAGTGACTGTACATGTAATACCAACTCGCAAAAATAGATTTAGTGTTAGTTCATACTGAAGTGACTTTATAATGAAAAATTGCTTTTCTATAGTGGCAAAATTATTTATCAAATTTTCAGAATTTTACTATTATTTTATTTCATTAAATATCTATATTTTTGAACCAAGAACTGTCAATGTCACTGTATATGTCATATTTACATTATTTTATTGTTACATTACTGTAGTTGCTAAGATATACAATAAAGTGGAAGTGGGAGCTGTGATTGTGTGGTAGTGACAAATGTGCTCTCTCTCATAAGATAACGCTAATTAATCAAGACCCTCCCACCTAATAATTTCCACACAGTCCCTGACAGAAAACCTGTTTAAAAAAGTCCACCTTTAGAGATCTCTGACTCCATGTCTTTCAGTGCACCCGGCCTCCTGTACGGAGAGTGAATTAGGATCAAATGAAGTAGTTGAAACAGTGACAGGGTTGAGAGACACGTGTTCTTCATTTGAGTTAGGTGACAGAGACATTTTTGCATATTTAATTGTTATCCTCTGTAATGTAATGAAAGTATGTGTGATACAATTTGTTGTGGCTTTCTGAAACTGTAAAAAATGGCCCTATTGGATCAGCACAAAAGCCAGATGGATGAAGGTTTTGAAATCTGTTTCAGTCATCAGTTCTGATGTAAAGTGAATATATATAATTTGAAATACATATTAAGCATGATTGTAATGTTAATATCCGAGATGTCAATGACAAATGCTATCGCTGCACCTCCAGCATCACCTGTATCACAACAAACGGCTGCAAACCGTTGTTTTCGATCTGACCAACTGGTGGCAGAGTCACTGTGTGATTGCCGGGATGCTGCGAGATCTCTTCATGACGAGACGCACCTCCACGTCAGGGAGGCTGTCCTGTTTAGTCTGGGCACACCCCTCGTCTGCTGCAGCCATGTGCAGGTCGAAGCGCAGGGACACCGACTTCTTGCGCAGCTTGGGATTCCCTCTGAAGAAGGAGCCCTCCCACTGCTTGATCACCTTGTCAAAATTCTCCGTCCTGACAGGAAACGTTAGAAATCATGTTTGTAACTTAACGGTGATGATGATCACACATGATAAACATCACATCATCAGTTCTAAAAACTGTTGAATCTATGTTGTAGTTCTCTATTTTGTTTATTTATTTATTTATCTTTGGTTGGGGAACATAACAAGATTGGTCTATCTTTCAATGTGAATGCCATTCAGCTGATATTTTCATGTGATGTCATTGTTTACTTTGTCAATGGCATGACTCAAAAACAAAGAATTATTTCATGTATTAATTTAGTCATAATCCAACTAAGTAATGCAGAATGGGTAATTACACGTATTATAACACTAGGGGGCAGCAAGAGAGAACACTCTGATGCTGGAAGGTGTCTGCCAGTCGTGCCATGTATAACTCTGTGTAACAGATACATGTACCATAGAAAATGCACATAATTCATGATATAACAGGTAGGGCACAGAGTAGCCAAAACTCTGGGTCTTCCAAAACAAACTCAGTCAAACAAAATTCAAATTGATGCAAATCTCTGTGAGCAGAAGAAGAGACTCTACAAAGGAAGACAGCACTGTATTTGAAGGTTTGGCTCACCAACCACTTTCACAGGATACTTTGACTAATAGATAATTGTTTCAGCAACAAGGAAATGTTTGAGCATATAGATAGATCATTGTGTATTGTGTCATTGGAAGATTTTTGGACCATCAAGACAAAATAAATGATATCTGAAACACGCACACCCACAAACACACAAACACACAAAAACACACACACAGACACGCACACGCACACACACACACACACACACACACACACACACACACACACACACACACACACACACACACACTGCAGCCTGTAGAGATAATTTGTATGTGTGTCATGGATCATTATGCAAATACCTGTCTGTGTGTGTGTGTGTGTGTGTGTGTCTGTGTTTGGCTTGTAAATTTGTCAATTGGGCTTGGACAAAGAATTCCACCCATGTCTCGTACAACAATAAGGTGCCATGCCCTTAAAACGCCACACCAGGCAGGTGTCTCCACATCAAACACAAGCCCTTTAAAGGAAGAACAATTCCCATGCGCTGTTATGACGACTTACTCATGGGAACCTGCAGCCGCCTGCTAAATGTTTAATGGCTCATAACTTGTTTAATGTGTAAGAGGAATTCCTTTGAGAGTTTACACATCCGCTATGCCGGACCAGACGTTGCCGAGATAGAGATGGATTATCGTCATTATGAACTGATGAGTCAATTATAAACCTGAGGGGTAACTTAGATGATGAGGCTAGAGAGTATTTAACCATTTATGTGGTAAAAAAAGATCTGTACTCTAAAGTGATGCTGTTTCGCCCTGCTAATAGAAACTGCCGACACTTCAGACAGAACCAGAGGTGCTGACTGCAGGTCAATGAGGTGCACAAAGATCAATACTTACTCGATGGTGCCATGACCCTCAGCACTCTCGTGAACAACATTGCCTTGAAGAAACTCCTGAGTCTTCACAGTGGAGATGGGCAAATCGTTATCTTGCTCCGGCTCTGTGAGAACAGACATTAGCAACAAATCATAACATGACTGTAGCAGTATGTGTATGTGTGTGCGTGCGTATGTGTGTGTCTCTTACCTGTGAGTATCACAAGGCTTTGCTGTCTGCGCAGTATGCTTCTCTTCTTCCCATTCTCTGCAGGGAGGAGTGATGGTATTTCAGGCAGAGGCTCAGACTTGGGTTCATCCGGAGTAACAGCAGGGTCACTAAAACTGTTCTCCAGCCCATTCTCCTTCGGCTCCACCACAGAGGACCTCCAGGGTCGCAGACCAGTCAATGGCCCGTCCCGACCCATGTACCTGCAGCCACAGACACAGCAAACAGAGTTATCATAGCCAAAAGAATATAAGCGTCTGTGTCATGGCTATAACACCCGCTTGAAAAATGTTCAACTTTCTGGCTTTCTTGATGTCTAAACTACAGCAAGGAGATGTTTAAATGTTCTATCAGATTCTGCACGTGAATATGTCGAATCTGTATGTGAGGGACAACATTTGTGGCAGGAAGCCTCTTGTTTCTGTTTGATTAACCACTGTGTGATTTTCACATTTGAGCCGGCTCAGAGACAAACTCATTGATGGAAAGGAACAGCTAACTGCTTTTTAATTTATCTTCATTACTATGAATATGTTGATACAAATTAGCCAAAATGTTGTCTGGACCTATAACGCCTTCAACAAGTATAGCTGTGTGTGTTTTGTGTTGAGAAACTTTAGCTTGTGAGGACTCATTGGACTGTAAACGGAAGACGGAGAATCAGCCCGGATATCTGCTGTCTACGCTGGAAGCCAAGAAATATGGCTGTTGCCCCCAGAGGCTTATTTATCATGATACGCTAGCTCAGGGGCGTCCAAATTTTTTTTTCCCGAGGGCCACATGCAGAAAAATATAGGAAGGACTGGGCCACTCACTGTAGTGAGGTATACTGCCTTACTTCTAATGCACTACTATTGGCAAAATCAATCAAGTGCAGGTAAATCATGTACATGTTGCTAAGTTTGGAGCCACCTAGTGTTTAAACTAAGAAGTGCAATACAGTGGGCAATAGTCAATTATATTTTTAGACTTTGATACGGGCCGATTAAAAAATTATGGCGGGCCGCAGTTTACCCGTCGGCCTTTGTTTGGACACCCCTGCGCTAGCTGATAGGCTCTGTGATTGGGGGATTGTTAGCTCATCGCAAAAAAAAAAAACATAGCTTAGCTCTGTCAGAAAATATAAAAATTAATCTGACCACCAGCAATTGTGAAGCTTAATAATGAAGTTATTTATTTAATGTTCCTTTATGCCATGCTAAGCTAAGCTAAATGTTGGCAAGCTGTAATTTCATACCTGATGGACATGGGAGTGGTTTCCATCGTCTCATCTAGGTCTCGACAAATGAACGTATCTCCCAAAATACCTTGGCTTTAACATGAGTTATGGTTATGTATTTACTGTTAGAGGAAACCAACCACTGAGCTCTGTAGGGAGAAACTTCTTGAGCTGCAGTGAGTCGATATCTTTACTCTTAAAGTCCAAACTTAAGATCTTTAGTTTATCCTTGTGAGACCTATTGCAGGATGCGACTGTCTGCCTACATCACCCTAACAGAGGCAGTCTGTCAGTGGAGATTCAGCCAACATCTCTGTTGTCCATTATCTTCTGTTATTCAAGCACTTGAGGAGTATCATCTCAAAGAATTGCAACTTGGATCTTTAACAAACCCAGATTGAATGAGAATACTTTGAAACACACGTTGGAAGCTCTTCATCAGAAAGAATCTCTAACTTCTGATGAAAGTCGATGTGTCAGTGTTGCTGATCCACCCACAGACACCCCATTAAGGTACATATTGAGGTTCATACAGGATGTCTGCAACCTACAAGCAGAATTGCAGACATGTGTGCTAAAACCAACAGCGAGAGTATTGTGGCAATAAGCATCCAGCATCAATAATGCTGACTAGGGCATGTCGGGGATGGCCTGAGATGGACAACCCTGCCAGAGTCTGCACATTCAATGAAACTATGAAACAGCAGTTAGAAGGAGGATGTGAGTGAGGAGCTGTAGTATCCCATACAATATCCGCCTGAATCCTTTAAGGCCAATGGATAAATGAACTGCAGATGGAGGATTACAGAAAGTCTGTGTGTGTAAATATACTAGCCTCTGTTTTATACTGAAGATACCTTTAATGGTTACCGCTGCATATAAGTGAACTTGCTTCAGGGTCTTCTTGAGTACTTTACAATTTCACTCATAGGAAGTGTGCGCTCTTGAACTTCCCCAGTCTACATACAAGAGGATAAACAATAGTTATTATATTTAGTGCTTCTCATTGTGTGTAATCTTACGACCTAAAGCTTAGAGTACCACCTGCTGGTCAGGGTTAGGGGGGGATCGTGAATCATAGAATATTGTGAAACCAAATCATTGATAGTACTGTGTCATCCACACGCATGTGGATCTTCATGAGAGAAAAACTTGACAAATAACAGCTGCATATTACTTCTCTAAAGGGAAACTTTGACAACATATTGATGGTCGTCAGAGGGTGAGGCCAAATAATACCCAACTATTACTCTACGGGGCCCATATTTGACACCTTTCTGGGATTTCATTTGAGGTATTGGTACCCCTGAGATGATATATCAGTGGTTTAAAGTCGGTGAAACTATAACATCGTCCTCTTGTTTGTTCAAGTTTTAGAAGGACAGCTGGCCAATGT
This sequence comes from Platichthys flesus, assembly GCF_949316205.1. Classification (NCBI taxonomy): domain Eukaryota; kingdom Metazoa; phylum Chordata; class Actinopteri; order Pleuronectiformes; family Pleuronectidae; genus Platichthys; species Platichthys flesus. The sequence continues at coordinate 4,177,944 of NC_084949.1, forward strand.
AGGAGTAACGTCTTGAGATAGAGTCTCGACGGAGTTTCAATATGGAGTAACATTGTGGTTAGCCTGGGGTAGCTAACAAGCTGCTAGTTCAGCAACCAAGTCTGCTTGGTGTCGAGTTTGGTGTGAAGGGGAGGAGGAGGGGTGCTGGTAGTGGTGGTAAGGAGCGGAGGAGGTGAGTACGGAGGCTGGACTGGTAACGGCTAGGTGGGGCTGAGAGACGAGCGCGATCCCGAATGACATCATACGGGGGAGGAAGTACGAAACGAGACGTTTCAATTACATATTTCTTAGAATGGACTCAGTGAAATAATATGATAATAATAATAATTTGATCAAATATGTGGGATACTACAACATCATTTGTCTTTGCACAGTCTGGATCATCAGTGTGATATTTTCTGTCTTTTCTTTTGTTACTTGGCAAACATAATTCACAAATCTTTGTGGTTTCATCTCTTGTATTCCTCACACAGCCCTTTGAGCATTCACTTGCTCCCCACTCATTCCGCACCCTTCTTGAATAAGACCTAACAATGCAGATTTCAGAAGTCACGTCCTGTCTCTCCTGGCATCAGTGACATCAGTCAAAGTCAGATTCTGAGTGAAAAGCATCTGCAATCTAAAGAAATAAGGAAAACCAAAAGTGGCAAATCTATCCCCTTATAACTCTCTCAAAGAGTCATACGACAAAACTACCTTCCTCAAACTACAGCATGACAATAATGGGAGTGATGCAAAAAAGTTGTTAAATTGCCCTGGAGTTCACTCTGAGTTGTCTACCCATGGTGAAGATAATTATAGGCCATGCTAAAATGAATGGAAGACTGGGCTTTATCTTTATATCTGATTACAGACAGAGGTGGATTTATACGTTATAAATCAAGAATTAATTTCCAGACACCGTTTAAGGTCATGAATCACATGTTGTTTTGGTGTTCTTTTTTACAGCCTAAGTCTGTCTCAGCCTGCAATTAGTGGGGATAATTAGTTTCTGTACAGATTAAGTCTCTAATCCATAACAGAATAGTAGGATTTAATCAAATTCTAGACGGAGGAGCATGACCAACCTGTTTGACAGCTAAATAAAAGAAACGATTAGGAAATCATTTTGTTTACTTCGTCATTAAATGGAAGAGAGATGTTTCTTTGTTGAGTTATGTCGGTGAACGAGTGCGTCTGTAGAGTGTATTTCTAGTTGCTTCATATATACAATTTTTCTCTTTTTCCTGCACTGTTCCTTTTGACAGTTTGTGAAGGCGGTGCTGGGAAAGTCTTTGGGGAAAGCCCTTTAACCAAAAAGTACAAAGGAATTTCCTGGTTGACACTGAAGCCACAAAATTCCAAGTGAATGATTCTTTCCTGGTTCCCATGATGTTTCCATCCCCTTCTCTGTCTCTTGTCCTCACCTGCCCTCTTCACGCTCCAGGAGGCGTCGGTAAGTGGCAATTTCTCGCTCCAGCCTCATCTTGGTGTTGAGGAGCTGGCTGTGGCGCTGACGCTGAGTGGAGAGCCCGTCCCTCACCTGCTCCAGCTCGCTCTCCAGCCCGACAATAACCTGGGAGAGGTCCTGCAGCTGGCTGGAGTACATCTGCTGGGTGTTATGCAAGGAGCTCTCCAGGCCTTTCTCCTGGATAGCAAGAGGCAACGGCTGTCAGCATCATGCCTGGACATTATATATTTGTGGTCAAATAACACTGCCTTGTAGCTAATAATAATGTTATAACTGAGAATTTCATAAAAAAAGAACAGAATCCCTCACTGGCTTCCCAGCACAGAGAGTGCAACAGTAGGTATCCATGTTTCTAGATGAAAAAGAGAAATGCTGCTAAAAACCAAAATGTAACGATGACACAATTAATATGCACTAATTAATATAATATTGATTATTAGTTCATTATTATAACATAATCAGTTGCCACAACATTTAAATGTAATACCCACTTCTGAATATTATAGAATGATTAAAATGTATTCAAAACATTGTATTAATCTTTATCTAGATTATTTTACACAATGCAGTTGAGTGCATTGTAAACAGGTTATTACATTTTAGTCAGACAGAGTTGTTGCCAATTTTGTCCTGAGTGAAATATGTTTATTGGATCGGGATAACATTTGTTTAGACATTCATGCTCCCTGGAGGATGAATCCTGACTTCAGTGATGTGCTGACTTTTCTGCGAGCACCACCATGACATAACATCTGTGGATTTGAGAGAAATGTTCCAACAGCTATTGAATCAACTGTTTGGCCCTCAACAAAATAACAATATTTACAACTTTCATGAGAAAAGACATGTTTCAAGTATATGTACAAAAGAAATTATGGAAACGTTGAGAACATTAGGAGAAGTGCTATCAATGTGATAGCTGGGGAAAATGGTAGGTTACTGTAGGTTGTCTTACCAAAGCATGCATGGTCTCAATCTCCACCTGCAGGGAGTGCCACTGCTTCCTGGCCTCTGCGAGCTCCGCCCGCGCCTCCCTCAGGGCGGCGCCGCCGAGGCTCACCTGAGCCCACGCTGCTTCCTCCTGGGTTAGGTGAGGAGGGTGAGATTTTAAAAGAGGCACAAGAACCCAGCACCACCACTGCCATCACATTCACTCTCAGCCAAACATAAAGACACACACACACACACACTAACACACAAATAACCATTTAACTTCTTACACTCAGACCCAACGTCAGTCTTTAACATTGTGATAAGATGTAAGATATGATAACTCTGGTGCAGAATGTGCTCATGTTCATTTCTAGTAGACATTCATGTATGTATTAGATAAATGAAACAGGTTTGATGAGAATCACGTGCAGCCACTGAAAGACGTTCCCACTGGCACGCAGTCAGAGGACAATGTGGTTGTTTTGGTGGTGTGCGTTTCAGTTTGCTAAACAGATAGTGGAGCCGACACCTGGGTCTGCGAGTACACACAGCTGTACAAGCTGCACCGGGACACTGTACAGCTGTCAGACATTTCACACTCTCCGTCCTCGCCCCAATTCAAATGCAGTAGAGCGGTGTGACTGTCTCAGAACACCTACGTCAATGTTTTGACAGTAAATGAAGATGACTCATGTTATGAGTTATTTTCCATTTTCTGTTTTAATGCATTAATCATTCTGTAATCTTATGGGATAATTACATGACAAGGAAATTAGACAGAGGATATCTGACATTACTTATAAGATTTATTATATACGGTTCAGTTGGACTTCTTGGGATCCTTTACTTAAGTAAAAATATGTACTCCTCACTATGAAAATAATCTGTTACCGATAAAAATCTGCCTTCAAGATGTCTGTGTATAAGCTGATGAAAAACTGCTGGAGTTTGTGCACACTGTTTCAGATTGAGAGTTTATATTATACCAATACAGAGATTTGAAAGGTACCCTGTGGAGGGTTTGACAACTGCTTATGCTATGTTTTTAGAACAGGGCCTCTGCTTTTGTTTGTATCCTATACACGCTTCACATGCATGATGAGACACACACGCCTGTCACCGGTTTCACACTGTTGTGTCACACTGATGGCAGCAGTTATAATAATTATCAGACCACAGCGATTCACACAATGTTTACGTGAAAAACACTGAATGTAAGCGTAACTTTTGTTTGTTTACAGGAAAACTCCATATTACAGCTTTAAGATTTAAAAGCGTGTTAATGTTGCTGAAATTGATGATGAATGTAGATTTGGTGTCTGTATCCAGGTTTAGATTCTTCAATTCACTGTCTGCACATACTTTGCCAACTCACAGAGTAAAGAACACAGGGGGCAGCATCTTTCCCTAAGCACTATCATAACCCCATAGTATACAACGGATTGTACGTTAATAAACCCAGTATGACATTCCCAAAAAGACAGTGCATCATTCCAAAGTGACTGACAACTGGAATGTCAGCGATGGTAATTACATATACCACCCAGGCATTTGACTGCAGCATTGTGTGAACGTTAACTTTAGTGGATCTGATGTAAATAACACTGTTTTATAAAAGATGCTCTGAAATAGCACTGTGGTGGCCTGGAGCCCGTGGTCACTGTCAGACCGAAGTCATTGTGCTGTGGCATAATAAAGACGTCCAATCCTAGGGGGCAGGTGTCAAAAATAACAAAAAGCTACTTTTACTAGATAAAGGATTCAAATCTGCAAGATTGTATCCTACATATGAGAACACATGGGTTGTTATTTGGCTCATACATATTTAATGAAGATCAGGAATAATTCAGACAGTAGTGGCAGATCAAATTGTGTTACACACTACTGCAATAGTGTTTAGCACTAAAAGTAGTAATGTTTAGATGAAGTGATTAGAAAAGGAAGAGAAAATCATACAAAACAGAAAATGTGCAAATAGGCGCACAGAGAAAGGAGGAAGCTTCATAGTGTCTCTTAATTCTCCACCTTTTCACCACAGTCATCAAACAGCCCACTAACCATTTAAATCAAGTGGAGCACACACAGTACATCTGTCGGCCTTACCTCGGAGACGCTGAAGTTGGTAATGAGGGTGTGTCTGACTGGCAGTGGGCCAGGACAGCATGAGAGAGGCACAGAAAAAACAGCTTAGGGAAGATTCACAAGGGTGACAAGGATGATACATACCTCAGTAAGAGCTCTTCTGGTTGCTGCTGCTGCTGCTGCTTCAGCACCAGAGTGGCTGGGCCCGACCAAGCCTGGTGATGGATTTGCCACGGTCCCAAGGCTGTGGTGTCTCTCGTCTGGGCCGCGAAATCTGTTATGGTCGCACTGCGCTCTGATTCTGTCGAGGAGCTGGGTGAGCTCCATCCCTGTGCCATGCTTCTCCTCCCCTCCTTTTGCCGTAGATGATGCTAACAGGGCATCGCAGGAGCCGGCCCGCTGCAGCTGCAGAGCCTGGGCTGCCTACAAACAGCCAACCAGAGGGAGCAAGGGTGGGTGGGAGGGGGGGACAGGGAGAAAGGGAGAGAGGGAGAGAGGGAGAGAAAGCATGAGAGGAGTGTGAATGATGTAAAGAGAGGGAGCGACACTACAGAAAATAAAGCATAGAGAAGGAATTAGTTTGTGATCATATTGTTGAATAGTTGCAAAGGACAAAAGGAGTGCAAGGGAGAAGACTGTGTGTGTGTGTGTGTGTGTCTATGACAGTGGGCAATGAGGCATCGCAATGCAGAGGCAAGTGAGAAAAATCATTATTCAGCCCTACATACGTGCATGTGTGGTTGTGTGTGTGTATGTGTGTGTATGTGTGCAGGACAAATCACAGTAGTGGTGGAGGTAGGAGGGCTGGTGGTATTAGTCAGCAGGACTGAGAAAATTAATAGAAGGAGGTGGGAAAGAAAGGAGAGAGGAGAATGAGGTCAGAAGATGCTGTCAAATGAAAACCGGGGCGCACACATACACACACACACACTTAGCATTTAGCACCACATTATCGCAAAACACTAAGTGGAGTCGATGCTAAAGGAGCAAAGCATAATAAGTAAATGTTAGCAAGCTAAAATTGTGACCTAATAATGGCGCAATTTTGAAAAGTTTAGGAATCACTATATTATTACAATTCATCTGAAAGGTACCTGTACATGATCTACTGTGCAAAATGTCATGGCAAGCCAACGAATAGTTGTTGAAATATTTAAGTAGGGGGAAATTTTTTTGTTACTATCTATGGTGTGTAGTCAAATCACTAGCATTTTAAATATACTTATATGATAATAATATATATAATACATATTTCAACCAATGTTTCCAGCACTCACCACTTATGGGTCTAGTGGGCCTGTACCATAATTCTATTAATAACTGCGGGTAAGTTCAAGTGACAAAGGTATTGTAACAGCTTTGATGGAACAACTACACAGTCAGTTACTGAGCCGTTGTCCAAACTTCTCTGGTCCAACCTGCTCCACTACCAGCCTGTGTTTTAATGGTGTTCATTATAGCCAGTGATAGTGACATTGGGTCTTAAACTTATTAGCTACCACATCTTGAGTAGAAGACAACAATCCTAACAGGTGTCAAAGGCAAATGATCAATCATGTCCAACATTGTCCACGACTCAATCTCCAGCCAACTTCACAAAGAAGTTTGAACCCTCATTGCATTGGCTCGCTTGTTTATAACAAGTTTAAGACACTGCATCTGACCAAAAACACATTTTCCAGCTCACAAATCCTCAACCAACAAAGGTTCCAATGATAGAAGGGATTATTCATTTATTATTTTCAAATTTATATTCTTTTTTCCTCCCAAGAATATAAATCGTCTTACTTGGTGGCACATACTCCACTATCAGGCTGTCATTGTAAAGTAGCCATTACTCATCCATCCTTTAATTATACTGCTAATCCTTTGAGGGTTACACGTGTTTTTGGACTATGGGAGTACCTAGAGGAAACCCACACACTGGGAAAAATATGCAAACTCGACCAAGACCCCTTGATTGGGATTCCAAAGACTGTCACTGGAAAGGAACAGTAATGTCTCGACTTCCTGAGGAAACTGAGGAGCGTCGGGCTGCCCCGGAACCTCTTCATGAACTTCTAAACATGCACAGTGGGGAGAATCAAGATGTTCTGCATCACAGCATACATCTTATGAAGGAGCAGACAGCTCTGCAAAGCGCACACACACACACACACACACACACACACACACACACACACACACACACACACACACACTCAAAACCAGCATCCCCCACAAAGCCTTAAAACTGGTGAACACTGCTTTACCCCACTGACTGAGCTCTCCATCTTGCAACCTTGATTACTTATGCTGAAAATTCATTACTCTTGAAATAAATCAAAAGGGGTTGATTTGTAGGTGTATGTGTTCGGGTTTAGGGGTATGAGTAATGGCAAAATACTGTTTCCTGAATATTATGTTGAATTTAAAATAAAAATGTAATTATATAAATGTTGAAACATTTATATAATGAATTTTTTTTTTTTTTTATTTGATTCTTATTTATATTTTTCATTATTATGTCCTTTAAATTTGTACGTGTGTATTTATGTTTTCTTAATTTTTTTTCAAAGAAATAATGAAAAGCTTTATTCAAGAGATTACAGACTGACTACTGTCAGGTAGAGAGGAGCATGAAGGCACAGTAAAACAGGCAGGTTAAAGGAAAGCATAGAAAAGACATTTGGAGTATATTTAGTGACCTCAAACTCCCGGTGCGTCTCCTGCAGCTCTGTCATGGAGCGGTGGACATCTGCTTGCAGCATCATGCTGCTCTGGTCTGCCTTCCTCTTTGTCTCCCTGAGCAGAACCACCTGTTGCTCAAGACGTTGGGTGTTCCGCTCCTCTGTCTCACACCTACAATGTCAACAGCTGAGGTTATTTACTGAGCCACCAGCCAGTGTTCATAGTTAATCATTTAACCCCATAGAACATCAATCACACGTAATCCTCAGATAAAGAAAACACAAATGATCAAGATGATCAAGAGAACACATTCCCAGTCTTTAGATATTAACTATATCTTGAAGGCTGTGTTCTACAAATCACTAGTATGAAGGATTTTAAAAGACCCTGACAACATCCTCAGAGTGTCATAAACACAGTCCAGAGTTTCACAGACACACTCAGCTGGTCAGGAGATACATAAGGTGGAGCTATTCTTATAGAATGATGACAAGATGGTGAATATCCATTGGAAGTTTGAAGGTCTTCTGCACAACTTAAGCTCCCAACAACCAGTAACGAAGTAGTGTAAGCAGGTATCGGTGGCCGGAACAGGGGTATCTATTTGTTGCCGCTGTCCGTCATGGGTTAATAGTTGGCAGCGGAGGTGGTGGTGGGGCTCAGTGTCAGTCTGCATAAACACATAAGTGAAAGTGCCGACGCAGCACAAAGCCCGGCCTGGATTTGTATGCATGTTGGCTCACAGGAGCAGAAACTGGCCTGAGTTTGATAACAGATGACTGGAAAAGCAGTGCAGCAGCATGAAAACAGGAAATATAGGATAAGATATTCAACAACTTTGCTTCGTGTACTGAGATGTTTCATCGAGCAGTAATGACACGTCTTTAATTTGTTACTGATTAAAATCCCCAAACCTCCAACCTGTCTTACTGTAACTGATCACTCAGGGCCCAAACTCCATGAATGAGTGTAGGCTAATAGATGCTATCTCATGCCTGATATACTGACGATTCTGACTAATCTGGTTGGACCGTATTGGGTGATGCAGAGGAACGTTAGGGCTTTCAGGAAAACTATCAATCAATCAACCAAATTTATTTGTATAGCCCATATTCACAAATTACAATCATAGGGCTTTAACAGGGTATGGCATCCTCTGTCCTTAACCCTCAACAAGAGTACGGAAAAACTACTAAAAACCCTTTTAACAGGGTAAAAATACGTAGAAAACTCAGAGAGAGCCACATGAACATCCCACAGACAAACCCAGCTGACCTGGACTGAATGGCAGAAGCTCTGGACTTCATGGTGTCAGACTGTAATGCCAGCTGGGCATTCTCCATCAGTAGTTTACCAACCTGAAAGAAAACACAAAGTACAACACAATACCATTAGATTAGATCACGGAATGTGCAAAGACAAGGTTCAGTTTTTTAGATATCAATATGACTATGATAAGTTGATGAGGTGGGCTGTGCTATGGCATAAGGTCTGTTGAAAAGATAAATGCAATAAATCAAAGTAATAGCTACTTTTCAGTTCCATCGATATTTTTGTTTTCTAAATAATGATTGAATTGACCTTCTTTCCAGCAGCGTGACAGTGAAGCTAAATGAACAATACCAGGGATCTGACACTGAAGCTGCTAAATGGAATTTGTGGATTACTCAACATGTGCAGTCTGGTGAATAGTCACCTCTGAGAGTAGACAACATTTATCCTAATTTTAAAATAATAACTATTTACTATCTTTTTGTAAAGATATGGGGCATTTTTTACTTGATAGGACAAGCATGAAATGGCGAGGAGAGCTACCATGTGCCACAACTGCATTTCTGTTCAAAACTTACTCATAGAGGATTATCCTGAATTTGCTTATCTGTCATCCTTACCTCACCTGCAGGCTCAAATAGTCAATCAGTGCTGAGGCGGTGCATATTGAATAAATAATACATGTGCCAAAACTTCCTCAGAAATTCAGTTTCATTCGACCCTATAAAAAAGCCACTAACCGTCTTTGGATTCCAAGGAGGAATCCAAGCACAAAGAAAGGAGTCTCCTATTCTCTTATCACGCACATAATAAGGTAACACACCTTGATTTCCCTTTTGTTTTCTTATGAGTGCAGCACTTTCAGTAAAGCACACACCCAGGTTGAACGAAAGACAAATATAGCATGGAATATTCCATACTATTACAAACACGACTATGATGTGGATGTTGGGTTACACCTTCAAATCTTTAAGCCCCTGTGAGATGAAGGAATCTTCACATTGACATGATCGCCTTTTTAACGTCTTAAAGGCTGATTACGCATCAATGAGTAAGCCCTGTAAAGAAAACACAAATTTGAAACAGCATTCAAGAAGAAAAACCGGGACATAATCCTACATGTTAACAAGAAGGCATTGAATAAGTGCACAATAGCACTAGCAGAGTTTGATCTTGTCATAGTCACAGTCTCGTCTACCAGACGTTGAGATGAGTGACGTGGTGAGCAACAGGACACTGGTGAGTCATTAAAACAGCTACTCATGCACTTCAAGCAGAACGCGACACTAAAACCATGGGAGCAGCAGAAAACCATCAAGTCGAGTCATGTGATGCTGACCTGTAGCATCACATGACTGCTGCGTCTATCTGGCTTTGATCCAAGAGTAACGACACACATATCTGATCCTAATCCTCCGAAGCAAGTTTCTGTGATGTGGCCTTAACTCTCACTTTCTACCTCGTGGACTTATGTATCATCTGAGTATTATGTTTAATGTGTCGCTAGTGAATTACCCCAGACAAATTGTTTAAGATCAAGTTTTGTCAACTTTTAGCTGAAGTTTCAGTATCCAGTGGGTTTGCTAATGGTTGTTAAAAATGTAAAAATGATTAATATTCAGCAGCAATAGCCTCAAAGCAATGTTTAGCCTGAAACCAGGGTGGCACCGCTGCCATTTCTCCTCACCTTGCCTTCAGGTGAACATGAATTTGAGGCAGTTCCCATGATGTTGCTTGAGGCTGTCATTAACAACAACAATCCACTGTGTCTGTGTTTTTATTGCAGTCATTGTTTGATATACACATGCTTATGTTCTCTGCCTGACAAGGGTGATGCCCAAACCAAGCATTATCCTAAAACCTGAGTGCAAATAATTCTGTAGCACGTCTAATATACATCAAGATTATGCCTATATGTTTGGCAAAGAAGTATGCAATTTCCAACCTTTTTTAAAGATTCTGCTGATTTCAAACGATTACCTAATGATAACAAATTTCAACAAGTGTGAGTCTGACCTGGCCACGGAGCTCCCTCAATGCATGTTCCTGTTGGGACCAGTCCTGGGAGCGTGACACATTCCTGGTCCCCCAGTTGGCTATCTGATCCTCCAGCTGCTGGTTGGCCTCCTGCAGCTTGTTCACCTGCTCCAGGAAGCCCTTCAAACGTGTGTTCAGACCCCACATGGTCTGACTGGAGTCCTGCAGCAAGTCCATGGAGACCTGAGAGACTTCACACTCAAAGCTATCTAGGTACACACAACGAGCCGCTGATATTTCCACACAGTCCAATGACTACTTGTGCCTATGATGGTCAAAACATTCAGATGATTTGCTGCAGAATGCACACACAGTAATACAAAGTTAAAGCTTTCACAGCAAACAAACTGCCTCCCAGTCAGAGATCACACACACACGCCAGAGGCGTTTACTTTGTAAATGTTTACCCAGCGATACTCACCGACAGCTGAGTGACCTTCAACAAATACAGGGCAGTAAATGTAGTAACTGGTAGCAAAAGTCCCTTAGTCGATTTGTCTGGTCACACTGAGCCGATCCACCAGTCACCACAGCTTAGCCACATTCCTCTACAAGAAGCTGGTCAACACTGTTTCCCACTGTGTCGCAGGTCATCAGCAGTAAGCCTCTGAGACAGAGCAAGCAGGCTGCCATTAGCCTGCCAGCACCACTGCTATATCAACCTATAGTCTTCGTTGTCAGCCGCGATCAGGATGGTCCTCCCTGTCCCATCTCACTCCCTGGGCACCATTCGGGAGAGGGGAGAGCGGTGGAGTAAGCACTGGACACAGTGCTTACATCACCAGCACTCTGGGGCCCTTTGTACTCTCTGATCCAGGATTACTGTGCAGCTTTCAAACAGAGAGCAACACAAGCTGTGGAGGGAATGTTCAGGGAAACACAGTGACAGGATCCGTGTGTGAGTGTGTGTATTTGAGTGGGGCTTTAATAAGAGGTTACATGTACTGTAATTAATGTGACGTCCACATAGACTGTGTACTGAAGTCAAGTAAAACACACGTTGTGCAGCGTTGCCACTTGCTCAATAACTGGTTTCAGAGAATAATTGAGAGTTTGTGTCTGGACCAAAGGTTTTGTTAAATATTTTCATGCTGCTCCAATGTTTACTTAAATACAATGTCTGCAGATATAGCAGATGAAGTGATGCATTCTCACAAACACAAACAAAAATAAAAACAACATTTGAATCAGTTGTTTAATGACACTTGACTGACATGTCATTTAGCGAATAACACCATACAATTCTTAACAGTGTTCAGCAACATATGGAAGTCACAGGCTAATGTTAAAATGTAGTATAATTGTCACTTAGCAGTTTATCTGTGGATAATGCTATAACAATGTACTGAACCGGTGTTCGTTACAAGTTTTTCTCCATTGCTTTGGCTCATTTCACGAAACACAAATGACATTCTCAGAGCTCTAAGTGCGATTGGCAAAATAGCCTATATGGTTCAGCACAACTAAATAGATCATCTTCAAAAGGTCATATCTCACCCAAAACAGCCAACTCTTTAGTCAAAACTAAATCCTTTTCTCATACAAATAGTCAGTGCCCCCAAAATGAAAAGTCCCTTTGGCATTGTTTAAACACTACAGGTCAAAATGTTTAGATGTTTTGTCAGTATGGCAGTGGACCATAGAGATATCCCTCATGTGCACATTGCAATCTTGGCTCAGTCCTTTGACACTGAATGGTTACAGTAGATGTTTTCTTTCCAGAATACTATGTGTATCAGACAGAAAAAAGATTAATTCAAGTTTCACATTAAATACTTCATTGCACTCATCCTGCCATTGAAATTGTTACAGTAATTGCCATACATCGTGGTTACAGTAACAGAAAATGTGTACAGAACAATATACTGTCAAACAATAAGCACATCAAAACTAAAATTAGTTATAGCCTACACTAACAACGTCTGGCCACAGATTTTCATCAACATCACATCTGATGTTCTTCCTTGCTATGCAGCGGGGGAAGAATCAGCGTGCATGCCGCAACCATCCCTGTCACTGCTCTGCTGTGACATCACCACAAGCAGAATCCATTGCCTGGAGAAGGGACCTCTGGTTTTGAGTCCGATTCTCATAGACTTTCCACCTCCATGCAGAATAAAACTGAACCTGAAAGTTACACCTGAAAATTAAGCCGGTGAGCCAAGAGCTCCATATTACAGTATATACCATGATGTTTTTCATGGTATTATGTGCCTGAAAGATTTTGACAGGGGAGTGAACTATTGTGCAGGTCATGATGTACACAAGGAAATGATTTCAACATGTTTTGCAGAGTACAACCACTTGCGTGAGAAGCAACAGTGAGTTTAGACCAGCAAGACATATTCAATTGGTAATTGGACTAACTGAAGGCAATTGTACCTAACCGTTTGCAAAGGTGTGCTAATCATTTGAAATTTGGGCAAGCCTTAGGCAATTGTACTTGTCATGTGGAAGGATGTGCTAATACAAATGCAATTTGATTAAAGGAATGAGATATTCCAATCTGTGGTGAACAAGTGCCCAGTGGTTTAGAGGTTTGCACGTGTTGTTTTGAGAATGTCATTTCTATTTCGTGAAATGAGCCAAAGCAATGGAGAAAAACTTGTAATGAATCAGCTGTCGAGCTGCAAACAAATGAAACACTTGAGGTAACGTTTTGATGCTTCTCAAGCAGAAAAGCACTCATAGCTACCAACATGTAAATAAGCAAGCTAGCTAGGTCAGTCCCCAACTTCAGAAAGAGTTCCGACAAATGCCAAATTTTCGCTTTCGACTGCCAACGTGATTTATTTATCCATGTCACAAGTCGGTTTAATAAGAAGGAAATCTGTAACCAAACTAATGGCAGAGAACAGGTTCCATTTTGGACCCTTTGCTCTTTACCTCAAACATCAGCAGAAGGAAGATGATTCCCTATTTGTCAGTTACACAATATGCATGTGTGCATCCATCCATTATCTATAGCATACACCTTTGACAGGTGTCAACCAATCACACACTATGTTTTAACAAGGTTAAGTAAGAGTCTCAAATTACCTAAACCCCAATCCACATGTGTTTGGACTGTGGGAAGAAGCCGGTGTAACCAGGAGAACCAAACTAGATACCTCCAAATACAAAAGCCAATCCGGGAGTCCAACCGAGACTCTTCTTGCTTTGAGCATGATAATGGGTCCTGAAGTATTACTTGTTGGATTTGTCTACTAAATTGTAACTTTTCAAGTCAAATAACAATTAAATGTTTAAATTGCTAGTAGGATTGACCTTCATATGCTTCTTGTTTTACCAGAGTGGCATACATGTGGAATTTATAGCTTAAGATATCAATATTTTTCATTTGCAATTTAATGTTGTAAGAGGAAACTTTTTTAGTTCTTCTTCGTCTTCTTTCTCTTCTTCTTTTTCTTCTTCTTATCATAAAGCTTATATATAATGTTCAATTTCAATAGGTGTTGCACAAACCGAAACTAATGATTAGTCGGCTTCTCAACCCCCTAAGCAAAGTCTCCCCTATAAAATATTGCAAAGCCCAGTATAAAGCTAAACTCCTTTAGAAACGTAGACGTGTATAATGGATATATCACATCTTATTGGAGATCTTTGTCAGTGTCTGGGCCTCCACTGCACACGCTCTGAAGCCCTGAGTGCAGCACAATCTCAACAGGCCTGTATGACAATTAAATCTGTGGTGGTAACGAAGGTGACTCTTAGGAGCAACAGGTTCCCAGTAACAGGTACACAGACTATAGAGTGAACGTTTTCACGAGAGAGAAAGAACTGAATTGCATGCTGCAACTGCACCTGGAACTACAGTTCTTACTGTCTGCATGGACGGTAACAGCTGACCTCCTTTGACATGCAATATTTCATTATAGGTGTTTGACTGTTGGGAGAATATTTAATTTCCTTCTCTCATCTGTGTCTTTGTGCCTACCTTGACTTCAAAGAATCACCTATGTGAATTTGCAAGTATTCCTGCCTTGGGCAAACACTTGTGCTTTGCTAAAAAAACAGGATGTGGGGATTATTAATTCAGACAAGTGAGCCTGGAGTTGTACCTGCTCCAACTATTGTACAAATATTGTACCTGTCGATACCTTCTCTTTCCCAGGAGAAACAATAGATGAGGAGAAGAAAGCAGACGTTTTCTTTTGGTTTACAGTTTGTCTGGCTTGTGATATTCCTCTATTTGTCTCGGAGAAAGAGAGGATAGATAGATAGATAGATAGATAGATAGATAGATAGATAAATAGATAGATAGATAGATAGATAGATAGATAGATAGATAGATAGATAGATAGATAGATAGATAGATGGATGGATGGATGGATAGATGGATAGATAGATAGATAGATAGATAGATAGATAGATAGATAGATAGATAGATAGATAGATAGATAGATAGATAGATAGATAGACAGACAGCATTGACAGGACTCTCACCGTCATCACACTCCCATACCCTTTCAGCAAAGTGTCCTCCTGTTGGCAAGAATTGGGCGATGATGACAATGCAATTAATAATGCTGTCGGTTGGAAAAACAACACCCATCAGGGCGTTGTATCCAGCTGTATTCTGAACGTCTGGGACAGATGATTTCTGCTGTGACTGCTAATTAGGAATGCCACCAAACGTGTTTACTTAATGTCATGTTGCTCCCACAAAGATCTAAGAAATAGCCCCGGTTGCACGGCATGAGCGGCAGTGTTTGGTCGGGGGAGTCATGTAACTAAGAACAAAAGGAAATTACAGGTCGGGACTTGTTTGACAAAATTTTCAAGGGGGAGAGGCAAGGCATCACAGCTGGACATGATCTAAAGGACAATGAAAACAAGCCAAGTTTTCCCATACCCTATGGGTTTATCACTGAATAGAGGGACGTTAGATTAGTCTGCTGCTGTTCCCCTGAAGGGTGGGCGCTAAGGAACTGTTCGACCATGACTCATTTGACCCCTCATTCTCTGTACAAGGAGCCTTTTACTGGAGGACTTTGACAAAAGAGACAACTGTTATAAAAACAGGACACTTTTGATCCACTCTCTAGCAATTATAAAACTTAGTCCATGCCAGAACAATTTTGTCTGTACATGATACTGTAAGCAAGTCACCTGAGTGCTGAATCGAGAGCATTGTTGTTTAAATCCTAAACCACAGAAGGGATTATCTTCACATAAACTCTCGATAAGACACTACTGTAGGGACTATGCTCAGCTGTAGCTTGTCTCATGTGCTTTGTCTTCCAGTGTAAGAGGCAGTGAAAGCAATAACAGCAGGTCTTAGAATACCACACAAGTCCACCTGTGGCACCTACTTATTTATAACCGTCAAACACTGGTTTAAGCACTCATTATTGATGTTTCTACTGATGAAAAATTGATAAAACTCTGATAAACCACTGCATACTTCCTGTCCAGCTCCAAACAGCAAACAGACGTATATGTAGCTCAGTGTTGCATACTATGTTGATATATATAATGAGATCTTGGTGTAAGATTATGTCACACACTAATTTGCAAATTAATGACAAAAATTATGTGATTACTAACATATATGTAGAGATTTAAAAATTTAAAGTAAAAAACCTTAAAGCTGCTTTCATACATGAGGTGAACTCTGGATCATCTCGATCATTCCCTAGAGGGGCTGCATCTGAATTTCTCCTGCTTGCGCCCTACTGAAAAAATCTGCCAACATGCTTAGGTTTACAGTTTATATAATGTATTCTTCAGAAAAAAGATTTGGAAATTAAAGCTAGAAATATATTGATGAAATTATAGCAACTTCAAAATAAAGGTAAATATAAAGACGTTAGTTAGAGTCCCTTGTCTGGAGAATGTCTGCACAATTTGAACAGGAGTCTGTCTTTCACACATGAACAACGCAGCAGGATCCTCTCACTCGGACATTTGCATACTCACATCCAGCCCCTCTGGAAAAATGTCCTGGAGAATAGCCTGAGTTAAGCTCATGTTGGAAAGCAGTTAAGGAGGAGCTAAATGTCACATGAGCATTTCATAATAACTGAGCCACGCAGTTCCACAGTCTCCGATAAACACATCCTCCTCCAATAAACACTGTCAGAACCAGATCGTGCACATTTCCAGCCAAAAACATTCCCTTACCCTTTTCTTTCAATAAAGAAAACCCTCCACACCTTAGACTTGAATGCTGATCACACCATGGGAAGTTGACAAAGTGTGTGTTTGTCCTCTCTGCAGACGACCAGACACTTGCCATACCTGACATTACATAGTTTCTAGTCTGGGAGACATACAAGACACAAATATTTAAGACATACTTTGGAAGGTGTCTTACAACTTTACAAGGAAGAAAAGTGAAGGGGACATTCATGGACATGCACAAATTGTGTAAATTGCTGTCTTCATACTATTAAAACCTATTCAGATCAAATTAATTCTCATTCAATATTTGCAACGGAGCAGGAAAAACAATTATCTCTTTCACAATCAGTTTGACAGTTTTGAAAAAGCCCCTAGGGCTTACACAACACTTCAAAAATAACAATTAGACTAGGAGTGCCACAGTCAGTCAGTGAGGCGTAGAGAAAGATGGGGAAATGTCTCAGCCAAACAAGTCCGGGCTGTGAACTTAATGTTCACAGTGAGTGGTGTCAGCAGGAGGGCTGGTGGAGGAGGGGTATGTCGGGAAAGTTACGAGTTAAACTGAGCAGAGGCATCTCTTTGTTTGGTCTATCCCGCCAGTGCGTGATAACTTGACAAAATGAGGAACCTAATAATTAAAACTGAACCTAATACTTAGAACTTATAACTATCAAGGCATTGTGTCACAGCATTGTGTCACAGCATTGTGTCACAGCAGAGCAAGGCATTGTGTCACAGCAGAGGAAGTGTAACAAAGACACTATATATATGTACAGAATCATCATGATAGGGGCTGCAACTTTTATTAATTTTATCGGTCCATAGACCCAGCATGTAACCATTTCTAATTGTTTATGACTTTTAAATATGAGCATTCAAACCTCACCAAAGTTCAGACAGGTCATATTTATGTATCTGAGCTTAGTTGGAGAGATTACACAGTTTTGTAAGAAATGCCTGCACACTCCCAACTGTCATGCAGACATTTCATGAATCTGACCAAAATGATATGATGCTAAACTAGTATTTTTTATTCAATTTCCTGTTTATTGACCTCTTTAAGTTGATTTTTAACAATATCAATTCATGTGACTTATAGCGATCATGACCAATAACAGCTCCACCTATATAATCCAAAATAAAAAAGCCTATCTGATTTCTTTGGCTGAAATAGTAAACACTGATACAACATGCTTATGTTAATTAAATGTTTTATATTTTTGTTATTTAAGAAGAAGAAATGAAGATGACATTGTAGAACAAAAATATAAAAATCATTTTTTAGTAGAGAAATTCTAAATCTACATCCACCATTTTCCACCGTCTTATGTGTTGGATAAGATAAGATCCGTTTATTGTCCCACACACACACAATATGCAAGGGAGGAAATTTGTTTTCTGCTATGACCCATCTGGTGTACACAGGAGGACACAGAGCAGTGGGCAGCCATGCCCGGCGCCCTGGGGAGCAGGTGTTAGGGGAGTAAGGCACCTTGCTCAGGGGCACTTAGACAGTGGGGTGGGGTAGGCACTTTGCCAGTGTGGAACAGATCCAAGTGTTGTCAAGGTGTTGTCTGTCCAGGTATGTTGTTTGTGTTGTCACTCAGTGGATTCGAACCAGAGATCACCATAGTTTTTTCTGCCCACAGTCCAACTTTCTGCCACTAGTCCACCTCTGTAAGAGCATGAAAACGCCTCAAAGGAAGTTACCAGAGGACATTTAGGCTTGAAACACGGTATAAAGGACACAGCTGACATTTACCTTCACACTTTGTACAGGTGAGGGAATCACAGAATGGGGTGATAATACCGGTCCCCACTCTTACATAACACATGGTCACTTTTGGAAATCTTGATAATATAGCTTTGAGCTCAAGTACCAGTTTCAGCTTAACTATTCACTAATTGTTAATTGTAACTAATTGAAATTATTTTACAAGTATTAGCCTCCATTAAAATGTGGTGTATAGAAGATGCACGTCTGATAATTCATGTCAGTGGGATGAAGCCACAGGAATCTAGAGGTTACCTCAATTATTGTAGAGCAGCCCCAAACAGGTTGTCATCTAACTGAATGGCAAATGGTGGTTCACCCCTTAACTACAGCATAAAACCTGCCAGTCAGTTTTAATTAAGTTCAATGAAATGTTTATTGCTTGGAATTATGAACAATTGAAATGATTTACAGGTTTATTTTTGGATAAATGCCTGCAGTCATAAAAACAAACATCCTTCGTGGGATTGGAACCTAATGAGTTTCTGAGTGAGTGTCGCTTGGCAGCAGCTAAGAAAGTAGAGTTTCGACAGTTTCTATGTTTATCCAGGCATTTGCCCCTATTTCTGCCAAGATCAACTTTTGTCTGCACTTTGAAGCATTTATTCAGGAGCATGGGCATTATGAGCTAGGGGACAGAAAGGGAGATTCCTAGATATATCAAATTCCATACCTGTGAACATCAGTAGTCTGAATTTTAGTTGCAGTTCTTAATCCCAATACATAAGCCCAATGCTGTGCATCTGCTACTGGGTGATCGGTGAACATGCAAATTAGCTTTTGCATTACACCTGTGGCATCTCAAGGTAATCTGAATTAAAATCTGCTGACAGACTGGCCAACACAAACCAGCCTTATACAATCAAACCAAACCATGGCACGAAACGGTCTCTGTCAGACCGAGAGCTGCAGGCCACTGTCTTTTTAGAAAAGGGGACAGTGGAAGAAGCACAGAACCTATTCATGATTTGAGATAAATCCAGGTTCACATTTTGGTTACATGTAAAACTCTGTTTTCCCTTGTGAGGAGTTGAACAATTTCCTTATAGAATAAATATAAAAGACTGTAAGTATTGAGGAAAGCCCTCTGACAAGACACATTGATGGCAAGAGACATTGTCAAATATCAGGGGCATTGAGCTAACAGTTGACCATACTGCGGTCTGTTTGTGAAGCTCCAAACACAAATTTCAGTCAACACAGCTGCAGGCCAATATACACTATACTACATAATACAAAATAAAAACTCACATAGCCACTTTGCAAGACATTCCACAGTATAACTGAGTTTAAACTTCAAGTAAAACAGGTAAAGAAATAAAGCCCATTAAATCAACAAATCTATCATCTCCAATGAGTTTCTGATCATTTATGTGCAAACATGAAAAGAATAAGGTTGAGTCACTGATCCAACTTTTTACATCACTATCTGCGACATAAATGGAAAAATACACACTAGTGCTCATCTGGGCTCAGTTCATGGAATAGCAGCGGCAGCCCGAGGCAGCAAACTGCAACAAGTACGTTTTCTATTATCTCTATCATCTTGAAGGAATGGGCCTACACCTAACAATGACATATAATTTTCATTAATGACAAGTCAAGAACACTCAATGGCAGGCCTCCAGGCAACCTGGCAACACTGCGGTCAAGTTTATAAACACTTACGTTTTATTAACTGTATGAAGTTATATAGACAAGGTATCTCTCCAGCGTTCGTGCTGTGGGGCTGAGGCATCATATATCTGCCACTACATGAGCTGTTAATCATTAGGTTTAACCCCATATTTAGCATTAAATAACTAATTTAGTCTATTTCCCATTCACTACCATGGAGGAAATGGAGTTTATGACTTATCATCCAACTAAAAATGACCATGGCCTGCCCCATTTCTGAAATAAAACAAGTCACAACTCAAGGACATCGAGCTAATTTCAAAAGAATCGTGCGATCGGAAGTTGTGAATACCACAAGAGGGAGTAGTTATATGGATTCTTCTCATGAACACAGTAACCACAATCTTATGTAGAAGGCAGTAAGGGTAGTGAAACATTATTTGAGGATGTCAGAAGAATTGGGTCCTGACTTTCTCCGAAGACTGTTTTCCACACAGGAACATAGCAGCAGGAGATTATCTTGGGGCAGATGTATTCATTTAGTTTGTCTCATTTTTGCCTCTGTCGCATGTTCGTCCCCTCCCCCCCACCCCCATCGCTCGCAGTGAATCCTACTGAGGATCACCTGCTGTATTCTCAGCTGGGCTCACTGGGACAGTTTTTAATATGGGGCTGGCTTGGAGAACACTCACCTGGAAACTTGAGCGGAGAATGTCCAGATATTCCCCGAAGGTCAGTCCATGATTAAAGCAGCTCATGTTAGTGAAAGCCTTTATGGAGATGTTAGCATGAACACATACAGACACAATAAGTCTGCCAACATTGATGTAGTTTAAATAATCAAGGTTATACATTTTTAAATCAATGGTCATCTTTCAAATTCAAACTCAATCAATGACCCATTTGGGTAGGCTACTGGAGTTTTAGTCCGTTCTAGTAATAAATGCACGGTTCAAATCATTGTGTTAAATGGGATAGTTGTCCCCAGCTCGTCTTGCTATTAGATAAAACATTCCTCTGTCAGAGCAGCTGACATGAAAGATGTCAGTGAATCACACCCATTCCTTAATGGGAACAGTGGTTCAGACATGGCGGACAGGAAACCTGAAGGGCAGCTCACCACGCCCTGTGGTCACACCTGTGATGGCGGGTGAGCAGCATCTTTCCATCTACCTGCTCGGCCGCACCCATCTGCAGGGAGGCGGCTATAAAACGCATCCTCCGGGCTGCCTTCAACACCAGCTGCTCCGCACCTCTCCAGGGCTCAGACTACTTCCAGTGAAATCCAGCACCAGGGTCAGAAGAGAAGCCACCATGTCCAACCGCTTTGGATTATCCTCCATGTCCTACTCCTCCGTCCCGTCCATGACGAGCTCCAGGCGCGGAACGAGCGTCCATGGCGGCGCGGGCGGTAGAAACGTCCGGGTGTCCTACGCCTCCGACGGCATCGGCTCCGGGTTCGACCTGATGTCTGCTGTCGGAGGAGGTGGAGGAGGAAACATGATCTCGGGCAGTGAGAAGGGGACCATGCAGAACCTGAATGACCGGCTGGCCACCTACCTGGAGAAGGTGCGCGTCCTGGAGACCACCAACGCGCAGCTGGAGCTCCAGATCCGCCAGTGGTACGAGAAGCAGGCCCCCGCTGTGAAGGACTACAGCAGGTACCAGCCCATCCTGGACGAGCTGCGCAACAAGGTGAGCTGCCCCCCTCCTCACACACATACATATGACACACATATGAAATGTGTTTCATTATCCAACCTCAAAGTGACTTATGTTACGTAAAGTCAAGACTCATCATTACAATATAACATAATCCACAGGGGCTATTATCTCGTGTTCCATAACTCCTTAAACTTTCTATTGAAACAGATAAGGTAAATAAGGAACATCAAATCATCATTAAAATTATATAAACACAAACAAATGATAATCTACCAAAAAATATATTAATTGCCCCCAACTCCTTAATCTTTTACAGACAATCATGTGCGATATAATTAAAACAAAACATCATCCATTTAACATGGCACGGTAAAGATTAACACCTTTAATTATTGCCCCACCTTGATGATTCCTCATTAAGGTACTGTCTGTGTAAATACTGTGGAGTTTAATCAGTCATGTGACCTCAGAACAGGATCGGTTCATTTGTTCAATCATTTTATGATTTATCAAGTAAATCATAAAATGTGACCATGGAGGATTTGAAGTATGTGCATTGGAGTTGCTGCACTTTAAAATGCAAGCACGCCATATTGAAAGTAAAGTTTAATATGACTTATCACCTGATGCCATCAACGGTTTATAATAATTACAGTGGAGCGCCACTCAGGCGTAAAGAGCTCTGTTCTGAAGATCAAAAGAAAGCTCGTTGCCCCACATTCTGGGCAAATTAATCACCAACATATGATTTGTGGATCAGAGATGACTAACAATGCTGCTTCTTCTTTTTTAGATAAATGTTGCCACACAGGACAATGCCAGGCTGATGCTGCAGATTGATAATGCCAGACTGGCAGCAGAGGACTTCAGGATCAAGTGAGTGCAATAGTTTATCAGGAATTATAATCTTGAATCTATTTTAAAAAATGTAATATTATAACATGACTGGTTCAGGCATTCCAGACTTAGTGGAAATATTGTCACACACAGGGGTGTAACGGTCAACAGAGATAAAAACCGGTCGGACTGGTTTTGGCGCAGTGTCTCCGTGTCTGCTTGTGTTGTTAGTTCTAACAGTAATTGAGCAGGTACATGAATGTCCATGCTGCTTTCCTACGCAGGTTTGAGAATGAGATGGCGATGCGCATGTCTGTGGAGCAGGACATCGCCGGACTGCGCAAGGTTCTGGATGAGCTGACCATGGCCCGGTCGGACCTGGAGATGCAGATCGAGGGCTTGAAGGAGGAGCTGGTCTACCTGAAGAAGAACCATGCAGAGGTGAGGTTTCTGCAGCCAGCAATAACATCAAACCATCTCAGAGAGCATGTCCCCAGTATCTTACTGAATCTTTTTTAAAGGATAGATAGTTTCTTTACTTTACCAGAAGGGAGCGTTATCCATTTATTCATCCTTGGTTCCTGAGAAGAGATGCTAAGATAAATATTAAAATTGTTTTTCATGGGAGAGATAGTCATATATTTGCCAAAAGCCTAGGGATGCCATCTTTAACTTGTGCAAACAAACATTATTTGCATTGTCTGCTGTGCCCTTAAGCTGTGTTTGTAGAAGCACATCCTGCCCCAGGCCACAGGTTGCAGCCGTAAAACAAGCACTCATGAGAGTCATAATAAGACAAGACATGTCAGATAGGAAGTTCCTACAGTTGGTTCACTAATGGAGATGCTGCAAAAGGGACTCCATACTGTCCTCAATATATACATAAATATTATTTATACATAGTATCATCCATTTTAAAATGAATCGATACTAGCCAACATTGGTGACATCAGATAAATTGAGGACCTGTTAGCCAAAACTGAGTGCACTGAACAGAACAAGATATTGTTTACTATAAAAATACAATATTTGTTTTTTTAAGAGCGGGAATTTAGCTGTTTTTCAAATGGCCTCTTTGAACCTTCTTTTACTCAATCCTTCTATGGCTCTCCCGGCATATTTTACATTTGACCTTCAATTGTTGTTCTGCCTGTAGGAGCTTGCAGCCATGCGCAATCAAATGAATACCAGCTCTGTGAACGTGGAGGTGGATGCCAAGCCCCAGGCGGACCTGAGCGCTGTCATGGACGAGATCAGGTCTCAGTATGAGGGCATCGCCGAAAAGAACCGCCGCGAAATGGACGCCTGGTACAAGGTCAAGGTGAGGGGGAGCGTGATGAATGAATAAAACCTCATGAAAAAGAAAAAAAAACAATAATGATCTATTTGCCTGAATAGCTCTCTGAGCATTTTCATGTCCAATTCAATGTCCTCCAGTTTGATGAACTGAACAAGCAGGTGTCAACCAGCACAGAGATCCTCCAGAGCTCCCGCAGCGAGATCAACGAGCTCAAGCGGACCCTGCAGTCTCTGCAGATTGAGCTGCAGTCCCAGCTCAGCCTGGTAGGGCATACCCCTTGTGAACAGATGCAGCAGCACATCATTTCATGCATTTCCTTTTTTTCACTACCATACAACACAATTATTGCCAACCAGTTGCATCTTGTCATCTCGTGTTACAGCAGTGCATACATGCCATATAACATATTTCACAACATGTTTGACTAGACATGCTATGAATAACAGTCACTAAACCTGCCTGTCACTTTTTTTTATGCCTCAGGCAACACAATTAAAAGAGACATTGGAAAACAAGCAATTAGTTCCTGGGAGGCTTCTTATATCTCCTCCTTGTTTTGTTTCCTGTGCAGAAATCTGCCTTAGAGACTACACTGTCTGAGACCGAGTCCAGCTACAGCATGCAGCTGAGCCAGCTCCAGGATAGGGTCTACCACCTGGAGAGTGAGCTCAGCAAGATGAGGACGGACATCGAGAGGCAGTCCACCGATTACCAGCAGCTTCTTGACATCAAGACCAGGCTGGAGATGGAGATCGCAGAGTACCGAAGGCTGCTGGATGGAGAGGATTCAAGGTAAGAATCTGTACATACTGATTAAGAACATTTTATACACAGATGAAAAGTGTAATAAAGAAACATTTAGGGAATAGCCCTTTCATGTCTAAATGCCCCCGCTGATGGCAATTGACCACCAACTATAAATACAACATTTGCTATATTACATTTAGTCCGCTCCTTCTATCTCATCTAACTCTCAGCAAAAAAGCAAAGTGTATAAACCAAAATGCCAAACTACTCATTTATCACATTTGTATAATTTCCATATTCAGTAGTTAGACTTATTTTTTGTCTTTCTATCTGCTCTTCCAGCAAATCTTCTGCCGCCATTGTACAAAAGACTGTGGTCAAAGAGGTCAAAAGTAAGTTGATATCACCATTTCATTATTTTTAGCTCTCTGCCTCTTTAATTAAATATTCTACTGATTTTATTTTGCCTTTGATTTTCCTCAGAATCTCAACCAGTCATTACCCAGAGGACTAGAGTTGTGATTGAGGAGATGATTGATGGAAAAGTGGTGTCCCGCACAGAAGACCTGCAGACAGAGACCATCAAAAATGGAGCGAAAGCATCCCAATAAATCCAAATCAAATTATAAAATCTGAAATAAATCCACACAGGCCTTCCTGTACTACTAAAACAAACCATTAAATGCGTTATTACTTTACCCAGTTCTGAAATCTAAACCCTAATCTTTCATATTTGTTTCCTTCTGCAGTGTGATTTTTTTACAGAAAATATTTATTTTGATAGGAAATGCACTTGAGAATATTGAGACCTTTCATTCTCTGACCACTGAGGCATAGATACATTGGTTTGGGTGGGGTGTACAGGTCATTGTCATAGAAAATATTGGTCCATTTTGTGGTAGTGATGTGTTTCTTGTGAAATATGATGTTAAAGATGTTGAATGTAGCATTTTTTTGCATTTGACATATTGTCAATTAAGAGTTAGACTGGTAAATCTACCATTAACAAAGTAAACAATTGTAAAGATGAACCTGTAATGTAAGTACTTCAGATCTCCGTTACGACGTTATTTGTATTCACCCTCCTGTGTTTGCTTGTGAAAGGGCTGCTGGCAACTTGGTTCTTCAACTTTCGGAACAGAATAAAATTTGACCTTCCACTTGTTTCATCTTTGATTGCACAAAAATATAAAAGTACGTTATCTACAGGTACAACTGTGTTTGCTAAAAACCTTACGCATGTCTTTGTAGAATTAACAAAAAGTGAATAATGTATTTGCCTTAACTTTGTGATCTTTTTCAGCGATTGTCAAATTCACATAGTTTGTGACTTCTATATTTAGTTCAGTAGCAGTTTGCTGAAAAGTTGTATTTTTCACGAAAGGATATTTACATGTAATATAAATCGGATTAGTATAAATAATGATATCATTTGATAAAGTGAGACATTGAAACTTTTGAAACGTCCTGTGAGGAATAAGAAGTTGAGTTACTACGCAACAAACACAGCTGCTCAATGCTCTGTGGTAATAAATACTGATTTAGTTACTCTTTAGGAGAGAGGAGAGATACAGTTCATCAGCATTTCTTGTGTAAGTGGCACCAGAATGAATGGGGGTCTTTTGAGCTTTATCCTAAAACGTTCATGGGGTATTCCTAATTGTTATGCCAATTTCCCTCATGTTATCAATGTAAGATGTAAAAAATATCCATTTGAGTAGATTTGCATATTTTGACTCATTGTGAAAAACCTTTCTGTAGGTTTCTGTGACATCACACACCAAAAGACACTTTAGTTGTCCAACGCTCCTCCTGGTCCGCCTTTAGATGGTAATTCAACTTCATTCACTTTCCTGACACATGAGCGGCATCCAGGGACGTTGTATTCCTCAAATCAGGCATTCCCAATCAGCATGTACTAGCAGAATGCTATACAAAGCTATGTTTCCATTTTTTAAATTAAAATCTGTATTTTCAAGAAGCAGTTGTAAAAAAAGTATTTTAGCCGATTAGCCTAATTTTGTTCAATCAATTGAAGCCATCCTTGTGACTGCCTGCTATTTCAGTAGCATTAATACAGAGTGGATAGACTCTGCTTAGATTGGCTCTGGTATAACTAAAGGCCTTTGGCTGCTGACAGCTTAACAACAAACGCAAACTACACCTTCCCATGTTGCCAACTTCATGAGTCTTTGATACAGTTGCACTGTGTTTAAACACTTAATTTGATCCCTTACTAAAAAATGTTAACAACAATGGCTCCTGTTCAACAAAGATTTCAGTTTCTCATATCTGCTAAATCAACCTCTGATTCAAAAAGTGAGGAGGTTTTCTGTCCACTGCTCATGCAGTGTTCTCATCTATCCACTAGATATCAGTATATTCACAGTGATGAGGATTGGTTGTATTGAGATGTCTACTGATTTTGTGGGAAAGCATCCTATTGAAGCCGCTTCTTTCCTTTATTTCAGTGTTAGAATGTAGTCAGACCAAATATGATGTCTATCATGACATATTAAACCCCTAAAGAGTCAACTCTGCTCAAAGTACAAATTTTGAGTGTGTAAATATTGTGTGTTCTTAAAATGGCTAGGAAGTAGCTCCAGGCTGCATGTTTGAATATCTAAAAATATATACTTTAACCTAATCTCCATCCAAACCTAACAGTAAGCCAGCTTCCTCCAGCTCTTCATCAAACACACAAATCACTGCTTGTTGTTGTTTTGTTACTGTGCACTACATAATTCCAAATGGTATAATGGCAGTAATCAGGCAGACATGTTAGAATTAGAAATCAAATCAAACCAGATTGGTTTTCATGTGTCGCTCTCTTTAACATCAGAAGTGTACCAGTAATAACTAACTTGAACCTTCAGGTTAAAAACATTATCAGACGGATAATAATGTGTTTCTTAAATTAGACTAACCCTGGTTCTTATCACAGACTCAGCTGCGTAAGCTTACACAATACTGATCATTGGCCAGACCTGGCTACTTTCCTGTTGTGCTGAAATTATGGGATTGGGACTGGTTCTTTAGTTCATTTATGTGACATAACATATTGACTTCCTCGCTGAAATAAAACACTGGATGGCAAACAACTTTCTCCAATTAAACGTCTACAAATCAGATGTAATTGTCTTTGGTCCCACCTTCAGGAAAAATTAAATCCAAGCAATAATCCGGGTGTGGCCTTTGACCAAAATCTGAGCTTCAAACACAACATTAGTAGTTTTTATTATTTAAGAAACATAGCCAAGGTTTAACCTTTTATTCCACATATAGATCTGGAAAAAATCATTCAGGCCCTTATTTCCTCTTGCCTTGACTACTGTATCTCCCTTTTGAGTGGTCTTATTCAGAAATCAATCCTCCGACGAGGAGGAAGAATTTTCGTACATTTGCTTTTCAAGAATAAAGTAGAACTAAATTCAAGGATATTGAAGATATTTTGTTGAGGTGGTCAGATGTATAAACAACCTTTTTCTAAAATGTTCAACTTTAATCTTAAATTTTAATTTAATTCTCAATATGCAAAATAAAAAAATAGATCCCCAAATTACTTTTTTTCCTAAACATTTTACATTTGTCCTTGGAATACAAAAAATTAAAAAAATTAAATAATCGTCCACTTTTTTCAGATTGTGTGTCAGTGCCATTTTTGTGAACACGATATCTCTAGAATGCCATCAGAGAATTTCATCAAATTTGAAAGAACCATTCAATCGGACACGCTTATAAACTGATTCGATTTGAGCAGAGATCAAAGGTCACCGTGAACTCAACAAAACATGTCAGCGGTATAAAGAACAACTGCAGGGTGGTAGTTCTTGTTTTCTTATGTTTGACCATCAGAAACAGATCTAAAATGAGACATAACGAAAACCACTTGAAGACTATTTGTTTGTGTGCCACAGTCAAGGACTTGAACATAGCGGAGGTTTTAAATCTTTATTAACATATTCTTTTTGTAATTCAATATTGCAAAAAAAATGGAAAGAAATCAATCCTCCAACTACAGTTAGTCCAGAATGCCCCTGCTCGGCTTCTAACACCCTTCAAAAGATTGTTGTTGTTTTAGGATCCAGCGTTTCTAGTCATTCAGAAATCTAGACTGAAAACCAATAGAGATAGAGCCTTTGCCATCAGGGCCCATGTGCCAGAAGAGATTAGACTAGCAGAGTTGGTTCATGTTTTATTTCTCTTGTTAAGACACATCTTTATAAAAAAGCTGTTATTGTTTGACGTCTATGACTTTTATTAACCAAATCTTTATCATAATTATTTTATTTTTACTCTGATTGTTTGTGAATTTCAAATTGCCTTTGATGCTTGTTATAATTATTATGATTAATACTTCTACTATTACTACTACAGAGCAAACTTCTTGGTCTCTACATTAAGCAGTAATGTTGGGGCAACACCTTTAACCCACTGAAAACTGACAACTAACATTTTTGCTGAAGGCAAAAATGTTTCACCTCACCTCATAATAGGAATGAGGACAATACTTATCTGTGTATTGTGAGCGTCTGCATTTTCAGTCATTCATTTCAGGGCTTCCAGGTTTAACTCAAGTCCAGGGCAAATGGCTGTCTTTCCCTGAAGAGACGCGTTGATCGTAACAATTCTGTGTCTCTTTGATGGATCATGTCTCTACTGGACTTTTACTTGGTGTATTTGGTGTCAGCAGAGCCTGCTTTTGAGTGAGTGTTCTGCTGCTACATTAGGCAGATTTACATTTGATTGTTAAACAAGACATTTCTCCTGGTGTTCCTCAGATGGTCATTCCACTTCATTGCATTAATTGGTTCAACCAGTCAATGAACAATCTGCATGCATTAGCAGAAATATAGTGTGCCATTGTAATAATGATCAATATTTCCCCCTGGGGAAATGGGTCATTAGAACTTAATTTGTATTTCAAATATAATACACACTTTATTTGCATTAGTTTAAATAAAACCTGGTCTTTGTGTCAAGAAGCAGGTGTAAAAAAAATGTTTAGCCAAATATCTTCAATCAGCCCCATTCTGCCATAAAATAAATGTAGCCGATTTTCCATTTCATTTTTTGACATGCAGACAGTGGGGGTCACCGTGAACTGAAATTATTTGTCAACTCTTAAGGACTTTATTTTTTTTAAGTATAAGCAAATACATGCAGTGAGCAGTGATAAACAGACTTTATACATTATTCCAACATTTAGTAATTCACCATAGTGTAACATGCATCCTATTCATTAACCCAGTAATAAAGTGTCCCTATCGAGTTGACAGAGAAAGTGTACACGTCTTAAATGTGAAGAAAAGATCCATTAGAGCAGGAGCTCCCTGTCCTCCCACACTCTCCACTCAGTCTTATTCATATCCGAGGTCTGCACCAAACATCCGCTGTACCGGAGCACCACTGTGCCACTCAGGGCTGGTGCTCCCTAGTCACGACCCATATGATGACAAAATCCTGCACCACGAGCGGCTGACGTCACCGCGGTACAGTCACCTCCTCAGTGACGTCACTGGATGACAGCAGCGGCAGCAGGAGCATGTGGGGGTTGTGCCACCTGCTGGACGGACGCCGCCACTCACCCGTGCGTCACGTCATCAGGGAGGGACCAGGGCCAGCTCCGGATCAGGTATGGCCTGGAAGCGTGTATGTGAATACAGATCGAGCAGGTGGAAGGAGGGGGGGGCTCCAGCTTCTTTAAAGATCAAGTGATAACAGTATGAACATATCTCAGGGGTCTTCAGAGAGGGACCTTGGAAAGGTGAGGTGTTGTTTCTGTGAGTTAACCTTAGTGGGGATGAGCTACAGTAAGACAGGATATAAAGGTGAAATAAAATCAGTAATAATAACACATGAAAATATTCCTTTTCAAAACAAACATTTTCAATGATGTTGATCAATATGCATTGTTCCCGTGTTAATGACACTAAAAACAAATGTATGACATAAAATGTCTTGATTTCTCTATCTTTTATTTTCGCACAAAGGTGTCACAACTGTCATTAGATGTATACTACATGATATGTGTGTTACATTGTGTTACAATGTAGCACACGTATAGATTTCAACATGCAATACCTAGCAAAAAGAGCTGGAAATAGCTCTATTGAATTAAACTGACATATGTACAATACACAAGTTAAGTAGCACTCAAAATATGGTTGGTAAACTAATATAATCAAATCAAATCTTGGGCAACTTCTATTGGTTCAGGCCTTGCTGATTATTGTTGAAAACAAAATCATGAGTTGGAAAGAGCATCATGGTTCTCTCACTTAAATGTGTATTTATCATGACATTTGTCAAAAGCCCTACGAGAAGCACATTTTGCTGCTCCAGTCTGTAAACACTACCCCTCACCCTGTATGGCACATAGGTACAACATTCAGAGAAGATGTTCAGCTTGTTGAAGAAGCTGCAGAGTGAATCAGAGAATAAACCATGTGACTGCAGACGCTGCTGTTCGGAGGAGCTGTCCAGGTGCTGAAAAGGAACAGTGACTAACAGACCTTTCATTAGGTGGCTGCAAATATAACAAAAAGCAAATCCATATGACATGAATAATTACATTTTAATGTGAAGTAATGTTTTAAGATTAATTTAATCTTAAAACAGTTAATGTGTAGTTTAATTTAAGGTTTATGGTTGGGTGTACCTTTGTTATGGTTAAGGATAAGTCAGGGTTAGGTTTAGGTTATGTTCAGTTGAAGGAAAGAGTCCTGCAAGTATTATATAATTAAGGTTGGAGTGAGTCTCCAGGAAATCAATGTCAACGTATTGTCATGGAGACACGACTGTGTGTGTGTTTGTGTGTGTGCTAAGACCCTGGGACGATGTTCGGTGACGATGAGGACCCCATTCTCACAGGAGTTAGCATGCCCCCGCAAAATAAGAGAGAGGGAGGTGGGCTGCACTGACCGAGAGAAAGAGAGAGAGAGAGAGAGAGAGAGAGAGAGAGAGAGAGAGAGAGAGAGAGAGAGAGAGAGAGAGCGAGAGAGAGAGAGAGAGAGACAGAGGACTCCGCCTTTACCGTCCAACATCCTGCTCCAGTCTGACGGAGGGACCACTACCCAGCAGAGTGAACCAGGGCCCCGCACAGCTCGACTCAGCCCCCGGCGTGAACAAGCGGACATGGGTTCCACGTGAATCCGGGCGGTGGAGGGGAGAGAAGGTGGAAAAGACGGGGGTTGGTCGGGGGTATTGACGACCAGAGTGTGGCGGGACAAGCACCCGGCGAGTGGACGAACAAAAGCACAACCGAGGCTGCCCGCAACCATGAGCCGCCCGCACTATTCGCCGGAGCTGCGGCTGCCGCGGCCGCCGTGCCCGCGGAGCGCGTCGTGAGGTGTGGCTCGGATAACGCTCCGGGGGGAACCTGTCAGCCGAAACGACCCGCCGAGGAGGAGCGGGAGGAGGCGGCGGGGCGGCGTCGGCGGCGTCGGCAGTGGTGGTGGAGAAGATGTCCGCCTCCGTGGGGCCCCAGGGCGGCCCTCGCCCACCCACCGCGCCGCCATCCATGCCGGATCTGCCGGACCTCAGCCACCTGACCGAGGAGGAGAGGAAGATCATCATGGCAGTGATGGCTCGGCAGAAGGAGGAAGAGGACAAAGAACAAGCCATGCTAAAGTAAGAGCAGCATCCTTCCTTCTATCAGGTGGAACTTAAAAACGCCGAACACACACACAGCTATGCCCGGTTGAACACTACTGATGAGGCTACCATTGTGTTGGTGAACCTGACACACACCCTGCACATCCAGCAGCCATTGGTCTGTCCTGCTCTGCAACTGAAGGTTTGTCTTTAATGGTGTGTGTGTCCCCAAAAACGGACTCACCAGTATAAATGCACAGTACATAGCAGTAACAGCTCTGTGTGTGTGTGTGTGTGTGTGTGTGTGTGTGTGTGTAACAATTCAGCATCACAACGAATACATCCTCTATGGTTGCGAGGGGAAGGATCAGCCAATATTTAAACATTATGCAGCCAAAGATGACCTGAAACAGGGTCAAACGTGTTACAGGTGTAGATGGGGCCGTGAGGAGGAGGACGGGGTGTGACAGTGATGGGGGGGGGGGGGGGGGGGGGCTTTGGATGAATCATAGCATCATCCATCCCTCACCCTCTCGTTTTCATCAATGGGGACTGCACCCCATTCCTCAGCTTACACATCCAGCACCACTCCAGTTCTCCCTTTTACGCACGCATGCTGCCAGGAGTGGCTTTATCCGTTTAGTCTTTTGTTTTTTTCGATGAGTGGATGTCTGCGTGTAAGTGAGATAGGTGGAGAGAGGGGATGAGATCGGCAATAATGGGAATTACTGTGGCATTATAGCTCACAGGCCTGGAGCGGCACAAACCGTTCTAAAAGCCCCGGTAGACGGACCTACGGTGCATGGTGAGGCGGTGTGTGCGATCATCTGCGCTCCCCCTCGGCGGAGCGAGAAAGATGGGGTGTGGTTGGGAATCGTAGGCCCTCACCGGACACGATACAGACTAGAAGACATCGGCTATGTTATATTGCACATTTGAAATCCTCGATCAAATCGTCAATAGCCTACCGAGAATCGTAGAATAAGCAGTGACATGTTTCAGAAAGACGCAGAGGTGTGTGGCACTAAAGGAGCATCATATCGAAATAGCCAGAGATATAGTAGCATAGCAGTGTGTCACTTTAAAGTGACTAACACATAATATGTTATAAACCACACTGTCATGATGGGCTTCACCTTCCTCCTTTACAGGGTTTGTTACAATTTAGTTTGGTGCCTCAGGGGTTTACCACACAAACCATGACAGTTTGAAGCACCATGCAGGCCCTACAAGTGAGCTTGGCCTGTATGGCCCGTAAGCTGGTGGAGAGCTGCTCCGGGCCCCTTGAGAGGAAGTTATGTATTTAATGTTCCATGATGCGCAGGCTCAGGTTCAGTCAATAATGGCTTCATCATCTGGCTAATCATTGATGGGGACCAGCACACCATGGACAAAGGAGAAATGTGGTTTCAGAAAACCATTCAAATAATTGCTGCTCTTTCAAATTTGCCACAGCATATTGTGCAGGATTATCATGCAAGACACAATGAATATGAGGAGACTTTGCAGTATAGAGAGAGCGAAGACAGAAGGTATATCCTCTTGTTATCAAGGGGAAGCTTTATTTGGAGTTAACATACACCGAAGAGCCACTCTGTGCATGATGGGTAATATCAGAATGAGGTTTATTAGGCACAGTTCTAGATCAGACTAGTGAGAAAAACAAAGCCGGATTAAATTTGGGCTCCATTTATTACACGTTACTTGACGTGTAAGGAAAATTGTTTTTTACTGCCAGAACACTGAAAATAAGCAGGTACGTCTGAATATACAGTAGTTAGACCACGTAAAACCAAATAAACGTGTATAAATAGAAATACATAGACATTTTTTCAGAAGTTGACATATTTGGGGCAGAATAAATGAGGGAAAAGATAGGACAATGCAGACATTTTCAGTTCTCCCAAGCTTAAGTGACCTCTTTTAGGTTCAGATTAGTTCTTGTTTTTTTTTAGAATTTATGCTTTAGTCTGTGATCTTCAAATTGCTTTTGCTTGTTTGTTATTGTTTGCCTTAAATCGTTCATTTTTAACCTGTAAAGCACCTTGTTGCTGTATTTCGAAAGGTGCTTATTGTTATTTTTATCAGCCATGACAGTGTGGCCCTTGTTGTCCCACATGTCGTCATGCAATTAGAGGCAACTACTGCATGTGTTCAAAAATAAACTAACAAGCCCTCCAAGGCCAGAGAGCATGTTTGTTACTTGGTTAAGCTTTTTTAATTCATCTTTTATTCAAGAGACACCCTGAGTATGTTGCCACTGATTGCAGGGCCAGCATATAGAGATAAACAGCCCTTCAGTCTCAGATACACCTACTGTCAATTCAGAGTCTCGAATTAGCCTAGCCCAATCTTTATGTCTGTGGGAGGAAACTGGAGCACCTGGAGAAAACCCATGCTGACACAGGGACAACATGCAAACTCTACAAAGAAAGACTCCACGATCCTTCTTGATCCTTCACAATTGAAAACACGTAGATGCAGTCGAATGATACTGTGGTATATTGTGTCAAGCTGTGTTACAGTCTGGTATAAGAATCTGCATGAAAAAACACATATATTTCTGTAAAAGGCATTGTAAATATCTATAGATATACATAGATATTTATCATTCTAAATATCTATGTAACGTGTGCCATCACAAACATTTTGATGCCAAATATCTGTTATTATCTCCTGAACACAGACAATACTGACATTAATGGATATGATAGAGTCCTTGGCAGATCATCTAAATAATCCACTGACTCAGTGAGTTTCAGATAACAAGTACAACCAAACTAAACAGCTTCCTTTGATCATAGAGCCATTGAATAAACATTATTGTCCCAGGGTGTCAGTTATGTGCTTTCTAACAAACTTCTCTCTCTCATATGTTTTCTCATATCATTGAAGTCATCCAAGTCTAAAAGCTGAATTTGGTTCCAGACCTTTGAAGAAGGTTCAAAAGACTGGTCCTCCTCCTACATAGCCAGATAGATACCTGTATGTACGCAAATACATTAAAGCTGCCATACCTGTAAGTATGAAAGCTACGTTCATGAGAAACAGAAAGTGGCAACACACATGGAATTGATTATCACATCCGTAAAGCCTGTCGTTTGTTGACAGAATTGATAAGTCGAGGAGGGTATGACTCAGGGGGTAGAGCAGGTTGTCCACTAACCACATCGTTGGTGGTTCGATCCCCGTCTCCCCCCTTCTGTGTGCCCAAGAGTGCTTGGGCAAGATACTGAGCCCCGAATTGCCCATGAAAATCCTGCTCATAGTGATCAACTGTATGATGCATGTATGAATGGGTGAATGGCAAAACTGTCCTGTCCTGTCATCAAGTCTAGCAAAGAGCTTTATTAATACAGACCGCTTAACATTTATCTCACATTTTTTGATCATCATGAAAAAGATGACCTGCTATAATAGGTGAAACAGTTATCGACTACATGAGCAAAACATCAGATTGTTGTGAAAATTGAAGTTCAGTCTGTTTATCAGGCCACTTAAGTAACCTTTGCTTTAATTATATCATTTATTTTCTATTTATTTTGTTTTAACAAGGTCGCAGGTCATTTCTTTAGCATAGCCATACCTATGGGCCTTTAAACCACATGTTAGTGTTTCATCTTAATCTTTACTGACAGAGGTGCCATAAACAACAGCCATCGAGGATTTTCCTCAGCAGCAGTGAAAATTCACATCCAAAAAGAACATTTTGTACCTTATGTGAAAGAGTATTGCACCCAGTCAGCACTGTTCAAAGTGGTTTCCTGAGACCTGAGCAGCTGGCAGTGATAAGGTTCGACTGATATGGGACTTTATCTGTCGTGAGTTTAACCTCCAGCACGAGAGGAGCTGGATGGGCCTGATGTGTTGCTGAGACAGAACACCTTGTTTTGGTCGCTGATAATTTGCTCTGGTCATATCATTAGAAGTCGGCACAGATTCACTGCGCTAACGGACACATTGTCCACTTTTAAGTGCCCTGTTGACTTCAGAGGCCTGTTCCATTGACTTGTTAAACCACCATTGACTTCTTAATCCAACGGTTGTAAGTGGATGAGAGCTTTCATGCCGTCAGGAATGAGTAAAATGCTGAACCGGCAGTGACAAACCCCTGCAAGGGTATGACGTCAAAAGAAACAACTCTCAGGAAGTCTTTCCTCTCCCGCTCAATGCTCCACGTTCCCGTCCACTCCTGGGAGCTTTTGTGGGTTCCAAAATGTAAATATAGAAACAATGTGTAAAATATTGATGCCCTTGGCAGAGAGGTTGTAGACATTTCAGACGTGGGTGGACCTATACACAGGACCTTAAGGCTGGAGCGGGGGAGGGTGGGGTTAATGGAGCCACTTTTGTTGCTTTAAAGGCAGAGAAGTAAAAGAAGACAGTATACGTGGTAGTACTCTATGAATTTACTGGAATTTATTTCTGGCTTTAATAGTATTTTTGGTAACATTTCTTATATTTTCATATTTATGGCACAGAACAAGGTGCAGATTTGACAGAGTTCGTTCCTTGACACCAGATGGACAGATGCAGAAATCAGGACCCGGAGCACAGGAGGAGGGAGGATTTAAAGGTTTTAAGGATTAGAGCAGTGGAAAGAGAGATGAAAAGGGGAGACAGAATGAATGGGAAGAACTTCCGGAAGGGGGCCCCACACATGCACACACATGCACACACATGCACACACACACTGCTAATCTCTCTGTACCAGGGCTCCCCAAGGCAGGAGGCTACAGGGTGCATTTACAGGGCAGCGAAGCCCCCTCCCCGTCTACCGTCTGATGGGGTGGCTAGTGTCCACCCAGAGGTCAGCTGTAGTGGGGTGACAAGGTCATAGCAAAAGGTTTTCATTATTACAGGAAATAGGTTGATTTCTGATCGGATGTGGGCAGGTTGGTTTCAGTCTGTTTGACTGTTTCTCCTTAAAGATCTACAAGTTGATATATGTATATTAAAAACAGGTCGAATGGCAAATGTTACTTGAGAATTCTGCTGCCTTCTAATGGAGCTTATGTTTACAATGTGGGAAGAACACATACAGCAATAATGTATGTGTTCAAAAGGTTAAATCACAAGAACACTTCTGCTATAGAGGACAAATATTAATGGTAATATTAATGTAACTGTTATAGGACACAGAGACTAAAAAGTAAGCAAGCTAGCAGGGGCTAGCACGTTCGCAAGCTAGCATGACAGAGGACAAAGACGAGGGCCAACACAGCAAACATTGCAAAACTCATGGACTAAAGACGATGCTAATTGTATAAGTGAGAGAGAGTAAAGAGCCTCTCAAGTTTCCCATAGCGCTAGGTGTCTTGCAGCTCACTCTTTCTCCAAACTCAACTAGTCTGGCGAAAGAGATGGATATTTGTCTCAGCTCATCATGT
Source organism: Platichthys flesus (assembly GCF_949316205.1). Lineage (NCBI taxonomy): Eukaryota > Metazoa > Chordata > Actinopteri > Pleuronectiformes > Pleuronectidae > Platichthys > Platichthys flesus. The sequence goes on from NC_084949.1 coordinate 4,215,440, forward strand.
GACTCTAGGGTTTGCGGAGACTACTGGGTGACACAACCATTTTAAAACAAATATCTCCCGCGGAAAAGGCGGTGACACACACTTGAAGACACCAACGAAGATGTCAAGAGAGTTTGAGTGATAAGAGCCGACGACGGTGTTGAGGTTCTGTAAACATGATCAGGTGATCTACGCAGCAGACTAAATGCGTCACTTCCTGCCTCTGTGTGCTGCACCCGGCTGCTCCATCTCTCGCCTGAATAATGTGGATTTGATGCTGCTGTGAACGAGTCTGTGCAGAAAACCTCCCGCTGTGTTGTGCATGTGTGAAAGACAAACTCTGAGGTAAACTCCGTAGCCAATTCTCTGGGTTTTAAAACCTGGAGGTCATGTCTGAAAACGAATCTAAACAAACTCTCTTTCCGGTCTATGTGTGTAGTGTGACAGTATGTTGAGTTTATGTTTAGCTCATGCCTTTAGTTACAACCACTTTTAACATTTCTAGAAACGTGTTAAACTGCTCTAACTATTAATGATTCAGTCATTAATAGTTTGAAGGGCAGCGCACACCAGGTTCAGTTGTGCACTGAAGCAGCTGACGTCACTCCACCAACAGCTCGGGGGAAGAAAGCCCAGGGTCACCTAGTGTCCAGGTGAGGGTGGAGGGGGTCGTCACAACTGTAAATGTATGAACAAAGATGGAACTAGGATAATTGATACTGCAGATAAAAAAATGGGCTTAAGAGTTTAGGTAATCTGGAATCTGGTAATCCTGAAAAAGATAGCAAGAGCAGGCTAAACTTGAAAACATGGGCCAGTGCATGGGCAGGTTGGGCACATGCTGGCACGTCAGTTAGATTACAAAACAGGTACGCTAGTGAGCCATCCGGTCAAAATGAAATGATTGGTTGTGTTTATTAAGTCACCGGCTTTTTGTTTTTAATTTCAGACAATTTTATCTAGCGATGGCTTTTGGGACATACCCACTCAATCCTTAGGCTTGACATGCCTGAGCCAAAAGGTTGCACTAAGTGAAGCTAACGCTTCTTCCTGTTGAAGTAGACTTGCTTTTACCTGGCTCCAAATGAATGTTGTATCCACTGTGCTTTTTTAGCCATTGCTTCTATGATATGATTAGTTAACTGTTTATCTTAACCCAGTTTCAGATATCTGCTGCTGTCTGTCCAGAATAGTTTTAGCTTGCTAGCTGGAATCAACAGCATTAGCTAGAAACACATGAAGTCACTAAATGATGTCTCTAGAGTGAAAACCCCAAAAGATATCCACTAAACCCAAAGTTGCTATCTTTCAGCTGGGATAAGGAGGAGCATTTTCCAGAGCAGACCTCGGGGTTTCAAGGTTTGTGGGGGAAAAATGCTAATGTTGAATTATGGATCAGGTCTGAAAATAGCTCACACTTGGAAGCAGTTCCTGAAATATTTAAATATTCACTTCACTGGCTGCTGTTGATGTTCCCAAGCTTTTTTTCTCCTTGTTAACCTGTTTTAGTTTTGGCCCACTGGTGAATTCCATTTATTACCTATAGTGTGAAATGTTTGCATTGTGACCAAGTGTGCAGATGTATGTTTTTGTATGCTGGTGCATTTTTGTGTATGAATGTGCGTTCCTGTTTAACATCGGTCAATACATGCAAGCTCAAATAGTGTTTGTCATAACCCTGCTCACACGCCCACACAGACACACACACGCACACACACACAGGAATGCAGCATCGTGTCTATATTGTATATCTGAGAACACTTGTGCTGCAGTACTTATGACAAGAGACACACAAACTGCACTACAAACACAGATGGTGTTGCTGTTTTGTCGGCCTGTGGATGAAAGCTTGCAGAAGGAAAAGTCAGCTCCTGCTAAGACAGATTGTTACTGTGCAGCTCGTCCTGTTTCCTTGCAGCTAGCCTCCGCTCTTTTTTTCCAAACAGCTGGAGAGAGTGTGAGTCTATGTGCTTTTTTTGAGTGTTTGTGTGTGTATTGTATTCAAAGTGTGCTGAATTGGATCTTCACACTTTGCTCTTAATTAAAAGAACTCAAAGGCAGTCGGGTGTATCTGTAACACCTGGAGGAATGGAAGTTGGTGGATGGGTTGGGGGGTGGGGTAACTGTGTGTGTGTGTGTGTGTGTGTGTGTGTTTGTGTACATGATTTGTGTTTGTGGGACATCTGTTTGTCCTTCGGTCTGTCCTCTTTGTCGCATGTCTCAAAAAGCTTGATGTTGTGTTGTGCTTCTCCCAGAGTTCCTGTAGGCTCCCACTGGTATGCTCTGCGTATTTATTATTGTAGTCATGACAACAAAGGTCCAGTATGCCTATCTGGGTGCTGTAGTTCAAATCAGAGGGAACAAAACCCCTCCAGGATGGAAACCTTGTTGAAACACACTCTCATTGGCAGTGGCACCGACACTGAATGTTGGCACTAGAAGTAGATCATATGCTTCATATTTGCCAAATATGATCCTACACTTCTGGGGTCTCATTTATAACCGTTGCGTACCAATATTTTAGACCCCATTATGTGCGTACGCCACTTCTCATGCACATATTGGGATCTATTAAAAAACAGACATGACGGGTGAATGTGCGTACTTGTATGCAAACTCAAACCCATGCGTACAATCATTTTGGAGGAGGTGAATTTAAGACAGATTATATATATTATATATATGATATCTTCTCTAACACTGCACCTGTATCTCCAAGTCAGCTTCAGTTTTCATATAATCGCTGCTATGAATGTGTCTGTACTGACCAGGTGCATAGAGCACACAGAGCAGCACACTGGAGACCTCCAACTTTATAAACTGTGTTTACCTTTAAACTTTAACATCCAAATAATATCCCAGAGTGGGTTTGGATCCCACTTATGTGTGAAGTAATCAGTCCGATAGCTGTAAAAATAAAAACTGCCAACGACACTTGTGTGTAATGCTGCGTGATGGATGCAGTGGCACTGAAGGATTAGTTGGGAATAAGTGTTTAGCGACTATAAAGATTTCCTGGCTCATGATGGTGACAGCCTTATCAGCTGATACAAACTCTATAGAGCCATCATCTTGAATCTGTAAAGAACGGGGTCCAGTATCACACAGACTTACCTAAATCTACAAAACACACCAAAGTAATAACCACTCTGGAATAATTAGCCGACAGGTCTGTGTCTGATATGATTAACACTGTATACTTTTCACTGTTCTCCTTAAAGCCCATTTTGGGAATAATAGAGTTATAGTTATGACAGCAAATTAAGTTTGGGAGTGTTTTACATCATTCAGTTCCACCCGACAGCAGAGAAGATTAACTGACTCAAGACACTGCCTGACGCTGCTCCTGCGAACTTTGGTTGATGCTGGACAGTATCAATGGAATTTTACCACAGTATACAGTGAAACCAGCAATCGTTCATAGGCAGTGCAGTAAATATTTTACAAATGATTGTACTATGACTTTTTGTGTTTTAGAGGGACTATCTATAAACACAACAATAGTTGACTGATGGGAGTTAAGTAGTAATGTTGTCAAAAATATTTGGGTCTTTGAATCAGCTTTCGGCCATGTAACATATATTTAAAATAAAATCACAGTCACACCTACACTTCATACTAAATATATTTATATCAGTTCTTTTTTTGTCTATCAGGACAAATGTCCTGAAACCCCTTTAAATCAGTGGTTTCTCAATATCCTGGGTGAACTCAGAAACAGCCTAATAGGAGCGTAAAGTGACAGTAAAAAAAAAGATGTGGCCTGAGAGGATGGGAAGAAATGGTGGCTCGCACTGTGTGGCTGGGTGGGATTGTGAGTTATGGGTTTAGAGGGAGAGACCTGAGTGAGGCTCGGTGAGTGGCCTCTTTAGTGCTTCCAGACCTCCCCAGCATTAAAGTTTAATGATAATGCATTTTGCTCCGGCTGACCAGCCTCTCTGAAAAAGAAAGAGTTTAATGAATTTACCCCACAATAAGGTTTTCATAATTTTTTCCAAAATACTTCTACTGCCCTTTTGAAAATATTTACAACAAGCAAATGCAATACTAACCCTAAGACATAGTAGTAAGGAGTGCAGTGTCTCTTTTATGTGTGATATGGTTTAATCTTATTTTAGTCCAGTTAGGGAGCAATTGAATACAACATTTGGTGTGTGTGTGTATGTATGTATGTATGCATGTATGCAGGGGTGGGTACAGTAAACAGTACAGTACTGTACAGTGGGTACAGTAAACAGTACAGTAAACAGTGACTCAAGTACAGTAAAAAAGTTTCTCATAAAAAACTACTCGTACAGTGAGTAGCTTCTTTAGAATGTATTGCATTCAAACAGGATATTAAGATGTAATAACAATGTAAAGTGCACATTGATTGTAATAAATAAAGTGACATATTCAAAACTAGGCAAATGCCAAAATACATGTTGTTCAGCTATGTTTACTTTCAAAAGCACTTCACTGAATCCACATAGGAAAGGCTTGGGTGCAGCCTGCATTGTGCATGCAAATACATTCTGTTTCTAAAACAAAATGTTAACCTATTTAGGCCAAGATAGGAAGATGCAGAAATAAAAACAATATTCCAATAAATGTAGCAAAAAAAAACCTCAATGCCATATGGTATACATCTTCAAAACTAGGTCGTGAGATAAACAGGAGAAGAGCACAAATATATCCACATGATGTCATTTCAGTACCATATGCAGAACTGATAAAAGACAATATACAAATAAAAAAAACTATCAATACCTGCAGGAGTACCTGCATTCTACTAAATACACTAAATCTTTTGAAATTTAAAATATGTAACATAAACTGAGGAACAAAATATGAACTAGCCTATCATTAAAAACCCTTTGCTCTGCTTTTCCCACATGTTTTCAAAACATCCATCCATTGAATCAAGGTCTCACCTATTCTCTCCGCATACCGCGGTAGATAGTGAAAATTATCTTTTACCCCAGTTATAATGTTTATCTGTTCACTCTGTTTCAAACCTAAATATTTGCATCCCTTCCTGCATCCTTTCCAAAGTAACAGCAATATTTTTAAAAGGTTTTATTTTAACAAGATTTTTTGTGCTATGACAGGACCGGAAGGTTTCATAGTTTAGCATCCAGGCAAGTAGTTACCTATATAGCTGCACTGTAATTCAAAGAAATACAGTGATCATTCCAGAAACCTCACATTGCAGAGCTGGTGCATGTCTGCTGCGTAGCAGACATGCACCAGCTCTGCAGCAGACACGCAGCAGACACGCAGTCAGAGAAACGTGACACGCAGCAGATGCGCAGAGCCACTGTTGGCTCAGGCAGCTACCGGGCCCGGACAGTACACTCTCACAAAATAACAGTGTCCGCTTAGCTCAAAGTTTTAAAATGTATAAATCATAGACATCATAGAAGTGTGTGGCCCATTGTAATGGGGTAAAAAAATGAATAATGAATGAATAATCTTCATTACACCATCATGTCACCTGTAGATCACTGTGCATGGAGGTTGGTGAGGGGGAAATCAAGTGAAGAGCTGGAGGAATTGAAGATGATGATGAAGAATGGGGGGCAACTGAGGCAGTGGCAGCTATAGCTGAGGCTGCTGGGATAGAGTGAGAGGATTAGAGGCTGCGTGTAATTACTCCACAACTACTCCATCAATTAGAGTCATGGCTTACACATCACCCAGCAGGCTGTGTGAGGTCAGATGCTTTGTACACTGCATGTGATTTGTGTACTGTAAGAAACAGAGAGGACAATGCAGAGTGAACTGTATATACTGTATACAGCGGAGTGGAGAAAACGATTGGAGAAATGCGATGTGGAATCCAATATACAGTACTGAGGACATGACAGAGAAAGGTATGGCAAGTAAGAAAAGGAAAGGAAATGGGGGAGAGATATATAAATGGAATATGAGGAAAATATAAATGCACGAAGGAGAGAGACAGAATGATGGATACACACAGATATGCACACATACTCACCCTGACAATGCCAGAAAAGCACTCTGCTTCATAGATTTTGGTAAAACACTTATAACATCAATAGTTATCAACATCCAGGCACTGACTCTGGGAGGGGCGGCTGCTGAAGACTGCTTGGCTGTGTGTAGCAGAAGGATTCAGTCTGTGTTACCAGAGTATGTTAGCATGGCTGGATTTGCATTTGGCTTCACAGAAATTGCAGTGAGCTTTGTCTGTGTCAAATTTTGAAAAGTTAAACCATACTTGCTGTATTGTCAAATTAGTTTCTTCTTCTTCTTCTTCTTCTTCTTCTTCTTCTTCTTCTTCTTCTTCTTCTTCGGTTTTTGGATTTACTACCGTCACCCACTGATCTGGAGTGTGAACTCATGTTAATCTCTCTTTTGCCTCCAGTTACTGAAATGTGCCACTTGTTTTGTAACGTGAATCATACTCAGTAGTACTAACATAACTCTACCAGTGTCCTCAAGACTAATGAGTTTGGCACTCAACCCTGTTTCATGCTCATGTTTGAGAGGGACCAGTACGACCTCAGGCCCTGTTCATCACCACGTGTCTAAATGCATCTTGAGTGCATTTACCCCTGTGTCCTGGACTGCTCACTTGTGATTTTCTCATGCAAGACTCATGTCAGTACCAGGTATAAATGGTGCCTCAGTGTGGCCTGCTCCTGGCAAAGGACGTACTGGCAATGGACACATTTCACTGTTCAGAAGAAGTGGTAGAGTTTTGGCGGCTGTGGCTGAGGGGTAGAGTGGTCGTCCTCCAACCTGAAGGTCGGCGGCATTTGGTAAAGCAGCAAACTGCTGCTTTTCTTTACCCCTCTCTTACTTATTTTCCTCGCTGACATTGACCACGCTGACTCTAGCAGGAACGTTATGTATTTTTATTCCTTGTGTCGACACATAAAACCTGTTTTCATTTAAATATTACTCATGTGCTTGCTTTTCCAAACCAGTGTCGTTGACATCTATTCTTTTCCTTTTTCTCCTTGTTCTCATCCTGCCCATCTTCTTTATATCATTCTGTCTCCATCCTCTTTCTATCATCCACTCCTCTTCTCCAGTGGTATTTTTAGAGTGGCTCCGGATGCATCGCCTTCTCTCTTCCGATGGTCTCTGGCCCACGCCTGTTTCCGTCTTGGCTCTCTTTGTTCATCCTTTAGCTTTTTCACTGGTTCTCCTTCCATCACCACCTCTTCCTTCTCCCTGCAGACATCTGTTTGTCTATCCATTTCTTTCTGAGAGGGGAAGACTTCTGGGATCGCCAATACACCCTTCATCTGTTCACCTCATCTTACGGACTCTCTTTTTTTTACCCCACCGTCTCTTCTCTGTGTCTGCTCTCTTTCATTTATCACCCCTGATCACTTCGCCTTCCCCCGACTCCTCCTGCTCCCCTCGCTGCCTCACAGCATGTGCCAACATGTCTGTCGTCTTCCCTGGTCTCTGGCTCCCTTTAGAAGCAGAGCTGTTTTTATTCAACACTGTGCTGTCATCAGTGTTGGGACTGTTGATACAACATGCTTGTTTTTTTCGTTCATATAAAAACTTTTAAAAATGTGCCAGTGTTGTTACAGTTTGCTGAGCCCCGCCCCTGAACAGTGATTGTCCAATCGCAGTCCTAGCATGTTGTCCACATTCTCTAATGATCTGTATAAGGCAATACATTGTATCTCAATAGTGTTGTTTCTTTTGTCTTAAGAAAAACAAAACCTGTAAGGAGTGGATTTAAGCATGAATAGCTTCCCTAGCTCCCTACCTTAATTTCCTACACAGGCATGTCGTAAGCTAACTACATTATTTAAGTAACTCTTCAGAACTGGCACATCTATGGTCCTACAAGGTCCCATTACATTAAAGTTTGGAGTGATCAATATTTCAACTGGGACATATTGTGAAAATATATTGTAGATTTATTGGCCATTTATTGAAAACCTAAAAATAAGGTTTCTTATTATTAAAATTAACAGTTATCATTTTAGCCAACAAAGTCCACAGATGCGGGCTAGAAATGAGAAACCTGCTTTTGTTTACTTCTGTAGTAAACTTAAGACCAGTTGTTTTATAACCATATGCAGACAGAGAGACAGACAGACAGACAGACAGAAGGATGACAGACAGACAGACGGACAGACAGACAGAAAACATACCACCTGCTGTTTTAACCACAATTCTGAAAATGTATTCGAATTAAAAGAGGAAATGTTGTAGATTAGCCTTATCTTGTAGCAATAAGCAAATGATGAGCTCTATAGGTTACTGGTCTACATCATCGGATGCCATCAAATATGTATCAACAACATACATGTCAGTGGCTGTTTTCTTCTCAGGCAAATATGAATGATCCTAGAAATATGCTGAAGCTTTGCTGTAGATTGTTAGTAGGATGTAGATGCTAACAGGGATGTGTGTCAGAGTGCACATACCTCAGTCAATCTGCACCAACTGACCCGCACAAATATGGTAATCAATCACGTTAATCTATGTTCTCGTCTTAATGACCACTCAAAGCACTTTACAGTACAGTTTTCGCCATCCACCAATTCACGCAGGTGCAGCACTTTCTCTATTATATATCATGGGGTTCAGTATCTTGCCGAAGGACATGGCATGCACATTGGGGAAGACGGGGATTGAACTGCCAACCCTCTGGTTAGTGGATGACCTGCTCTTTCTTCTGTACCATAGCTGCCCAGAAGCAATGCATCATTCCGGTCTTAATGATGAACTTGTACAATATAATGTCCAACAGGAGCATGTCTATTCTGTCTTTTTCAATTTGGCCAAATCTGCAAAAGTGGACTTGCACCCTCTGGTGTGAAAAACAGAGAGAGAGATAGAAGGTTTCTTGGTTATTCATAAATAGTCTGCATTCATGAAGGATTCTGGTCTGTTGTTGCCAGCTGCTACTGTGAAAGTCTTCTTCTTTAGGTCATTAAATCACACATGTCACTTCCTGTTGGCTCTTCAATCTTGAGCATCTTTATAACTTTTTTTTGCTTTGAGTCTAATGCCCCACAAAACCTATTCTGTCTCATCACAGACATTTATGATATGACAGTTTCAGCTATTTCTGCAGAAACATACAAACTATTTCTCTAACTTTTTTTGTCTCCAATGGAGAAAGTCTTTGCGTCAACAGGAATCAGCTGATGGGACAGAAATAGTCTCTCTCTTACACACACACACACACACACACACACACACACCATACACAAAAACACACACACATACACACACACACACACACACACACACACAAACTCAGACACACAGATTCCTTGGACATGATCAGCTGAATATTGGTAGCATTAGGAAAATACAAACCAGTACATGCTTAGGTTTTATGTCTTTCACTTTGTTTTACGTTGTATGGGTGTGGGTCTGTGTGTGTATATGTGTATGTATGTGTTTTAACTTGCACACTTGTTTTGACGAAGCCGGTTCCTACAGGACCGAATCACAATGCTGATTTTGGTGCTTCAGTTCAGTGCCTGAGCTTTGTACTGAAATGGTTGCTCTGCTTTCAGGCACCATAAACATCACTGCACGTGTCTAGTTAACACCGCACGTAACTCAGGTGACAACACACTCTGGCTCTGGCAGCCTGTGGTGTTTCCTACATTTAGCTATCGCAAACTCAAGTCGACATAATAACAAAATGCCTAAACCTAAATGGTTGAAATGGAAAAAAGGTCTTTACCAGGGAACAATAACGAATTGTGTGAATTCCTCATCAATCCAATCCAAAAGGTGTGTTTACCTTGTGGCATGGTAACAACAATAAACATGGAGTGGTACCGTCACTGATCGGAGGATACAGTTTTCAGCTTCTCATTGGAAACAACAGTCTCCTGTATAAAATTTCATGTGATTTGTAAACCCATCTGTCCACCCCAGGCCATTGGTCAGCCTGCTGGATCAATTTTTACAAAATAGCTTTCTGTGATTTAATGTGTCTGTATTTGTAGTGCTTGAGGAGCCTGTGGATTTCACCTCTCAAGTCCACACACCAGCACAGTGTATATCCAGTAATAAGTTAACATTAGCGCAAGATAATTCAGGCGTTTACGTAAGAAACTGGAAAAAAAGGACATGGGACTTTGAGAAGGGTTGTGAATTTATCTACACAAGTGACTAACAATGCAAATATTCTCTCCCTGTTTTTGAATGAAATCAGTTGAAGAAAGATGTATCTCCTGCAACAAAATATTTTAGTGCTCCTCCCCCACCTGTGATCCCAGGAATGTTGGGTGACCCACATTGAGGTTCGGTCATGTAGTCAATGAACACACTGTAGAGTGAACACAAAGAACGTGTCCTTACCTGAGAACACATCTCTCCCTGTGTCTCACAGAGTGGATAAGGACGACTGTGGGAGCTGTGTGCTGACTCAGAGGACGGGGATCTCAGAAATCAGGACTATTCATTGTCCTATAAGAGGTTGCACGTTTAACAATGCGTGGTTGGTGAGGTTGCACATGTTGGGTGGATACTGTAGGTGTTTGTATTTGCATATAGTTTCTCTCCAGCTGTCATTGACATTGTCATTGTGACTAGAAATTGTGCAGAATATCTATATTTGTTGCCAGGCTGACACTTTCCCTTTGCACCCTTGGTGAGAGGATGTTACCATGACACATTCTTTGTCACTGACATGATGCACTGTGAAGCAGTTCCAAAATGGAGAAAGAAAACTGAAGCCATAACGTTTCTCTTTGTTTGTCTGAACTACGAACTAGGCTACAGATACAAATGCAGTGATTATAATTTGAAGCAGGATGAATCAATATTCATTATTGACTACATGAAATGGGCTTTGTTAATCCGTTTTTGCATCTCGCAGCTTCTTGTCTTGGTTTTCAGGCAGCATCTTTGCAATTATGCTCCAGTTTCACCAGCCGAGTTTCCAGTGGTAGCAGGCGGCTGTCCTGAGCATATTACTGTAATTCTGTTCAACATAGCTGTTATAGTTATTCACGTTGGTGGAGGCCCAGAAAGAGCAACAAAAAAAAAGTGAATTCAATGGCACAGAAGCATGAATCAAAACTCATTAATGACCATGAGTCTATTATAGACATGATTGTATGTCAGTGTATTGTTTTCAACTTGTTTTACTGACCCCAAATGGCTAAATAAACAACCAGTTACAACCACAACAAAAACAATTTTAGGTACATGAGAACATATTATAACACAACTAATGTTGTTGGGTCCAGATTTTGGTGAATGCTCACTGACATCAATTACACACATTGTGTTGAATTACTTTTTCTAAAGAGATTATAGTCCAGATTAGACGTTAGAATATTTAAGATAGAAATAAATTCGTCAAAGAGGATGAGACACTCCTCACTGCTGCAGTGCTCCCTCGTGATTTAGGCTGAGAACACCAATTTATTTATATATATTTAAAAAGTCACCTTGTGCTGCTTTACCAATGCATGTCTGCTGAATGTGTGGAAGCAGTAGAAAAGACTGATGAAACCATGGCTCTAAGAACAGCAACAGCTGGTGCACTGACTCCTGCTGACACCCAGCACTTGATGCCACCATGTTGCCATGACAACTGCCTGTGCACCCTCTGTTTCTGACAGCTGTTCCCATGGTGCCTGGGCTTGGCTCAGCCTCTGGACTCCCATTGGCAGGATAGATAGCTTCTTGGGGTCAAATGTCACTTGGATGACGTCGGTGCTGTAGCTGTGTCACGTCCTTTTTCCATTAGAATTACGTACGTATTAGCTTAGTTTAGGTTTGTGTCGACTCCAGAATCCATTTATCATAATTTCAGTTCAAGCTAAGACTTCTTTAAATAGTTTTATAGTGAAAGATAATATTCATGTACAATTCAAATTCATACATTCCATGAGTGTTTTTGAATTTATAGACTTCGCATTTTGTTTCCCACTGGATAATGTAAAAACTAAAACAACGTGTATTTGTACGTTCATGGAATAATTATTGTTGTCATGCAAATAATCCTCTTAAAATATAGCACTAGATAAGGCAGTTCTTACCGTCTCTCTTTTCCCATAAGATCAAATGATTCAAGTTGATATAAATAAAAGGGTTCAGATTAGCCAGAAGCTAGCTCAGATTCCAAAGTTTAGGGGTTCCCAAACGGTTGTTTAACAAAGCCATAGCTACTAGCAGTGCTAACGGGTTCATCTACAGTTCACACACTAACTATTTGGCTTAGTAGATAGATTCCTAGGAACCAGTTTGAATAGCAAGCATTAAGTTTAACTTTGTATAAATTTTGAACAAATAATGCAAACGTAGAACAAATTATATAATTTTGATTAAAAAAATTAAACTGTATTCTGTATTGACCATGTATTCAATTTGCACAAGATTATCTTTCAAGTTCTCCTTATACACCTTCAGCAAGTTTTTTAGAAAACCATGTGTTACAAAGTTTCATTCTGTAACCTTAACAGTGTATTTTTTACAGAATGTACACATTTCATTAAAAATTTCCAGTGACATAATTACTGTCCCAACCATTGCCTATGTCAGCTGATTGGCCAAGATGTGTCCCAGTCTGCTCGTCACCTCACTGGTCCATCTGTGTTTGGTGGCAGTCTGCTGTGTCTGCTCCATAGCACTCGCCACAGGCAGCTAGAAAGGCTGTAGTGAAGAAGAACTACCTCTGTCTACTCTATTTTGTGGCATTTATGTAAAGTTTTGTTGATGGGCGGTTTTTAATGTAAAAAAATCAGTATTCAGCGAAGGCTCATTGTTCCTGGACTTTGGATGGGTGATGGCGGAGGACAGCTCTTTGTTTTATTTCGACCAACAAAAGCTGCTGACAACAGATCAGCTGTTATGTACTCTACCTCTTTTTTAGCTGGCAGCTGAACACCTTTAGACAGGAGGACATGTCTACTTTCAAAAGTGGCAGGTGATCAATTCAACCGGAATATTTTTGGATTGTTTGGTGGTTGGTTGGACAAAATGACCAAGTGGAACTTTGCCTTGCAACATGTGATTATAGATTCTAGTTAATCAACTGCTCTGTTACACTTGTATTTTAAGAATTTTGCAGGATTTCTAGAGGTGTCCAGTGTTCTGCTAATAGTCAGCCTTCCACTTATCAACTTTCTTTTGTGGGTGAAGAGATTCAGTGTGAATGCCTCATTTTTTCTTCAACAAATGTGCAAATGTATAAATGCCAGTGCTTTACATGGTCTAGCTGTCTCAGTTTTCGCAAATGACTTGCAGAGTCAGTGTGCTGCCAGAGAAATAACCAGAGTTTGTCTACTTCCACAAATAGGCAAATTAACTAAAAGGCTGTTACTGTAATGAAGCCATCTCCTTCCTCTCTATCTTTCTCACTCAGCGAGGTCATTAAAGTGCCTGTCTTGGTCCCCTCTATGAGAGCCATGGTATGCTTATGCTGTATTCCTTTGACAGTTGTGTTGAGAAAACATTGTGCATGTTTCCACAGGTCCTGATTTTCAATTCACACTTGGGTTATTTCAATCATAGACATCCCAGGAAGAAGAGGGGAAAGGCTGTGAGCCAACGAGCAATACTGAGCCATAGTTTATTTTTATTGCGTGAATTAATTAAATTTTTGGAAAGGCACCTTTCAAGTGGTGCTCTTGATGCCAGCTATTTAGCCAAAACTGAAATGTTGTTCTCAAACACACACATGCATAAAACTGCTTTGTGTTTCTGTGTTTCTGTTTATTCATTCAAAAAAATGTATCACTGATTCAGAAATCCCTCCAGGACCTTTTCTGTTTTAGTTTTTGTAAATGTGTGGATACAGGACGTTCTGAACTGTGCTAGAAGATAAATTAGTAATATTTTTTGAGTTCATGATGTACAACTAACGGGCAATGTTCAACTTTTCTCTTCCCCTTCTCTTAGAACACTGCACCAGCAGTTTGAGAGCTACAAACAAGAGGTGCGTCGCATCGGGGCGGACACACAGCGTCAGCCGACCCAGCAGAAGGACGATGCGCCCACCTGCGGAATCTGCCGCAAGACCAAGTTTGCTGACGGCTGCGGTCACCACTGCTCCTATTGCCAGACCAAATTCTGTGCTCGCTGTGGAGGGCGGGTCTCTCTGCGCTCCAACAATGTGAGAAACTTGACATCTGACATCTTCTTTCATCCTCTTGTGCTCACCTCATTACGGCTGTAGTTGTACTGTTGCTCCTTCCGCTTCTGTGTGTTTGTTGACGTCTGCTTTTTTGCTCCCTGGTCACACTTTGGTGAGACCAAAGTGTATTGGGAAAATGGCTTCGCACCAGTCATCGACTTATTTTACATCTGAGGCTGCAGTGTTAGTGTTGTGGAATGGTTATTAAGTGAAACACTTGAGATCACTTGTGTGACTGCACGTCAGCCATCAAGCCTAGATGTCCCACAGTGACAGTGCTGCTCCCCTCAAGCAAAGTGTCCTTGCAAAGACCAGGGCCAGTGAAAACCTTTCCATAAAAACTTCCATACTGAAAACAGCTTAGAGAAAAAAAAATGGTGTTGTTGTGAGGGACAACAGTTGGAATCTTCATTTAGAGCAATCAGATTCAAACCTGGTTTCACAGCAAAGACTGTGGCTCAACAATTTCTCAAACAACACTTGCAGCATCATCCACTTATTTTCTGTCAACATCTCTTTGCTTCAATTTGATCCCAACCCATGTATTATAATATATTTTCACCAATTCCAATTGATGAAGGTTATTATTGAACGCCACTAGTCACAAAATGTAAACTGTTTTGGGACATACTGATGTTATATGGACAGACATCAGTCAAGTCTATTGGCAGTGAGTATTTGATTTGATTGAATGGTGCACTCTTCTCCATTAAACATTTATCTGATTCTGCTTTATCAAAAGAGGGTGGCAGTGTAGCTGGGAAAGTTATGTGATTTGTAAATGTTCTTTTAATAAAGAAGTCACTTAGTAACAATACTAATAATAATTATATACAATTTGTTAAGATTTTTTTTCCTATGCTTATTTAAAGGACACAATGTACTTGAACAATGCACACTACTCAACACGTATTCAATGATGTGTGTCTTTGCTCAAAGCTATAGAGCAATAACAGTGAACAAGGAATGACTTAAAATAGCACCTTACTGAATTAGGAATTGTGAGGGATGGTGGACATATCATTGGCCCCTCTGTGTAAATTATAGCTTTTTTATTGCTTCTGATATGGAAAACCCCTTGAACTGCCACTGTTGTGAGGCTGAAGTTATGCAGTGCTTTAAGCTAAATGACAACATCAGTTTGCAAACATGCTCACATTCATAAATGTGCCCATTGCCAAATAGATATTTTCCATGTGTTTAATATGAATACAAATTATCAGAATTCAAACCGCAGCAAATTAAAACCATTGATAAGAATCTAAGACCTGACTATCAGATTGTATCAGTCTGGCCACCACCCATAAACCAAACATGTTTGAGCTATTTTAAGTCCCAGCCCTCTCCCATCCAAACGTTCTCTGGGCTCCCCTCCAACCCAAGAGAGAGGACCTCCTCCGACTCTGTTACCTGGACATGGCCACTACACCCTTGGCCTGCTGGTCCCCAATCTGTTCAGCATCCGCCCATCCCAGCTTGACCTCTTCTCACACTAGCACAACATGAACTCAAAGGCCTGGGGATAAACATAGTATCCCTGATGGTTAAGTCATTAATATTACGTTGACAGAGGCAGGCTGTAACGTGGAAAACAAGAGACTAGCGTGGAGTTAATGTGATCTATAAATAACAGAAATAAAGCTGTACATTCAGCCGAATGAAAAGATTCAAAATAACATAAATCAGTATCTTTTTTCAAATAAGGCATGTTTTATTATGGAAAGCTTAGGCTTTCCTTCAAAAGGATTTGTGAAAATGCAACTACTTAAATTAACCACTTAACCAAAACAGATCATGTCACAATTTTATTTATAAAATCCTCATAAAGGATAAGAGTACATTCATTATTTCATTTTATACGTGTATATTTTCGAAAGGTTGTGTTTGTATGTGTTTATTTGTGTGTTTGTGTTTTTGTATTGTCTGTGTGTATATGTATTGTGTGTGTTTGTGTGTGTGTGTGTGTGTGTGTGTGTGTGTGTGTGTGGTA
This sequence comes from Platichthys flesus, assembly GCF_949316205.1. Lineage (NCBI taxonomy): Eukaryota > Metazoa > Chordata > Actinopteri > Pleuronectiformes > Pleuronectidae > Platichthys > Platichthys flesus. The sequence goes on from NC_084949.1 coordinate 4,231,501, forward strand.
GGGATGCTATGGAAGTGATGAAGCTCCTTTAGTGTTGGTGGTGCTTGTCTCTGTCCTAGGTTCTACAAAGAAAACTTTTAAAATCCCTTCTCAGATAAGATGTCACACACAACGTACATTGATGGCATTGTAAGGGTCAGTAAAATAAAGGATATGCGTACAAATATGAGGCCATTGAGTTTCATTTGCTCGTAGGCAGCTTATTGTAATAATTAATCAATTCCTATTGGCAGAGCTGTGCAGTGCTACCCTGTGCCCCTGCAGAAGGCATCACAGCATCAGGCTAAACACCATCCAACATTGATCATACCATGAGCATTCCCCTTGCCTAACATGGTGGAAATGGACATATTGTATTATATTACAAGTAATAAAATAATACATTTGTCAAATGGTAGTTGTATTAATCTACAGTATTGATGACATTAAGAATTATATAAAAACAACAACCTCTTTAAAGTATCTTGAGATCAAAGGAAAGATTAGGTAGCTCAATGATATTTCAAAAGATTTTTTAGTTTTGCCTTATATATAATCTTAGGTGTTTTTATTAAAGCATGAACTAAGCAGCTCTAACACGCGGATATATGACAATTAAAAGACAATGAAGGGTTTTTGTTCCAGAGAAGGAGTTTTAGTTAAGATGAGGGTGGTGCAGGAAAGTACTTTTGCTGTCCCGGTTTCCTCTCGGTGTTGAGGAGCTGTGATTCATACTGATGTTGTCACAGGTCATGAGTCACGCCCAGGTCATGCCAAGCTGGGTCATGCATGTCGCTGCAGCAAAACATGTCAGTGGTCACTTACATTCCCATACTGTCGTCCCCACCGCCTCAGACTCTGTCACTGATGATGAAGTATGTGTATGAGTTCTGCCGAATGTAAATAACAAATGTTTGCACCACATCCTCCTTTCCCCTCTTCTCCCACGATCTGTCACAAACTTGCCCTCTCTTCATCCCTGTTTCTTATATCCTTTTATGCTCTTTCATTTTTCCCCTTTCCTTCCTTGCTCCACTCCATACCTCACTTTTCTCAATTCTCACTGCTACCTGGACTGCATGCATCAAAGGAAGACAAAGTGGTTAGCATTTTATTTTTTGTTCTCTCTGTGTTGTGAACGTGATGTTTGTGCCACATAAATGCTGACCGTGTTCAAATCTGGAGGTGAGATTGTTCGCTTACACACCTACTTCTGCCCCGGAGAGCTGATGTAAACTATATGTTTAGTTTCTTTCGTGTTGGCCAGACCTACAATCTCACAGCCGAAAGAAAAGGGGTTGAAAAAAACATCAATATCAATTGCAAGAGACTAAGCTACTGGATCGAAGTGAAGCCATCAGCTGATAGTTCATAGTTTCTGTTAACTATGGTTTTTCAGAGAAGTGACTGTACTGTGTAGGGCAGAGCCACCTAGATCTATTGTGTCCTCAGCAGATTTGTTCTCCAGCATAAACCCTGTCTAACAATGTGTCCCATGTCTGTCTCCTCCCCCTGCAAAGTGTGTCATAGTGAAGGACAGGGTAAGGCTCGCTGAGTTTCGCTGCATGGGTCACCACTATTGTCTCCCCTCCACACTCGGGTCTGTTCTCATTCACAGCATCAGAACAGGAATTCAGACCCACAATCCAGTTTCTGTGTGACAGATCCTTGTGGATAAGCTGTCCCAGGGGTGATCCTGCATCACTACTCTAATTCTGAGAATGAATGCAGACCCTGACAATTGATCACAGTGGGCAGAACGAGCATGAGCCGTAACATAGGCTGTCTGCAGGGGCGTCTGAATTGTCTGACCCATCCTGACCCCTCTTCCTATGGCTGTAGGCATGGCTGTGCTGGGAGGGGGCAGTATATAATATAATTGGAAAAAATCTTGGCAAAAACAATGATGAGAGATTGGCATTTCAGCTGGCATGCTTATTAGAAAGCACTCAACCCATCTGAATGCATTATAAATGCACAATGCCTGTGCATGCTTTCCCTGCCTGCGTGTTTGAGACCAGACCAGCCTTGCCATAGGGAGATGGGAGGGGCCCAGGTACTGTATGTGTTCCACTTTGTCCACTTCCCCCCAATGCTTGGTCACTGCAAACGTGTTGTTACTGCTGCGCCCTGTCAAAGAGATGACGAAGTGAATGTGAGGGAGCTTTAGTTTGGGATGTTGCACAGCCCGGTGACAACCTAACAATTAGGAACTGGTTCACTGAGAAAGGCAGCAGATGGCGCTAATTGTCCAGTCAGTCGTTATACCACTGCAGAAGAAGAAATGGTGTTATTTAATAAGGAGTCAAACCATCAATGCTCCAAAAAAGGAAGTGTAATAAATGGATATATTGGAAAGTGTGGTGACAGACAGCAAATGCTTGTTTCTTGTGTTAATTCCATTGCAGCCTTCTCATTGGTCCACTCATTAAGACGTTTTTGTCTACCTGAACTGAAAAAACATTTTTAAAATTTGTTTTAACAAATATGCATTCAAAATAGCTGGTTGGAAACCCAGATGACCACTCATCAAGCACATTCTCGGTTGATCATACCTAACTTTCTATAGCTGATGAAAACTGCTAGCTGAGGCTGTCGGCTAAGTTTTAACTATGGCATAGCTGTCACGCTATCATGAAGGGAGGGGTTGGCAAATGTCGGTTCTTGTTGTGGTAGCACATCGTTTTACTGGTGGTACTGTGCATGGTTTCTTGCCTTAAAAGAAAAATTAATAATGGAGAGAATAGGTTATTTGGGCCCTAATAGAGTAATGATTGCTCTTAAAAGATCAAAGTCATAATTCTTCATTAAATCTTTGTTTTATATTTTGGTTGACCTATGCACTCAAATGATCCTAAATGTTTCCAACAGTGTTCAAATCCAGAGAAATTAGAGATTTCATTATATTAGTCTTTCATTTGCGTAATATCCCCTTTACCCGTGGTTTTGCCAGCTTCTGCTGTACCTTCCGGGGGTAACAAGATATGATAGAGGAAAAACACACATTTAACAAGTCAGCCAGTGAACTGCTGTTTCTTCTACTGTTCCTATTTGTTAATCATGATGGATCAAAGATCATGTTTAGTCATTGCCGCTTGATGTGTAACATGAATACAAATTGAATACATTCATTCATCTGTGGATATGATTTGGCCTGAGGTGCGTTGATTTTCATGAGCAATGGTGGTGAAGACAACAACTCCCATGATCCCAAGCTGCTCCATGATGTTTTCAAATTAGGTCTTTTGTTATTGTTTTTATTGAGAGACCTCAAGTGGCAGAAGTAACATATTGTTTGTGTAAAGCTATTAAATTCCGTATGCTTGAGATTAAAGGATAGAATAATGTTGTTATATTTCCACCCCTGTCCTGGGTGTACCCTACCCGTCCATGTCTGCTGGGTGGATATTTTCATTGTCTGGATCTAATAGTCACTTAATTGACAAAAACACAAACAAAATACCTCATTACTAGGGATGTCACGAGAACCGATACTTACGATACCTTTCGATTCTAAAATAACAAAACACAGACGATGCCCATTTTTTTGAAGCACCATAAGAACCGTGAGCACCGATGCTAGCTGTTAGCATCGGTGCTGCACTTCTTCTTGAGCTGCAGCGCTGATCTCTGAGCAGCTGAGACCAGAGAAACTCGGTGTTTTCACTGTTTCCACTGATAAGAAGCAGCCGGTCAGTCAGTGAGCGACTGCTTCACGTGAATGAGCTGTGATCTCACTGTGTGCGCCGCTCCCCGCTCACTCGCTCAGAGACACAGTCTCTATCTCGGAGCGAGCGCGCGCACACACACACACATCGCCCGCTCCTGGTATTTCATGACGGCCTGACACAATGATGATTTAAAAAATTAACGTGATTTCACTCACGTTCAACATATGAAAACTGATTCGTTAAGTTCGCCGTTCGCGAAAAATATGCGCAACACTGCACAGGAAGCCACTGCAGAGGGGCTGAAGAGTCGCATACGGCTCCGGACCCGCAGGTTGCAGACCCCTGCTCTGGAGGATGAGGTGAAGCGTTTTTTTTACCCTGGTATCGAAATTGGCATCGAGAATCGTGTTATTTTACTGGTATTGGCACCGAATACTACATTTTTGGTATCGTGACACCCCTACTCATTACAGGCCAACAGTTTCAAGTTATATTAATATCAGTATGTGCCAGAAAGGCTAAGCTATACCTGAAGTGTGTGCCAGAGCTGATGTGTATTTCAAAGCCCTGTGTCAGCTTGCCCTGCTTTTTCTCTTATACTGCTGTTATAGCTCGTTAATGGAGCTCTTGTCTATGTCTGCTTAAAGTCTGCTCTAGATGGCCTCCAGAAACTGAACCAACCACTCACCAATTTCTATCCTTTGTAGAGGAGCACTGCCTCCTAGTGGAGTGCAGTCTGGGGCTTGCACCAAACACACTCAAACATACACACACACACACAAATGTATACAAGTACTGAATATACCGTAATCATGCAATTTAAGTCAAGCCAATAGGAAGCACTGTGATCTCGATCTCCTGTACCAATATTAATGGTAATTTATACCAATTTAAGGATTGTGTATGATAATCTGGGCCGTATATATGCGTTCTGCTATTGGCGGGGTAAAACACAGAGTATTATTCTCTCATGAATCATTAAGCACATGACTTCAGCTCTTATATTTATTTGTAAGTATATGGCCCCTGTAAGGCCCACTTTCTACCACCGACGCTCACACACGCACACCCACACACACACACACACACACACACACACACACACACACACACACACACACACACATATACTCAGATTCACACTGAGATAGTCACACACAGAGTCTCGCTCGCTCTCTGCATTAAGCTGACACTGCACTTTTTACTGGAAGGGAGGATGCACTGCATAATTTCAATCATGTTCCTCAGTAATAGATGACTTACCCACTGCTCTCTGCTCCTCCTACTATACTCCGCTCTACTCATACACACAAACATATACACACCCTCTCTCTCTCTCTCTCTGTCCTATGCATTTACATTGAACTTTTATCCCGCTCTTTCAATCTCTCTCCTAATTTCCGTCTTTTCACTATTTCTCCCGCCATAACTGCTACCACTTGCTGTATGAGGCTGATGATAGATGACGGAAACAGCCTCATTCTCAGGACCAGCAGCATTCTTAATACTTGTGTTTTGTAATACCGTAACAGCTCTTTTTCTTATCACCTTCACTGAAAAGTCATGACTGCAAAGTGAAAGCCTACATCTGAATTCAAATCTTTGTGTTCCAGACATACTAGAATATGTTTGTTCTTGTGCAATTAACATTTTATGTAACAATTTCAATTGTGAAATGAGGCATTATTAAAGAAGAAGATAATATGGGGAGTGCACCACACAATTATACAGTAAACACTAAAATAATTACTTAGACTCTGAGCTTGTTTAGACAAACCCTGCATATTGTGGTGGTGTGGACTGTTTCCTGAGGAATGAGATTTTTCTGGTCTGCTCCTTCACAGTTTATCTTCAGATTAGGTTTTGGCTTGTTTGCAAGTATTGCTGTACTGCTTTAAAGGGCCCATATTTTGTAAAATACATTTTCTATCCTTAATTGCCTGAAGGGGTCAGTAGTGACCCTCAAAATATGACAACAGTCACTCCGCAGACTTTTTCACTCAATCCATTCTCAGAAATATGTTTTTGAAACGTCTTGATTCGTACTTCCTCCCCCGTATGAGTCATATGAGATTGCACTTGCCTCTCAGCCCCACCCAGTCTGTACCAGTCCAGCCTCCGAACCCACCACTACCACCAGCGCCCCCCCCCTCCCCTCCACAACAAACGCGACACCAAGCAGACTTGTTGCTGAGCTAGCAGCTTGTTAGCTACAACAGGCTAACGTCAACCAACAACACTGAAAAAACACTGCAGCGTGTAGGTGTGCTCGGCTTATTTCACCACAGACTCTCAGCTTACAGCAACGTATCAAGGATACAGATGTTCCAAACTGCTCACTGCTAGCTCTACAAGCGGTCGACATTACTACGGAGTAAAGTAGACGTTACCCGGGACTGAAACTCCATTGTGAAACTCCGTACTCTAACTCGGAGAGTTACTCCTACATTGGCCGACTGTCCTGCTAAAACTGGAACAAATATGAGGACGGTGTAAATTACTGTTCAGAAACATCCTGTTGTAACCGACTATAAATATGTGGCTGGTCTTCTACAGCTGTACACAAACATACCAGTGTGAATTTCAACTGTGCTTACCAGAGGGATCGTGACCGGTGATAGGCCTGGTCCTGGGTCACTCAAAGTGCATTCAGCCAGTCAGAGAAGGGGCTCTTAAATAATGAAAGAGGCAACCTGTTCTGTCTGCAGCTCCAGAGAGAGGCAGAAGAGAGGACATGGAAATACACATTGCAGTAGTTATTTCGACCTTAAACCACTGATATATTATCTTAAGGGGACCAATACCTCAAATTAAATCCCAGAAAGGTGTAAAATATGGGGCCTTTAATGGTATACTAACTGACCAGAATTACCTTTTAATTTGTACGTAAGGAGAAAGTTCACTGAGAGATTTCACATTTGTGCACATGTATTGCTAAGGTGAAACAACCGATGGTGCTACTTCTGAGTAATTTTCCAACAAACATAAACATTTCAATACATTTACATCATCATGAACATAATTATTAGCTTCTGAGCATTGAATAAATCGCTTCAAGAGTGGTGAGCAATAGAGAAGGGGAAGCACACAGGGAAGAGTCTTCTTCATGATATTGACATCAGCAATGTGAAAGCCGCGTGGATTTAAAGCCACTACAGCTCTGCTTTTCTTTCAGCTGCCCTCACCACTGAATGCACATGGTCAGCTTGCAGGGTTGATCTACTACCTTATTAGGGGAAATGGAGCATTATGCCTTTTTGCGGTGGTCTTTCATCCCACCATTCAGGATTTACCATTCCCTGAACGATAGCAGTTTACACCCAGCGCTGCCTCATATGTCATTCTGTAGAGGTGTGTGTGCGTGTGTGTTGAGCGTAGGGTCACTGCACATGCTGACTTAAAGCCAACCACCCCTTCCCCACTGCTCCTCTTCCCCCAAGGCTCCTATTTATTCTGCCCATTTAAGGAAAAGCTGATGTCCACACATTTCGGGCTTAAATGAATGCTGCTCTCGTCGTGAGCTGCTGTTGAATGCTGCTGCTGTCGGCAGGGCTGCGGTGGCGCACACCTTCACATTCACCGTTTTGTCAGCAGATGGATGGAACAGTGCTGGGAGAGGAAGATGAAGGTAAAGAGGCCAGGGGACAGAGGAGTATGAGTGGCAGGTGTGTGGCGTCTTAATTTGTAAAGTCAGCCAGGTGTGTCAGCGGAGGCAGAAGGTGAGCAGATATTAGGAAATTAGAAAGGAAATGAAAAGGGTAGAGCAAAACAGAAATGGAAGTGTAGGAAAAGAGAGGGAGGAAGGAGAAGAAAGAGAGAAAAGGAACAGGGGATGGAAAAGGAAATAAAGGGCAAAGAAAGGAGAATAATTAAAAGAGAGGAGAGAAAATCAAAGAGTGAGGGGGGAGGAAAGGAGAGAAGAGGGAGCGTACCACATGGGCATATACCCCTTCTCGCTCGGCTGGACCATTTACAGCGTGTTCTCTCTCACCCTGTTTCCTCTCTCTCTTTTCCTGCATTTATTAAAATAAAGTAAAAAAAAGCATCAAAAGCTATCCCCAGTTGGTCCCCAAAGGTAGCCAATGACATGCTTTCTCCCCTTGTCCCTCACTGGCTCTTCTCTGTGATTTGTTTACCATGGAGAAGCATATTTTTTAGACTCAAGGAGGTTGACATTATTACATGACAGCAATGGCACTGCTTATTCTCCACACATACACACACACACATCTTGCCTGCAGGCAATCGCCCACGCCACGCCACGCTCTTCTAGGCAAGAACATTTTAAAAATGTCCTACATAGCGTACCCATATCTCCACATACACAAACACATTCTCACACCACAACACGCAGTGAGGCAGCGAGATGAACTAGAGGTGACACTAAAGCGGGCCGCCCCTAGACGGAAGGAGCTGATTGGTCAGCATTGCTGAGAATCTGACATCATGCTCCGGCTGGTCCACACACACACACACACACACATACACGCACACACACACACACACACACACACACACACACACACACACACACACACACACACAGACTATTGGGTGATGCTTCATCATATCTACACAAACACACACTTGGTTCACACATAATTAATTCCCACATTATCTTTCAGGCTATCCAGGAACACAGCACACAATCATCCAGTAAAGGATTATATGTATTATATGCATTGTGTGCATGTGTGTGTGTGTGTGTGTGTGTGTGTGTGTTGTGCATGCGGGTGTTCTACAACTATTTATTGTTTACTACCCTACCCCTCTGCAATGTGGGCTTTAAAGCACATTACAAACAGAGCAAGGCGTGCCATTAGAAAATTAGATATTTTTCTTGCTTGCTTTGAGATCACACTGGCTTTGAACAGCCTGATTTGTTTTCTTCTACAGTATATGATGCTCTCACTCGTGGATTAAGTTTGTGGATTAGAGCATTTACTCCTCCTCGTTGGCTGTGACTAGCAAACCAAACTAACTGTAGTTGGAGCCCATTGCAATAAATCTGTTGAACGCAGGGTTTGAACTTCCGGGAGTTGGGGCATAAAAAGCCATGAATGTTTTTGCGTTGATTGATTTTCATCTTGGAAAAAACTTGCAACAGCATTTGTTTTTTTTGTATGGGGCAACACGCACCTCAGTTTCTGGTGCGTTTGTGACATCAAACATGACTCACCGTCACAAAAAACGGATTTAAATTCCTCTCCTGGCAATGGGAAAATAATTAATTATCTTTTTGAACGAATACAAGTATTCCTGCAATTTTTTGTGAAAAAGAGGTATAGCTGTACAAAAACATGACACTTTGATCCAACACATTTCTCCTGGCATTAATAGAATACTGACGTTTAATACCAGCCCTACTCAGTGACGCATCATAGACTGCGTAACAACATTTCCACTTCCTCCCACTATTCACAAATGAACCGATGTCCCGTCGACACATGCTCAAAAAATAGCAAGTCTTATTTGAGAAAAAAGGTGGGGGTTTGTGACTGCAGCTAGCCACCAGGTGGCGATCAATGTGCTTTGGCTCTTTTGTCTGGGCACTGGCATGTCATCCATCTCTTATATACAGTCTTCAGGTCAGTCAAAACACCCAAGTTACATATGGGATCGGTTGATTGGCTCCAGTCTTTTGTAGCTTTACAATGAGTGGCTCATTCAATATTGTATAAGTAGCGTAATCCAATCATAATCAGGTATGCAACATGGACATTATGAAACCTCCCCAACGTTACTCTGATGATCAAAACATTATTTGTTGTTTTGTGTTGTAACTGAGACTCTTCTTTTCCTATGGGGGTTTTGCTTGTTTGACTCAGAACCCACTCAGAGAGCTGAGCCTTTTTCTATAGCTATAAAAATACTTGTTATGGATGTTCACATCTGTGATATGAGTTTCCCTTACTGAAAGAGTATGGAGTGTGCCATCTGAAATGTACGGTGGCCAAGAAGTCTAAATCAAAGCACACTAACAAAAAAACTGAGGAAAAAGCCTCTTCACAACTGCAAAAGTGACAACACAACTACAAAAACCACCACACAACAGCAAAAATCACAAAACAGAAACACGATAACAATGGAAGTGAGCGACTACGTATGTTGTGAGATGTTTTTCCTTTTGGATCCTCCAAGCACCTTCACTCTAACACCTCAAATAGACAAGCATCACATTTGAAGCGGCGACAGACGTGTTCGGGGTGCTGTAGGTTAGAAGTTATGAGTTGTGAGCTGGTATTGTCAGCCGATGATGAGTTGAATAATGGTGAGGAGCTGAAAGGATTACTAGCCACCGCTAATCTGTGGGCCCTCAGCTGAGGTAAAGAGGTGGAGAAAGACAGAGAGAGAGAGAGAGAGAGAGAGAGAGAGAGAGAGAGAGAGAGAGAGAGAGGGCGGTGTGTAGCTGGGCGGCTGCCTGACAGCTGTGGGCCGTGCAGGCACTGGATTTACTTTAGATTAGTCTGGACATGCGCCAACTAGGATTCAATCAGGCCATGATGAATGTGCTTTGGTGCGCTGAAGGCTAACTGCTAACTGCTGAAACTGACCGCTAGCAGTCCATCCCATCGGCCGCCTGCGGAGTCATGTATTGGGGTTTTCCTCTTAACCAAGGGAATTTTTTTTTCCAGATTGTGTCAAGATTTTTACGTGGACTACAAGGGACGACTGAGTTTTAACTCGTTTTGGATTTACTCTCTGAAAAATAAACCGCTGGGATTATATATACGGACGGAGATAAATCCTGTTGTTTTTCTGTAGAAGTGAGGGGATATTCAGTAGCCATGGCAACATGTGAGTATTTGATGTAATCACATTTAGAGGCTGAAGAATAGAATTTTATCATTTCTTCTCAACATTGTCAACACTGCCCAGTTATAATGGGGCATTTATAGAATTGTTCAGGTTAAACCAATATGCATACAGTTACACTTTTTCGTTCCATGTTTCCTTCCTCATTTTAACTACTGTGTCACTGTGATGTTGGTAGCCCTTGCAATTGAGATGTTTTTATTATATCACCAATGTGATCATAATGGCAGCACTTTTTTATTAGTCGCTCATTAAAACACAACCTTAAAGGTGTTTCTGTAGTTAAAAAATACAAAAAAACACTAAGTTGTGCTCTCTGATGATGGTTAAGAGTTCACTTATCTGTTTATATGAGTGCACTTAAAATTCTGATTAGCTGGAGTTATAGAGAGGGAAAAGCATGAAGTTAATGTGTTGTACTTGGGATTGTTACTTTTCTGTTAGGATTAGCAATTATTGTATGTGAGTAGAAAGAGATCTTTTAGAGAAGGCTTTATCTGCTTTCATAAAAGTTCATCATTCTGCGTATGTTTGGTTCTCGGCTTGATGTTCAGTAAAAATTATTTGTGTTGTGTAAATGTGGTCCTGTACCACTGAGTTTTGTGTCACAGGCATGCCTGACCACCTCTTTTTATAACTCCATTCAGTTATTATCCTCTTTGAAAACACCTCCTGTCGTTTTAACCCCTGTAGGTGATGTGGGTATGCAACCTGTGCCGTAAGCAGCAGGAGATTCTCACCAAATCAGGAGAATGGTTTTCGGGGTCAGGTGTGCGGCCCGGGAGCCTGGGCTCCTTGAACGACCCAACCACGGGAGGTGAGGCCCAACGGGACAGGAAGCTACTCCGCTCCAGGTCCCAAGCCCCGACCTCCAGCACAGGGCCAGACGGGACACAGCTGCCTGCTGGTATCACTGCTGCCCAAGGTGCTGACACCATGCCTGGCTCTCGCTCCCAAAGTGAACCACCCAGAGAAAAGTAAGGCATCAAATACAACTTCTGTGATATATTTGTTCTTTATACTGCCACTGGAGGATGTCTTACATTAACAAATTGTACCTTTTTTCTTATTTATATGATAAAATTGGTGAAAGAGAACTACAGCTTTGAGGCTCAGGACCCATTTTTATGGTATATTGGCAGAGGCTGCTGTTGTTTTTTTAATCCCTGGGGTAAGAAAAAAATAGATATGTGTCTGTTCTAGCTTAACCCGTGGCAAAGCTAGGTCACAGATTTGAGTCTTCAGAGGTCTTTGATTCAATCCCTTTGTTGTTATTTGGTCGGCGAGTTAGGTAACAATTCATCCGTCTCAAGTTGATTGGTAGAATGTGCAATCTGTTCACACAAAAACATCTGAGCCAAGGTTTTACAAATATAGAAAGGAATGTGCTTGGTGTAAGTTATTTCTGTCTCTTCTCAGCATTTTATTCATATAACAAATCCTGCTTTTACTCACCAGTGCTAATGGAAGTGGTGCACCTGTGCCTCTGTCTGACTATATGATACATGTGTGTAACGAAGTATCCTCTCATTCAGGAAAAGGCCAGTTTCCCTCCATGAACAAAATGGTAAGGGAGGCATGGGGCGTGGTAGTGGCCGGAGACCTGCTGGGAAGTTGTCATCTCAGTCATCCTTGGATGAGCGGGTGGTTTCCAGTGACAGAGGAGAGAGAAGACTGGGAGACGGACGGAGGCTGGAGAAGATCCATTCTCAGGACTACGAGGATGGAGAGGGGAACTTGGGTCGTCAAGAAACACACCGGAGACGCCCAGAGGAGGAAGAGCTGAGGGAGCGGCAACGACGCGAGGAGGAGTTCCAGAATCGGTATCGCAGTGACCCCAATCTGGCCCGATACCCAGTGAAACCGCAGAAGGAGGAGCAGGAAATGCGCATGCATGCTAAGGTGTCCAAAGTACGGCATGAACGACGACACAGTGATCTAGCAATCAACGAAGTGGGATTGGGACCTGGTGAAGGAGGAGGCAGCGCATGTGAGGTGCTTGAAAACCGTCTGTCCAGGAGGGGTGGGGGTGGGGAAGGAGACCGCAAGGTCCTGGAGAACCACAGAGCCTACTCTGTGGATAGGACCGTGGGGGTTGGAGGGGGGCCTCCACATGCTGGAGGCGGATTGAAATCAGGGCCCCAACCTGGGGGACCGGTGCCTCCAGACTGGGGTCTGAAAAAGGGACGTCTAGAACAGGGTACAATACGGACACCAAGGGAAAAAGGTGGGGATAACCTGTTGAGGAAGGACTCCCAGAGCTCGGACCAGTCTGAATCTTTGCGGCCACCCCCTCCACGTTCATACAAGAGCAAACGTGGAGTGAACAAGCGGCAGATGTCCATCAGCAGCTCAGAGGAGGAGGGCGGCTCCACGCCTGAGTACACCAGCTGTGAGGACGTGGACATGGAGAGCGTCAGTGAGAAAGGTCAGTCGGGCAGATGTGTTCACTGGACGAGTTTACGAAACTATCTTAACGATCCAAATTTACACACATTGAACGACCCAACTACGGTAGTGCATTGTTTGCTATTCTTCACAGTTCCTTCGATTTATTTATTTAAGCTGATTCTATCACAAAAAGTTGGTTTTGAGCTGTTGTAGTTCTCACTCTCATTCTGTGTAGGAATTGTAAAGGGCCATAATCAGTCTATATTAGTTGTATTCTCATCATTGTCACAAGCATTTTCAGACTGTATCACCTCCATATACTCAGATTAGTGTGAGCTGGATTAGAACCACAGCATCAAAAGGTAATAGTTAATACTCTTAAGAAATAGAAAGATGCTGAATATAATTGAAACACATATTTCATCTGGAATAGCAGATGAAATTAAATAAGGAATCAATAATCCTTACACAATTAGGTCCAGGAAGGAAGTCTGCTGAAGCTGAAGATGCTCTCCATCTTCCCAAGCTTAATGGTTTTATCCTCCTAAAATAGACTTGGTAGTAGAGTTATGACAATGTGCAAAAAAAATAGAGGAAAATGTTGGCTCATAGTGTTATTTTTATACCAATACATGCTAATTTCGGACAGTAAAACTATACGATAAGTGATAGGATGAAGCACTCTCCCATCCCACAGTGCCTTACTATCCCTGTGTGTCATCTACACCTCTGTGCTGTGGCTAAACCCTGCTGCTCTCAGGACAGCTCTCATATATTTGGAGAGTCCCTGTGATTTAGGCCAGCAGGTTTGTGAAATTAGGTCAGTGGCTCGCTTGCTATGTAATGCTTCACAAACAGCCAGCTGCAACCAGCCAACCACCAATGGACCACCAGCTACAAACCAAGCATGCTTGTGGTTGCATGCGGCTCAGATGCTGGTGGTTGCTTTGGTACCTGTGTGTTTTGCAGCTCACTCCGATGCTAGGCCACACTAAAGAAAGGCCAATTGAGAGAGTGCTTGAGTTCAAGAGGCAGAGATAGCTGTGCTCTGACAGTTTATCTCTCTCACTGGTCACAGAAGGGCCGGTTCCAGATGTTTTAATCCAGATTACTATAACCAAGGGACTGGTAATGGGTAGATGGTGTGGATTGGGATTATTAGCTGTTTTAAACACTCTTTAGCTAGCTGGAACTCAAAACAGGATGTTGCTCTTTACCCTCATCTGTGGCGTGGGGCACGTTTTGCAGGATCATGTGTTGTATGTTATGTCACATAGATACATTGGATCAAGTCATATGGTTTCGTTGGGTCAATATGTCTGTTTTATTGGCAGGAGAGGCTTTGGTGTCACAGTCTATGTTACAGGTTTATGAGATGGGATAAGTGACCTCATGTTATGTGTCTGCGGTTTAAGTGCCTCATAATAACGTGTTCCATAAAGTATAATAGCCTGTTACACTGTAAGCTTCCTCCAATTGATAAATGGAACAACATGACAATTTACATAGGTATCTGTATTTCTTGAGTCCTAGGCAAATTCAAAACAAATTATACGTGTTTCACCTCTCACGGTGTTTGCACTATACACCACCATTACGTTGATTTATATTGGATTTTTGCTACGTTGTTATATTTGTAAATTACTGTTTGGCTTGTTGTTTAAATTTTTTACTGGTCACGTCTTTGTTATGACCAGATTGTGACAATTGGGCCAACACCTGATATTTTTTTATTAATAGCAGACAATAAATTATTTGGCTCATTAGAATTACCGCCTTCTGCTCAGTGAAATGTTCAAGCAGGTCAGCTAAAGGATTTTATCAAAATCATCAGATTTTGAGTGAATTAATGGGTTATGCACATCAAAAATATTAATTATTATTTTATTACATATTATACTATTACTACTAAACCGTATTTAACCAGTGCTTTTAAAAAACAGTTACGAGTAGCTTTACAATTAAAGCATTGAAGGCAAACAATAGGAAAGAGTGAATTGAAATTTGATCATCACACAACAATAGATGATAAAAATAGTCAGTAAGATCAGAATTAGGAGAAATTTTAAAGAGGATAAAAAGATTGCCAAGAAGATTCTCAGGGGGCTTGTTCCAAAGAGATGGAGCCCTGACGGAATAGGCCTGGTCACCTCTGGTTGTCAGGGTCTTCCCTGAAATGACACTAAGGCCCAATCCCATTTCATCCCTTGGACCTTCTCCTTGGTTTGGAGTGTTCACGTGTAGGGGTAGGCTGTCCCAATACCTGTCAGGACTGAGGGGTAGAGCGGCGTGGGGCTTTAAAACCCCTTGAAACAAATATTTTTCAGACCCTTACTTAGAACCTATGGAAGCCTAGTATTTTTTCATTTAATAAGGATTCACACACAATGTACTTGATTGAACCTGCATTTAGCAGCGATTGCTACCAAACTTAACTGCTCCTCTTATAACAAAGCATCCTGGCAGGGTTTCCTACAGACTACTGCTAGCAAACTGAAGCTATGTGCTTTTGATTCAAACCCTAACCCTAACCCATAATGCAGAGCTTTTCAATTTCAAATTTCATTGATTCACCTGCATTAGCACAGAAGTTATTTGGATATTATAAGTTTGTCAGTTTAGTAACTGAGACAACTAAGATTTAACGGCTTCTTGAAGGGCTGTCCCAATTTGTAAGGGGAGATTTAAACCACTAACCTTTGTGACTCCGTTTCAAGGGGCAAGTTAACCCTCGAAAACAAGGGCTAGGGGTAGGGCCAAGGGGTGACATGGGATTGGGCCTAAAGATGCACAGAAATACGGAGGTATTGTGGTGGAGGTAGTTAACACAGGTTTGGGATTTAGAGTCCTTTGATCTAAAGAAATGTGTACACATGACCCGAGACCCTTGTTCATTTTTTGGGACCGAAATAGGTGAAATAGCAGATGGAGTGGGATAGAAGCAACCACGCACACACACACACACACACACACACACACACACACACACACAAAGCTTATGAAGAACAATAATACGTTAATACCTGCAGAGAGGTGATGCTTTGATGTAGCATCAGTTAGAAGAGCAGCTCACATTGTATAATCTGTCCAGCGTGTTCATCCTCCAAAACCCAAACGCTCCACTCAGCACTTTAAACTGCTGAGTCAGCATTTATCCTCTCTAGCCTTTCAGTGGACATTCAGATTAGCAGTGCTGGAGAAGTTGTGTGTCTGTTTAGACTTGTTTCTGATTTTCTCTATCCCCTGTACACATGAACACATAGGCTAACCTGTGAGAGCAGTCGTTTTCTACTTTACTCCTCCTGAATATTACTACAATTATAATTTTTGCAACAGCATACAATTCAATTTACTCTCACCCTGCTCCCTTTTACTTCAGTCTTCATCTTCAGTGCCCTGAGATCTTTTCAGTCCCCTCCTGATGTCATCCTGTCGCTGCTTTATTCCTGTGGTGGACCAGTGGTGTGATGCTGGGCCAGTTAGCTCCTCTGCTCTCCCTGACCATCTGTCAGTTTTAATGATAGCTGGGATACTCTGATAGTGGCCTGGCTCTCGTATTGAGTTCTGTACTGGCCAACTTGGAACACAGAGAATAAGTTTGATTATGAATGAATGTTTTGAGATGTGCTTCATGAGTGACAGTTACATTTCTTTCTACTGCTGCTTACTTTTTACCTTCTGTATCTATATGGCTTTTTTCCTATTCCACTTAACATGCAGTATACATTACCACATACATTTTCAAAACAAGGAACTTGTGGGATTTCATTAACTCTCTTGTGGTTGGCATACTGCCCTGCAACTACAACATCCTCTGATCTATGCCCTTTATAATAAAATTCCACATATTACATTTATGTTATACTTTTTCCACCTATTACTGAGGGATAAACATGTGTTTCCGCTAATGTTATTTGTTTTCTCATGAACCAACAGTGGTAGAAGCAGCATAGCTGTTTTTCATAGTAGCTGAAATCTCCTGAACCTCAACATCCAGTTAAGCTGCTGACACTGATTTTGGTCTTTTCGATCCAATCAACAGTGTAGCGATGGTTCATGGTCATTGTCGGCAGGAGCTGGACAATTCCATACCAGTGTCAGAGAACTGCACAGGTCCATTATTGCAGTCCTGCACCCCCCCACTTACGCAAAGCTCCGTTACCCGGAATTATTTCCAAGTCAAACTCATTAACATATGACATGCTACCAAACCCATCACCTGTGATTAAACACACATTACACACAGTCCGTCACATCAATTAAGTTATGGTCTCCTTGTCCTCCTTGTCCTCCTGTAAAATGTTGCAGTACCTGTGTTTCCTCGGTGACAACGTGCCTAGTTTGAAGTAAATACATTGTTGCACTTTTTAAAAGTAGATAAGAAAGTGAGAGGTTTTACCTGTGAATCCATATGAATATATTTTTAACTATTACACTACTTTTGTGTAGGTTACCCAACCAGTTGCAGGATACTTCCTTGTTTATCAAAGGTTGAAGGATGTATAATGTATTACGCAGGGGATATGTAACAGAAGTTAATGATTAAATGGATGGTTGGGGTCATGTGAGGCCTTGATATCATTGTTCACCATTAAGTCTTTCTTTCATTTGATTTAAACCATTAATTTACCAATCTGTTAAATCTTGGGATTGTAACATCTCCTCTGTGTGTTTGAATGTTACATAAAAAGCTAGACCAACTCTCTTTGTGTTTCTACCTGCAGGGGACTGGGATTGTCATCCATTGGATCCTGCAGTGTGGCATGTGAGTGATAACAGTCGAGACCACTTAACATGTTCCAACAGTACATATCCTCACATACAAACAGACTCTCACGTATGATCACCAGAATTTTATTCCCATACAATCAAATCTGATCTAGTGAAAGCATTTAGCTGTCAACCCCTCCTCAGCAGGACAGCATTAGGATAAAATATATAATTAACATTTATTATGAATGTTATTAATATGTTTTCATTCTGTACCTTTCTTCTTTTTCTCAACCTCTCCACTTTCATAATACGTTGTAATTTCCTTAATAAATTACCTGGTTTGCTGTCCTCATGGCCCTCTTGTCCCCGGTAGCATCCAGTTACATGGCAGCCGTCGAAAGAGGGCGACCACCTGATTGGACGCATCACATTAAGCAAGCGGTCCGCCATGCCCCGTGAGGCTGGGTCCCTCCTCGGCCTTAAAGTAAGCAGGAAATCATCCTTTTTTTTAAAGTGCTGTGTTCGAATTGCTTTAGAGAATCATGTGAGGAGAGCTTAGGGAGAGAATTGAAAGTGCGTAAAGAAAGCAAGAGAGTAAGGGATTAAAGAGGAAACTTTTAATCCAGAAATAATAATGTTTTGTCCTGCTGTGAATGCTGTGGCCTGCAGAAATATCTATAATAGCATGTATAATAGTGCCCATCATGCACCTCTGATTCTTTGTGTGCAGGTGGTAGGAGGGAAGATAACAGAGACGGGGAGACTTGGTGCCTTCATTACCAAAGTCAAGAAAGGCAGTCTGGCAGATGTCGTGGGACACCTACGAGCAGGTGAAAGTCCGCTGAACTTATTGCTTTTATGTCGGACACCGTGGAGGCACTAACAATTTCATTCTGAGGCTGCTTGATTTCTTTTGATGGATACAGTCAGTAGAAATGGTCTTCAGAGGGCAACTCTTTACTTTCATACATTGAGTAGATTTCAGAGCCTGTACTTTTATACTTTTACTTGAGTAAGTGGATCAATCCTTACTCATACTTACCTGAGTGGGTTTTAACATGAGTAACTGTTGACTTTGTAAGGAATGTGTGTTCTTTTGTAACCTGTGGTTGATAGTGCACCAAAATATCTGACACCATATCTCCTAGCAATGCTGGCTCCCCTTGGCCATGAACAGCCACAGTCCTGAAACTAAGAAACAGTTTCTAACATGTCTGAGTTTCAGACTCACTGTATGTTTTATATTCTTTTCACATTTCAGTTTGATATTAAGAAATTCAAACATCTGTTAGCTGCTGGCTTTTATAGACAGACATAATTGCAAAAATAATAGAATCAGGCTGGGTCATCGTTGTTGTTGTTCCAGGTGACGAGGTGCTGCAGTGGAATGGAAAGTCGTTGCCGGGGGCAACCAAGAAAGAAGTGTACAACATCATCCTTGAATCAAAGGCCGAACCTCAAGTGGAAATAGTTGTTTCAAGACCTATAGGGTAAGACCAGTGTTATTAATATGATATAATGATTATAAAAATACCAAAGTGCTGCCAATTGATTTTATTCTGACAGACACTTTTGATATGTCTCCTTCCTTTATCTAAAAGCTCTATCCACCGAATTATGTCCAAAAACTTCTTGAGAAAAGTGTATAGAGCATATCAGTAAGTAGTGTTGATTTGATGGATGGAGCCCCTTACCCTCATGCCTCCCCACAAATCCTTCATATCCAAGAGAAAATCCCTTTTTTTCCAGCTCTTCCTTTCTTCTCTGTTACGCATCATGATTAATATGAAAGTGTGTATTTGAGTGCTTGCTCTTCTTCTACCACACAACTCTTGGTTGAACTCATTCATTTTTTTTTTAAAGATGAATGCCGACTAATGTCTAGACTGTGTCTCTTCATTGATGTTCATTCTCATGATGTAGTTACATTTATGTTCCGATTCTTGTTCGCGTTTCACAGAGACATCCCAAGAATCCCAGAGTCGTCCCACCCTCCTCTAGAATCTAGTAAGTATTTAAATGAGCAACTTTCGTGACTGTAGAAGTTATTACCATTGTTTATTGCTTGTGTAAAAAGCTTCTGGGAAATGATTCACACTTCAAATTGTGCTTAAATTCCAAATCTGGATGCTGATTTTGCTTTCTTGTGCTTGCTCTCTTCATCCCTCAGCGGGCTCTAGCTCCTTTGAGTCGCAAAAGATGGACCGCCCCTCTATATCAGTGATGTCCCCTACTAGTCCGGGGACCCTCCGAGACCTCCCTCTGGTGCTGCCTGGACAGCTCTCTGTGAGTATCCGGAGGAGGACGCACAGAGCTTTGTGAATCGATATGAATATGGATGGAGGTTAATATCCGTCATCGCCTCCTTTCAGGTGAAGCTGTGGTACGACAAAGTGGGCCATCAGCTGATCGTCAACGTCCTTCAAGCCATAGACCTGCCGACCCGAACAGACGGACGACCTCGGAACCCCTATGTCAAAATGTACTTCCTGCCTGACAGAAGGTATGGACACAGAGTCGTTTTTTATCTTATTTTGCAGGTTCCTCTCGCAAGTATTACTTACCATAAATGCACCATGAGTCATCTATGCTTAATGTTTTAAGGTCACTCTTCTTGTAATCTAATCTTCACTCCTTTGCTTCAGTGACAAGAGTAAACGGCGAACTAAAACAGTGAAGAAGAACGCTGAGCCCAAGTGGAACCAGACCTTCTTATATTCCCACGTTCACCGGCGGGACTTCAGAGAACGCATGCTTGAAATCACGGTCTGGGACCAGCCCAGAGTGCAGGAGGAGGAGAGTGAATTCCTTGGCGAGGTGGGGGTGACATGTGTTCTTGTACTTCTTTTGTATACATGCCTACTTTAGTTTTCACTGATCAAATGTTTATTTCTCAGTGTTGATATCATAAGGGTATGGTTTTCTGGGTTTAACAATAAACTAAGAGGCAATTTAGACGTGTACAGGAATGAGCTGTTAACATAATGTGATCTAAAGCGCACATTTTCATCTTAATTTGCTTCACTATTTTATTCAAATGATTTAAGTAAATCCATTATGTCAAATAATGCATCATAATCCGATGGAAATCATGTGTAACTGGCGAGACATGAAGATGAAGTACCGTGTATTGAGTATTGAGATAGTTCTGCTGCACCGAATTATAAAATATTATATAATTGTTTAATCTGTTGTGTAATCTGTAATTTTAAATTGTAATATTGACTGATTTTAACTCTTCAACCTTCCATGTGTATTCAAATATTTAACAACGAGAGCACATCTGTAGTTTGGGATCAGAGGTTGCAGGCTGGTTTGTGCTCAACATCTGCAGCACTGAAGTGCCTTCAAAGAAAGACAGTCTGTAAGACTTAAGATGCTCAGTGGCTCCACCAGACTGCTCACTTCTTCTTCTGCTCCCTCGTCCTTCCCCGATCAGATCCTGATAGAGCTGGAGACGGCCTTGCTGGACGACATTCCTCACTGGTACAAACTCCAGACACATGACGCGTCTTCCATACCTCTGCCCCAGCCGTCTCCGTACCTCCCACGCCGACATGTCCATGCAGACAGCCCCAGCAAGAAGCTACAGAGTATGTCTGGATATACACACTACATGTCCAGGCTGTGTGCTTATATATATATATATCTATATATAGATATATAGATATATATATCAAGACGTTTTCTCTTTTGTGAACCTACTGTACTTCGAGTTTGTGGTTGCTAACCTTTGCTTCACTGAGCTTTCTCTTTTTGTCTCTCAGTGGAACAGAACTGCTCAGCCTTACCCTGTCTTGTATGTGTGTGTTTGTAAACGTGTATTTGTGTGTGTTTGTATGCGCAGGGTCCCATCGCATCATAGATACAGAGTTTGATGATGGTTTGATGGTAGTGAGTAAAGGTGGGTGGGGAGGGCATGGTTCCTGACTTTTTCCTCGTAGTAGCATGTAGGCGTCCAGCACTGGGTGAGACAGCGTCTTCTTGCCTCCTCCCTCTTTCTGATGCTCCCAAATATCCCAGCCTCCTTTTTGGCTCCTGTGTATGATTTAGAACAAGTTGCACCCAAATTAAAACAGTTAATCTTTGCTCTATCAGCAAAGGGTAACACTCTGCAGACTTTTGCAATTCATCATATTGCTACCGGACTGCTAGTTTTCCAATTGCAGTGCTGTGGTGTACAGCCTATACACTGCTGAAGTTCAGCAGTGTACTGGACCTCAGTGAGGCTGCAGTGAACAGTTTCTCCTCTTCTGCTGGGCCGTAGAAACACTGACGCACAGAGCTACTATAGTTCACTGCCATTCCACTTAGTCTCCTGCCATTCACCTGCATGCTTCTAGTCCTGCTCAGAGGTAGCTTACTTCACTTACAAGACACCGGACATGTAAACTAGAAGCTGAATTTACAGAGTCACCACAACTGCTTTGTTGTTTGACTGTTTCTGCTGTGGCTTCCTCTCCTGTCAGGCTGAATGTGGACCTGCTTCAGTTATTCATACATTTCTATTGGCTATACAGAATCGAGTGTCATTTTTCACATGGGGAATTTAAATGATTGTTCACAATCTGCAAATGAATTCACAGAATTATTCTTCTTTATTTTATGATTCAAATGCTTAGCTCAGATTGTGATCTTTCTCAAAAACAATGCATTTTTACTGGACACATTTGTACGTGTGTACTCTACTATATATTCTAAACAGATAAATGCATAGAGAGTTGTGTCTCTTTTATTATTTAAATGCTAGTCAACACAGAAATGTACTTTATGATCACAGCAATGTATAATGAATCTATTTCTCTCATCACATTTTTTGTCAGTGTGACACTGTGTGGTAGATGGCTCCTAATGCACCAATGGCCACTATATTTGGCTTTGTTTCAGTGGGAAAATATGACTAATAATAATTATATATTTACAACAAGCAGTATATCTAATTACTCCAGGATTTTTAATGTACACTTGTTTGTACTTTTTGCAGTGATAAATCAACTGAAATAGTTTTGTCTCCATCCAAGCCTTGTAAAGGCTCTAAGTGCTGGTCACATATCTTAGTTTTTGAAGAAAATAAACAGGACCAACATTTAAACAACTACTCTTTGAATCTCTTTTGAATATCTACCTTTTAGAACTCATAACGTGGAGGGCCAACATTATTGTACATTACAAAATGTTAACATAAGTCAGCAACATGCAGCAAGAAAAATATGGAAACATTGTTCTTAGGTACTTAGTGTCAATAAAAGTATTGTATTATATACATCATAGTGTATTATATATACATTTTATGTCCCATGGTGTTTGTTTGCTGCTGTAGTGGTTAAAGGTCCCCAAGGAGACACGAGTGTGCTCTCTCACATGTGGAAAGGTTTAACACAGGAACTGTAAGCAAACCTCAGGTCTGACAGAGACATGGCAGAAACAGTTTGCTACTCTGGCTAGCTCACATGACCCGTTAGCCTGTGTGCTAGCTGGTCATTTGCCTGTAAAACATCCTGCAGAGATGTTCTACCGTCTGTAGGAGAATGGCATCTCAAGCGGTCGTCAGTATCACAACACTCACAACTTGTGCACCCCTATCATAGGACACAGAAGTAATGCCTGAATGTGTGTGCCTGTTGCTGTGTGTGTATCCATGTCTGTGTATGTTCTGCTCACACAAATCCATGATTCAACAAACATTTTCGTATTATTGTGTGTGTTTTTGTGTGTCTGAATTTTGCGTGCTTGTGTGTGTGTGTTTGTGTGTAGATGCAGAGCGTACCTCCAGAGAGAGAGAGCGGGGCAGCACGTTGGCTGTGCCTGAGCAGCAGCGGGCTGTCCAGCACCGCTCTCGCTCGGTTTCTCCTCACAGGGAGGACTCGTGCAGGGCCCGGTCGCGGCCGGCACACGTGCCCATGCAAAGGTGAGCATCTGTAAAGCGATCACCTGGTAAACTCTCACTTCACTTCAACCTTCACTGGGATTATATAATTCAGATTACATGTTCAAATGTTTGATCATTTTACTCAGATAACGTTTGGACTACAATAGTCTCAGTGTGAGTGTTTCTAATGCAATGTCTCCGTGACTATAATGTATTTGTGTCAGATCCTTGTTGCAGCTTGTTAACATGTATTTATTAAGGCTCTTAATCTCACTGCTTTATGGCTGAATAACCACATGTGCTGTAAATCTCTGTTAATGGCCGATGGCCTGACAATGTTATTAATTGTTCTGAGACCAGGACGGTGCCAAATATGTTAAAGCAAGCTGGACTCTTACCCTGACATCCACTGTTCACTGTATATTTACCTTTGGCTCGCCATGATAGTTTGGGATGAGCGAGCCTGTAATGATTCACCCCTGATTTATCACATACAACTGGCTTGTGCAGCGCTATAATGAGCATGTATCAGCTGACAGGACCGACCTTAACTCATCAACAGAATGGAAATTAATTCATTATTCTATTAGTGTCCCTACTAGAGGCCAAATGATATATCAGATAGGTGATAACATTTTCGTAAGCCCTACATATCTGCATTTATGTTTGCGCTGATATGAAGACTTCAATTTTACAGAATAAACAATGTAATTATGTTTATTTTCTCAGTTCAACTTCCATACTTTTATTTATTGTTATTTGTCTGATAAGTCTGTGGCTAAACTGTAAAATATCAAGCCTTGTTTACATGCTCTGCTTTCATCAGGAGTCTGGATGAGATCCATCAGAACCGCCACCACTCCCACTCCCCCTCCCGCTACCACGACTCCCACTTGGAGCACCAACGTTCCGGTGACTCGGACTACGAGTACTCTGAGGACAGGTACCCTGTTTTTATGGATCTGTGGGCGTAGGATGTGGTTATTGTTTCAATAAGTAATGTGAAAGAAGATGATACACAACTTTGTGGGTCATTCAGCAACTGTGGTCTCCATCATGCATTAATAAAGCATGTACTTATGGAGACTGCACAAGTTCATACATGTATTTAGTTATATTTCATAAAGCTTGACTCTTGTCTTGATTATTCAGTGTCTGCAGTGTGATATTAACTAATTTCTACTAATACTACTAACAGTTTGAAAATTAGTCTTACTGGTTTTGTTATATCATTCTCTATGGTTAAATTCAAACTTGATTGAATCTCAGAATTATGATTTCCTGGTTTCTGTCATTCATAACTTCACTTTGCCTGTCTGAGTTGCCATATTCTTTTTTTGTGTTTCCTCTGGGTTGTTTCACATTTGTTCACCCATCCTCATGGCAATGACAGTGAGGTCCTGGAGATGCACAGGTCAATCCGGGGCGGGAGTGCCGAGTGCCTGCACACTAACAGGTAACGAAAAGGGCTTAAAAAAAGAAGAAAGAAAACCACCATTCAGATTTATTTTAATACGATACTCCATTTTCATCATTTTCATTCTTACTATACTTTAACAACTTCATAATGATGACATTGTCAGTGCAAACACAGTTTGTTAATTATCCTGACTGCATCTTATATGTCTGCTTTTGTGCGACAGCATGAACACAAATTCTACATATGTATGTGTCAAGTAGTTGTAGGTCATTCATAAATACATGTCCAACTATTGTCTACCCCTACAACTGTCTCACATCAACACACACAACACACTGATCGGTGTGTGAGGGGAGTCAGAGCTCTTCTGATTCATTTCTATCTTGTTTATTTTTTTTTTTGCATTGGATGTCTTCACTCACAGCAAATGTATTGTATTTTCTTTCTTTTGCTTTTTGTGCATGATTTCCACTCATAAAACCAGGGGCGTAGGTAGACACAGCAACACACTCCCACCCAAAATGCCCCTGTTAGTAAACGGTATCCATAAAGATATTTACAGGTAAGTGCTTAGCGCAACAGGCGTTCTTGCGAACCCCTCTCTGTGCCTGTCCAGCTTTCCCAGACACATTTGTGGAGTTGGTTGGGCCA
Source organism: Platichthys flesus (assembly GCF_949316205.1). Classification (NCBI taxonomy): domain Eukaryota; kingdom Metazoa; phylum Chordata; class Actinopteri; order Pleuronectiformes; family Pleuronectidae; genus Platichthys; species Platichthys flesus. The sequence continues at coordinate 4,257,011 of NC_084949.1, forward strand.
TTTCATTGCGGCGGTGTTCTCGCAACGCAATAAATGGCCATATGTCCCCACACCGCTGTGCTGCTTGTTTTTCCTTTGGATGGAGTGTTGCTTTGTCATGTGCTGGTTTAGCTGAATGTATGTGCTGCTTTCACCTCTGTATCATGCAATCCTTTGACTGTGTTATATGTTTCCACTGTGAATCATAGATAGGTGACGTCAATACAGTACTTCTTTTCATTTTTAGAAACATCACAGAGACTTTTAGACTGACTTTTTTTTATAAATTCTTGAGAGTCACAGATGCAGTAGAGCTCTGCCATCTGGACATCTTAAGCCGAGTACCAATAAAGTGTTGTTTGACTAAAACTATGCTGTCAGATCTTCAAAGTTAGAGTTAAACAATCAACAAGGCTGATGTTGTAAAAATAAGTTGGAAAACCAACCGAGTGTAGGTCAGTCCCCACGTCTGCGATCTTGATCCGGATAGAAATATGTGAGTAACAATGAAATGGATTGGCACAACATTTGTTAAAGACAGGAATGCTCCCAAAAAAATGAATCCTAGTGACCTTGTGGTTGATATTTCTGGTTGTGAGCGAAACGTCTCATCAAATATTGGATGGATGGTATTTTATTTTCCACTTTACGATGGATTGTTCTAGTTTAAGTGATTCACTGCAAAAAATACCTGCAAAACATCAGGAGTTTTTTGATGTCTTACAAGCTCATTCTGAAATAACTAATAGATCAACTTATTTTACTTGTGTAAAACGTCTGGTCGCATTATACTATTAGAATTATAGGATGTGCAGGATCTAGACTCAGTTTTACCCTCATTAGGGATAACATTTTAACAATTCTTTTAAATATGTGCCCTTGCAAGTTTCCCAAACGTCTACAAAATGCTGTAGTTGGAGTACCACATAGTAACGGCAGTCTAAAAGTCGTGGGATGATTTGAAGATGGTTGGCAGTACTGTACACAATCTGTCAGTCACAGTTAGTTGGTCCTAAAACATAATTTCACCACATCACGTCAGAATGTTCTGAATTATAGGGACCTCTTTTTCCTTTCTTTTTTTCTGCCTCCGAAGCAGCATTAAAAAGTCATGATCATCCATCAGATTTACAGTAATGCTTCAGTCCTGGCTGTAAAGACAGACAGACAGACTTCCTGTCTAAGCAATTTCCTCTATTTCTCTCTGTTCTGCTCTAATCCTTTTTATGACAGTCCTACACATTATATAGATTTACTGTGGCTTGGTTTCCTCACCACGTGCCGCCTAAACCACTTTAGATCTGTAGATTCTGTTATGTAATCAGCATTACATGTAATCTCTCCATATATGTGTTTGGGGTCAACCTACAGGGAGGGCCAGAGGAACCATCTTCATTCTCTTACATCATTTATTATGTAAGACTATAGAATATGTGTTCATTTAGTGATTTGCTGTTTACGGTCTAACCAGCATCATGCAGCAGGTACATTTCCACTCTAAGGCGACCCAGTCTTTATTTTATTGATAATTCTCTGTTTTTACTATTAAACCGTGAGACACAGCTTTGAGAAGGAAACCATTTTTTAATTTGCACCATAATGTGAATGTTGCTTCTATGTCTCCTGATCATCCGCAAAAAGCCTCCTGCTTAATTTTGTGCTTGTGTTTTTCCACTTGGTCTCTCTCTGCTTATTTCTGTTGAGTTGCATGTGTCATTTTTGTTTCCTCTCGCCTTTCTTTGCAATGCGGGTCTTTCCCTGCCTGGTGTTGGCGGGGGCTTTGGCGTACAGCTCCACCCTCCCCGCATGCCTAAAGAGCAAGGCACCCCACAGACAAGAGGGGGTTAGCACCATGCCTCGTAGCATCCTCACACACCGTGTGCTCAGGTTCACTGATGAGGTCACGGTTAGGTAAGAACACACCCACCCCACACACCATCCCCCGTCCACTCACCACCCAGAACCTTGTCTTTCGCCCCCTTCTTCTCATGTGCAACACAAAGCAGAGGCTTAAGCATGTACTGACGAGTGCAGAGCATTAAACAAACAGTAAGCCCTCGTTGCCATCCTTTTGCCGCATTAGTCCTGAAAACATTATTTGCAATGTCATGCAATGGCACAAAGTCAACCATCTGTTGGTTGTCACCCAACAGCATGACAAACATACAGCTGTGAGTGTGTGCAGCAGAGTAAACGTTAACACTGGCTGCTCTCCTCCTCACTCATTCATTTCCTCACACACACACACACTCACACACAAGCAGTCCCCTCATCCACTTAGACCTGGTTCCCATGGCAACTCACCAACCTTCCATCTGAGCGGTCTCGCAGTGTATGGCCGCTAGGAATGACTGGCTATGATAAATGGAGATACAGCATCTCCTCTTCCTGACACCCCTCCTACATCCTCTGTCCATGTACATCCTGTCTCCATCTCTATTTTTTCTCTCCTGTATTTCTCTCTATGTTGCCATGTTATGGCGGTGCAGCGACCTGCAGCCGTCGCTGGACAGAGTGAGGAGTGTCAGCACCACTTGTCTGAGACCAGACAACAACTTTCACTCCCCTGACAGAGACAGGTATAAAAAGAAAGTTCATCACATGAAACCACACATTACAGGAATCTAATCGACTTTGCTGATGAAGACACTGATAATGCAGTTTAACATTGAATTAACAGTCAATAATCACAGAGTCCACTGATAGCTTTCAGTCACAGTATTCAAATCAGTATTCTATTGACTACATGAATCATTCAATATTTTGGGTTTACAATGCTGCATGACTTCACCTCAATTCATGTCATTTGTGCTTTTCATACATAACTGTAATTGCCATTGCACACCTTGATAAAAAAAAGCATCTTCCTTCAATTTAGGAGTCTTTGAAATGTCCATAATTTGAGAAAGGCCTGTAGATATATTTTTGTTCCTTAAACTTTACAAACAAATTTCAAATAATGATGCTGTTCTGTACATGGATCCCAGGTTGGTTAACTAAGGGCAGTTTTAACTCAGATGTTTAGGAAATCACTTTTTTTCTTGCCAGAAAGTTGAATAAGAAGATCAATACCACACTCATATTTGTATGCTTAATTTGAAGCTATAGCCATCAGCCAGTTAGCTTAGAGAAATGTCTAGCCTGGCTATTTTCCAACACTCACAAGCGCACATAACCTCTGCTAAAACCAAATATTGGTTATAAAAGGAAATGCTACTGGTGATTAACAAATCAAATAACACAAAAATGGGGAAATCTGTCTAAAGATGAAATAATCTGCGCATGTCGTTTTAAAATTCAAGTTTTAGTATAGCTTAAACAAAATGGTCTCTCCTCTTGAATGAAGGCAAAATAACCCTTTTTACTCACCCTGTTAATATAGCATCAAATAACTAGTTAGAACCAAATATAATTAAAAAAAGGAAACACTTTAATAGACCTAACTGTGATACCTAAATGGCGCATATTTTGACTTTTTAGTTGGACCCTGTGTCCCATCTGCTAACATGGAGGGGGCGGATATAAGGGTGATAGTTCCTCCTTTTCTTTAGCGAAATTAACCTCTTCCAGGTTGAAGCATCATATATACCATACGGACATAAGAGTGGTATCAATCTTCATCCAATCTACACCAAGAAGGTCAGCAAGTGTATCTCTCCAGATATGTGATAATATCCTTCCAAATTCCAGTGTATTTACTACTATGTTAGTTTGTTTATGTGTGGTTGTGATCCTCAGATTATGACACAAGACAAGACAAAATTGATGACTGATATGCCATGAAATTTATACAGAATTTAATGTTTCACTGCCTTGACTGTCCCTGTACTCATTAACCACCACTCCTGGTGTCCCCACCTCCAAATGCTCCTCCTCCCACCCCTCTGTCCTTTTAGGTGCTCCAACTTTTCGCCCCACAAGACTCCCCCAAGTCCCCGGATCTTAGTAGAACATGTAGCCTCTGAGGAGGAGAGGTATATCAAGCCTGCTCTCCTCTGCTGTGCCGAAACCTTTAAACATTGAGCTGCAGCTCTGCTTGCTTGTTAGGATGTTAGCGTCGCACAGATCCTGCGATCGGCAGCATTTCTTTCCCTTTTCCTGTAAATATTTGTGCTCTAAGGCTGTGTAATCCCTCTTTATTCTTTTTTCTTTATTCTGTGGCACCTGCTCTTTCTGCCGAGCACCTGCTCTGAATTTCCTCACTTCTCTGGCTTGAAAGCGCTTTCTTTGCTGTAATATTGTTGCTGGCGGTAGAAAAAAGTTCCCTAAATGTACAATTCTCAGCTATATTGCTTTTATTAACCCTCTAAACCAAACCATTTAGTCTCATCCTTATGGTTTTACATTATTTAGAACATGCAATGTAAATCAATATTCAGTTTTCAGTTTTACCATTGTGTACGTCATTTTCCATGTCCTCTTTTTTTTCCACACCCCTCTCTCTCTCTCTCTCTCTCTCTCTCTCTCTCTCTCTCTCTCTCTCTCTCTCTCTGTGTGGTTGCTGTGGGCTGAAACAGGCAGGGTAGCAATTCATCAAGTCCGAACTGTCAAAGGGGCTGCAAAAAGAGCCTCGAGGGGGACAGGTAAGATCATTCATAGATGTATTCAGTCACTCACTCGCCTTATTTCATCTCCTCTCATTATTGTCACCTCGATCCTCTCACTGGAGGGATGACGTGTGATCATGTTGTTTTCCAGAATGTTTGCTGACGGTTTGGTTTAGCTCAGCAAAATGACTAGAAACCACAACCCATGTCCAACAGTACCAAGGGTTTTGATGTGTTGACTTTGTTATCGTTTAACTAAATATTGTCATGTTTACAGTTGTTCTTTGCAGATTAAAGAAGTGAGAAATTAAAACTTAAATAGTAAGCTTTAAAGTTGCTGATATGTATTTTTTTATAACTTTCAAGCAGGGATAGATTAGTTGTCTTATTGCAATATAATGCGTATATTTTGATGGTGGATCGTTCCTTTTTAAATCCTTTGCATATTAAACAGCATCACACCATGAGCCCCGAAAAGAGCAAAACTATTCTATTTTCATTTTTTCAATTTCTTTGTATTTATATGGTTTTATGTTCTAATTCATTTTTATTTCCTGGTGCCTGCCCACTGATGGCAGTCGTATCCAGCCCACCTCTATCCTGAGGGGCAGTAGGGGGAGAGGGGGCCCGCTGAGGCCCTTTGGCCAGACAGCCCTGGCTGGGTCCTGTCCAAACTCGCCACGGCTAGACAGGTGCATGTCCCTGCCAGTGCAACACCTCTGCTCCCCTGTGTGCTGATTCCTTCTCTCTGGCACTAAGTTTGTTATCACTGTATGCACGAGTACCACAGGTATTTGTCGTAACTCAGGAAACAAAAGTCATGTTCATTCGAAGAGGTATGATATCAGGTTATGATCTTACACAGTGGGTTATGTACTGTAGATGAGGTACATTTTGGGAACAACCTGGTCTGAAGCTGTTAGTGTAGGACTACATGGAAAATTACATCCAAATATTTTAAAAACAAGATATGTATAAATACTGTGGTACCATGCAATCTGTGTATAAACACATACAGTGCCACCTTCTTTGCCTCTTGTACTGACGACTCCGACTCATTCCTCTCCCAACTTGCCCTGTCGACCTCAAGTATTGGCAATACTGCAATAACAGTTTGTTGCTTTTATGATTTTGTTATTGGCGCCACTTCCGTTAATGAGGAACACAGCTATAACAGTTTGTTATCCTTTCCTCTCTGCTTGTGTCGTTATGTTCCTGACCGTCAGAGCACATCCTCACGGCAGCCCCTCTTCTCCAACGGGGACTCCCTCATCAGGTCGCAGGGGCAGGCAGCTGCCGCAGCTCCCTGCAAAGAGCAGCAGCGTAGAGCAAGGTATGTTCGATAATCTCAAAGTGTTAAAAGCTATTTTCTGCATTTATATAAACTAATATATGCCTAACAAATAATGTGTACTTTAGGAGATGACATAGTTTCACTTGCAGAGAATTGAGACTGAGATAAGGCTGTTACATCTTTAAACACAAAGCACAAAATACAAAGACTTGTCTTTGCCTCTGTAACGTTTCCTTTTGCTATCACATTGTCAGCTTTAAATCAAAGCAGTTGTTTGAGTGTTCTGTGGATGATCATGCTCTACCAAACAGATGGTGAGGGAGCCTATGCAGAGAATAACACCTAGTATCATCATTCTAATCAACTCAACAACCTTTTTGAATATGGCTTCACTACAGACGTATGCCTGCTCAGAGCATAATGATTGCTCTGTTCCGTCTACTCTTGTTGTTGGTTATAGCTGACAGATGGGTGGGGTTTGCCGGATGGGATTAAAAAAAGGTGCTTAAATGATCTGTGTAGTCACTGTCTTTATGCTCTCGCCGTTGACTTCTGTCATTACAACATAACATCCCTATCTGACTTTCCCAACCTTTTTAAACCAAGCATAGCATCAAATAGCATTTTATCCTAATACATCAGTACCGCTCAGTAAACATCATGCACCATCTAGTGTCAGAAATCTGGTCCTGCATCCTCAAGATACTCTGGTCTCTCTCATTGAGAACACATAAATGTTTCTCATACATCTTTTCCTGGTTTTTGTTTTCTTTTGTTTTCTTTCTCTTATTCCTTTATTCTATCTCTTTCATCTGTCTTTTGTTCCCAGCCCTCGCTGTAGAGGAGCGAGCCCGACAGCTGCAGATGAAAGTACATTCCTACCGGCCTTCAGCCTCCCACGACCCTGAGACGGACCTCAAGACCAAACGGGAGGTCAGCGTCCATTTCTTCCGCCTCTTCCTGCACTTGATGAGTTATAAATAAATGACACATTTTCTGTGCAAAATCATCACGTCTCTCCCCTCCTGCACGTCTCCCTCTGTTTATAGATGTATGCGGAACAGCGGCGGAGCAGCGACAACATGTCGGCGAGATCATCGGACAGTGATATGAGCGATGTGTCAGCCATTTCCCGTGCCAGCAGTGCCTCCCGCCTCAGTAGCACCAGCTACATGTCCATCCAATCAGAACGGCCTGGGGGACGACTCAGGTCAGTCCTTATTGGCTTAACCACAGCTACTCACAAACAGCAAGTTCACCATTTCTGAAATACAACTACCGTACCTGTTTGGATATTGTCTGTTTTATGCATGTTTATCACTGTGTGTCTTTCTTTTTTATTTATGCATGTCTGCATGTTTCTGTCTTTTCTGCATGCCCTGTGTCCTCTATCTCCCCACACGCACACACACACACACACATATAAACACATACAACATGCGGATACATGATGAACGGTGGATCCAAACAAACTGAACACAGATCCAAGTCATTAGAGGAAGAGGAGAAGAAGGACAGGAGGATCTCGTGGGGGGTGGATGGGGAGGAGGAGAGGAGGAGGGCGACAGGAAAGCGACGTTTCTCTGCGGAGTTGAAGCGCAGGAGACACACTGTTACAGGAGACAACAGGGAGTCCAGGTAAACATCAATAGATGCCCAATGATGAATTTACTGATGATGGCACAAAATACATCGTCATTCCCCACATTCCCATCCGTTAGACAACAGCACACAACGGAAACTTGTAATGGCAACAATTACAGACAGTTTCCTTCCAAAGGGAGGTTATGGGCTACAGAACAGTTTCCCCTCAACTTGCAGGAGGGACATAGGGAGGGGCTCAAATCATCTGGTTGAAGAGTTGTATTTAGTTTCAAGGTGCAGTTAGTCTCACTCTTATGAGAACAATTCATTTGATTGTGTGAATCCCAAACAAGTTTAGAGGAGCGCTCTGTCAAACTTACACATGACAAGAAGTTGACTTGTGCCAGTACTTCCTCCCGAACAGGATTGTCAGAATATGGGATCACGTAAAAATTTAACTAATGAGAATCCTGGATTTGAGCAGACATGAATATGTTGCATTATGGGAAATGTATTTTTTGTAGCTATAACCATACAAGACTTAAAATTGACATTTGCCTTCCGCTGCTACAATAGATGCAGCAATAAATAAGTGAAATGAATAAAATGAAGGTAGAATATTTTCCTTCTCAAATAAAATTTAAATCCACATTAAATGTTTTCAGCTTTGTCTGAAAACAATTAATTAATGAATCTGACTATAATGATTGAATGTAAAAATAATTTACCTTCCAAAATAATGAAACTAGAAACTAAACTTCCAAGCGTAACTCAGTAGGAATAAAAAACAAAAGATTAAGAACTAAAATGCAGTAAAAAGTCTCATGCTCTCGTCTCGCACACAAAGCTTGTGCACTTCCCCGGCTGACCAGTGTCAGTGATTTGACAGGGACAAACAACCCTATCCCAGTGGTCCGTCGTGGACCAGGTGGTGATGTAGTGCAGCTTATTAGCTGGCTAATGTACTGAGGTCTGGGAGGAGGAGGAGAGAGGGGTCTGTTCTTTATGGCCTCACCATGGATCAATCCCAGCAGAGATTTATAAAAGCACAGCCTCAGAGCCTCTGACACACTTTGTGGAGTGGGAGGTGAGAAGGAGGGCGAGAGAGTGTGTTTTAGGTTTTCTTTTCAAACCAAACACAATCTCAGCAACATGGCTGAAGTATGTGGACAACCAATATAAGAACGAATTCTGAGTTGTCAATGAATTGTGATTGATCGGATGCTACATGGGTTTTCTTCCCCTTCAACCACAAGAGCATCAGTGAGGCTAGTAAGAGCCTGGCTCATCCCGAAGTGTTGGCTGGTGTTGAGGTCAGGACATTTTAAAATAAATTCACAAGTTATCATTGTGCTACTAAACTGATTTATATGCTTCTAAATGCTTAACTTAAATGTCAAGCTCTGTTTCAGGCAGCAGTGAATTTTTTTGTCTGTTAAATAATAAGGCTGCAATCAGACAAACTGAAAACACAAGTTTGAATTCCAAAAGCAGAAATTAAGTCAGTTTCCATCTTTTTTAAAAGAAGCCGTCAGTCTGTTTGAGAAAACCGGTCATGTAGTTTATCTATGATTCAGACCAGGGCTCAGTTTTTAGACAGAGGGGATTTGAATGGGTCACCCAGTGATGAACAGCTGGTGTCAGATCAGTTTTCACTCAGAGTGGGGTAGTAATATCTCTATTAATTTTGATGATCTGTTTTTGAGTTCATACAGAGGCATTGAGATTGCAGCTAAACATCAAACCCTTTTATCATCTTTTCTTTCAATCCTTGTTCTCGACCTTACTCCCCTGCCATTTGTTTCTTATCAGTTTCAAATAATCAATTGGATGCCACACGTGTAACTCATGCATGAATTAATGTTTGCTTTCCTTTTAGCTTTTATTTAATCACCTGTTTGATTCCCCCAAAACCTGACATTTCATAATAAAGAGAATGATTTAAAAATGATTTTGCAATGCACAAATTCCAAAAATTACCTTTTGAGCAGTTTCACGGGCAAAAACATCCAATCACGAGATGTTTCTGTCCTACGCACAACTACACCCCAGTTTCCATTATGTACAAGTGTGTTTGTCATTTTTGTTTTATTTGGTCATTGTGTTATGTGTGCGTGTGTGTCTGTGTGTGTATGTTTGTGCAACCCCACTGCATGTCTCAGATCCCTCCTTGCATGCATCCTGTGCTGTGACTGCCCGGACCCTCTCCATCCTCCAGACATGGATCCTCCCCTCCAAACCTACCCCTCTGCTGCACGCCCTTCCCTGACTCCCCTGCAGGGGGCAGTGGAAGCTAACCTGCCCCTCCCCAGTTGTTCCTTGGCTCCCTTGGGAGCAGCAAGTATGGGTGACAGGGGAAGTGTAGCCGGGCTTTCCTGCAGCACTTTCACACCCTCTGAGGGAATGGACATGCGGAAGCTCCTGCGAGCCCCTAGGAGGCAGGCTGGAGCACTGAGCACCTTCTGCTCTCGTGCAGTGGCTTGTTTGAGGAACTTATATACATGAAGCCATTATCATTAACCCTCCCAAAAAAAGTTTAATTTTATTTGACTACAATTAAATTTTAACCTTGATAATCTCATGAGATCGTCATTAGAGTAGTGACTAAAATGACAGCACAGTCATATGACACAAAACTCTATGTTTGTTTCAGTTGTGTACTGTGTTTATTATGTTTTAGTTAATTTCAGTAAGATATGTCAGCATCATTTTCCCTTTTCACTCTTCTGTCATTTGATTCACTTTTAATTAAACATCACTCAACAACAGTCAACTTGAAATCATCGTCTTCCACCATTTGTAAATCCACCATGTTGTGTCTGTGTTCTACTAAAAGGAAGGTAAAGTACAGAGGAAGTTGAGACCTGAAAGTCATCCCCTCTCCATCCCACCAGATCACAGTGCCACTCAGCATCTTCCTCTCTCCCTCTCTCTCCAGCCGGCAGATGCGGTCGTCGATGGGCCGCAACATGCTGAAGAGCTCCAGCGTGAGCGGGGAGATCTACACCCAGGAACGCACTGACGGCAGCCAATCAGACACGGCGCTGGGCACTGTGGGTGGCGGCAGCAAGAAGAGACGCTCCAGCCTCAGTGCACGGGTGGTGGCCATAGTTGGAAACCGTCGCAGTCGCAGCACTTCACAGATCAATGGCCCCGGTGAGTTGCCATGGCAACACTCAAATGTTCAGTGGTGGCTCTGGAGCCCACTGGTTACGTGTGATGTGAATGTGGCTAATGTTCTACTGAAAAGGGAACTCACAGCAATCATTATTGCATATATCTATATTGGTGTGATAGTGTCAGCATGTCACATTCAGGGTGTGAGGGTGGTTACTGTGGAATAAAGGCAGTAACAACACCATGCTGCTCAAATATGGGGTCGAGCCAATCATCTTCCTTCTAAGTTGAGCTGAGTGTAAAGGAGGTGGCATCACTTCTCCGAAGCGATGTTTATGTGATCTTTCTTTAAACAGGCTGTCATGCCTGTCATCTTTTTCTAGACAGAACTGAGAACAAGAAAACTGCACAATCAGCAAATAAATACGAAAGAACCAAGAGTTACCAAATGAAAGCAACACAAGGACACGTTTAAAACCATTAGAAGAATCCTGAAAAGCATCAGAATACAAAGAGGTAAAGTCACAGAGGGGAGTGTAAGACTGTAGATGCAGGACAGTTTACAGCTCATTCCATTAAAAAGGTGCATATCACCTGAACCCTGTTCTGCCAACATTAGTGCAAGTGCAGTAGATATCAAGGGTAAAGAAGTTACTGGATCATGTAGTGACTGGTTTTAAATGAGAGAAGAGACGTGAGGTAGCTTGGGAGTTTTATAAATGAATAACATGAGATGACTGGAAGGATGTCCATCCCACCGACAGAGAGAACTATGATGAGTGAAGCACAATGCACTGTGATACAGAGTTAAACTGCTGGAGTGTTGATTGGTAAGCATGAGTTAGTGTTACGGTTGGAAGAAGACAATCCTGTATTTTCCTAGTTTGATTTAAAATTTTTGGGTTGAATATTGAATATGAATTTTGATTGATAGTCTGCTGTTAAGACAGATTCCTGTGTTTTCATGAATAGCACACAGTAGTGGGGAGGAGATATTAATAAGGAACAAAAGTTGGTTTTATACAGTAAAAAATCTGCCAAAGCCTTAGTTTAACCTTCCCCAAACATTATTTTGTTTTACTTTAAATGATTTGTTAATTATTCCAATAATTCCATGTTATTTAAATGATGCGGTTTGATAACAAAAACTTGAGAAAGATATTGATCCGCAAGTGCTGGTGTTGTGTGCTGATCTTTTTAACCTGGACTCAGTGACACAGCCCGAATGGTTCCTTCAGTTTACAGTTTAGCTTCATGTACCTTCTGTTTGCCTGGATTATTGCTCTCCTTAACAACACGATTTCCCTGTGACTGTGACACAAGATTGTATTTAATCTCCACCACATGTAATCTATGTCCGCACTGATAACACCAAATTATGAAACCGTGTTTCGCATCGAAGCAATCGTTGTGTTTTCAGTGGATTTGTCCCGAGGAGCAGATTGTACCGGTGCACCACAAATTGCAAGTGTGCTTTCGTTGTGTAAAGGACAAAACCTCTGCCTCCCCCAACACGTGTCGCAAAGACAAACGACCACATAAGTATGTTCCTGAGAGCTCCAGAACATCGTGTCCAGCTGAGAGACCCTCGCAGCTCAGCTCCCAGCCACAGTGCAGACTCTCGCTGATCTGAGCCTGGCAGCCACTTGTACCACAGGGTGGTGTACGACTCCTGATGAAAACCAAGTGCTGTACTCCCCCTCTTTGTAGTAGACATAAAAAGCTATTAGAGAACATTAGGCCTAAGGGGGTCCTTTAGCCTCTCTGCCTCAAGTAGAGAGGAGAGAGAGGAAGTGGAGATAGTGGAGAGATCAAGCTTAATTTGAGAAGTCGATCCCGTTCATGATGGATGTGAGCAAGTGGAGGTAAGGGAGACAGATGTTTGAGTTTTTAAACTTGAGGATTTTCATGGGACCACGAGGTAATAGTTTATACATGCAACGTTTTATTCTAGGTTTTATATTGGAATGACTGTATGTGCTGTTGGCTGCTGGGTGCAAAGATTAATCTCCTGCTTATCATTTAAAAGGGATGATAGGATAAGCAACTACATCTTCAGTCAGGAGGTGGACACATCCCAGTCCGAGATGTCAAACAGTGTTGCTCTTTTTTCTACCCAACAATTTCCTGTTTACTACCATTTCTGGATTCAACAGGACATGGGTGCGACTTTGGCTGTGACTTACAAAGGGAGATCACAGACTTCTTAACTGCATCTGGGATGCTTTGTCACCATGATTGAGGAAGCAACTAATAGTTTACTTTTTATCCATGGATAAAAAGGCTTTGGAAGTTTTTAGCTTTTATTTAACCACAACTAAGAAATCTTTCTCTCAATAAGGAAAGAATAACCCTGATGATCTCATAGCAATGTCATCAGTAATTTGCCCTCAGTGTCAAGGCTACACTTAGCATGTGAGGTTTTTCGAAGTAGGTGTTTGCTTGAAATGTGCTATAACTTGAACTCGTGACTAAATATCACGTGTGGAACAACAAGGCTTAAATAATGCACGTTTTGTAGTCCTATGGTGACTTTTCATGTTCTATATGAAACATATTGTGCATTAACAGTAAAATATTTTCAATTTTTTGGGAAGATATATACTTATTTGCTTCCTCGCCAAGAATTGGGTGAGAAACTCTTGCTCAGTTGTATCAAGAATTTTGCAAAATGTCTAATTATAATTTTTTTACTAAATTTTGTCTCATGCAGATTATGAAACAACTGATTCCAAATTCTAACCTTACTCCATAGGACAAATGTTTTTGTCTTGAAACTTGACTCAGATTCCATAGGAATTAAATTATCGTCTAACATAAGTCTGTGGTTTTATGTTTTACTACATTTGTACATTATCTTCCTTAAACGGGTTCAGCATGACACAGGGTAAAACAAATGTACCTTTATTCTGAGTGAAGTGAAAAATAACTACAATAACATCTCTGACAACATCAATGGGATATTTTTCCCTCCATCTTTCCTGTACCATCCAGAGGGGAAGAGTAAGAAAGAGAAGGGAGCACCTATCCAGAGGAGCACCGAGACTGGAATGGCCGTGGAGCTGACCAGGAACATGAGTCGACAGCCCAGCAGAGAGTCCAACAATGGCAGCATGAACAGCTGCAACTCGGAGGGAAAGTGAGGAGACCACACTCGTTTTGTCATTTTTTTCTCAACCAATGTCAGCTTGGATTTGCTCAGCTCTCCCTGCGACACTCTCCCTTTCTGTATTTTCTGTCTAGTCTCATCTTCTCTGGAGTGAATCTGGGTGCCAGCAGCCAGTTCAGTGACTTCCTGGATGGTCTGGGTCCAGCTCAGTTAGTGGGCAGGCAAACACTGGCTACTCCTGCAATAGGTATGATACTCTCTTCTCTTCTTAAATTTTTTTTTTTTCCATACATTGAATGAATATTTTCTTTAATAATTTATGTAAGTGCATGTGTCTAGGCAGGCACGTGCACAGACATTTTGGGGGGCAGGTGCTCAAACCAAAAAAAAAAGGTCACCCATCGCCAAAATTATTTATGAAATTAAAAATAATAATAATAAATAAATAAAAAACACATTATATTTTCAATTTATATATTTATTGTCATTGGGGTGCGCCGCAGAGAATGTCGGGTGGAAATTCTCACATAACTCAAATAAATGCCCCGTCAGATATCAAAACACATTAGGGGGGAATTGATGACAGAGAGAGTCATTTTTATTCTTAAATATTGATGAATGAAGAAAAAATTGGGGTCCAGCAGAAGGGGCACTTTTCTCATCCAGGGCAAAAGGGCAGGTGCTTGAGCACCACTAGGGGTCTCTCTGTGCACGTGCCTGTGTCTAGGGTATTTCTGTCTACTCTTATCAGTCAGTGGTGTCATAACTCATACCAAGTCATAAGGTTAATAGTATACTAAACGAGAGATGATTGCAAGTGAGATATTACATGTGCTATGTTAAGTCAAATAATATAATAATATTTAAGTAAAAAAATAAAACTATTTTTGTTTTAATCTATTTAGAGTTTTACTGTTCTAATGAAATAATATTACATATTTGCACTATATTGTAGAATAATAAATATGATGACATTTTAAGCATGTAATATATAGTGCTCAGTAATCATTTCCTTATGTTTTCACATATCTAAACCTTTGACCTCTGACATTTGACCCCGATGAGTAAAATATGTTGACAGCAGAATCCTTTTTTATTGGTTCAGTTTACGTCCACTAATCTTCAAACCCGTGAGATGTATTCTTTCTAGTCCTGCAGTCCGTGCCGTCATTAATCTGCTCCACGATTTTAAGCTTGTGCACCTGCTACAGCCGTGTTCATCAGACCTGTCCACATGAACAACATATTCCAAGAACAACTCTAGAGAATTTCTTGTTTCAAACATTCACTTGGATTCAAGAATGAACTAAGTAGATAAGTCCGCTGTGACCATAATGCAAGAATTATTGCACTCAAATGCCTTATAGGATAGAATGATGGCCTTTTATTTCCCAAAGGTCAAAGGTCGACTTCACCATGACATCATAAAGTACTTGACTGGTTGGATTACAAGTGCAAGGCTCCGATTCTAGACCTGCTCTTCTTCTGTTTCTCAGGTGATATCCAGATTGGTATGATGGAGAAGAAGAGCCAGTTGGAGGTGGAAGTCATCAGAGCTCGAGGACTCGTACAAAAGCCAGGATCCAAATCTCTCCCTGGTAATGACCTGACCCACATTTAGATACTGAAGAGCTACTAATTCCTCCTATCTCCCTCTCATTATTATCTGATATACACCCAGGCATTGTTATCCAGTGCATACATACACTCATAAATACATGTGAGATCTGATCGAGATTGTGTCGACGACCCACTCTGTTCCCCACTAATGTCTTTTTCTGTTGTTTTGCCTCTGCATCCAGCTCCATATGTCAAGGTCTACCTGCTGAATAACGGAGCGTACGTAGCCAAAAAGAAAACCAAGATTGCACGGAAAACACTTGACCCACTGTACCAGCAAGCACTGCTATTTGAGGAAAGCCCACAGGGTAAAGTCTTACAGGTGAGTGGGACATGTGTTTCCTCAGCAGGGTATCACACCAACAATATGATTCAGCAGGACGAACTAGAGCTGCCTAATTTGACACATTTTGTTTTTCTCTCAGGTGATTGTATGGGGAGATTACGGCCGCATGGACCATAAAAGCTTCATGGGAGTTGCACAAATTCTATTGGAGGAACTGGACTTATCAAGCACAGTCATTGGTTGGTACAAGTTATTCCCACCATCCTCCTTGGTGGACCCGACACTTGCCTCCCTGACACGCCGAACTTCCCAGTCGTCACTTGACTCCTCTGGACCTGCAGGAGTCAGATCCTAGTGGACCAACAGCTACAACGCTCGGCGAGTAACAAACTCAAGAAACTAACAGTAGAGAGACAAATAGACAGAGGGGAAAAAAACTAAAAGCGGAAATGTAGAACAACAATCAGAAACAGTCACAACGAGAAAGCTTTGTTGAGATCTGACAATCACTCCTGTCGCGGTTAATTTAGTCTGTTGTAGGGAGCGCCACGTTTCAGTGTTTCATATCCATTCAATGAAAAATCGTATTGTTTCTTCTCTGTGTATGCTGAAGAGGCAGGGCTGTCCACAGACAAGCTGTAGCTCTTGAGACAGGAGACGAAACAGTGTCAGAGAATCAAAAGTGATGCAGGGTGGTTTTTAACTGAATCAACAATAGCAAAGAAATGTATGTAAGCGTCGGAATGTATGGACTCGAGACAGAGGTGATCACCCTCAACACCTGCAGCTGGCACAGTCCTCTCTGCAGTGGCCTCCTCTGAAACCCCAACAGACTGCCGGCACTCCTGCCCCCAGGCAGGGTGCTCCCACCTGGGTATAAAGTCTGGAAACACAGGGCCTTCTTCTGGTGCCTATGACCTTGGAGCCACATCACTGGCCCCGCTCTCCGTCAAAGGACCCTCCCTTTTCAATATGTTTACCATGGCTGCTCCGAGGCCACACTGTTTGAGTGTGTTTGCTTTGTCGTTTATTTCTTTCCCTTTGTTACTACTGGCACAAAATGTTTTTAGAGTACATTAAATGCTCATGATAATGTTGTCAGTCTGGTGTGTGCATGGTGAGAAAAAACTAAATAGAAGGGATAAAAAACGGATATAAAAACTATTAAATGTCTGCAAGTGTTATTCAAGGTGGGTGCTAATGATATTGCCACATCCTAGATTTTTATACTTGACAGCGGGCAGGGTTGTTTTCCTCGTTGCACCTCTGGCAGAAGTCCAGGCCATTCGTCTTTGTATAGATGTATATTAGGCCTCTCAAGAGGTTGACCAATAAATAAGATATATGTCACATTGAAATCACAAGGATACAACATCACTGTAAAAAAAAATTAAAATATAAATCTTTGTTCACCTGTGCAATGGCAAGAGAGGAGCGTTTCATTTTTCACATTTTTCGGGAAGTGCAGTCCTACACCCCAGCACGTTTGAGGTTTTTATCCAACCCTTAGTTTACATTATTTTGACATTTTAACACAAGCACAAGAGCTTGATATTTTTACGACAAAAAGTCTAACTTTTTGAAAAAAAAAACACATGACGTTGAAAAAAAGGAAAAAAAGAAATTACTACCGTCACTCATTCGGTTCATTTCTTTGTCTAGATATTAGAAAACACAAAAACAAACAGAGGAGAAGAATCACCCACAGTTTCCCTTGTTTGTCTCTGTGAATGTCAAAGTAACCAATCAGACAGATCTGTCCGGACGTCAACACTAATGCCCATCCTCCGTTTGGCCTGCAGACTCCTCCCATCGAGGAAGAGGCGGGGCCAGCATGACTTAGGAACCTGTTCCGAGCTGCATGCACATTTTTGTAAAACAGAACAGATACAAAAAAAGACACTGACCAAGATACGTGTGTTAGTTCCACATACTCTAGGGCCGCTTGTATGTTGCATGCAGTTGTACAGTTTGCTCGTACTTGAATATTAAAGAAATAAAACCAAGAAACAGAAGCCATTCCCATTACGCAAAGACATCTGATCTCAACTGCAGTCTGCTCCATGTCCCTCAGTCCGGTGCTGAATGTCTCTCAAACTAAATCCCAAGATTGTGTTGATGTCTTTCCTCGAACCTTTGGAAGATGTACTGTACTGTATGGTAGTACTGAGCAGACCTCACAGCCCCTCAGCTGTTATTCCACATCATAGTATACCTCCAAGGGGCTGAGATGATGTATGAATAAATATGTACAAATCAGATCCACTTATATGGAAATATGAATTATGTTTCAACATAATGATTTCAGATATGCTAACACATGAACTGTTCAATTATAGAAAGAGTTAATGCAGATGCACAGAGAGTCACACACTGTAAATACTCAACAGCCATGCACTGGGTTTTCATTGGGCTGAGTGATTACTGCACAGGGGCCAAGTCATGTAATGAGGAGCGATTAATACGTCAATAGGGACCATGCAGTGGGACAACACAGAGCGATGGACATGGGTCACATGAGGCTGAGCTCAAGCACACAGACGCCAAACCTCCAGGTGTACCACTGCTCTCAAAGTCGACGCGTGAACACTTCTTTGTGCTTCAAACCCAGTGTTTGAACTCCGACCATTGTCCAGTCCCACTTCAGAAGAGTTGACCTTTCTTT
Organism: Platichthys flesus; assembly: GCF_949316205.1. Classification (NCBI taxonomy): domain Eukaryota; kingdom Metazoa; phylum Chordata; class Actinopteri; order Pleuronectiformes; family Pleuronectidae; genus Platichthys; species Platichthys flesus. The sequence goes on from NC_084949.1 coordinate 4,275,212, forward strand.
TCATCGTCCGGTGAAGATGATTTCCCCTACTTTTTATTTTTTTCTTAATTTTTCTTTGTCAGTATTAACAGGAAAAAAAATTGCTGATTGTTTACAACTTCTGTGTTCCACTGAAACAAAAAGAAAATTTGAAAAAAGTAAAGCATTCACTGCAACATTTCTTGTTTGTATAACAGATGTGGCTCAAATTATGTGTATGTTTTATATTTAAAAAAAAGTTCATTTTTATTATTTACAAATAAAAAGAATGTGTGGAAGAAAATCTGCCTTCTTTGTTGTGGCTCAATTAGACAAAATAAGACATATGTATATATTTGTATTTTATTTTATTTCTTATTATGCTGTCAGCCTGCAGTTAGCTTTGACATTAGGCCAAAAGTCACAGTGAAAAACCTTTTTCTTCTTGGCATGTTTTTGGGGAAGCTTTTTCTTTAGTCCCATAAACAACCTCATTCATTGCTTCATTTATTTCAGGCTCAATTTCAGGAAACCTATAAATTCAAATCAGATGTTTGCACATTATAGTTGTTGCATAGAAAAGTAGGATACACAGACATACTGGATATGATATGGTTTACATGACTTCTACTGTTTTCATATATTAGCAGATCTCTCCCTGATATGTGAAAAAATAAATAAGAACTAAAAACTACTTATGTAACAACTGGACTATCAGTCTATTCAAAACTCTAAAGACTTATATTATATATTTTAATCAACTGTAACCATTGTTCAACAGAGTCAGAGTCTTTGCAATATGCTAACACACTGAGGTTTACCAGGGCTACTGTTTATATCAGGTGTCCCAGCTCAGTTTAATATAGTATGCTAAAGTTTGTTCATCAGCATGGAACTCAAGTTGAACTTTGCATTTTTGTTGAGTTCTTTCATCCAAAACCCCAAATGTCAACCTCCTGGTGACTCAAGTGGAATAGTCAGGGGATCATCAAGTCAATTAGGGGTCATCCTCTGGAAACCACAAGTGACGATGTTTCATACTTGTTACAGGAAACAATCACGTAATGTACAGAAAGCCGTGTTGACCTTCATTTGATTTGTTGGTTTACCCAAATATATAAGAGATATTAATTTATATACACACATAAACAACAACAGGAAACCCTCAGAGAGGCTCGATCAGGGCTCTCTCCAATGGAGTTGCTGTAGTTTACAGAAACCCTTAGAGCTAATAGAAGATCTTGATATTATGAAAATACAATTCACACAGAGCGTTGGCTTATGAACACAATTGGAAAATACTAGGATGCCATTAACTATTACCATTTATTTGGAAAAATCCTGGTTCAAGTTCCTGTAATAGGAAGTGACTCCTGGTTACACTCTGACTCACTCACTTTCACGAATGGCTGTAAAGGCTCAGGCGCAATCTTTTACTTGTTGAGACCTGTTGGATTACAGGGCACGACACACACTTTGTCACACTGTAATCATTTACTAGATTTATTTTACCCAATTTTCCCTATTTTATGGTTGCTTAGGCTCAGGTAGGAGAAGCGGGTCGTCCACTAGTCAGAAGGTTGGTGGTTTGATCCCCGGGTAATGGGGTCATAAGACTAGAAAATAGTTCTAAACAAAATACTCCTTAATTACCATTTACAGTAATCCATCCTGTTTCCTTTACACTCATATACCCAGTCAGTACTCTAATGATTATTGATATCTCATTTGTTATTTGTTTTGATCGATTCAAACAAAGACTGTTTATTCCTGCTGCTGCAGGTGGTACCGTTTTATAGGGAATAGAAAATATGTATCAGGAAAAATAGGAACACACAAAGGCAGAGTTCTTAAAGCAACTGTTTCATCATGTGGATCTGTCGATAAAAGCACAGCTGCGTCCTGCTACACTATTAAACCATAACTCTCTGTCTTGGGTGGTGCTGCAGTGCGTCTAACCGAAGAGGAAGTCGAACCAACATGGCCTTATGTGTGACCTCACACATGATACAGTGAAGCAGAGGGCTTGAGAGATTTATGTTCCACATCCTCTCGTTAAATAAGCAAAGGGTCCCCCGAAACAACATCTGCAGGCAATCTTGACGGAGCCTCCCACCAGCCTTGCCATGCCAGCCGGGCCCCCTCGCTCCCCTCGTCATTGCACCAGGGGTCAGGACCTCTGTGTACAAAGCGTGGATGCCGACTGCGGTGGAAAAGAAAAACTGCAGATCAACAAGTCAGAGGCCACGACGAAATTTCCATGCTGCTCCCAGGAAATGCATTAATCTATATCTAATCAGGTTAAAGAGTCACAAATTGAGAGACCGTGAGTGAAAGTGTAATACAAACATTACAAAGTTGATTTTTAAAATTATCCGTGACGATGAATTCTACTAAGGAAAAACATATATACTTAAACTTTGGGAAAAGAGGAAATCCAGTATAGGCTGCAGGATGGGTCCCGACTGACCTGTTTACTTTGAGGAGCATTTCATTTCAGGCTTCTTAATTTGAATGTTTCCACTTGGTGAAGCTTCATGATGGTGTGCATGCACTTGATGCATGAAACCATCTGATGAGAGACGAAATGAGATGATAACTGCACAGTTTTAAGTTTGTAGGTGAAGTGTAAATGTGAGTTTTACTTCTACATGCAGGTTTTTTTTTAGAGAAGGAGGGTGTTAGTTTCTTCTCCACCATCTGGGTGGAACAGTATTATGTAAATTTCCCAGTAAATTCTTTTTAACATTTTAAATGATGCTTTTACACAAGTTTATTTTATGTAAATGCTTCTGTGCCTTTTTGCTTCTAAAACTCTAACTATAACGTTTTGTGTAATTTTTTATTTTGTCAGTAGGCTCAGCTCTTTATTGACTATATTTCCATTTCCCCAATGTTGAATCTTGGTTGTTTGTTCACGCAAAAACAAGATGGCCTGCATAAACGTCAAATTGTCCCTACCCCAGTTTTGAGTTGCATTGTTGCAGAAGAGTTCAGACTGATAGAAAGTAAACTGCGTTCAAATCTAGCTGATGGAGGCAAATCAGTGAGTACGGAAATGAGTTGTAGAGGATCCAAAACAGAACAATGAGACCTGGATACTGTTAAGCCCTCACATATGGAGATATGAATAATCCGGTTTCTCATGTTCCATGAATGACTACGTTCATGGTTTATTGACCTTATTCAGGAATAAATAATATTTTGATTATGATGTTCACATGAGTTGTTATTGAATATTTAATTAAGTGATGAAGAAATATAACTAAGAGATCAAGTGAGGAGGGGTCATTGATCAGGGTTTGGGATCGTGGTCTCTGAGAAGGTTGCCTGGATCTGCAGTCACCAGTAGATGGGGTAGTTTTGTCGGAAGACAAGTGGCGGCTGTCAAAGCTCTGCAGCTAAAAGAAAGTCCTGCACACGGAAGGACTGCGGATTCAATGTGACAATGCACACTCACGTACACACACACAAACTCTCTCCTCATCCACTGTGACTCACTGTAAGAAGTCAAGTCTTTTCATCACACCTTTATCAATCAATCAATCAATCAAATTGTATTTGTATAGCCCATATTCACAATTACAATTCATCTTTAGTCAGCTGCATCCGATGGCAGCAGCCATTCTGGCTCACGCAGCAGTTGCAGTTCAAGCAAGTGTCTTCCGTGTTTAAGTGAGTGTGTGTGTGTGTGTGTGTGTGTGTGTGTGTGTGTGTGTCTGGGGGGGGGGGGTTGAGTGTGTGTGAGACTGAGAAGAGGAAGTCCATGCCGAGACATAACTCATACACATTTTCTTTTCCTTCCCATTTCACTTCAAGCTGTAAGGACACAGAGGAAACAGTGTTCTAATTATATTCACTTTCACCACAAAGTTTTCACAATAAACACAAGTTATGGTAAAACTGAACATCGATATCACATGTGTGCGCTGGGGAGCCGCGTCTCTGTGCCACATGGTTCGAGTGACGGATGAAGCTTTGTGAGACAGACAGTGCGAAGCTGTTTGTTTTGTATCTTAAACCGTAATAACGCTGACATGTTATAAAAAGAAGCCCATCAGAATTCAAAGGAGGCACATAACAGGTTCTGCAGATGTTCAGGGAGCACTCTTTGAGTGGTCCTGCTTATTTTTCCACTCGGACCATGTTACCTGATATTCTTCTGAAATAGTTGTGTAAGTTAGAACTTTTCTCCCTCGGGAAATGACATGACACGAGGACAGACAGTTGCTCATTTGCATGCGCGCAGTCCTGAAACGCCTGAGAACATGATGCCGGAATGGTTTTTATCGTGAGGCTCTGGCTAACGAGGCTCGCGCACTGCTTCGCTCTGTATTGAAGCAACAGGAGGAGACGGTGCAGATAATTAACGGGACCCACAAGTTGTGGTCCAGGCAGCGGACGCGGCGCGCGCAGGACAGGAGCGCTTTACGCGCGGTGGCGGGTGTGTAAATGGCTGTGGAGGAGGTGGATGCGGGAGGAAAGAGGGCGGTCAGAGTGTGACGGAGAACACGGTGCCTTGCTCTGTCGGCTCCGCGCCTCTCACACTGCTCCTCGCACGTGTAATTTCTTGCTCGCGCACGGCACAGAGATCACGCATGCTTGTGGCGACCTCCGCGCACTTGATGCCCGCTTCGGTGATGCCATGCCGCGGAACCCAGGCGGAGACGAAGGCGGCACCGGGCTCTGGATGAGGACCTCGCCGGTGCATCGCAACGAAGGTTACGGGTCGAAGGATGTGGAGTCCGGACGGAAGATGATGAACAACGCAGGAGACGGCTTGCTGTCATCCTCCGCGACCGTAGGTGCCGCCGGCTCCGAGAGCCTGAGGGGGAAGCAGGGGGCCCGACTGAGCCTCCTGGGGAAGCCGCTCATATACAGCGCGCAGAGCGGCCGCAGGAATGTGCGCTACCGGCGCCTCCAAAACTGCCTGTACAACGTGCTGGAGCGACCGAGAGCCTGGGCGTTCATCTACCACGCGTTCGTGTAAGTCCACTCCACCAAGTTGTCTGTTGTGATCTGTGAAGTTGGGACACCTGTTGATGCTCACTGCAGATACGCAGCCGCTCGCTCTCCCAACTTGCTGCTGCTGGTTTCAACACACACACACACACACACCACTTTGTCATTGCTCATCTTTAAATATACACCCCACTTTACCACAGCCACTTTCACAGTTGCAAGAAAAAAAAACTCTCTGCTGCTTGAGTTTGTGATATAAAGAGAGACTGTAACCATGTCTGCACATGGTTCCTCTTGGTCAGTGCAGGAGTCCTTTTTCTGTCTGTGGGGCTTTTTTTTTTTTTGTCATTGAGCTGTAATCTGCTTTGTGAGGGCCTCAGTGAGTTTCACATCTGCACTGCTGGAACCAGATCTCAGGACTTGTGCCCCCCCCAGCCTCACGCACTGCTCTCAGTTTGTCCGTCACAGGCTGCTGCTTTTGATTTCCCGCGTGCAACTGTTTTTGTGGCATCATGACTGTTTCGGAGAGGAAGGAAGTTGAGACTCACGCTGACTCTGGTGCCCCATTTTTTTTTAGTGTTGGTGGTGCATGTGTGTGTAAGCACTAGGAGGAGGAGTTTGAGAGAAAGCACCATGAACTATTGCACTTACAGTAATCCAAGCAGCTCTTTGAACGTATCACTTATATTTTTAAAGCATCCTTGAAGTGCCTTTGTTGTGGACACAACACCACATCAGCATGCCCGCTGGACTTCATCTGCTAGTTTGACTCATGCTGTCGTCAGTGTGTTTTTCTTTAGTGCAAGACAAATTTGATTGTGCATGTTCTGGGGGAACAGTTTCAAATTGTCCCCCATTTTACAGGCTATTTCTGCTGGAAGGCCTGGTCCCATGTGAAAGTGGCACACAGTGAAATTCAAAGCTGCTAAAAGCTTTCCTCGTTCCTGTCATACAGATGGAAAGTAGAGATGGGAAAGACTGCCATTGACTCACATCGATAATAAGCAATACTACCCACTTAAATGTGCTTTGTAGCTGTAAACTAAATCATATGAAGCTTCTTTGATACACGAATGCTGGCCTTTCAGGGCCAATGGTTTCGTAGAGTCAACCTTTTGGTTCTGTTCTTGTCATGAAATATATTTAAATATGGTATACACCCTAGAATCAAAGATGGGCAGCCCCCCTCCATCAGCAACAGCTCGTTCATTTTCAAGTAAACACTGAAACTACCCCCCTAGACCACCACATTGTCCTACATTCAGAGACGTCCCCCATCCTCTCCTGCCCTGCAGCTGCCCCCACCTCTCTACTTCATAGGAGATTTCTGTTGCAAAACGGTGTCCGCTGCCACTGGAGTCATCGCTCATAGCTTGACAACCTAGGTACCTTTTCTTTAGCACCATGTTCTAAAGGTGTTTTTTTGAATTGGCAGGGAGAGACACTTCTGCCAGAATTTAAGGGTGAAGTTAAACTTAAAGATGCATGATTATAGAATTCTTCCTGTGACAATTAAATAGTGTGCAATGACATTATGACACCAAGTCCTTTTTTAATTTGGGTTAAAGGGATAGTTTCCCCCAAAATAAAAACTCACTCATTATTTACTGACCACTATGCTGATGGAGGGATGGGTGAAGTGTCCAGAGAACACTTTTAGAGTTTCAGGGGTAAACAGTGTTGCAGCCAAATCGTCATTGTCTTATCTACAGCCGTACAAGCCTGTATATAATATATAACAAAACCTTTTGAAATGATCTTTTCACACAAGAAGACAATAATTTATAGTAGTTCCTATCCTATCTTTATGAGGCCTGTGCAGCCTCTGTGAGGTCTTGTAATGATGTCAGCAACCACCATGGGGGTCATCAAACTCAATGCTGACCCCTCATACCTTTTTCTTTTTTATCGGGGCTATAACTTAGAGGGACACAACTGGATTTCCTTTGGTATACCCTTTTGCTAAAAGGTTGTCTCCAAAATGCTAATTTACGTCTTATGAAAGTGTTGACTCACGCACACCCACGAGGATCCTCGGCCCCAGACTCTCATGAACGTTCCCTGGGGAGCTGGTGAATGATTCCCTTTCATCCCTGTGGCAGTGAGCTATAACTGAAGAAAAGCAGCGACTTAACTCTCGCAGCCCTTTGGTCTCTCTCCTGTAGTACGATGAATGTCGCTACAATGTTCAGTGGCCTTGAAAGCTGCACTGGTTTGCTGATATGAACATTGCTGCAGTTTAGAGCCCCACAGTCCCATGTTCTTTTGTCTTAGGATGATATCAGTGTCCAGTTACTGACAAAGCTTGTTGTTCTTCATATTCACTGCCATTAAAAATATCAGAATTTGGGCCAGTTTACATAAAAGATGCAACAATGGGAAATAAGAAACTCAGAAGGGACAAAACCCCAAAATCTTTATTTAGCCACATTTTAGCCACACGATTACTTTTCGGAACTATAATTTTTAATTTGCAAAGATAAACCTTATCTGTTGTTTGGGCCCCAAGAAAGGGTAGTGCCTCCTTGTTTATCTTTGCCAGAGGCTGCTCCAATTTACCTGTATTACTGTAGATGAAACACAAACTCCAGTCCCTATACCCAACATCAGAATGCCCCTCAGGCCAATGTCAAATTTACAAAAACTCAGTTTGGAAGAAATCGGATGTTCTCCTTCTGAGATGTAAAATGAAAACAAATAAAGCTTGAGCTAACATCCTAAAATGGCCTATTGTAGGTGTTTAGCAGCAAAATCAAAAGTAGTGAAGTATTCCAGAGATTTCTCAAAATGAAAAACTGTATGTTCCCAAAATGTTGTGTAAGCACTGATTTAATGTTGCACAGCCAAGGTTTGTAACCATACAACTGATAACATCATCATCATGCTCCACCAGTTAAACACATGTATACATGTGGGTGTTTTTATCACAAAGGTGCTGCAGAGTAATTGTTGACAGCCCAGACTCCCAGTGCCACAAAAAGATGTATCACGCATAGATAGGTTAAAAGTAAAAGAAGTTCAGGACCCTTTTAGTCTCACAGCATAATGTTTAGAACAGCAACTTTATTGTGTTTTACAATTCAAAAATGTCTGATCAATATCATTCACAGCACGCACCTGTTTCTAAAAATCAGCAACTAGCTGGTGAACACATTTCTCCTGTCTGCCTTATGCAGGAGTTTGAAGATTAAATTGAATCGATTGAATTTAAATGTGTTGGATCAATGGAAACTTGACTGCAGGTTTGTTTGATGTGTAAATGACCAGCACCGATATATCTGTGTTCATTCCTATCTTCTCTAAATTCAGTTAATATTAACTTCACATTTGTTTTGTGGGGAAATTTAGATCAGATTATGCTTATCATCAAATTAGTAAAGATTTATGTTGATTTGATATAGATTTATGCTTATTCATGCATTTGGCTAGTTAAACATATTGATACTGAATGTATCTGTGTCTAAACTCGACCCGATTATCCTTGAGTGAGCTGCAGCCTCTATTGTTTATATTTACTGACACTGAGAATTTTGGTGTAGGAGCATCATTGAACCCACAAATATGATAGAGTTATTCAGTGTTTACAGAAAAATGTATCTGGTCTTGTAGTTTAATATCTTCAGCGGTGGTCACCAACCTAATAGATCACCTTTAATTTCAAACGTATCTACCACCCTCATACCTTCCAATAAAAACTATTAGGGAGGTCTTCTTTATTATTGTAGCAATTTCTGTTAAAAGCACAGTGTACAAGCATACATATACATAAAAAAAAGCAGTGATGCAACTTTAATGCAAAATATTCACATTAATATCAATTCATATTGACAACATCTGTTCCTTGCACAATATTTAGCTTCTCAGTTCAACAAAATGTCCTGCAGAGGTCTTCTACGGCAGCACAATGTTTTACATATTGGCTATGCCTTGAATATGATCATAAATATGACTATTTCCTTGTATAAAAGTAATCCTGTCTATAAATAACAGTACTGTAGAGTATGAAGACGTGCATCTTCCCTCCTGCAATTATAAGACAATACACCCCCCTTTTTTTAACAAAAGAATGTTACTTTTGTGCTTTTATTTTGAAAAATATACATAAAGGATTGCAAGCATTTATTTGGGTCATAAATTCATCAGATAAACATTAAAACTTAGGTGAAAGATAATTTTTTCAGTTTAATCTGCTCTGAAACATAAAACGCTGTTTATTTGTCTGTGTCACTAACATATTTCCAACACTTCCTGAACCTGTTTCAAAGTAAAAGCCCTCCAGCGTTTCACTTTGAGAATCCATTCATTTGTTCTAACAGAACTCTGATTGTTACCGCAAGACCATTACGTGTGTCTTCAGACCATACTGTCCTGTCCTTTAGTTTAGTGCATAATCTGACTTCTGTTGAGGGATATGCAGTAAATACCTTCCCTGATCTTTGCCAAAGAGATTTTGTTGCAGGATGGATGAGTGTGCGGAACCCATCTACAGTCTCTGGTGTGATAGTCTTTGTAAGCCAACCATCCACTCTATCCACATCCTCATGAATCCGCTGACGTTAGTAAATGTGTGACTTCATTCATCGAAAAAGTATTTTTCTTGAATGCATATCCAGCCAGTGATTATCTTTCCTATAACATGTGTTGTTGCATTGTTGTGTTTATAGCTTGCTATGTTTCCCCCAAGTGGCAAAAAGATACAAATATGAATGCACCTTATTGATTATTTTTATAAACTCTTGCCCTGTGGTGGCAAGCTTTATACATGAGATTATGTTTGCTGTAGAATATTCTTAACATGTAATCCTCCTTTAAACTTCTTGTTTTGACAACATTATTAACATAATTATCCTATTTTGTCGAGTGCACCTTATAAACCTTATATTAGTTTTGCTGATGTGAATGAAATATTGTTTGATTTCCTACTAAAATGTAGGTGTGTGTGTGTGTGTGTGTGTGTCTGTCTGTGTGTGTGTACACATGGTTCTTCATGAGGATCAGTGCGTTTGATACTAATTTGGCCAAGCTGTTTTGCTTGGACAGCTGTAACTCTGTTTAGATAACTCACAGAAGTTCAATTTCATCATCCACTGCTTTCAGGACGCTATAAAAAAACCTCTCTGCCTCGTCTGAGACGACACATCAGGACCAGATCAGAGGAGGAAGAATACTTACGAGCCTTCCCTCCAAGCTTCCACTTCATCATCTGTTGTACATGCCCAAACAGAACAATCCTCATTGGCTTTAATGCTTGAATTCACATTTACTAATTTGTGAAATGCTTTTCTCTAGAGCAGCTTATACCTGAGGGACGCCAATAAAGCTCCAGAAGAGTATAGGAGACCCTAAAGTAAACACTTAACACTACATCTATTCAATAAGACTCAGTGCAAGGAGATCAGGTGAAGAGGCGCTCAATAGGTGCTGTTTAGGGTGTTGGACTAAAATGTACTTGTGTGTATGGATGGCAGTGCCAGCCGGAACTCAGCGGCTGAGAAGGAGCATAAAGCCTCAGTTATACTACTCAGTTAGTCAAGGTGAGAGATAACTATGTCATGTACCAGGAGTTGCAGGGTGTACAAGTTCCATTATGCCTATTTTTTTATGTTGTAAGCAACAAGGATGGGAGACAGCAAAACATGGTCAGAGATTGTCCTCAGTCATGATGGGCATCATGCTGGGTCTCATTTTCCACACCTTTGGTTGGAGTTGAAGAAGGGGTGAGCCTGAACCCAGTCCTTCAGTCTTCAGAGGTTTAGTTGAGGGTGGCGATCCAACTTCACTGTGTATTTGTCTGATATATGCAAAGAAAAGCTTTGCCGTGAGTGTATGGGGTGGCACAAATTATACAGATACAACAGATACAGTTTTTGTATCTGTAGATAGAAAAAGACAACACCAAGCAGGACACATGTTGGGACGCTGTTGCAGTTAATTTTGGAGCAACAAGTAAGTATATGCTTGAAAAAAAATATGAAATGCCGTTTTTACTGCAGGCTGATAACAGCGTCGCTTCGGCGTCGCTTCCGCGCCCGGTGTGAACCCGGCGTAAGGAGCTGTAGCTGCCCTTAGGCCGTCCCTCACAAACGACAGGACCGTTTCAGTGGAGTGGCTGCTCTTAGAGCTTGACTGATTTGGATCAAGGAGGTCATTCTGTGAAAGGAATTTTGAGACCTGTTTGAAAAGTGCCCGCTCAATAGATTCATTTAAGAATGGATGTAATGAGACTCACCAACAGTTCCTAACTTGAGCAGGGTTGACTGAGAGAAGGCTATTTGAACAGAGGTGTTTCCTGAGTGTCTGTGGTAGTGCAGATATTGTTGTAGAAAGCTATAACATCTGCACTACCTTGTAGAAGGACGACAGGATGGATTGAAAACCCCTGAAATAAGTAGATTTGCTTAATCAGCAGCTGTGATTAGGGGCAGTTCATGATATGTTCATATGTTACCTGTAGGAGTAATATTTGATTTTCAAAATAAAATGCAAAATTATGAAGTTGCACTAAATACCAGGGAAAGGAAATCTCAGTATTTAACCTAGTAATTATTTTATATCATCATAATTAACTTAAAGCAAATGTATTTCTCACATCTATCTTGTACCTCTTATACTGAGATATTTTTCTGTATCCTTTATGACTACTGCATACATGTATATTTTTATCCATTCCCTATGTGACAGTAGTAACACTGAGCCAGTCTTTGTGCAGAGCTGAGTTACCCCTGCGGCCTGCCCTCCTTCCTGTGCACACACACACACACACAGACCCACACACACACACAGACCCACACACACACACACAAACACACACACACACACGCACACACACACACAAACACAGTAGTGCCATTCATCTCACCTCTGGATTAACAAGCCCTTATCCTTGCAAGTATGTTCAGGAGCAGGAAAGTGTGTGTGTGTGTGTGTGTGGGGGGGGGGGGGGGGGGGGGAGTATACAGTGTTCCTTCACCATAAGGTTTCTGAGCTGGCATGCTGAGCGATCATGTGGCAGAGGGAAGTGACACAAACTCACTGCTCTCACTTGTTAAATATCTATCATTTGGTTTATTTTTATGAATACTTCGATTTATAGGCTGCAGTAAAGAATACTGACTCATCCTAAAAGCTGTGTTTGGTGGGTGTTATTGGGGGTTTGAAGCCAACAGACACAATAAAATGTTTAGTAGACATCATAATGACTAATCAGATACTGTGCTAAATCCCACTGCTGTTATGTATTATATTATGAGCTATTGTTTATTATCCAGCCATTGAGATTCTGTCACAAAGAAATGTTTTTCTCTTAACCTCCTCCTCATTATGTTTTTGATAGATTTTTGCCTTCTGGTGTGGAATATGTCTGCTGTAAATTCATCTCAGAAAGCCCACATTTGAGATACTCACATTCACATCCGTGCATTTTCCCAATATAGTGTGCTCTTAACCTGTGTGACGCATAAGGGTATTTTGCATCAGCACACAGCGTAGACCACAGTCACCTTCTGAGCAAGTGACTCAATGGAAAGAAGCTTCTTATAAACGGTGAGAGCAAAGCGGTGTAAGCAGTGACCGCCTGTATGCTTCAGTGTAAGTGGCTAAGTGGAACTGGCTGGTTTGATCAGCACAGTGAAAGAAAGCAGAGGTTGTGGCTTCCCGGTTGTTTAAACATTTAATTGTGCTTATACGTTATTCATAATGTCGTTATGTGTTTAACTGCAACTTATGTACATTCTATTTTTGTGAGTACAGTTTTTCAAAAACTTCTTTAAAGATTCACTTCCTGTTTTCATTCTCTGCATGAATAACTCTTTCATATTTGTGGGTTCAATGATGGTCCCATATCCAAATACTCTGTGTCAGTAAATATAAACAATAGAGGCTGCAGCTCACTAGAGGATAATCGGGCCGATTTTAGACGCGATTTGAACCTTCTGAAAATTGCTGGGGTGTTCCCGACTTGAGGTCACTCTGTGCCGATTATCTGTGCAAATAATCATGAGGTGTGGGGGGTTTACAAAATAATCTTAAAGAAACCGATTGAGTCAGAGCCTTTGCTATATACGAAGATTTGCTCTGACAGATATCTGTAATAGCGAGAGAATGAGCATGCTGACCGGGAAGCATCACCAACCGGATGTTGTATACTTGTACAGCTGTGACTAAAAACAACAATACATTTCCAGATTGAACTGCAAAATGTAGGAACCTTCACCGCCATGGCAACATCCATAATTTAGTTTTTTTACGCTGCAAAACAGAACACACGACTTTGGTTCTCCTCCATGATTGTTTTTCTTCTGAAGTCACGTTTATTCACGTGAGTGTTCCACAAATCGTTCAAGGGTTGAAAATGGCAATTACACTGTAGTGAGCAGCAGCCCTAACTAATCAAACACAAAAAGCAATGTGCGCCATGGTAGAAAATCTCTGGCAAATTACTGTACCATTGTTCTGCTGTATCTTTGTGATGAGAAGTGTTTTGTAGGTGGAACAGATACAATAAAGAGAAGGAGGATGAGCATATATTGATAATGTCACAAATAAATGTTTGAATTAAAAAGGCCCAGTTATTTCCTAGTTACTATTGAATGTTGACCTAACAGAAAGTAATAGCACATATGTAGGGGACTATTTTCGGCTGAGGATTAATACACATTTTGTTTCTTCTGTGCTCCTGATACGTCTACGTCAGACAGGACTGGTGTCCGTGTGTGAGTGTTAAAGTGTCTATGTGATCAATCAGAAACACTTTTCTCCTCTTCTCTTTGTACACAAACTCCCTCGGCTCTGTCATTCACTCACACGGCTTTTCCTACCATAGCTATGCCGATGACACCCAACTAATCCTGTCTTTTCCCTGATCGGAAACACAGGTAGCAGCACAAAGAGCTAAACACTCATCAAAAACACGACTGTTTGCCGTCCTGGCTCCTAAATGGTGATATGAGCTCCCCATTGACATCCGGACATCAGAAAGTTTACACATCTTCCGCCGAAAACTAAAAACATACCTCTTCTGATTTTACCTTGAATAAAAAAATATATATATATATATATATATATATACTAACAACTTTTGGAAACTAATACTTTAGTAGCACTTAAATGGCACTTACTTATAGCACTTTGTAGTTTTGCTTTATTTTGAAGAAATTGTACTTTCTTGATTCTTGTCGTCCTTGGTATTTACCCTCGGGGTTGAATGCACTTATTGTAAGTCACTTTGGATAAAAGCGTCAGCTAAATGAAATGTAATGTAATGTAACCAGCTCAGTCTAAAATGGTTGTATCAAGGTAGCAGAGCAAAATTCCTCACAAGACCTCCAATATAAATTAATTCACATATATAAAAAGGCCAATTTTCCACTGAACAAATTGTCTAAACATGAATTCTTAATTATGTGGAATCACACGCATGCATGTACACAGTGTATGAAAATCACTTTTCCTGTTTGAAACCAGAGGACAATAAAAGGTGATGGAGATGGCCTGCTGCAGGGATCAAGTGTCAATCCTATGTTTACTCGGAGGGAGTTCCCCTTGTTCTGTTTTCAGAGATGAGCTGTAGACACAAAGAACCGGCCTTAGTAAACAAGGAGAGAGCATTGGGCCTTTACCTGAACAGCACCTGTTTTCCTCCTTTAAAAGGCTGCCCCGCTGTAATGCCTCCCACAGCCAGCAGGAGAGGAGATTAATCTCTTGTATCAAAATAAATCTCATTTCCTTTGTTTTTCCCCTTTTCCACTTCTCTGCTGTTTTTATTTGTGCAGAAATCCACCACAACATTTTTTCAATCTTTAGGCATCGCTTCGAGTTAAGCGCCATCAGATCCGCCTTCCAGCTTAGACAGGAGCTCCTCTGTGCAGCTGGGAGCCAGTGGCTGAGATCGCGGGTGAGGATGTTTCCACCTGGCTGCCCCTTGAGTCTCACGTTCTGATGAGGAGGTTTAATGCCCACAGCAGGTCATTTCACAGGGCATAGTCTTTGTGACAGACAAGTACTGAATGAGTCACCTTCAGTGGGAGAAAAGCACCTGTTTCTCATCTGCTCTTATCTTTTTCTGTCTCTCACCCCTTCACATTCACTGCAGTACCTGTGGCGATCTCATGTTATTCTTTGCAGCCCTCTTATCCACTCCTATCATTATATCTATAAAAAGCTAACCTCGTTTCCAACAACTTCAGCGCCATTTCTTCAGAATGACCTATACCATCAGCAGTGAGAGTTGTTCAAGTTATCCTCCCATGATCTGCGCTCCACTGTGGCCTCTGCAGTGATGCTAGGCTGCGTTTCTGTCATCAATGTGTCTGTGTCTGCACTGTGTTCGCTCTCTAACACAAAGAGAGGAGCAAAGACTATGACCTCTTTAAGCTCGGCCTTCTCCATTTTGCCTGTTCCTACTGTTCAAGTCATTCCACTTTCCTGTTGCCGTAGCAACGGATGCTGCAAATAAGACATCTTGGGTGGGTTTTAATAAAACTTTGAGTGCTCATGGTTAATTTTGCATTTCGGTCTTCCTCTCACATTGTGGCCCCTACCGGTCCTACTGTCACTGCTGTGGCCAGCATTTAGTCATGACTGACACAAACCATGCCCTCGCCACTGCAACCCTCCTATATTTTAGGCCAGCAATGACCAGTTTAATGTTCATGGGCCTGAAGGTCTGTTTGCTGCTGTGGGAATAACACAGCTAACCCTAAACCTATACTTGCATCAATTAATTTTTTCCAGATTTCACCTTCCCAAGATTTGTAATACACCTCTGGAGGAGGGAATGTGCTTTGCATACAGGATGTGATTTATTACCCTTTTATTTTCTAATAAGTGTATTTTTCCAACCAGAAGCGTGATCATCGTATTTTGACATACATTCTGACAGTGAAAGAAGACAGCTACACAACCTTTTGCTATTGTCAAAAGACCCACAGTATCAAATGCCTTAGGAAAGATACTATTTGTCCAAAAATAGCATTACCATGCCTTGTTCTAGTGTGACGTAGGGTACACACTACAGTAGTCATAATGTGATAAGGGTTCTGTGCAAGGACAAAGGATTTACAACCATCTACATACACAGCCACGGTGACCATACTAAGATTGGTCCTAGGAGGGGAAATGGCAGCGCATCAGAGAGAGAGAGTGCCAGGCCCCCAGCACTTCGCTTGACAGGAGCCCGATAATGTTGCAGTGTAGTGGGCGACAGGCCAGAGGCCCTTTGACCTCCCTGTCTTACCCACAGGGGCAACACTACAGCTGGGTAGGCAGCCTGTCCCTCAACCCCCCACCCCACAGTGTGTTATGTGCCTCCACAGTGGAGAGAAGTGAAAGAGAGAGTGGTAGAGAGAAAAGAGACAGACAGACAGAGAAATGACTTATGAGGGAAAGTTATAAAAGAGGAAGGAGAGGCAGTTGCACAGTTTTCTATGATTTCTTACATTACTGCACTTCTTTAAAGGAAAACATGCCATTTTTGTACAACAGAATTGGCCTCCTGTAATCAGTGAAAACCTCAGAGGCTTGTTTGCACTACATGTTGGCCTTTTATTTCCTTCCACTCTCTTTTCTTGTAGTCATGCAGTCAACATTTCGATGTTTAAATTCAGACATGAAGGAAAAATGTGATATGAACCCCACTCTGAGATCCCCATACATCGTGGTTGCTCTGGGCAACCATCACCCTATGTAGCAGTGCGCGTGTGCTCAGCTCCTCTGTTGGCAACATGAAGAGCTCAGTGTGGAAACCTCCCTCAGGGAAAGGCTTTGTCCTTTAACTAATGGCCTGCCCAGAGTTCACATGGTATAAGTCTACAGTATTTCAGACAACATAGGTTTTGAGCTGGCTTATATTATCATATATACTTCTCCAGGTTCAATTGCAAATTTATCATTTAAAGATTTATTTTCATACTTTGCATATCAACTCTTTCAGAGATCTGTTAAGCAACTGACAACATTTTCAGACCCAAGGTCACAGATTTTCAATATGAGCTTTGGAATTCAGTCCGATACAAAACATTCCAGCAAAAAAAATAAAAATGAATGTTATGAAGATAACTGGCTGAAAGCAGGAAGTGATTTTATGAATGTTGTTGCCATGATGGAGATCAGCGCCTTGAACACCGCTGAATGTCTCTAAGTGCTATATGGTAAAAACACACAATTAGCACAACCACACACCAAATTAGCAAAGCACCTGAGATCCTTTGCAAAATGAAACACTATCGATATTTTATCAAAACCATATTTTGTTACCATATGAACCACACACATTTCATATGACTTAATTCAGTTTGACCCAGTTACAAATTGCTGTTGCTAACCTAAAGCACTTTTGAAAATTCTACTTCTCACCAAACACTACAAAAGACCAATGCTGGAGACTGAAATAAAATATTATTTATTCAGTCAGCATTGAGAATCGAAACAAAACAGGTCCCAGTTATCATGCTACTACAGGAGTGTGCATAACACTGTAAGCTCGACAAATATCAGACAAGCAGAAAATTCTGTATCCAGTACAGGTTTCAATGAGGGGTACCTGAGCCTGGGGCCAGAGATCATAAACCCTCCACCGCCATGTAGAGAAAAACTCTTTGATTGGGTTTAGAAACAGAGAGTATGGTGGAAGGTATGGTACTGTAAACTGTGGATGGTGTTGAAACCAGCCATCGGTGGACACCTGATGGCTGTGTTGAACCAATTGGCTCACAGGGGTGGTCATTTAAGAGTCAGCGTTTTGAAATTGCAAGGAAGTGACCTCATTATATACTTCTGTGTTTAATGTATACAAGTGTGTTAAGTGATTTGCAGATCACTGTGTGTATTGTTTTGCAAAAAGTGTGAACATTGTGCTTATAGTGGTGCAGATCCGGGCCGATGTTTTGCTCCTTGAGTGTAAGGTTTTGATAATTGTGTAATACTTTGGTTTTTAGTGTTTATGCGATCAAAAAAAACTGTAATATTGAAGCTACCAAACTCTGCACTACACTTTCTCAGGCAAATTACAATACACAGGCCAATTGTGAGGCTGGAAACTTGCATGAGTTTCAAGTTTAATGTTACACTTTCGGTAAAGATTACATTAAGGATAAAATTCTATGGACGGTTATGAGATATGCCTTCCACATACAGACAGACAGAATGAAAGACGGACGTATGTGCAATTAGTAGGTAGGTTTCTGCCAAATCCTGGTTTCTCTTCGGTTGTGTTTTATGACTAAAGTTCACAAGTGTCATGGGGTAAGCTCATGTCTAAGTCTGAGTTCTGTGAGAGGAAGGCATATTTTTTTGCTCAACCTCAATTTGTTTCCCAAGGTTATGACCTTGTCCCGATCTGGCGATCTGAACCAGTGATAGTCCCCTGAACTATTTCAGGCTCTCACACGGCCACAACCCAGCCAATATATTCTCTTGTTTGTCCTCTCAAAATTAAACATGTACCACAAACGTCAGTTGGGTTAGAGGACTGAGGTTAAAGTGCTGAGGTATGAATGAGCGTCAGGGTGATTTTAACCATTACATTGCTCTGTTAGCAATTTCTTGTAGCTGACTTGTCGGAACATGTTAGAGGTAAATCTGCTCCCGAGGTCAACTCAGGCGAAGTCCTGTGTCATGTAGAGAGTGGTTTGTGTGTGTGTGTGTGTGTGTGTGTGTGTGTATGTGTGTGGTGGGTTGAGGACTGAAGGAGGAAGAGATCACACACACAACACTGACATGAAGAGGTCTTCATGTGCCTTTCTGTACATTTACAGGCCTCTGGCAGTGTGTTGTATGTTTTTCCTTCAGCAGTGATCTGTAAGCCCTTATAGTTGCAGAAAATCGGCCCTAACTCTATAATTGCATCTGCAGTATGTTTAAATCATATTGAACAGTGATTACACATGATGTTTGAATCTTGTGTAAAAGGAATCTAAAGTACACAAGAGAGTTAGTTTTGTGGAGGAGATCTAGCGATAGGAATTTTACATAATATGAGACAAATAAGTGAGTTTGATAAAGGGAAGAATCATTGGTGGCGAAACTGCCACATTATTAGCCAAATTATTCCATAAGTCACAGAGAAGATCCTACCAAATTTTGATGATAATTATTCCATCACAGATGAGCTGCAGTGACAAAGAGGAGCATTATTGAATTGAACTGTTTTAATCACGTGTTTATAGCTTTGGGTCGTAGAGGACTGCATCCCTGATGCTATGTTATTACGTGGAACTCTTAGTATTGGAGCAGTGTTCCTGAAGACAAATAGTTAACAAAGTATTTAGTGACTTAACTTTTTCCTAACCAATAAGGACTGTGCCTAAAGAAGGAAGACGTTCAAATCGCATTAGCTGAAGTTGGCTTCAGATATGTACATGAGTCAGCTTCTCTGCATCTTTTTTATTTATTAATAGTGGTATTTCAGCATTAGGCTTAGATTAATAAGTAATCAACACCTCATTAATATGGGACTAAGATGAGAGGACTGATACCACTCTACTACTTTCATGTCAGTACTGTTAGCCTACATATGTGGCGAGTCCATCAGTGGTTTATTGTAGCATTATTAACACATTATATCTTAATTCATGCAGAAACCAAACTTTGGCTTTAAAAAAATGCATATATGTGCTTAACTTGGAGTGGGAAGGAATTAATTGGCCTGCTTCTTTCCGTAAGAAATCTGCCTCTCAGCTCAAAACGTGTCAGGCAGCTCCACACAGCTAATTTCCCCATGTTTCCAGCTCATTTGCTTAAAAAAAGCAAACTGTAGTTTTTATGATAAAGTTGTTAGACTCTCATTTTATCTAGCTCTTGGCTAGAGGGCGAATAATATTCCCGAAACTGTCAAACTATTCCTGAAGTTCATGATATTGAACTTGAAACTCCTTGAAGTGTTTCCAATCATTTGCACATTTGTTACTTGGAGCGTGTATCACCAAGACGGATCGCTCCACGTTTATCGTACCTTATGTGTAAGGTGATACTGGTTGTTACTCTCACCTCTTCATCAAAGCTGAAGTGGGGCCTCTCTCTGAAACTGTGCTGTGTTTACTTTGGCCTGGTTCCTTCCTTCTTTACGAGCTCTGGCAGAAGCTTTAGACAAGGAGATATGATCCCACCGACACCTAGATCTAGCGCACAAGCGTGTACTTGTGTGCTAGTGTTGTGAATGAGTGCATGTATATGGAGAGAGTAGCAGCAGCGATGGTAACCACCAGCTTGGTGTGTCGTTTTTAATCGTCTCATAGACTGTAAGTGAGCGGCTGTGGCTGAGGGGTAGAGTTGTCGTCCTGCAACCTGAAGGTCGGCGGTTTGATCCCCAGTCTGACCCATCTGCATGCTGAAGTGTCCTTGGGCAAGATGCTGAACCCCGAATGGCCCCCCATAGAATAAAAAAGTGCTGCGATTAGATGCAGTGTGTGAATGGGTGAATGTAAAACTGTACTGTAAAGCGCATTGAGTGGTCATCAAGACTAGAAAAGCGCTATATAAATACTAAACTATTTACCACAAGTGAGGATGAGATCACAGGGGTCCAACTTTAGTATTTTAACATACACTACAATATCTCTACTTTACTTTGCTTAATGTTCTGACACCTTAGGATTCGATCATGACCACTCAAAATCAAGTGTAACCAAAGCTGACTGCATTACAAACTGTGCGTGAGAAACCTTGTATGCAGTAAATCAATAATAAATCAAGGGGAATCTCAGACAGCAGCTTCATGTCAGCTACTCTCCCGGCATAAGTCCGTTAAATTGCCTCTGAGCTTCTGCCCATCGCTCTCGTATGCCAATTCATGTCTGCCTGTCGCTCGACAAATCAACTCGTATGTGTTTGTCTTCGCAAAATAAGCTCGACCCCCTAGCCGGCCAACTCTTGAGTCTATGTGGAAAGAGGGAGGAGTTGGATTTTGGGAATTAGGCTGCGTTGGAGCACACACCAGCTGCCTTGTTGGAATAACAGAGCGATTGAAATGACTGCGCCACATGGGTCGTATTACCCAGGCTTTTAATAGGCTAGCTTGACTGCAGAGAGAAATGATTAGTATGAAGCACAGTAGCCCGATCACTTATCATAGATGAAAGTGTTATGAAAGGTATGTTGACAGAGAAACATATCGCCTTATTGTGTTCTTTGTTGAGGTGCATTGCAAACTGCGAGACATCAATAAAAAGCACTTTCCCACTCATGTTTTCCTCAAAAAGTTTTTTTTTCTCAGTTATTTTAGCATTTGTTTTTGTACTTTTATGATATTTCATTAATAAAATACTCTGGTTTTCAGCTCTCCATCAGACTGGCTTGTCATAAGTCTTGCTCCGCTACAGCTCAATCCTACATATAGCTAGTGAGGCTTTTGGAAAAATAATTGTCAAAGTAATTTTATATCTTAGCCCGGCTGCTGTGGTGAAGATTGTGAAGTAGAATTATTTCTCTTGGCAGTTTGGATGGAGATGGAAAACCAGCCGTCGTTATTGGTTTTATAGGAGAATGAAATGTATTTTAATGAGCGATTTTGGTTCATAACTTATATTTATATCTAATCCTCAAACTATGACATCTGCATATTGGTTCCCCGCAGCTCCCATGTGCTCTTGGCGGGCTCGCAGTGCTTTATCCATTTCCTCCCTTGTGGAAAATTGAAATTGTAGAAGCAGCCAGTTGTTAAACACACACTTAGCTCTAACCAATTTCCTGTCATGATTAAGGAGTAGTGTACTTTGCAAATGCCCCAAAACCCCTAAAATGACAACGCTTAAGTAAGGCTTTTACATATAATCTATTTAAATTGTTGAATTAAATCATACTTAAATGTAAGACTGCTAAAGGTCTACATACAATATTTATCTGGATCTGATCCTTTGTCTCTACCTTCCCCATTTGGATACTCTTGTTGTGCCAGTGAGGAGTGTGTTGGGAATATTCCTATCATGCTTTGTCAAGTTTGATGGGTGCATCTCCACCTGTGACAGCCAAGTAGCATAGAAATCCCTTCCTCTCTCATCTGGAGATGTATGATGTGAGGTGGCGATCTGCGTTGGGGGATTACATGAGCAAGGTTAGTGTTTAGACTCTGGGGTCGGTCCAGTGAGTCGTGACAACTTTTGGTTTATTGAGTTGGATGCAGCCTTTCCTCAATGTTTCCCTGACATGCCCCCATGATGTGACCCATCGCCCTCAGTAAGAAGAAGGGTTAGGGTCAGAACAAATTATACATTGGGATACATAATCATACAGCCCTATATAATAGTTTTTAATACTGATTACTACTGCTGTAGGTATGAATCATTTGATAATGTTGCTTGGCATAAATGCAACACTGATGAAAGAAACATTCTTCATTGTTATAGTGATGCTCCAAATTAACACTTTTTTTAAATAAAGGCCACTTAAGACACACACTGTCTCAGAAACGTGTTGATGCTGAGGGAATCATGCATATACATGACTTTTGATTATAATAATATGTCAATAAGGTAATGGACCAAGCTCATAATGGCCAACTCATTTTTTCATGAAAACACTATGGATTACAATGTAGTTGAAATACAAGACAGATGGTGCTCTCTATAAATCTGTCTGACACATTTCATCAACTCTGGAGAATGGAAACATTACTTGAACACTGAAAATAGAAACTTGTGACCAGTTTCTTTAACCCTTGCATGTGAACTGTGTTGCCTGGTAGTCTCCGTCCACCCCCCACAGTATGAAGTGCACACGTTGAATGTGGAAGAGCAGGAGGTCTCTTACCCATCACTGAGGCTTTAGGTTGTTTGGAGCCAGAAATGTAGTTTATACTTTACTATCTCAACTTTCCAGACATTTAAAATGACTCTGACGAGTACTGTCAGCAGAGGCTGTGGGGCTTCTTCATGACACCTTTGCACAAAACCACCATGAAACATCTGACAATTGTTTGCATCAGGCAAAGTTAAGTTGTGTCTCAAAATAACCTTTTACTTAACGTGCTGCGGACGTCTGTTGTGCAGCAACTGTGGTCATCCTGTCCTTTCTGTAACCTCATGTAAAGTGAGAGGTATGCTTTCAGATGAGGTGTCAGAGGTAAGTTTTAACTGAACACAAAACACAGCATCTTCACACTTCTATTTTTGTTTTAGATCGGCCTGTTTTCCCTTTGAAAAAAACAAACCCATTGAGCCATATGAAACCTTCACAGAGTGGAAAATAGAAAAAGCCTTCTCCCAGCTGGAATTTATCAAAATCCCACATCTTCCTACTTGTTTCTTTCAAACCCTATTTTCTGTTGTTTTAGCTGCTAATTGAGTCCATTTTCCCCTGGCATGGTTAAGACGTGGGATTACGACAGACTTCTTACAGGGCTCGGATGTTTTGAGCAGTTCTTTCCCTTTTGTGATTCTGGCAAGCGCACTTGCCAAAGTGCACTTGCCAAAGTCTGGCTTGTTGTTCTGCCTCTGTGTCCTTGAAGGGAGAATATTAGGAGTGCATCATTCACGCTCTGAGCTGGTGTCTTGTTTTAATGAATACACAAAATAATTATACCACGTATTTGATAGAGATTGGAGCGTTTTG
This sequence comes from Platichthys flesus, assembly GCF_949316205.1. NCBI lineage: Eukaryota > Metazoa > Chordata > Actinopteri > Pleuronectiformes > Pleuronectidae > Platichthys > Platichthys flesus. The sequence goes on from NC_084949.1 coordinate 4,298,672, forward strand.
ATTGGTTGAATATTAAGGTTGATTGTACAAATACTAGAAAAAGCTGTCCAAAAATGTTATCACTGTAACTTTAGTTTTGATCAACAGGCTTTTGAGCTGAGCTTCTTTTAATTGAAATTTGTATTCATTTTGTAGACCAAAATGTTATTTGATCAAAGCTGCCTCATGTAAATTGTCTCTGCTGCTAGTATTGGCTTCTTGCAGGATGTGGTTGGTGCTTCTAACCTGCTAACAGTGTTGATAAGACAAGATATTTTAATCTTTGAGCAGCACTTCTTCTAAAGAGCAGAATGGAGACCACAGCAACTTGCTATAGAAGTGAGGAAATTGGCCGGATGGGCCTTGGCTGGCTGGTTAGTGTGCTAAATTCAGTAAAATCAAATAGGTTATAGAAAAAAGCTAAATAAAGAGCTAACATTGGGGTGCTTTTAACCAGTGGATACAGCTCCTAGAAGGTAAAGAAATTAAGTGTGATGCTGAGCTTGCAAGATTTCTTTAAGAATCGTGAATCGACTCTTTAATCCGAAAATGAAAGGAAATATATGTTTGTGTGTTGTTTCACTGACATAAACGGTTAAATGAGAGCGCATTGAACATTGAATATTCCATTTGACAACATCTAAAATGCTGCAGCACGTGTCCTGACGAGAACAAAGAGAAGAGAGCACATTTCTCCAATATTAGCATCGCTACACTGGCTTCCAGTTAAATCTAGAATAGAATTTAAAATTCTCCTCCTCACCTTCAAGGCCCTTAATAATATAGCGCCTTTATACCTTAAAGAGCTGTTAATACCTTATAAACCCACTAGAGCACTCCGCTCCCAGAATTCAAGCCTACTTGTCGTCCCTAAATTCTCTAAAAGTAGAGTAGGAGCCAGAGCTTTTAGCCATCAAGCCCCTCGGCTGTGGAATAATCTACCACTTTCAGTTCGGGAGGCAGTCACCATCTGTTCGTTTAAAAGTAGGCTCAAAACCTTTCTTTTTGATAAAGCTTATAGTTAGAGCTAATTAGTGCGCCAGAACGTTACTTGTTCTATTTTATGACACATGACACACGGAGCTTCTCTTTCCAGCTTCTCCTTCCTCTTCTCCATCCCTATCCCCCTTCCCCGGAATCCCTTTGCTTTATCACCCGCAGATCCAGGGCCTCTGTGGCCGCACCATGGATTACGGTTTGTGGATCGCGCACCGGGGGTCGCGGTGTTGGATCCAGTGTGGCGGATTCTGAGTCATGTGGGCTGATCGTGGTGCTGGTGGCGGACCCTGTGTCGCGTTGGCATTGGGCACGGGCGGTGGACCAGGACCGCAGTGGTGGCTTGTGATGGGTCCTCCTGGTGGGCGGCGGTGGACGGTGACTGAGGACTGAAGTGGCGTCTGGTCTGGATGGTGGATCGTGGTCTAGATGGTTGCTGAGCATGGACTGTGCTTCATCAATGCTGCTAGAGACTTTGATTATTGATGATGTTCTCCTGCACGTGGCATCTATTGCACTTCTGTCCGTCCTGGGAGAGGGATCCCTCACATGTGGCTCTCTCTGAGGTTTCTACATATTTTTACCCTGTTAAAAGGGTTTTTTGTAGTTTTTCCTTACTCTTGCTGAGGGTTAAGGACAGAGGATGTCACACCCTGTTAAAGCCCTATGAGATGAATTGTAATTTGTGAATATGGGCTATACAAATAAAATTTGATTGATTGATTGATTGATTGATCTAAGCAAACGGTTTTTAGACTTGGCAAAGAACACTGTAAACTCTGTCATGATGAATATATTCTTTCAAGCCGAGAGACGCTAATCCTGTATGGCTTCTGCCCGGCTACTCATGAATACAATAATACAATGACTTTTGAACAGACTGCACTCCTTATGAATACACTGAGTGCCTCAGCAGAAGAAAGGGAAAGAAGACGCTCTTGTTCTCCTTCTCACTGGATGAACACCTGGATGAACGTTAATGCATGCCAAGCTGCTTCCTCCTCAACCATCTGCTGCTTCATCGTGAAAGGTCTGTGACCCTCAGCCTTACTGCGCCGTCTGCTCACGCTACCTCCTTGCTTGACTGTCCTCCAGGGCTTCCGGCAGCAAACCTTTCCATTGTTCACTAACCTGAACATGCATGGGGCTTGAGTGAGAGTGAATGCATCTTGTCAAACATACAAAAGCACTGTTAAAGGAAATGAAGGGCTCCTTCATCAACATCGCCCATCATGTATCTAATTTTGAACTGGATGATATTTAACACTGTTATCAAATTGTCAATGTTCAGGTTGTTTGGTCAATTTTGCCTGACTTGTCTGAATCTGGATATTTCAAACATTTACTGATTACTTTAAGCTACTTGTAACATCCATTTGTACATTATATAGTCAGCTATGACAACAACTTATCCATTACTTTCAGATAGCGATAAATCAATACTACTAAGTTATTGTTGGAAACACATCAGCTCTGCTACAGATACGCCTGGCGTCCACACTACCCCAGAGTTTGAGAGACGCTAAAACAGAGAAGTGTTAGCTGGCAGAAACTGAGAAATGTTTGGAAATGACCACGACACAAAAAACCACGGAATCTGTTTTAAAATGAAAACGTATATGGATGAAGCCCAAATGCCACAACTATTATTCATGACTTTCAGCAATCACAGTTTTATCCATCAATTTAAGTTAATCATTACAAGTAATCTAAATATTACCATAAATTTTAAGCAAATATTAAAACAATACTCCCTTACTCTAGCTAGCAATGGCAGCCATTACTGTCTTCCTCAGCTACTTATTGTATGCTTTTAGTTAAACATTTTGTTGGTTTACATTTCATATGCTCTCTCAGTTGAAACAACTAGGCTATTATTCAGGTTTTATACTGGACACAGCTTTATTTGTTAATTAAAAACATGGATACAGGTACTTAGTTTGGGAATCGGCGCACTGATGAATCGACTAATAGACTTGTTTCTACCCGTGAATCAGCTGTATCCTGTCCAGCAGCCGCCTCTATTTTCACCCAGTGTCGACAGAATTATGACCTTCCACAGCGGAACAACTTTCACTCCAGTTAACAGCTGCTGTTTACCCCTTCTAATCGCAGGCAGCTGAACATCAGTCAGGCCACTAATGAATACATTTGCATCATATCATGCCCTCCCCCAGTGTAACTTAATGACGCTACATGCTCTATCAGACACACCCTCACTGGAGATTAAGATTAAGATTAAGATCCATTTATTCATCCCAAACACATGCACAGACATGCAGAGGCACACTCATGCAGGTAGGGACATTTTAATCTCTGCTTTTTACCCATCTGGTGCAGGACACACAGAGCAGTGAGAGACCATGTACGGCGCTCGGGGAGCAGATGTTGGGGGAGTAAGGTGCCTTGCTCAGGGGCACAAGACAGGGTAGGGAGACTCTTGGATTTTTGGACAGATCAATCCAGGTTCGTCTTTTGTTGTCTCTCCGTGGAGTCGAACCAGAGACGAACCAGAGACCTTCTCTGCCCATAGTCCAAGTTTCTGCCACTAGACCACTGCCTCTCCTGAAGCCTTTTTAACTGGGCCCACCCACTGTTGTTACAGGCATTTACAAGCACTGAAGCTCCATTTATTTGTGGACAAGCGTCTGGAGTACTCGTCTGTCACTGGAGATTCGAGCTGTTAAAGTACCGCTGAGAGCCGTTAAATGCTTCATTTTACACACTGTGTTCCTCTTACATACATCCAAGACCTCCAGACGAGCTCTTTCTACACTTAACTACTGGGCTGTTGTAAACTTTTCAAATGTGAAGCAGGATTCATTACAAATGAAGCAGTCAGTGACAAGAAGAGAGGGCTTTGTCTTTTATGGTGCTGTAAACACAGTGTGAAGTTGCGTGCTTATTAGATTCTCTCTAATTGAAACAGCAGACAGAGGACTAGTTAAAAACCCAGTCATATACGATCAGGCTCCACAGAACAGCAGCAGTGTTATTCTTCCTTTACAAATGTTACAAACCTACTAATTCCACAATCGTCTGTCTGTCTGTCTGTCTGTCGGTATGTTGAACAGGCAACCAGCGGCGCTCTGTAGCAGCCAGTGGGAAGGGGCAGTTTTCCTTCAGTCTGTTGACAGAGTTGAACATGACTTCTTCTACATCCTCGGATGAACTACAGCAATGGTTGGCAATTGGCATCTTGTAGCTATTATCAGACCAGGCCGATCACTTCGACAATAGTTGCAGGTGATGAGCTCTGTCACTGTAGCAACATTCATAAAATCACCTTCTCTTTAGTAACATGTCATCAAAGTAAAGGCACAACATTTCATTTTGTAGCTGTAATGCCTCATATTGAGCTGAATTACAGAGCTTTTATTTTGAAAAGTTTTGAACTTGGGTCTGAAGGTTGTGTCGATGCTTAATAGCACTCTGAAATAGCTAAAATACAATATATATGAATCAATCAATCACATTTATATTGTATAATAATAATATTCACAAATCACAATTTGTCTCAGAGGGCTTTTCTGAAGTAGCTCAGGGGCATTGCCACTAGAGAACAGGCAGGTTTAGAGCATATGCTACTTAAGTAATTGCAGAAATCTCTGGCTGTCTGTATGTGGAATGCATATTTTGAGAATAGATCATCTTATCAACTTCCCACTTGGCATGTGTATTTTTAGGTGCTCAAGGAAGTGCAGTTATGAATTAAGTGCAATTTGGGCATGCGATACATTCAATGTTAATACAATTTGAATAAACAGGAAACCAGCGCAGCAGCCCAAGCTGAGACTCTCCCGACGTAAGTGACTTCATCGATCATATTATGAGTGAGCCAACAGCAACAACAACTGATCCTCCAATTCAGGGCTCAGCAGACTGTAATCCCAAACCGATCTTTAGTTGTTGCAGCTCATTCCAAGCAGTCAGGTTTTAACAGTGTATGAATAGTGTTATTTGAGAAATATTCGGAAAAAGATCCTCAACTTTGATTCCTTGGTAATTTTATCCAATATCTGTTGACTGCTTCTCATCAATTTACCCTCTGTTGGGCCATTTAAATCATGGAGGGTGACAGCAGCACCACGTAGCAGTACAAAACTAACTTTACTGTCATGAAACACGGCTCTGTCATGCCTGTGTTTGAATGATAAGAACTCTTATCTCATGATGTCTGTCAGATGTTATTGCGCTAACTGATGTGCGGTTATTTTTTCCAGAACTAAATACCATTAAATCTACTTCAATGCTCTGCCTTCTCTGAGAAGAGGAAACTGGTGCAGCGGCATTTAGTTAGTTGAGACATCCACTGCTCTAAAGCTGATTTACTCAATATGCTGATTAATGGTAAATTACCAAATAAAAACGAAAAACGACAAAAAAGTGATAGCTTGGCCAAAAGAAAAGATAAGTGGTGCTACAGCTCCTATGCTTTGTTTCTAGTTTGATACGATATCTAACTAATTGATCTATTACTCAAACCAACCACTCTGAATTGCATTTTAATTATCTCAGTGGTACCTGCACACACTCACAACAAACCACAAAAATTAGCACAACAGATTTAACACACAACCCAGTAAGTAGGCATTAAGACTGAAAATAGCTTGTGTTAAGGAGGCGGTTTGCTTTGTGAACGGGTTTAGAGGTTTATCAGAATAGAAACCAAAGCACTGCATAGTGGTTCATTATGATTTTACAACCGTTCACATTAAAAGTGATCTACCAGGAACGTGTGCCCGCATGTCTCTGATCATACATCGCAGCGTGTTGCCATATAACACTGTTACATTAAAAGTTGAGCCTTGTGCAACTTCTTGGGCAGAATGAGGCTGCGCAGTAAGTCTCTTTGAAATGAATAAGAAGGCTGTTACTTTAATGCAGTGTAGATATTGGTCTGAAAATTGCTTCTACAAGTCTGACCTTACTGTTCTTACACTTACAGTGTGCACTTGGTTACGGTCGTTTTTTTTGGCGATGTGAAGAACTGATTGCTTTGGATATTCAGTCAGCTGGACTGTCTGCCTTTTAATGGTCATCAGGGACATGTCAATGTTTTTAGACCAAACACTGAACTACAAGTCTTTAAGGTTATTTACGCTGTGTGAACTTTTTATTGTCTGCGTACTAATCTTTTGTCCTCACTGTGAAAGTAACCTTTATCTCAGCTTTCTATTATTTAAAGACAGACATAATTAGATGTGGATCCACTTGTTTGCTAGAGGAGCCTGAGAGTCAGTAGTACCATATATGACCAAGAGCAAAACACACTAATGCCGTCGGACAAAACACTCCATTCACAAGGCCTTTGTTTTACAGATTATCTCCATCCAGACGAGAGCCCCGAAAAAAACATTAAAAAAAATGTACGTGTACACATGTAATGAAACATGATGGACGGAAACCAATGTTTTTCAGAATCTCTACTTTGTTTTTAGTGGCTAAAGAATGTTGTTTCCATGTTGACAACAGGGCCCAAAGGCAGATTGGGACTTGCAACATTAATTTTCAAAAATATACACAATAGCGTGAACGAGGCGTAAACAATTATGATTCACTATCTAGCTTTGTCTAATGCTTCTATAGTTTGTTGGAACTTTATCGATGTAACTCCTGATCTTTGTCACATGTATACGAGTCTGTGATTTTCCAATATCTGTGTTGCTGTTTAATATTACTAACACTGGAGGAACCTTATGTGTAGAGAACAAAAGTCTGATCCTTTTTTCTACCATGTAGAATGGAGGAGTATATCATGTGAAACAAGTGGTGATTTGAATGTGAAAGGCAGCTGCCTGTGGCAGGCCACATAGCCTTCATCACCTCACCCACATATTGACTGTCACGCTTTAATTCTGAACACCCATCAGCTGTGTCATGCTCTGTACTGCATTAACACACACACACACACACACACAAACAAAATACTTAGTGAATGACCAATCTTGCCTTTGCCCAGTAGGCGCAGAGCTATGCATAAACACTTATACAAACTTAAAGCCCACACACCATTCAATCTATATGCACATCCACCCTTCCATCCCTCTGCCCACACTACATATATCCACCTATATACATTTATCCGTTTGCATGCAGATTCCCTGTGTGAGCTATCATTGGCCACCATCCATATGACTGACAGCGGTGTTCTGGGCGCAGCAGGCCTTTGAACTAATAACACGAGTGGTGGTCAGGGGTGTGTTGGAATACAAATATCCATATGATGAATGGAAGGCCTCTAACCTGGGAATCCATATACCGACCGTGCAGAACCTCGGGCCTGATTAATCCCCGGTCGTTCTGGAAGGTTTTGATGTTTAGGATGGTCAAGCAGAAATAAAGGAGGTTGATATTGGTGAATTCATAGTTTCCCCTGCTATTTACAGACCTGACTGATCTGAAGGCCGAGAGTGGAAAACAAACAGCAGCCTCTTCACTTCTCTGGTGATCCATAAAGGAAATTTTGAAATTAAAGAAAAAAGCTTTAACTGCAAAAAAGTGCAGCTTTACACAGTATTACTTTGTATCATGAATGTGGGATTGTGCAATATCACCAAAACCTCATCTCCTGATAGAGGTACATTTCTATCCAGACTAAGATACCTTTTATACCATTGCTTCAACCTTTTCTAGACCGTGTAAATTGGGGCCATGTCTTTACAGATGTTAAGTTGTGAGGGCAGCTGTTACTTCCTTCTATCTTTGTGAATTCGCTGATGCCATATGTTGTGCTGTGGGCGAAAGCATCTTGCAACGTCAGAGTCTAGGGTCAGTTTTGAGCCCAAATGTATTTTTGTGGCTCTCACATGTGGACTCTAGCTGCTAAAATAGGTCAGTGTTGTTTTCAGTCTGTTATGTTTCTTCTATTTAAGTGATTGAGTGAAAGTTATGGCCTTGTCTTACAAATGTTTCACTATAGTGACTGCAACAGCTCTTTTTCTGTCTTGTGTCAGTCCAAGCTGTCTCTGCAATTGTCTGCGCACAAGAAAATCCACATGACGGCTTTCTGATGTGAGCCGATGTTTGTGCAGACATGAATAATGTGAAGATATGTGACATGTTCCATCTTTTAAGGACAATGTGACACGTTCTAGAAATAGAAGAGCAATTTTCACCTGCCTGTCATGTGTAATGACAACTGCAGTAAGAACAGTATAGTTAATCATAGGTTTAAAGGAATGTATTTATTGATGTTAGAATGAAAAACTGATTATTTAACCGATGCATCATAGAAGATTTGTTCAGAACTTTAACTGCAAAGCAAACCAAAGCCTCCATCCATAGCCCTGACCTTCATATTCTTTTCATTGTGCTATTTTAATACCACTGCTGCCTGTTTCTGGTCCTACTTCCCCCATGTAATCCTTTGGTGGTGTGGAAAAAGGCAGAATTTCCATCCTTTTTGATGAGCATAGTGCATATTTGTGCTGTATGACATTATGCTCATTTGATTACCAAACCGCAACTCAATATTAAATATACAAAGACCAGAATTTGTCAGATGATCCAGCTCTCGGTCTTTGTGTTGCTCACCCATAGTTCAGCTCACAGGCTCCATGCACAGAAAGAGAGAGAGAGAGAGAGAGAGAGACACGACAGTGGGCATTCATTCTCTCCACATCCACAGCCTTAATTAGAAGACTAATTACACAGGGAAATGGGATACCAGGGGAGAAAAAGGGAGGGATAGTGAAGAGCATAGAGGGGAGTGATGGTGAGGAGGAGGTGGTAGTGGGTGCTTCATGCTTCAGAAATGCAGTACTCAAAAATAGACCCTCACCCTCTCACTCACCACAGCCACACATCTCGTCATCCGCACCATGTGACCTACGACCAACCAAGAGATGCAGCTCCATGACTCTCAGATCACTTTTGGTATTGTAGTTTAATTTCGCAGGACTTTTACATTACATGTCATTTAGCTGACGCTTTTATCCAAAGCGACTTACATTTTTAGAACACTCATCATTTTATGAGGGGCCATCTAGGGCCATCTATCTTGCCAAGGACACTTAGGCATGCAGATGGGATAGAGTGGGATTCGAACCGGCAACCTTCTTGTTGCAGAGCACCCGCTCTATCCCCTAGGCCACGCTCTCCCCAGACAGACTTGCCAGAAGTTCTGTCCCCATGTATGTTTTTTTCCTAGCAAATGATCAATGATCAAAAGGTCTTAAACCTGAACAGGTTTAAGACCTTTTGATCATTGCCCTCCAGGTGCGCTGTTTTACCGATCATAGTCAAACATTGTTATTTACAGAACTGCATCATACAGCTAGGTACCAATGCAACATATCGTTAGAAAGCTAAGATTCGTCTGATTCCAATGAAAACCATTTCAAGATCCAATCACCACAGCCGGTACAATCAACGTCTCAGTCAGATCAGGAATAGAAAAAAAACGCGATAACAATCCAATAACATAATCAGTCCAAAACACACTATTACATCAGAAAATAGCCACTGTCTGCTGTTGCGTAATGTCAGCGCAGCCATCACCTCCGTGTAAACTGTGATGTACTCTCACTTGAATTTCTGTTTGCAAGTACACAAAGATCTCCAAATGGTGGGTAGCAGCTCCTATTGGATCAAGTGCCCTGTCAATCTAAACTTGACCCTATCGGAGCTGGCATGGGTTGGCATGGGCTGTCCAAAGCCTGCAATAGCCAATGAGGCACCTTGTTGTTGGAAAGCGCCTGCCCCTCTTCTGACGCGTAAAGGATGAGCCAGTTGCAACCGATTGTTCTGATGACTGGCGTATCGTTTAGCAAATGAAATTTCCAAAATAATGATGTGCTGTTTGACTGGGGGAAAAAAGGAGACACCACGCAAATCACTGCGCAACAGTGTCCAGCTGGTACCACAGCATCGTGTGTCAGTGTTTCGTCCCCGTCGTAATTACCACATGTTGCTTAAAATATGAAAGATGTTTATTTGTATACATTTTATTCATATGACCGGTTTTGTCTCCCTTATATAAAAGTATGATTTTGAGGGTAAAATTTGCCTTTTTAGCCTGGTTGGTTACCATGGTTACAAAGGGTCCTTTGGAGTCTCCAAATGGCCTCAGTGGAAAACATCTAGACATGCGCTTAGGAAAAAAATCTGTCAAATATACATTTTCTGTGGTATTGTTATCAAATTTGAACTTGGGCTAGTCAAGGCTTCATGCTAGGGTCCCATTATGTTTTCAAGCTCATAAGTCCCAGCTAGAGTCATCTGCAGGCATCTGTTTATAAAAAAATATTCAGGTGGAAATAAAAACCTTCTATTTCACTGTGTGCCAACTGCTATTACTCAATGCCAGTAGCACTTAGAGTGATTCTGACTGTTAGGGGGGAAAGGTTCAGAGTGTTACCTTTCAAAAGAGACCAAGATCATGCATGTACTCCAAATGGTTCAAGAACAGATTTCAATTTAATTTGGGTATTCCTCAGACAGACGTTTTAGGCGAATCTCACCCGCCTCTTAAGAGGTGAGTTGCTTCACCCAAAAGAAAACACGTGTTCATGTTAGTGGTATGTAATGGTACAGAAAGCTTGGGCTTTATTGGCCAGTTTCCAGCCTCTGAAATATCTGATACTGGACAAGTTGTAGAGTAACTGTTATATTGTTGTTGGACAAGTTGAGTTTGAGTGTTTCCAATAAAGCTGGAAGCACTTTGTCTGGAAATCTCCTCTTTTGTTATGTAAGAATGTCAGATGAGGACTAGTCACAATATTATAGGACGAGTAAAGGAAGAGGATGTTGTCAGGTGTAGCTGGTCGGGGATACGTAGGAGGCTCAAAGGGAAGAGACTCAGTGTGGTGGATCTGTTTTAGGCGTCATGTCGCCTGCTTGAGGCCCAGATGGTGCATGGAGAGGAGAGAGACGGTATAGCGAGAGGTATATGCACCGATGGAGCGGATAAGAGGAGGGATGGAAGGACAGAGTGGTCAGGAAAAGCTGGACAGGAACTATTAGTAGTATGGACAAGTGACAACGTGTGGTTTAGGATTCATCCAGTGTTTCCCAAGCTAACATGTTGACTTCATTTAGGCAGAATAATTAATTTGTTGGCCACTTGGAGGCAGCAGAGCAAACTGTACAGGAGTACTTTGAATTATAATAAATTTAAAGTAAATTATAGAATAAGTAAAACTGACGATGTGAAATTGGTTTTAAGAACCAACTGAGAATTATCACCTGCATCTCTGTGTCCTCTCTCCCTCTCAGGCCTTTTCTCACCCTCTCTTCAGCCATGGCTCTCCAGCTGTTCTCCATTTCACTCAGCCTCATCTCCGTCACTCTCTCCTCGTTTGCACAGCCAAGCCTTTTTCCCAAAGCCGTCCTCTCTTAATTATTAACATGGACATTAATGAAACCCTCAAGTCCAGGGCCTCATCATCATCATTACTGTATGAGGTTCACCCTGTGTTTGTGTGTGTGTGTGTGTCCGTCCCTCTGAGGGGCATCGCAACATGCTGGTCCCCACTTTCCAAGTCGTTCTACGACCTGCTGTGAACATGCTGATCTGTCCACTGCTGAAACATTGATGTCAATGCTACAGTAGTGCTCATATAGGGAGATATTGTGCAATTAGCACTGACTGCTAAATAACATGTGAACTGTGGATGCTGTCAGTAAAATGACCCCCTTCATCTGAGGAATTCAGGTTCAACATTAAACAACCCAAATCTGAGAGACCAATGTATCAGAATGGGGTTATCTACATTTTAAAAGGGGAGAATGTAACACTGAGCAGAGGCTGCAGAGATTGTGAAGATAAACAAGAAAGAAATAGAAGCAGTTTTTTCTACAGTTTTTCAGATAGGCATTGGATTTCCAGCCTCAAGAAGCTCTCACATACAGTTGAACTTTGCAATACAAATAAACAAACAAACCTGTAAATCAGAAAAGAGAGGTGGTGCTATAATTCAACGTATTTGTGCTACATCCTTATAATTATTATATTTACTACAATCTGATTACAGATTTTTCTACACACAAAGAGGGGGTCCTAAGGTACGATACCAGCTTTACGAAGCATGAGTTCCTGCAGCAAGTGGAATCTACAGTCAGCCAAATTTTTTTGCAGCATCAAATGTGATCCGTCTGAATTTGTACAACTTTATTTAAACATATTCTTACTTATTGATATTGCTGCTGACCACAGATAGATTTATGGTTGACCATCTGAACATCTAATTTAGTTAGTATGGAATGTTTCCTGCGAGACAAATATTGGACACAGCTTTTTTTTTTTTATCAATCAGGAGTTTTAAGCCACCAAGCGACGGCTTCCAGGTGCAATTGACAGCTCGTCCGTCCTTGGCTACGGGGGCTGTACATGGAAGCTCAACAATGGAGGAGTATTTTTCTCAGAACGTCTCTAACGAGGTGTTGAGCGATAGCCCCCTTCCTGTCAGTGTGCTGCTGCTGCCGCTGACAGACAGTTACTGGAGCAAGAAGCTGAAAGCTTCAGTCTCTGTTGCATCTCACACAATGCTCTCTGTAAGGAAGTACATTGTATATTGTTCTTTTAATGTATTCGATATGCACAGTGTGCTAAATAAATTTTCAATTTTATCAAGAATCATTCTTCTCCTCTTTTGAGGGAAGTTCGGTTCCAGAATGATTCTAGATACATTTGCATTATTTCTGTGCATCTATAAAGACATGTTTTATACATAAACTTTTGACATTCACAGTTAGGTATTCACATTCAGTAGGGCAATGTGCAGCACAAATGGTAGAGACACAAAGAGGAGCAATAAATTACTGACAGGGCGGATAACAAACATGTATGAAAAGACCCAAAATAATCTGTGAAGCCACAGCAGAAAGACTTTAACACTGTATTTGTTTATTTATTGCAACACATACCGTCATTCCAACATTGAACAACTTTATCGCATGTTGTCCTGATATCGTGCAGTCCTATTTGAAGACATTCCCTCAAGCTAATCTTAAAATGTAACATTCAAGAAAAACATAAATGTACATTTTGCAGCCACTATGACCTTAACCTTGACCTTTGGCTACGAAAATCAAATCCAAGTCCAAGTGAATGCATGTGCTAATTGTGAAAGGATACCTGTGACCACTTAAATGTAATCAGTTCGCCGTTCAGTCCAAGTGAATATTTGTACAAAATTTGAAAGAAAATCACACAGGGCATTCTTGAGACATCACGTTCACAAGATTGGGACAGAGGGACGAATGGACAACCTGTAAACTTATCCCTGTCCGGTCTTTAATGGGGGATAGGATCATGTTGACCATTAGCGTCCCCTGTCAACCTAGAAAGGTGATTCCGACTGAGGAAGTCACACCAGTCTGCTAGTCAAAGCCAGCATGTATTGTGGGAACTGCATATCTTGTTCTAAGATGGAGCCAATTATTCTAATACATGATGTTTAACCACCGGTTTGAAATCTATATTGCGGAACCCACTGCCAATTAATGTTTTTTTTCTTGACCACATTAGCTTGTACAAAACCTTTACACTGTTTGTTTCTTTAGCAAAACTTGGCTGTGGAATCCTTCAGTGAAATTGTCTGGCAGAAGCAAAGTAAATCTGCACACATGTTTGAGTCGATGTTATTGCGATGATCTCTGATGTTTAAATTTGTCAAGCTGTTGTTACTGCCTAGAGCATGTTCCTGGATGGCCAGTGCATAGGCAGCAATTACTTCTACCTGACTAAGCTATAGACACACATATTTGGAAGAGGTTTGGAGTTTCACTCTTTTGTTTGACTGCTTTAATACTGGTTTAATGTTAATTTATTAATTTATTTCAGTGTGTAGGCAGCAAGGCAACTCTACAACTTCTCAACCAAATTTCCTTTTTTTGTTGCCGCATTTTTCGTACCTATACAGTTTTCGTTCTATTCTTGAGATTTGATGATGTTCTCTTGTAAGTGGTTCACAAGTTTGTCCAGTTTGCATTTAAATGCCCCAACTCTTGAACGCATACATTGCAGTTGGAACTACATTTAGAGGACATGCACCTAAAGAGATTTGACACCTTCTTACGTGTCAGTTTCAGCTCTTCAGTATAAATAACCACAACTCACAGATTTTGAGTCGTGTTTTCTTCATTGTTTTGATGCACATCTGAATCTAGATCCAAAATTATAAAAAAGAAAACTCCCTCTACTGTGATCTTGAACCTGAAAGAGATGAATACAAATTTATTGTTGCTGCTGCCTCTCTGTTAAAGCCTTATCAGGACAAATGAAGCTGGATGACACAGTAGATTACAGTAGGTCTGACATTACAACAGTGATGATGTGTCTACTGTGAATGGTAAATGGTTGTGGTAAATGGCTTTGTATTTATATAGCGCTTTTCTAGTTTTGATGACCACTCCAAGCGCTTTAAAGTACAGTTTTACATTCACCCATTCACACAGACATTCATACAGTGCATCTAATCGCAGCACTTTCTTATTCTATTGGGGGCCATTCAGGGTTCAGCATCTTGCCTAAGGACACTTCGGCATGCAGATGGGTCAGACTGGGGATCGAACTGCCGACCTTCAGGTTGGAGGACGACCACTCTACCCCTTCAGCCACAGCCGCCCCAATGAGGGAACACCCATTAGTAATGTGCCATACGCAGAGTATATGAATACAGGTAGATGGACACAGGTGGCGGAGCCCCCACCCGTTACCAGGTGCTGACAGTCATGTGTCCAGCTACATGTTTATGTGATTTATGTCTCCATGGCTGTACTTATTACACCTTCACCTAACTGCAAGATGTATGGAAATCAGATATTCTCGCTGAAATGTGCTTCAGAGGCATAATGTCTCAGTAAGAGGGACATCTGCTGTAAAGTGGGGGGGGTCAACTGATTCTGACCAGCAGCTCCGAGCCTGTAGGCAAATGATTGAAAGCAAACATTTACACTGAGACATGAGTAAATGCAAATAATCATGCAAATAATCCACCTCTCAGGCTGCCATTTGTCTTTTCTCATCTCCCTGCTCTTGTTCCACTGCTATGCAATTGGATTCATTCAGGAAGCCAAGGGTGAGAAATGGAAGGAGTCAGTGAAGGTACAATATGGAGCGGCGTAATATAAAAATGCATTATGTTTGCCACTCAGCATACATGTGGATTTGTTTAAGTGCAGCCTCTGCAGATTGAACCCGAGAGAGGAGCAATGTTGAATATCTATTGAAATCCTGTACGAGGATGGATGCCTCTATCTTTCACACAACACCTGAGGAGCCGATTGACCTCGTGTTAGCTCCTTCAGTTTTGGTCCTGATGGCAAATGAATGCTCTGCTAATGTAATCTTATTAAAAAAGAGAAAAAAAAGTCAAGGTTTACTTTTACATTCTAGCTCAATGACTACCAAGCTTAAGGCAACCTTACTGCTGAGCCCACAGCAGCTGAGAGAGCATTACTGAGTCAAATGTTTAACATAAACATTTTCTTTCATGGAAAGATGCAGTGCAGACGTTTCTAGATGCGGTAACCTCTGGCTCCAAATGCAGAGAATACGATTAAGGGGAGACATTATCAAGCTGGAGCCAGGAGGGAATATTCGCTGAACTGAGCAAAACGAGTGGCAGCAGGGCGAAGCAGCTAGCCAGTTTCTGTTGAGTGTTGTGACACACACTACACCATTTATGTTGTTTTCTTGTTTGTTGAATCCGTCCACATGGTTTAAACAAACCAGGAGCAGCTGTGGCTCAGGACGGAGGGCAGGTCGTCCACCAAACGGAAAGTCGATCCGTTTACTTCAGTTCCTGTGTCCAAGTGTCCTTTACTGAACCTCCACCTGACCCCCTATGATGTACCATCAGTGCTCAGGCAGCAAGTGTGCACATGCACATCTGCAGGAATGTGTGTGTGAACAGGTGAATATTCCCTTCTGTGAATATATCACGGTATTACTTCATTTTTAAGTTTCGGAATTAAAGGTCTTTCCTGTCTCCTGACATCTTTCTATCTCCTACTAGTCTTGGTTTATATGACGTGGCAGAGGTAAACGATGCCTGGAGTTACACCGGTGTGGGTTTGGGACGTGCTGCAATGGCGCTGGTTGTTTGCACACTGGTTTCGGTCCGGCTGCAGCTTCCAGCTCACATAAGTGGTGACTTGCATAACTGAGTGTAGATATCCGACCTCGGCTGGATTCAGGTTATTTATGTTTGGGTTTGGGTTCTGTCACGTTGGCTGGATTGTCAGAATACCTTCCCTGGACAAATTAAGTAGTCCAGGTGAATTGTGTGAATTTACGTTTGTCTACTACTTTGTAGTGTCATCAGGAATGAAGGCAGCAGCTCATATGCTTCCCTTTTTAATTTGCTACAAGATAAAGTGTATAGGAGCATTTATTTGAAGAAAAAACAGTGGTGAAGGCATTGTGAAATCTATGTCATGGTGCACTCATCAAACCCGATGACTGACACCAGTGTATCGCCCACCCCTTGTGTGAAGCTCTTAAAGTTGTTTTATATGAAAAGATGAATTAATTTACTTTTAAAAGAGTATAGCTTAATTTCTTTACAGGTTTGCCGTTTTTAGTCTTTATGCCACAGTAAGCTACACTCCATGTGTCCAGTTCAGCTCCGTACTAAATAGTGACATGAGTGATATCAATCTTTTCATCTTACTCATGGAAACTTAGAATGAACTATTACTTTAAGAGTTAGCAGTGGAGGACATGTGGGTACTTTTGAGAAGTAAGTAAGTTAAATAATCACATTACAATTTTTGGAGGTAAATGAAGAACTATTGTGATTTCAGCGTTTTAATAGAATAAAAAGACCAGTGATACGTCAACATTAGTGACCTTTGGTTTGGGAATTTCTAAACATATCCCTGTTGTTACAGTTGTTTATTGTTATGACAATGGAGCATCCCACATACTATGCTCAGGAAACCTTAAACAATGACTCATTTCCTGACAGTGGTACAGAAGATTTGACATATGATTGCCAAGTCACATTTATGTCACAACATCACTATGTCTTTCAGGCAAATGAAAACAGAGTTATGTAGTCTGTAACCAACTATAACAGGACTAGGTCCTTGTTATGTCAATCTGTCAAATAAAGTTATAATATATAAACTCCCAAATCTGTTGTAAGGTGCAATTGTGGCAGTGAGGCAGAAATATGTGTAAACTTGGTGTTATACAATATGTATTCAACAGTCAGGTGGCCACTTGAAAGGTTAACAAAGTACTGTGTGTGTGTGTGTGTGTGTGTGTGTGTGTGTCTGCGCGTGTGTGTTATGTGTGTGGGGGCGTGTGCGTGTGTTATGTGTGTGTGGTATGTGTGTTGATGTCCTTATAAAGTGTCCTCACTAGCACATTGCTGCCTTGTGGGTCCAGGCTAATTGGAGCATAGTTCAGCAAATGGAACGAGAGGAGAGAGCAGAGAGATGGAGCAGAGAAGGACAAATAGATGATGTGACAGAGGCAGAAACTGAAGGGAGAGTGTGTAAGGCTTCAATACACAGAAGATACAGGAGGGAGGGTATGCTGCACTCAGCATATGTGCTGTGATACACTCACAGCACATACACAGCACATAACTCCTTCTTGAGATCACGACTGAAGACAGTTGTCTGTTGTCCACAGGTTTACTGACGTAAGAAAGAGTAAAACTAAAACACACAAAAGGCATAATGAATACAAACAAAATGCTTTCTCTTTAACCTTACACATACACACAATGTAAATATACTGATTCTTCAATGAAATGAATTGCTTTGTTTAACCGCTACTTTTTATGAATTTACTGCTGATTTACTTACATATGTTCCTGTAAACCACTGTATTTTAACATATCATCGACTATTTATATTGGAGTAGTCATTAACTATAATGACTCGATGGACTTTGTGCATAAAACTTCCCAAACTAAACATTGTCACAAAAAGAATCATCTGCGATCATAAGTAACAATAAAACAAATCAATACATACCAACGATGCTGTCAAAAGGCATAAGATCAATCAAATCAATCAATCAAATTTTATTTGTATAGCCCATATTCACAAATTACAATTCATCTCATAGGGCTTTAACAGGGTGTGACATCCTCTGTCCTTAACCCTCAGCAAGAGTAAGGAAAAACTACAAAAAACCCTTTTAACAGGGTAAAAATATGTAGAAACCTCAGAGAGAGCCACATGTGAGGGATCCCTCTCCCAGGACGGACAGAAGTGCAATAGATGCCACGTGCAGGAGAACATCATCAATAATCAAAGTCTCTAGCAGCATTGATGAAGCACAGTCCATGCTCAGCAACCATCTAGACCACGATCCACCATCCAGACCAGACGCCACTTCAGTCCTCAGTCACCGTCCACCGCCGCCCACCAGGAGGACCCATCACAAGCCACCACTGCGGTCCTGGTCCACCGCCCGTGCCCAATGGAAACGCGACACAGGGTCCGCCACCAGCACCACGATCAGCCCACATGACTCAGAATCCGCCACACTGGATCCAACACCGCGACCCCCGGTGCGCGATCCACAAACCGTAATCCATGGTGCGGCCACAGAGGCCCTGGATCTGCGGGTGATAAAGCAAAGGGATTCCGGGGAAGGGGGATAGGGATGGAGAAGAGGAAGGAGAAGCTGGAAAGAGAAGCTCCGTGTGTCATGTGTCATAAAATAGAACAAGTAACGTTCTGGCGCACTAATTAGCTCTAACTATAAGCTTTATCAAAAAGAAAGGTTTTGAGCCTACTTTTAAACGAACAGATGGTGACTGCCTCCCGAACTGAAAGTGGTAGATTATTCCACAGCCGAGGGGCTTGATGGCTAAAAGCTCTGGCTCCTACTCTACTTTTAGAGAATTTAGGGACGACAAGTAGGCTTGAATTCTGGGAGCGGAGTGCTCTAGTGGGTTTATAAGGTATTAACAGCTCTTTAAGGTATAAAGGCGCTATATTATTAAGGGCCTTGAAGGTGAGGAGGAGAATTTTAAATTCTATTCTAGATTTAACTGGAAGCCAGTGTAGCGATGCTAATATTGGAGAAATGTGCTCTCTTCTCTTTGTTCTCGTCAGGACACGTGCTGCAGCATTTTGGACAAGCTGTAGAGACTTTAACGACTTCCTGCTGGAGCCTGATAATAATGAATTACAATAGTCCAGTCTCGATGTAACAAAGGCGTGGACTAGTTTTTCTGCATCTTTTTGTGAAAGGACATGTCTAATTTTTGAAATATTACGCAAGTGGAAAAAAGCGGTCCTAGAAATTTGTTTTAAGTGACTATTAAAGGATAAATCAGGATCGAAGATCACTCCCAAGTTCCTGACTGTTTCATTGGAAGCAAGGGCAATGTCGTCTAGCGCAGCTATATCATTAGATAATGCATCTCTAAGGTGTTTGGGGCCAAGTATTATAACCTCTGTTTTGTCTGAGTTTAATAAGAGAAAATTGCGGGTCATCCAGGTTTTTATGTCCTTGAGACATGTTCGAAGTTTAGTTAATTGATTACTTTGTTCAGGTTTTATTGACAAATATAACTGGGTGTCATCCGCATAGCAGTGGAAATTTACCGAGTGTGTCCTGATAATGTTTCCTAGTGGAAGCATATATAATGAGAATAAAATTGGGCCGAGCACAGAGCCCTGTGGAACACCATGATTAACTTTGGTGCGCACAGATGACTCATCATTAATTTGCACAAATTGGGAGCGATCAGAAAAATACGATTTAAACCAGTTAAGGGCGGTTCCATTAATGTTAATTAACTGTTTTAGTCTTTGTAATAAAATTTGATGGTCAATTGTGTCGAATGCTGCACTGAGATCTAACAGAACGAGGACAGACACAAGTCCCTGATCTGAGGCTATTAAAAGGTCATTAGTGACTTTTGCCAAGGCTGTCTCTGTACTGTGATTGGCTCTAAACCCCGATTGAAAGTCTTCATATATATTATTTTCCTGGAGAAACTCACACAGCTGATTGGCTACCACTTTTTCTAAGATTTTAGAAATGAAGGAGAGGTTAGATATTGGTCTGTAATTGGCTAAAACCTCTGGGTCTAGGGTGGGTTTTTTGAGTAGGGGTTTGATGACAGCTATTTTAAAAGACTGTGGTACATAACCTGATGATAATGACAGATTGATAATGTTAAGTAACGAACTATCAATTAGGGGCAGAATGTCTTTAAGTAAGTTGGTAGGAATGGGATCTAAGATACAGGTTGTTGGTTTAGAACCTGAGATTAATTTGGTAAACTGATCACGGGTGATCAGAGAGAAGCTGTCTAAGTAATGGGTAGGATTCTCAGCCGTTTCTGAGATCTCTGTTGTTGGGAGGGTATTAGTGCCAATTGAGGGCAGGAGATGGTTGATTTTATTTCTAATAGTTTGAATTTTATCATTAAAAAAGGTCATAAAGATATTGCTATTTAGGGATGGAGGAATACTGGGTTCGGTGGAGGTGTGACTCTCTGTCAGCCTGGCTACAGTGCAGAAGAGAAACCTGGGGTTATTTTTATTCTCTTCTATTAGTTTTGAATAGTAGGCGGCTCTTACTTTGTGGAGAGCCTTTTTATATTCTTTAACACTATTCTTCCAGTCTATGAGGTTTTCAACATTGTTGCTGGAGCGCCACTTCCTTTCTAGTTTTCTTGATAATTGTTTTAACTCATTTGTCTGGGAATTATACCACGGAGCTAATTTACTATGTTTGACATTTTTCTTTTTTAGAGGCGCTATTGAGTCTAATGTTAATCGTAATGAGTCTGCAGAGCTATCGACGAGGTGGTCGATCTCAATGGAGCTCAGGGTTTTAAAGAATTTGTTGTTTATATCTACTGCTAATACGGGTTTAAATGTAATTGGGATTATTTCCTTAAATTTAGCTACAGCACTATCAGGTAGACATCTAGAAAATGAATTTTTTATTAGTGGCATATATTCAGTTATTGAAAAATCAAAGGTTATTAAATTATGGTCTGATAGAACTGGATTGCGCGGAAGTACTGTTAAATTTTCAATTGCGACACCGTACGATAATACAAGGTCAAGTGTGTGGTTACCACAATGAGTAGGTTTGTGCACACACTGACTGAAACCAATAGAGTCTAGTATTGAAATAAATGCTACGCTAAGGCAATCTTTATTATTATCAACATGAATATTAAAGTCACCAACAATAATAATTTTATCGGTCTTTAGGACTAAGTTTGATAAAAACTCAGGGAATTCCTTTAAAAATTCAGTATAAGCCCTGGGAGCACGGTAAACTACGGCAAATATGATTGGCTGTTGGTGGTTCCTTGATTGGCGTGGAAGACTAAGAACCAGACATTCAAATGACTTGTAGCTGAGTTTAGGTTTAGGATTAATTGATAGACTGGAGTTAAAAAAATAAGATGCAGACAGACTCTACTGGATTGGAAAACTACTGAAAACAGCGGCTCTGAGCCATGCTCTTCCTTCACTTCCTGAACATAAATCACCTGACACGTTAAAAAATAAAACTTATAACATTATGATTTAACCATTGTAACAAAACAGAGGGTGATGAAAAAGTGTGCGATTAGATTGTGAACCTTCAGCCCAGACTGAGGTCCTGAGAGCTCTGGACCAGGTTTTCATGAAGGATAACAAGTTGCTCCATTCAGTTGTGCCTCATACCGGATCAGCCTCCCTGTAACCTAACTGCTCAGTTTGGCCAGATAGCCAAGTCAGGAAAGAGTCCTGGTTGTTCCTAACATTTTACATCCAATAAATCACAGAGACCCCAGTGCTCTAGTGAACCTTCACGAAATCTGCCTAGCAACTCGACTCGAATAATGCAAAACGTGACTCCAGCTCCCACCCTGCTGCCTGCTTGGCTCCACATGAGCTAACAGGCTAACAGGCTAATCCCTGTGAACACTCCCAGACTCTGGAGAGGTTTCACTCACATATCGGATGAATAATACGGTTTGATCTTCGGTTTGTTCTCCTGACAGAGAAGCTAAAGACGTCTGTGCTCCTGTTTCTGTTGTGAGTCAAGTTTAGTATTGTATTTATGTGTTAGTAGTGATGAGCAGGTACCTGTACATGGCTTGTCAGTTTAGCTCTGCTAGTCTGCAGGTGATGCTAACGGGACCGTACAGAGTTATTGACCCGACATGAACCGACATGATCCGGTCCACCCAGCGGGGAAAAGTGTTAGAGTTGATGAAGTTGAGGATGAGTGTGTTTGGAGAATAAGCTCCAACACGTTAGATATCTAATGTTATGTAAAGTTGTTTAACTCACCAACCCATTTGACTTGACTACGTTACACAGATTATTATTCTGCAGAAACAGATTTACTGTGATCAACTGAAACGTGAGTATTTAAAGTCATATCTGCAGCTGTTTAAAGTAGCATTACATCTCCTAAAGCTCTTTATTCAGAGTATTGATGTTGACGTTGATGTGAAGCTATGTGTCGGTCTAATCTTTTTACATTGTTGCAATCATTTTACTTTAATGCTGTAGTATAGGCATCATCTTTGTGTCGCGCTGAGCGCGAAAGGATGTGAAATATATATGAAATAGGATTTCTGGTATATCTTACTGGTCTATATAGGCCGACTGCTTATAAAAATCAGCTACCTCTATTTTTGTGACGTTGACATGACGTCATACAAAATTGCCCCACCAGTAATTTCAGGCTAAAATCACCACTGATCTAGATCATTACATTACATTCCATTTCATTTAGCTGACGCTTTCATCCACAGCAACTTACAATAAGTGCATTCAACCACGAGGGTAAATACCCAGAATAACACAAATCAAGAGAGAACAATTTTCTTCAAGACAGCCAAACTACAAAGTGCTATAAGTAAAGGCCATTTAAGTGCTACTAAATTGTTAGTTTCAATTTTTTTTATTTCTTTTTTTATTCAAGGTATAGTCGGAAGAGATGTGTTTTTAGTTTGCGGCGAAAGATGTTTAGACTGTTGGCTGTGCTGGTGTCATTGGGGAGCTGATTCAAGTGGATCAAGTGGGCTTTTGAATCTGAATCATAGCTTCATGTTTCAGAGGAGAGGTGTGCCGTCTGACATGATGAAGCAGACTAGCTGGGTTAAATTTGTTGAAGGTAGTTATGTGTATAATGTCATTGAAGAAATTTATGAAGTCACACTGATTAGAAAACATCGATCTATAACACTAGGGCTCTCTGTGTGGACAAAGTGCTGAAAGGAAACCCAGGGTTCTTATCTTCCTCTAATAATGATGTGTTATCGGCTGCTCTGGCATTACAGCATCATAGCACCATCAAATATAAAAAAACTCATTGAAGCCTCCCAGCTTCTATACGCTTAGCAAGAATTACTGACTCGTTGTGATTCTAATGGGAAGTGCCAACACCAACAGAGACTCTGTGCCTTTGTTTAAAAGACCATTTACACTGTTTCTAACACTCTGCCCACACGGATAAACGTTGGTAACCCTCAACTACTGCTGCAGCGCTTCTGAATAAAATATGAAGAGGCTTGTTGAGAGTCGGCCAATTTATATTAATATGTTGAATGGTGACTTCATTTGCTGACGTAATTTTACCATACCCTCTGTGGTGAGTCAAACACATCGCCACCTCATTGTACTATCACAGCAGCACCTAAACTGTAAGTCCAAAAGAGTCTTTTAGGTGTTTCATTTGAATACATACTTTAAACACCAATCGATGCAGCTTTGTGATACATTTTCATTTTTATATATGTTTCTCCCTATTCGCCATAGCAGGTACAAGATCATAAAAGAAGAAGCACAATGAAAAGAGCTGAATTTAAAGAGGTGCCAAACTCACCTGTGATCAAATGGAAAAAATGCTTTCACTTTTGGGTCATCCCCGCTTTAATTGTGTACAGTTTTGTTGCAGTTTATTCATCCAGGCCAAAACTCATTGGTTGACACCTGAATATAACTGAAATAGAGAAATAGATGACATACAAATAGTATAACAAATTATTGACTACAGTTTTGGTTTGGTAGAGTGGTTCATAAACAAGGACACACAGGACGATCTCTTGCAAACCTCAAACGGCAGGTAAACAGAGATTTAGTGTTATAGCCTTGGATTTATTAATAATGAAATAATCAGATTTTAGTCCAAAATCCCCTTATTATAATAAGCATCTGAGACATTCTGTGATCTGGGCCTATTCAGTATGCAACAGCCTATTGATCTGGATTGTTTCTCGCTGTGCCTTTTTAATTGCCTGTAGGTATTGAGCGCCTTAAACAAAATGATATGTATGTCATATAAATATATAACTTTATATTCCCCTTAAATTCCCAAAAGTTGTCTCATATATTCTGATTTTTTTCATTGAGAATTCATTCAGAAAATGATTCTACTTCACCTACAGGAGTTTTTAGTTTGTTATGTATTGTATGTTTATTTCCTAAATCTTTTATTTTATCTACAAGACAGCTTCAAAATGAATTTCATTGTGTTATACTGGTGCAATGACAATAAAGTTATCTTATCTGATAGCTTGTAATTTTGTAAATTGTCAGAAAATAAATGATTAAGTTTATATTTTCTGAGGTTTAAGTCAAGTCTTTTATTTGATGGAAATTCACCTGGAATTCTCATTACAACTAATCAAACTAACAAAAATGACAGTGTCTGAACTTCAATGAATCTATAGGAAATAACAGACCTGTAAATGAGGCTTGAAAAAGTGATTGCCCGCTAAACCTAATAACTGGTTGCGAAACCCTTTATGGCAAAAACTGCAATATCATTCATGGTTCCATCAATTATGGCAAGTCATCCAGGTCCTGAAGCTGCAAAGCAGCCACAGACCATCACACTACCACCACCATGTTTGACTTTTGGTATGATGTTGTTTTTATGAAATGCTGTGTTAGTTTTACGTCAGATGTGACAGAACCCAACCCTTCAAAAAAATTCAATTTTTTTTTGATCAGTCCAGAGAATATTTGCCCAAAAGTCTAGGGGATCATCAAGATGTTTTTTGGCAAATGTTAGACGAGCCTTTGTGTTTTTTTTGGTCAGCAGTGGCTTTCGCCTTGGAACTCTGCCATGGCTGCCATTTTTGCCCAGTATCTTTCTTATTGTTGAATCATGAACACTGACCTTAACTGAGGCAAGTGAGGCCCGCAGTTCTTTAGATGTTGTTCTCGGGTCTTTTATGACCTCCTGGATGAGTCGTCGATGCGCTGTTGGAGTTATTCTGGTAGGCCGGCCACTCCTGGGAAGGTTCACCACTGTTACATGGCTTCTCCTTTTGTGGATAATGGCTCTCACCATGGTTTCGCTGAAGTCCCAAAGCCTTAGAAATGGCTTTAAAACCCTGAAACATGTCAATTACTTTGTGTCTCATCTGTTTTTGAATTTCTTTAGATCGCGACATGATGTGTTGCTTTTTTAGATCGTCTAGCCTACTTCACTTTGTCACACAGGTTCTATTTAAGTGATTGCTTGATTAAACAGGTCTGGCAGTAATCAGGCCTGGGTGAAATTGAACTCAGCTTTCCAAAAAATTTGGTTAATCACATTCAGGATTTATCAAGATGGGGGCAATTACTTTTTCACATAGGGCCAGGTAGGTTTGGATAGCTTTTTTCCCTTAATAAATGAAATCATCAATTAATAACTGCGTTTTGCATTTACTTGGGTTATCTTTGTCTAACATTAAAATTTGATGATCTGAAATATTTAAGTGTGACAAAAATGCAAAAAATAAGAAACCCGGAAGGGTAAAAATACTTTTTCACAGCACTGTATGTCAGCCTAGTACTATATCATTCGATACTGATTATCAATCTCAATAGCTGATTTCTTCTGGTCACAACACAACAACACCTTATCACACTGAAGCTAGAATTGGGAGTTTTACATGTACATTTTCTGCCTTTACAAGTCGTACATTTGTTGGCGATGTTATTGTCCAGTATAACGCTCCATCTCCATAGCATCACTACGTTTCACCCTTCAGCAGTGCTCAGTGTGGAGGGATCTCTGCTGCTTGGTTGTGGGGCAGGAAAGGGACCTCTTAATGACTAGCATATGTTCAGACTTTAAAGGGGAAAATATTATGAAAATTACACTTTTGTAGTGCTTCTACACGTTAATTTGGGTATCTGGCATGTCTACTGTCCAGAAAACGCTGAAAAAAAACAACTCCCGCATTTGTTGTGGTTCCTCTATGTCAGAAACAATACGCTAGAGGGCGTTGAATGGGATTACGAGCGAAAAATACGTCATAGACACCATGCCCGTGTAGGGAGTCTCGCTAAATGGCCTTGGACCACCCCCTACCATCATCTCACCGGCTCCAGGGAGAGACGGCCCAGCTCCACCGGCCCGGTTAGCTCGCGAGCTAGGGTAGCCCGGCTCCACAGCTAGCATTAGCTCGCGAGCTAACCGGGCTAACACTAGCCCTGTTAGCCCTCAGGTCAATCTGAGGAGAGCTGTTTTAGACAGGGTAAAAACGGTGCTGTTTTAAATGATAGTTGTGGTATTTTGACCAAAATATGTTAAACACTTTTTATTAAGACCTCAAGGAACCAAATCAACTTGTGGTAAAATGGGTATACGATGAGTCCTTTAATGCAAAGGCGCACACAAAAAAGCCAGATGCATTAACACAGCCGGCAAAACATAAGGCCAAATAAATCACGTATCTTCAATGCTGCAGGGAACGGCTGTTGTTGCCTTTTTAATGGTGTCTCATATTGAAACGCAGCATGTCTGGGTGCTGGTGACTCACAGGCACAGGTTATTACCACTTACATCACACTGTGTGCGGCTGTGGGTGTGTGTCTGTGTGTGTTTGTGTACCTGGGGGGGAAATTTGGGGAATGGTGTCGTGTTTGTGAATGTCATGATTTCAACTTGTGCAGTTTTCAGATGAGAGAATCCACATGTTCAGCCTTGACCCCGTCGCAGATGCATTTTTTGATTGTCATTGTCAATCAAAATACTGCAAACTGATATACCTTACTTATGTTTGGTAACAGGCTTTCAAAGCCACTGCTGTTTTTTTCTATCTTATGTATTTACATATATAATCATGACAGCTTTGCAGGTGGTGAAGGACAAGGTCTTTTATTATTCCCAGGTAACACACATTGATTCCTAAAAACAAGGTTCTTTCAAACATGTTCAAAAATCAGCCTTGATCTTGGAAAAAAAGGTAGATAAAAATGTTTGGGCCAATTCACAAAACCCAGTGGAACCAGCAAATATTCGATATTTCTTCCTGAAAAATAACTTCAAGGTCGGGTTGTTATTTTGTTTGTAAAACATTTATTTTATTTGTTGAAATACTCTCCAAGTCTTGATAGCCATCAACAGAGGAAGTTGACTGGAAAAGAAAGCTTGTGTCTGTGGCCTTGCAGGACTGTAATAAACACAACATCACAAATCACCAGTCCATCATTTCATTAAGACTGAATAAAAGGATTGACTGGTGTAACGGCCTGTCACTAACTCGCATACACCATTTCCCACTGTGCATGACTGGAGTTAGTAACTCAGCACAGAAAAGTCGGATTCTAGCAGTTGTTGTCAGTGCACATTCTTGGGCTGTAGCTTTAACAAAAGGGCTGATGGGAGGGGGCGAGCAGTATCGGTTGTATATTTTCAAAGTTTAGTCTGCTCTTCCTAGTTTTCCAAGGATTATCAACCCTAGCTTTAAATGTTTGGTCACTTTTTAAAGATATTGCATTTCGCCATTTCTTCTTCAAGTGTATTTGCTAGAGTTTTCACACTGCTCAGCATGGTGGTGACTGTCTGATATCAACTATACCCTAATACACTTTTATCCTCCAGATATATTAAATAAAAAGTAATTTTGGCAGGTTTAAACAGCATCTTAACATGGGACTTCTTTATTTTGCCTGTGTCATTGATTTCATGGTCTGAGGCTGATCATAGAGCTACACGTTAGTTGGGATAAGGAGAAGTTTGCAGAGTGTGCAAGCTTGTTGTGGAGCATGGAAGAGTCCATGGTTATTGATCAGTCACAGCACTGTGCTCTATAAAACCAACACACAGTCCTTTCTCCTCCTTCCCCCATATCTGAAGATCCTCGATTCTTATTAGTGTCAGACAGGACGTCTGTCACACGAAATTATGGAGCTCTGCATTAAATTTGATTGATAATAAATATGAATCATTAAGAAGAGAGTCTAAAGTTCTCGGACCTTTCTTGTATTCACTCTCGATCATCACAACACTGTAACTTCATCATTCGTAAGAGGCGGCTGAAATTACATGTCAATGTTATTTGTAATCTTACTGTTTGGTTGAATCAGCTGCTATAAAGCCTGGAATGTGCTCCAGCCACTGTAGGGTGATACTACTGTACTTTCAGCGTCTATGTTCAATTTTGAAAGTGAGAAAATACAATCTTGGTGTGAAATGTGTAATTTCCAGTGCAGTGTAAAACTAACGCAGAGGCTGCCATGTGCCATGTTTTTTTTTATAGATTTTCAAAACAATAACGGCTTGCTCAAAACTGCACACAGAAAACCTCACACACAAAATGCTAAACCTGAACTCGTGTTTTAATTTGGTACACACAGGCATATTTTCAAATGACACACACATACCATTCATTGAGAACACACAGGTAAGCATTTGCTGTACACTACCAAGCATTTACAGCACACTGAAGTGCAAAATTGAAAACACAATCATCAAAATGGAGCACACCATATGAATGACAATGACTCTGGAGAATGAGCCATTTCTCCTTTTGTAAAATGTCTCAGTGTAGGCCTACTTTTTTCATAGTCAAACATAAAACAGCACACAATTATGCAGCAAAAAAATGTTTATTTCGGTACACACAGAGAACACTACAGTACTGTAAACCGGCCTGCTTAACCCCCCCTCCCCCTTCACAAAACTTAATTAGGCATCACTTTAGAAAAGGAACAATATTGGATTACAGGTACAATACATGCATGTGTCAGTGCTGAATGTTGGTACTTACAAGCACAAACTCTCGCCATAACTCCTTGGAGGGGTCTGTGTTCCGTTCGAATGGGACCATGTACACTTGTTTCATCCACATGGCATTCCTATGAAGAATACAGTCCAATGTAGAGAGAGGCTGACAGTCTGGATGTTTCTAAATGTAGCATGGTCAGCCAGGATCCTAGTTTTTATTTGTCTGAGTGTGATAGCGTTGTTCTCACAAACCATATCTACAATTTCAGTCTCTTGTTCGCCAGTGAAAATGTGTGTTCTTCCTCCACGGTGTGGTTCTCTTTCAGTCCAGCAAAATATAAATACTGTGAGCACACTGTATTCTATTAATATGCAGTATTACAGTACACAAGGCAAATAGATTTTGTACCTGTTCTCCATCCTGAAGGTTCTTATGATGGCAGCAACTGTGAAGCGGCTGAGTTTTGGTTGGACCCTCTGGCCAAACCATGGTTGAGCACATGGTCTACCACAGTGGCCCGAATCTCATTAGAGATTACCATACTCCTTCTTTCTCCTCCTCCTCCTTCTTCTCCTTATCAACCTCCTTTTCCTCCTCTTCCTCTCCCTCCTCTTCCTCCTCCTCTCACTCTTACCCCTCTCCTTCTCTGGTTGTCGATATCTTCCAAGATCTCCATTGTTCATCAAACAAAACCGAGGCTCAAGGCACTTTTATGCTGCAGTCCTGATTGCTAATTGCTCAACAGACCTGAATGTTTAGAGATTAGAGTATTTGTGTAGGTTGATGCTTTGAGATTTTACCTGAGAAGTGTGTGCAACAACTGAACATTGTGTGTAGTGTTTTGACAACAAGGTGATGTGTAATTGACAACAGAGTGTTAAGAAGGAAAGGCAGAGTCTAATGCGATAAGAGAGTGTGAAGTGGTGCCGAGAGTGTGAATTGGGTCGAACGATTGGTAGATGAAGTGAAGGTTGTGCAAATTTTGCAGAATTTTCGCTTTTTGTGTGTAAACAACAGAAAAACTATAAGAGTAGCCCAGACTGGAAAAAGTAGACACTTTTAGTTTTTATAACAGTTGAAGGCTACCACAGGTTCTCCTTCATGTTTGTAAAGGGAGGGTAAGGTAAGGGGTATTCAGCTGCAACATGCAACTTCACCACTAGATGTCACTTAACTCTACACACTGAACCTTTAATATGTTGACTTATGGTTTGTACAATCATAAAATATAAAAATCCTCTGCTTTCTTTAACGTCCCCTTTTTTTTCTCTTCACTAAGTTCCAACTAAAGTAGTTGCTTAGAGCTCGGTCCTGCCCAGCAGAATTGATAAGTTCTTACTCAGCAGACCGATTGGATTTTGCAAGCAACTTTAAATGCCAACAGGCTGACTCATTTTACTTCTAATGGAGCAGGGAGGAGATCCCAGTTTGATTTCAGACTGTATCACAGCAAGTAATTTAGTCTTGTGCATAACATGGTTTGAGCCGGGCTTCAGGGAGAATCCTGCATGTTTCTCTAGCTTTCCAATAATCTCCCCAACACAAATTGAAAATCTCATTTGAATATTCATGAGTGGGGAATGAAGAGGCCTCTTTGTCTCACCAGCATCTTGGTGTAATATATCAGATTGAATACTAGGATGCCTCATTGCAGGAACATATTTAGTTTTCTTCTGGATTACATCATACAGTTTTATCACTGATGTTCGAAGGCAGTGTAAACCTTTCAGATGTAGCAGGATCAAACTGAGCTGTGGATTCTGTGGCTTTTTAATGTTTTCAGATACTGTTTCACATTTTCAGTAGCTCTGGTTGCCTCATGTAAGGTTAAAATACAGGTTGCCCCCAAGGTGCTCAATACAGGAATTAGGCTGGAGATTTAGTCAAACATCTAACTGGCTGCTGCTGGTCCTCGGTTAGTAGAACGTGTCATTTGTTTGGCATTTTCACTGGTTCGCTAAATTGCGTATTATGTTCAGATGCCTGCAGCAGTTAATGCTATTTAAAGCAATTGTCGTTCTCTCTCTGTGTTTCTCATAAATCCCATTGTCTGTGTGCGCTCATTTTACTGTCTCGTAATTTCTCCACGTCTCTTTCCTAAAACACTGGGGCTAAAAAAGTACAAAATTATGATTATTTTTCTGACCAATATGGTACTGGTGTATTTCCATGTGCTGTAGTCCGTCCATCCCTCCATCTGTCCATCCATCCATCTGTCTGTCCGTCCATCCATCCATCCATCCATCAATATATTGCTCTGTCCACACTAATGGGGATATTTACAAAATATTTCTATAAATTTTTCCTCTGTGTTTGGGCTTTTAGTCTAAAGTCACTATGGAGACGTTTACAAATTCTGGCTTCTCTTTAACAGAGCCTTTGGGAAACGATGATGTCACAGCTTACTTTGCTTATTTCCCACTGTTGAGTATATCATTGTACGTATGGGTTGTGTACCAGAAACATCTTTGATAAGGTAATGTAAAAGAGCTCAAAGAAAAGCAAAGATAAAAAAAAAAATATATATATATATATATATATAATAAAGATGGGCTACTCGCTTCTACAACCAATGAAGAATTGTCTCACTCTGTTCTTCACAAAGTTCTTCTCTTGTATTGAATGGATCGATGATACACCTTTTACTTTATTTTAGATAAAACGTCTTTATGCAGTAATCTATCTTTTGTGTTGAGAAAAATCACATTTTCATTTCAATATAAAAATGACTCATCATTCAGCTCTGAGATCACATAGACACACAGAGATATTGTTTTCCTTTGAGCACGACCTGCCATTATCACTGCCTTCACATGTTCATGACAAATGACCCATCACTGCAGTCTATAGGAGTCTCACATACTGTTCTAGCAGCAGTGCCAGCTCTGACAGTTCCATACAAACAATAGCTTTATCAGCAACATGAAATGTGCCACACTAGAGCATTTCCTCTCAAAAGAAGAGATTTGTGAGGAAAATGTCATGTGCAAACCACAAAACGTGGGATGAGCTGAGGCACAGCCTGCGACTCCTGTGCGCTGCTGATAACAAAGACGACAGCGTGGCGCAGGGGGTAAAGGAAAAAGCTCAGCCTTGCTGCTTATGAAGAATATGTACTGATGTTGACCTTTCTGAGGAGTAGAAGTTAGTAATCAGTGGCCTTAAGAGACCACTTCTCAACCAATGGCCAGCGGGTTAGAAACACTATCCAAGCAGAGGAAGGAGCAACTCTCTGTGTGATTGCGTCAAGGCAGCATTACCTACTTTTTTAGTAACACAATTAAGGATCATTTTTGAGCAATTGACACTGTGGCTTCAGTTCTTGCAGTGGAGTCAAAATCATTAGAAGTTATTTGTGCCTGTCCACTGGATGTTTTCCCAAAATGAGCAGGTATAGCTGAAGTGACTGACTCAGTACCATATCAGCAGCCCAGTGATCAGTTTACTGGACCAGCAAATTACTAATGTAACTCTTTTCTTAACACTGAATGAAATAAGATGCATTCTTAACCTGACTCTCCCGTTGGGGTCATTCTTCCCACCCTGATCTTTTCCCCCCTTTTTTTGGGTCCTTCCATTTGTGACTATTTTTCATTCTATGCTTTCCAATATGATAACTGTGGCACAGCCTTGATGGTTCAACACCATGTGAGCCCTGGAGGTCACTTGAAGACTTGAAGCAGGAAAAAAACAAGTAAATAGTGACTCATAAGCTTAAGTGTAAAAAGTCTGTAAGTGGTACAGCTATAGCAGGGATTTAAATATCAAAGGCTGTCTGAGGTCAGCGGGAGAGACTGTGATGGCATTTGCAAAAAGCACATGTAGGAACGATGAAAATTATGCCACAGACGATTGTTGATTCAGTTCATGTATATGATAGCAAACCTGCTGGCTGCAAGAATACTAAAAGTAAAGCATTAAAAGGAAACAGAGCCCAGCGGCTTTATGTGATGACACAGATATAGTGTAAATTTATTAGCTTTATTCAGGAGTCCACAGTTTGGGGGGTAATTAAGAAGTGCTTTCATTGAATTCATCCCCTGTTCATTGATGGTAAATGTATTTAAAAAGTGACCCCATCACTCATCACCATAAAATATTTTTACTTCCCAAAATCAGCACAGTAATTCATCGCAAAATTCCAGTTTAAAGGTCAGACTATACTAGGAAACTCTTACAAGAAGAGGTAATGATGCTGAGACAAGAGGAATCATATATTAGTCTAAAGTGTATATATTGGCAATTATTGCAAAGGGTTCATTGGCTCTTCCAAAGACTTATCTGCTATGGCTGGAGATTCTCCTTGTACTATGAAGAACTGTTATCCACTTTATAATACAGGTATCTTTTTGTATGTATTAATAGTGGTCACATTTGTGTTTGGTCATTGGTTTTCTGTCAGGTGACTATTTAAAGACCTGGAGCCTGTTGTATTGGCTGACGGTGGAGTACGCATGAGAAGCCTGTTCTATGACATCTGATCACACCTGGTGGCCACAGTGACCACTGTGCTAAGCACCGCCATCACTGTCATTCTCCCCACTTGATTTCCTTTTAAGTTGCCTCCATCATGTACTTGGAGCCCTGTGACAGAGTGGGGGAAAGAGAATAAAAATAGAGCATCAAGTTGATGGAGAAAGTGAAGTACAACTGGCAGGGAGTGGAGCAGCGGAGGGGATGAGAGCTATGGAACGAAAAACAATACATACAGAACCTCAAACAAGTTATGTTTTCGTATCACTAGTCCTGTGACTAAATCTGAATCATATAGTGAAGGTTTAGACCGTTTTCAGACATGTCCTGTGGGGGATCTCTGGAGAAATTGGACCTGTCTTTCCCCACAGGTCACTCACGCACAACACAGTGGAAGGTTCTCTGCTCAGACGGGTTCACAACTGGAACTAATCCTCCTCAGGATTCGGGTGAGCGGGGGTGCAGCAGACTGATGCAGGGAGGAAAGTATTAATTCTGCTATCGAAATCACCTGATTTTGTTCAGAGCACATAAACAGCGGTTTCTCCTGTTATCTCCTGTTATCCACACAAACTCTCTTTACATGTTCGTTTAACAGCTCTCTGGTGCTTGTAATGTATCACACTCTGTGGTTGATTTTGGGTGCTTCTGTTATTTTCTGTGTCATGCACAGATGCTACTGTAAAATGTGCTGCTGTCTCTCTGTCTGCTGAGACCCAGAGTGATGTCACCGGGGTCCATACAGAGAAATGTGCTTTGGGAATTGAAGACCTTGACACTTCTGAATGAATCGCTGTTTATATAACATTACCCTTAAAACAATCCAGCTTTTCTTTTGGGTTGTCAGAGTTTGCATTTGTGACAGGAAGGAAGGCCATAATGAGCTGAATTTTAAATTTATGCAATGTTTCCACATGCTGAAGAGTTTTGGGTGTTGAATGCTAAGTGTGGAAACATGTGTGCTGACCTGGCATCAGTCCCGCTCCTTCCCAAAACCCAAAAAATAACTATTAATGGAGACGCGGCAAAGCTGGCTGAAGGGCAACTTTTACTCTCTTTTTTCCATCAAATGTCAGACGTTTGTGTTGTTCACTCCCTTGGCTGTTATTTAAGGTGCCTTTTAAAATAACTGAACTAAACACCTATCGTTGAAAGAATGTATGACAGACACTTAGCTTGACATTCCAAATGTTTGGTGTTGTTTGACAGTTACTGTATTTGCTTTTCATAAACCGCACACACTCACACACGGAGACAAGATATCCATATATATTGTAAGCAGGAACTTATACGGTAATATACATATACAAAAAGAATGGCTCCAAGCACCCCTTTAACACTTAGTGCTATCGATAGATGGATGAATGGTTGATTTTATAAAAAGACACCGTGCCAAATGATGTGTGTGTTTGTGCTTGTGCCCGTTCATTGCTCATCCCCACAGAAGCCCCTGAGTCTGTGGTGCAGGGGAAATGAGCGCTCTGCTTTCCTACGTTGATCGCACTGAGAAACTGTCAACCAGCCAAACACAAGGACAAGCGACTGGACTGGATGAAAGACAGATAGGAGGAGAAAATAAGTGGACGACCAGGAAGACAGTGAGAACCTGTAGTCTAGCAGACATGCAGATAAACAGACAGGCAGACGACCAGACGGCCAAGTGGAAACACGCCGGTGGTCTCTGCCTGTGCTGCCAAATGACCATGTAACTCAGACGGAAAATAAGAAGTGGGAGGAGAAAGAGAAACATTATCACAGTCGTCTACAAACTCTTGCACCCACCCCCACCCCCCCACCCAACACACACTCCATCTTGGCCTCTGTCTAAGTTACCCTCTCCTTTATCATCGACTCTGTTTTTTACCTTTTTTTCATAATCCCCCTTCTCTTGAGTTGTACCCCTTTTGTCTCACTTATCCCTTTTGTCTCTTGGGACCTCTTCATCATACGACAGCTGGTTAATTCTTTTTACCCTTTTACCACTCTCACATGCACGTTTTACTCTCAGCCTGCTCTCTCTCTCTCTCTCTCTCTCTCTCTCTCTCTCTCTCTCTCTCTCTCTCTCTCTCTCTCTCCATGTCTGCCTGTTTTCTGTGAGTCTCTCTCACTCTTCTTTCCTCCCACCTGTCTGAACTGGCAGCCAAGCGGACCAAGGCAGTGAGGTGTGATTGTGGCATAATGAGACCCTGAAAACAGAGGAGGGAGAGCGGAGCTGGCCACGGTCACAGTCCATATAATTCTCATAGCTGACAGCACGCAGAGCTGGGATGAAGCTCGCCACCCTGCCAGGTTATTTTTGGCCTCTCTAATGCCTTCTCATTAGCGGTCATATTAGTGTAGCTAATAGAATCTGGAAAGTGATGACGTACTCAGATATGGCTGTTATTTTGCTGTTACAATAGCAAACGTATTCACCTGATTACCTGTGCATCCCTTCACCCCTGACTGGCTGAACACAGGGCGTGCTGGAAAGTAACTGAGGTTTGATGTTGAAATACAACCAATAAAGTGGCAGGAGCACTTGTGAGTATCCAATTTACTTGGCGGTCGGCCATGCAGATATAAAATTACTCGGCCCAACTGTAATTTAGAGCCGAGGCAGAGCTGTTATTAGTGTTCGATTGACCATGGTATGTGCATGATGTCTGTAGCAGTTTTGACTCTGCGGCCAAATATGTCAAGTGCTGTTTTTGGAATTGTCGTGCTGCACCCGGCCTTCCTTCCACTGTGTCCAGCATCATGGCCCACTTGTTGAGTTGGGAAATTGAATAACGTGTGTGTGCCAGAGCATGCACATGTTTCTGTGTGCATGCAGCCAGCGGGTAGATCTTCCTAACTAGATGGCCTCACACACGCATATGTTGACACACATACAGCAAATCACGCCATAACTTCTCCCCTGTGGAAAAAGAGAGTGTTGCTCTTGCTGGCAGACACTAGGCTACTCTTTCTTTCTCTCACACTCACACTGTGACGGAAATTCTTTAACTTCCAGTCTGCCCTGCACACGTTGTGCTCGCAGCTCGGGCACGCTCCCTTTTACTGCCACTGGAAACACAGTGAGCCTCCCTTAGTGGCCACAGTCATCTGGCCAAAGCATCCTCTCTTCCTACACAGTAGCCGTTCTGTAGAATTTCACTTCAATTTAATTCTTTTTCCAGCCTGAGGTCATTTCTCCAACTTGAACCCTAGTCTGTGACAAAGCGCATTGTTTGTTTAGCCTTCTTTATATAAAAAAGGGAAGGGTGGTAAGCGCAGAATGAAGTTATTCAGACACAGAAAGAACCAAAGAGATGCTCATAGTCAAACTAAATGTAATCGAGGGGAAATAAAGGCTATTTGAGAGGAAGACACCCAGACAAAAAACTCAGAGGTCCAAGAACACACCCTTGGGGGACACCGGGCAGGAAGTGGGTGGGCCCAAGTTGCCATTAGGCGGTAGTCTGATGGCGTCTCTATGTAGAACCTGTTTTGCCCTGGTTAGTGGGGCCCCATGGTTAAATTGGCCTCATTTCCTTGGCTCCTTCCTCTACCCTTCCTATTCCATCACAGACACCAGGGTGTGATGCTGTATGATGCTATTTAGAGTCCCGTCTTTAGCAGCCTGGAAATAGAGGAGTGGTCAAATTGATTTGCCACAAAGTGGACTGAAAGTGAATAATGAGGATATTACTGGGCTGTCTATTGTTTTTAAATTAGATGTGGCTCATGCTATCTCCTTTTACCATACACCACATTTGACCTGTTAAGCCTTGTAGTGTATACACCAGCACGTCACTACTTATCGTTTTGTGCATGAAGTTCAACAAGCTGAGTCGTGCATACTGGCAAAACACACACTGGTGTCACTGACTGTGCATGGATTATGTCAAATTTAAGAAATCTCCTTATGTTCCTAAAAACTCGAAATGCTGCAACATTCACCAGAACAGATAAGATGACTGATACTAGCCATCATCTCTGTGGGTCGAACTAGCAGTTCTTAGTGTTTGAAACCTTTGAGAATGCTCAAAAGTATCAGATGGAAGTCAGCCCCCCTGCGTCACCACGTAGAGTTTCCTTTCTTCTCATTTATAGCTCCGATTTGACACAAAGTATGACATTTGCTTGGCATGTTTGTTGGTTTTTCAGCAAATTACTGTAGCTAATTTGGCACATACATTTCCTGATCAGTGCAAACTAAGAGGTTTAATAAGTCTGATTAAATGAGCTGCTGTAACTGAGGTTTGACTGAAAGTAGGGTTGAAAAAAGTAAAGTTAAAAAAAGACTGAGAATAAAATGCAACTTAATGAGACAGCAAGATTCAAAAGCCTTTGGTGAAAAGGGCCAACAACATTAGCGGGGTGCTGTAAACAAACTTCTAGTGCCAGTTACCGAACTCATGTACTTTTAAGGGTACTGACCAAATTACTTTGGTACTAACGGGTACAAATTCGCTTTAAATGAATCAGTGCCAAAACGCAGTACCTGTGAGCGCACCTTGGTGAGATATTATGTATACGTGAGTGAAAGAGAGAGAATATGTTCGATAAAGAAATGGCAGGTCATTAGAACAGACACCCAGGGAGCCATGCACATCTCCATTATGTTCGCTTACAGAGCTTATTTGTTTTTTTTTAAAACATGTTTGGACTATATAAAATTACCATGATTGTTTAAATTCCTCTGTCAATAACAGTTTGATAAATTGCTTTAATTGTTGGATTGTTTTCATAATGCTCCTCATCCTGAGCTTTGCCCTGCACCAACTAAGCGTGCTTGTTCCTCCGATGTAAAAGGTAATTTAGCTGTATCTAAAATCAGAAAGATTAATTCCAATATGATAGACATACTCTGAAATGCCAAATAAAACCAGATTTCAGGGTTTCCAGGTTTCATCTATATCTAAGCCCATTACCCCGTTGTATGTTAACCTAAGTTAAAGCTCTCTGCATGTTGATTTTCATACTGTAATAATCATAACGAAAAAGTAATAGCTGCCTGAATGACAGGAGTAAAGCAATCATTAAATTAAATAACAGTGTTACTATAAAAGCTTTCACACGTTTTCACCTTTTCAGTCTCATTCCTCTATCTTTAATGTTATTCCTCAATTGCTCTCTCAGTTCTTAATTTAGCATTAGATTTGTCCTAAGCACAGCATTGAGCGTTTAGTGTGTAGGGGGGTGCAGCACCACCCACCTCCCTCTCACTGGCCATGATCAGTAAACACTACCTCTCATTAACTAGAGGCCTTTCTCAGTCGCTCCTTTGCACCGCCTCCCCGTTTCTTTCTCCGGTGACCAGAGCTCAAGGCCTCAGTTCTCACGCTAAGACTTTCCCCCTCACTAACACCTTTAAAGACGGTCCACAGACACTGTTGTAGCCTTGAGCCTGGTAAACAGCGATGATGGCCAAGTGCACTAACACATGACCTGTTATTCAACAGCGATACACTGCTATTCTGCCCCAAGCCATTTAATGCATTGCACCAGCAGTTTGATACAACTTTCCAGTGATAGGCCTATTGACTCATGTTGAAACTGTCCGTGTAGCCAGAGAGAAAGTATCTAACGCAACACACAGGATGAACTGTCTCATTGTAATATGTATATAATGTAATGATTCTTAAAATAAGAACGAAACAACAAGTCAAACTTCCACATGCTGGTATCACGATATAAGTCAGCAGATCTACAATCGTCCAAGTCGCTGCCATCTTGTTACCCTAATGTAAAGGGTCAAGTGTGCAGTGTCGATTCTTGCACAATTTAGACTTGTGATTTGTTCAATATTAATACATTTTTAAACGACGATGTTAAAGAGAACTGAATCTCGGGTTCAGGGTTCTGCGTACTGAGTCGAGCTTCACTGAACTTAGAATAAACAACAGAACAGCTCATTGTGAAGCACTAGTTCTGTGGACTGAGTCCTGCAGTGGGATATTTACTTGCAGCTGCTCAATTACTGCAGGTCACTTTTACAGTTTCAATAAGAAAACTGCACCCAGCTTCACCACAGGCATAACAAACAGCCCATTCCTTACAGGGAGGTTTAGAATGGTCATTGCACTAGTATTTATAAATGCTGAGCTATAGCACAACCTGAAGCTAGAAGAGGATGGAAGGGGAATTTTCAATGAAGAATATGTCTCATTCTCATTTTTATAATTCCTTCCTTCCTTCCTTCCTTCCTTCCTTCCTTCCTTCCTTCCTTCCTTCCTTCCTCCCTTCCTTCCTTCCTTCCTCCCTCCCTTCCTTCCTTCCTTCCTTCCTTCCTTCCTTCCTCCCTTCCTTCCTTCCTTCAAATTTAATAAAATAGTCCATCCTTACACACATACCTGCAGATATTATAGGTTTTGTGAGCATTAGAAACGGTCGCATGTTCTGTTATGT
Organism: Platichthys flesus; assembly: GCF_949316205.1. NCBI lineage: Eukaryota > Metazoa > Chordata > Actinopteri > Pleuronectiformes > Pleuronectidae > Platichthys > Platichthys flesus. The sequence goes on from NC_084949.1 coordinate 4,338,391, forward strand.
AATTACATTGTCATTATCATGTGATTTCCCCTCATTAGTCTCATGCTGAGAATCTGCAGCAAATGGGTGATGGCTTTTTGTGCAACCAGCTGACAGTGTCATTGCACACCATGATGCGAGTAACCAATGGCCTGATTTGATGTCAGATATACCTGCAAATCAAATTAAACCGCTGCAGGTCGAAACACTCAAGTTTGCTGATACAGTGAAATAAATCTTGGCAATAGATACATATTTAAATTGAAACTACAGCTTCTACAACAACGAATCCTAAGCGGTGTGCTTGAATTTATGTTGGTAAGTGCAACTGAATGTGCCCAATCCGTCTGCAGGGAGCCTCTCTTAACTGAACTATAGATCAGATTTAATTCAGGATCTGTTTTACTCACTGATCCTGGTTGTTTTTGTTGTGTTCTTTTTATTGCAACAAAGAACTACCGAGCTGATCTGACAAACATGGCATCAAACAATGTGAAAAGTATTCCACAGTACAGGCGGGAAAATATGCTCCCAGTTACATTAGGCTGTTGCCCCATTGAGACAGCAGAGGCAGCCCAAATTAACAGTGCCATATGTATTTTACTACATAATTTAGATCAGGCTACTTATGTTTCATTTTGATTCATCATAAACATACATATTAGCTCTAATTCAGACTTTATGTTCTGGAAAAGTGGAGAGCTGTGCCACAACAGTCCTGAGGCAGCTCTTTGTGTCCTGTTTCCTATTAGAGGTTCCTAAAAAGATTGTCACTGTAATTCAAAGTTTACTGTCCAATTAGGCCAATTTGGTTTGCAGACATTTCACAGTAAAAGTAAACAATAAACACAGACACTAAAGACACAGTGAAACACACTAAACTGAATAAAAACACTCAAGATAATAAAGGCACATAACAGACTGCCACAGGATAACCCATGCAAACATAAGAGACAAACATATAAACTGTTTACAGTTACAGTGGTGACATGGTGACTTTTTAGATATATATATATAGAGATACTATACACAGATACATAACAGGTTTTTGTGGTAAGATTCTTGTTTTAGCCTCTGGAACAGACATGGAACTATGACAAATATCAGGCTAAAGTATGAGGAAAGAGGTTGTTGCTTGAATGAGAGTGTGTTTGTGTGAGGGCGGACATGCTTGTGTGTTTCTATTTCATTCCGTACAGTTGGGCTCTGCGGCAGTGTGGGTTTAATCCGAGGGGATCAGGGCTCAGTGAGGAGTGCTAATCGGCTAGTCCAAACACTGGGGCTGTGATTAGTCGTCCACTAGTCCCCGCCCTAGCCATGATAGGATTTGCAGTAGGTGCCAGACCCGGGGGCACTCATAATGGGCTCCATCCGAGATTTAATGAGCTTTGCTTCCAGAGACAGGAGGATTATTGGGTCTGTGGTGAATAAAGGCCACAGGACCGGCAGACCGCTGCATTGTTTTGGTGGGTGATATGCTAATCCCAATTAGCAGCCGTGTGCAGCAGGGGACGTCACATACCTCAAGTCCACATGAGTCACCCAAAAGAGAGCGTGCACGGCAACATCACAGTAAAGGGAAGATGTTGAACGACAGCGGCTGCTCTGCAGGCTGTCCAGTCAACACCTTACACTTCAACACGCAACACATTCGGAGACACTACAGAAGAAAAGGTCACACCAGACATTATTTTCCTCATACTTCATGTGATTGTGTTTATAAATTAAATCAAGGGGGTGAGAAGTGAGCAAGAAGATGACATCAATAAACCCCGAAAACACAGATTTGCCAGTGTTGATACTGATCACCTTTACCCTCCCTGGATGTATTAAGCCATTCTTACATTTAACATATATTAAGGAATCTTATAAATCCATGATTAATACTTTTTGGTGCATTTTTCTATATATGTTTTGCAACAATCTGATTGAAGTACTGCGATTTTTCAGGACTGTTGGAGCTGCCATTTTGTTTCAGAAAAATCCTTCATCACCGCATGAAGTCCATCCAAACAGAGTTGTAAAATTATGGACCCCTTTATAAAGAATTCCATATAGTCACTCCTATAGGGAGAGCACAATCCCACATACATTTGTTCAGACAAAATGTGGAGAAACTGCTTTTTGTCTCTGAAGAACCATAGCCTTGTTAATCCTTGTTCTTCCTACTTCTTTTCTAAATTGAAAAAGCTAAGGTTTTATTTTAGCAGGGCTGTAGAAATGTGCAAAGAAGTCAAATAAGAGCGAGCCTTATTTGGATGTAGTTGGACTGGAGGCCAATGGAGGAAAAGCTCAATATATACGTAGCCAAGATCCCTTAGCTGTTTCTGAGAATATGATAATAAAAGTCATAATTGTATAAAAGCAATAAAATAGAATAAATGTAACTAAAACCTTAACTCTGTGAATGTCCACTTCAAGTTTAGGGCCCTTATCAAAGCAGTTTGAATCAGTTCAGTCTGTTGGATTTCATTTTAATGTTCCCTGCGGAGCACTTTGGTTAAACTGGCTCAAGAATATACATGTTTGATTTCCTTTGTTCAGAAACGGACAGCTCGCTTTTTGACAGCGTGATTTATGGCTTCACCGTGGCGTGCCTCTCAGATGAACTTCATTTTATTGCTTCAGTATTAAGTGTGTGGTGCATGTATACCACATACTGATTTATATCCAATGGTCTGTCTGTTTTAATATACTTGTGTTGTCATGTGCTTTCTTTAGGTTTGCGTGTAATTTCCCGCCTGCGACTTGGCACAGCCCATATTTTGGCACTGTATCAATAAGGGGCCAAAATATATAGTTTAAGCGATAAGGGAGGGACATTATGAGGCAATAATGTTGTACGAGGTGATGGATACACTAATGGAAGAGGTGATTCATTTTCTTTTTATAGAGGTAATGACTACACTTGAGGATCAGCTCATCACAGCGCTCCAGGCACAATCCGCCATGTGTAACATTACTCAAGTCTCCCTGTTCAGTTTTTCAACCCTAACCCATCAGCTGCTCTGGGGTCAGTGCGATGGCCTCAAAGAGCTTCAGATTAGAAAATGGATCTAAGTTGTTTTATTCAATCCAGCACACAAATTTTCTTCAATAAATATTAAAACCAAATAAGCTGCCCTGTGGTAGACATAGTGTACATCATAGAGCATTCAAGAAAGCCAAGGGTATTTGGGGAAGAGATTAAAGAAGCATTTTTGAAATTATAGTTATGTTTTTGGGGGTTAATTTGAGGGGTTGAGGCAATTTCCATCGAGCGATGGCTCTTAGTAATATACAGAGTAATGAAGACTTTTCCATGTCGTAAAAGCTTTTTTAACCACTTCACTTAGAAGGCACACTCAGCAAATCCTGTCTTTATGTCGATTTAATGTCAATAGGAAAAACAAAAGGAGTTTTTGGAGAGTGGTAGCAGGAGGAAACATATGGCTAAACCCTCATTCTGCCAATCACAGCAACATAAAAAAAAAGCCATATATGAAAAAACACAGACAAACGGCTGCAGCCTGATTTATTTTCCCTCCTTCATCTCAATTCCAGGAATTTTATGAATGGAAAATGTCAGGGGATAGCTTTTCCAAAGCCGCTATGGCCTGTGTCTCATGAGCTTACCATGCTGTTCTGGTGAGTTCATGCTGTCTGGAGCGACTATGTGGAGCGCCAGGGGAGGGACAGGACCCCTGCACCCCCACATCCACTCTGCATTATGCTGTTCTGCTTTGCATTGACAAAACTATCCATATCAACCTGAGAGTGTTAGAGGGAAAAGTCTCTAAAATCCAAACAAAAACAATAAGCGCTTTCGTTAGAGACAACAACATTTGTGTGATCCAAGACTAAGGATGCAAAGCAATAAAGCCTGGAAAATACATAAGTAAAGAATAAGATCATAAAAGAAGCAGCAGAGGCCTTTGTGCCATCCTGTGGTCTGAACCCGCCTGTAGGCTCCTTCTCCTTCACACATCCGCTGGTGTCACAGTGTTACAGTTCAGTCCATCGGTGTTTCTTCATTTAAACTATCATTTGACTGTAGAAATATTCTTCCACTACATTATCTAAAGCAATATGTTTTCTGATAGCAGAAGTGCATTACATAACATGGAGTCTTTTCCTGATGAATGACAGCGAGAATAGTCTTACAGCAGAAAGCCCTTTCAGAGAGGCGGTGGTCTAGTGGCAGAAACTTGGACTATGGGTAGAAAAGGTCGCTGGTTCGTCTCTAGTTCGACTTCACGGAGAAAAAACTAAAAGACGAACCTGGATTCTCCCTACCCTGTCTAGTGCCCCTCAGCAAGGCACCTTACTCCCCCAATATCTGCTCCCTGGGTGCCGTACATGGTCGCTCACTGCTCTGTGTGTCCTGCACCAGATGGGTCAAAGCAGAGGTAAAATTTCCCTACAATTGCATGTGTGCCTGTGCATGTGTTTGGGATAAATAATCTTAATCTTAACTTTGGCCAATCAGCTCGACCCACTGTCATGCCAAATCTGTGTTTCTATCGAGCAGGAAAACACGGGTGTTTCTCCCCTTCTACACCCATGTGCTGTTCGGAAAAACGGCCAACTTCTGTCTTTTACAATCTCTATGACAGACGCTCATAAAGATTTAAAGCTCCTACCCCCTTAAAGACCCCTTTCCTGTCTCACTGTGGCAGAATCAGTTTAGTGTTAGCAAGCATTTCAGCTGCTCCTTAATTATTTTACATGTTTGTTCTCAAAGCGCACAATCCGTCACCTCACGCCGCACTGGTCAGTGAGCCTGGTCAATGCACAATATATCTGATAAAATGTCTGCATGTTCATAGCCCTTATGTGATATATACTAGCAGTAATGACCACTCAAAGTGTTTCACACTGCAGGTGCCAAGAACTCTGGAAACTGTAGAACAATATAGGGCCCAGATTTTGTCCTGAGTTTTCCTTTCATGAAAAATGCAGCAGGAGATTCCTTAGTCATATTCATTAAATCTCTGTAATGTTCAAGTGCGTCTTATATGAAATATTGTGATGTCAGCTAGAGGAAGCCATGAAGATCCCAACTTCTGAGTGAAAATTATGGATTGACCTTTCATCACCCTGCTAGTGCTGTCACTACTGACTATGTCTCTCCTTCATGAGCCTTTATGGCTGTTAATAAGTTGATGCACAGAGGGGATCAGTGAGTAGAGGCGGCGAGTTCAGGTGACAGGGCGGTCATCATCCCCCAGCAGCAGAGCCACCACAGGCAGCATCTGTCTGGAGAGCTAAAACCCCTCTCTGATTACCCCGTGCTAAAACTACTGCTGCTAGAGCTGCAGACAGAGCCGAGGGATTAGCAAAACTCCAGGACACAAGTCAGAGAAAACTGAGGCAGAAAGTGAGAGGCAAAGCTGAAAGTGATGGAGACAGGGTGATGCTGATAGGGTGGAGGGTGTTCCGAAAGTGTAGAGAGGAGGATGATGAAGCTGACGCAAAACGAGTAGAGGAGACATCCTGCTGTCAGCGAGTAGTGTAATCAGGACCAGATGTCCTTCTGCGCTCTCTTGACTGGAGGCTGATTCTTACAGCGATTAATTTCCACAGCCAGTGCTTGCTGAGGGATTTGGACACAGGACTTCACCCGCTTGTCTCCGCTGTTTGTTTCAGGTCCATTTTGATGCCTTGCGTTGAGTTTGTGCAGGGAGCTGTTCACAAATCTGTGTTTAAGGGCTCCAAGTGCTCAGACAGACTTTCAGTTACTTGTGTGTCTGACCTGTCTGCCTTTAGAGCAGATGAGATTGTGTAACAGAGTGGTTTCCACACTGATGCAGACATAACACTGCATGTACTAGCCCTCAGCATTTGAAATCCACCATAACATTATCTTAAATTCATGATTCATTGTTTATATGCAAGTAACAAAGTCGTCCGTATTTTTTCAATTCCTTATGTTCCTCGGATCCTGTGTTTCTCAGCTCTATATAGCAGATAATGGGTTACTGCAAAAGTTGTCTGCTAGGGTTGTTTAATATGACAATACACACATTGTGATATTAAGAAGCCTGCCTTGTTTCCCATCATTCTATATCGTTTCATCATGTCACACCTTTTCATACCTTACCACATACGTTGAGGAAGAGACTAAATGTGACAAAGAAAGTGTGAACTACAAACAGGAGATGGTATCAAATCAGGGTTGCTTCTAAATGTAGTTTATGAATTAAAAGTCTGACGTCGACCAGAAAAACGAAGAATCCCACAATTTATGCCAAAGACTGTTCCCCACAGTAGACTCGAAACACCACCAATTTAACCAATTTACACAAAAACACATACCAAACCGTTTGGACAGAGTCTATAGATGAGAGACAACAAGTTGAATGCTCAACAAAAACACGCAATTTATGGTAAAGCCTCATGAAGATGGAAGTAGGTAGAAGCTGCCATTGAATCTTAAATGTGCAACTTTGATTTACACTAAAATAATTCAACAATTACTTAAACCAATTCAGCCTCAACTGTGGTTCATCCATCCATACATCATCTATATTTGAATAGGGTTAGGGCTAACCCTAACCATAACCCCTGTGGCTGGAGTATGAGAGGAACAAGAAAGGAAGACAAAAGCCGCTGTTGAAGCTCATCAGTTGTTGGAAGTGTTGAAATTGTTCGAAAACTGTTAATTTTCTTAGTGATAGTTTTAAAAAAAATTTTTAATCAAGGCACTCTTTTTAAGATGCTAGTTTTTGAAAACAAGTATTAATGTTATGTGTATTAATTTCTACTTGACATGAGAAAAGAGCTTTTATTTTTAAACAGAGTTCTTATTTATAATCCTTCCAGTTCAATCTGAAAACGGACTGAATAAATATTGTTTAAATAGGATTGCATTATGCTTTCTTTCGTCATTGTTATCTACTT